>NC_138139.1:41097247-41697247 GCF_964188305.1 Podarcis bocagei
TTTCTTCTTGAGTAGCGCTTACCCAATAAACACACCTCCCTCCAAGTACTTAAGGTGTAAAAAGCACCCAAAATGGCCCGCCTTACCTTTTCTCGTCCATTGATCTTGAGGTTGATGTTCTCCAAAGCTAATTCTAAGCCTGGCCTGTATCGCAAGCTGTAGCCTTTGAATTCAATCTTCCCTTCAGTGGGCCAGTTCTCATGCAGGAGGTGATTGTCCAAAGTCCAGGGAGCCTGAAAAGAGATACAGTGGAACCTCAAGCTCAAAAACATCAGGTCTCAAACAGCTGTGAAACTGAGCAACTACAAAAGGGTTGCTATAGTAGGCCTTTAAATCCTGTGGCTTCAGGATTAAGCGGATGGGCTGACACCAATTTTCTTCTGAGCCACATTTGGGGCGAGAGAGCTAGTAGTAGGAAAACGGAGTACCATGCTAGTTGCCCCTGTCTGTGCAAACTTGCCAGTAGGTGCCTAACCCTGAGCCAGCACTCTCCTTCATGGACAAACCAACAGCTGCAGCCAGGAAGGAAAGGTGCAGAGTGAATGAGGGTGAGACAAAAGACTGTTAGGCCCTTCAAACATGCTCCATTTGCTTCATGAAAGGGAGGAAGAGAAAATGGAGGCTGATGGGGCAGGAGAGACAGCTGCTAGCTTATAGGCCACAAATATCTGAAAGGCTGCCTCCTTCCCTACAGACCCCCTCAGTGTTAGGAGAGGCAGAAGAGGCCCTCTTGACATTTCCACCTCTCTTGGATGTATGGAGGGCGGAGGTCTAGGAGAGGGACCCTAAGCTGAGGATTTCCCACCCCACTGAGGTTCCTCGGGCACCTTCCCTGGAAATCTTTTGTCATATGATGAAGACATGTCTCTTCACCATAGCCTTTTGGCCCACCCTCTTCTTCTGATTGGAAATGTTTCTTTTTAAAAAACCCAAAAACCCATTTTTATTAAAGCTTGAGAAACAAAGAAAAAGACAATATCCAGAAGTTGACAAGAAATTCTAACTGCTTTTAATATTGTATTGTAATATTGCTGTCACTGCCCATGCCTGAAAGGCATGAAAGACATCTAACAGATGATTATGATGAAGGTGACAGCATCCCAAGAAAGGAAGGATGGAAAGAAATATGTAGTCCCAGAATCTCAGAGACTTAGAAGCTATGGAGGTGTGATCCTCTCTCCCTTAGAGAGAGGCAATGATGGCGATGGAGCTAACTTACGAGTGAAGCAATTCCTTTTCTCTTTCCCACTAAAGAAGGCTCGTTCTGTTTTTCTTGCTCCTCCCTGCCTTCTACTGCAAGAATGGGGAAGTTTTCTGTCGAGGGTCTCATTCTTTCAGGGAGAAATCCATCATTTCTCATTTTCTCCAATCTGAATTTTTGGTCCTTTACATTTCTTATTTATTTATTTCATCAGCATTATAGTGAAGATTCTCCCCAAAAGGTACATTTTTCCTAAACAATTCTGCCTAAGGTATTTTTGTGTGTGCGCACAAAGTATTTTCTCCTAATATGATGCAGTTTTGTATGTTGTTTTCAGTAACATATGCATTTATCTGCCCACTTTAACATAATATATGCATTTTTGGACACGTGCCTTGGCTGGAGAACTACATTGCAAAATGAAGGCTTAATTTCGAAGGACAGCTCTGGTTTGGTTTACATACTGTTTACATTAGGTAGGTTTGCTTTTAAATGCAAGCCGAGTCAAATTACTCTTCCACCAGAAGGCCGGAGCCAAAGATGGGAGGAATTGACCCTTTTCTCAGCCTCCCTGCTGCTCTCTCTCTCTCTCTGCCCAGAGGGTTGCTGGAAGGACAGATCACAATTGCTAAGAACATGAGAAAGCCAAGCTTGATCAGGGCAAAAACTTTGCACCTTTTCCTCACAGTGGCCAACCAATGAGAAGCCCCAAAACAGGCCCTGAGAGCAACAGCGTTCTTCCCCCCAAGTAGGAACTCATAGCTTGGAGGGAGCTTCCATACATCTTCTCACACCATGCATCAATCCACCCATTTGGGCTTCCTACATGAATTAACTGAAGGAGAATGCCATCACTTACCTCTTTGGGCGTCATTGAGTAATCAGTCACTCTCTCTACAGAAACAATGTTGTTATCCATTTCTGCTAAGGAGCGCACCATCCAGTTCAAAACACCGGTAATCTGAACAAAATGAGAGTAGGAGGATGGGGGAAGCACAAAATGACAGGGAGCTGAGATGGATTAGGTAGCACTGGATCCACATTCCTCCTATGGACAGCCAGTGTGGTGTAGTGATTAGCACGTTGGACTTAGGACATGGGAGACCAGGGTTTGAATTCCCCACTTGGCCATGAAGCTCACCTTGAGCTCTTTGGAGAAAAGGGTGGGATATAAATGCAATAATAAAATAAAATAAAATAATACTGAAAATTAAAAATGCAAATACAGGCCTTATAAGGAGGAACTGCACCCCTCACACCTTGAAATTCCATTTTAACTTTTATCATTCCTTGCCTAAACAACCAGGGAGCGAGGCTAACAGGATTAATAACCAATACATTGAGTTAATTTTAGGGCAAGGAACAGGGAAAGAACTTGTTTTTGGCAGCTAAAGAATCCCTGAGAGAAAGCCACCCAACCTCTGTTTAAAAACCTCCAATGAAGGAGCATCTACCATCTTCCAAGGCAGTCCATTCCACTGCTGAATAGTTCTTAATGTCAGAAAGTTCTTCCTGATGTTTAGTCGGAAGCTGCTGTCTTGGAATTTGAACACATTGGTTTGGGTTCTAGCCTCTGGGACAGCAGAAAACAAGCCTGCTCCATCTTCTATGTGAGTATCAATCAATCTCCTTTATTGGCACACAAAAGTGCATCGTATAGCATGTGAATATAATACTCTACAGCTCAAAATCCTATGAGCCTCATCAAACCGATTCCTGTGTACTTCTTGCTAAACAAAAGCAAACAAACAACCTTGTTTTCTTTGCCAGATAAGGACATAGTGATGTGTTCAGGTTACCTGCAGAGCACAGGAAACAGAAAAGCCCACGATCCCTGGGCTGAGGTGGGATTTGTTCACCACAGCAAGTAAAGCTGCAAACAAGACGATGCCATTCCCCAGGAATTCTGTGTTCGTGGCAAGCCACCTGGGATTTTAAAAGAGAGAGAGAAAGATGCCTCGTTCTCACATGTCACAGACTGGCTGGATGCAAAGCAGTGGTGGGAGGCACCAGCTGGGGAGCCCCCAGTAATAATAATAATAATAATAATAATAATAATAATAATAATAATAATAATAATAATATATTATTTATACCCCACCCATCTGGCTGGGTTTCCCCAGCCACTCTGGGCAGCCTCCAACAAAACATTAAATACAATAACCTATTAAACATTAAAAGCTTCCCTAAACAGGGCTGCCTTCAGATGTCTTCTAAAAGTCTGGTAGTTGTTCTTCTCTTTGACATCTGGTGGGAGGGTGTTCCACAGGGCGAGTGCCACCATCGAGAAAGCCCTCTGCCTGGTTCCCTGTAACTTGGCTTCTTGCAGTGAGGGAAACGCCAGAAGGCCCTCGGCGCTTCCCCAGGGGGAAGAAGGCTCAATCCTGAGGGCCACATGGAGAAGTCTGGAGGGCCACCCTCATCCCCCGGGCCTGAGGTTCTCCACCCATGTGTGTTGTGCCACAGGACTGCAAAGTCAGCCATTTTCTGGGGCCTGGAGACCAAGAGGCGTACTGTGCTAAGAGGGTAAAGGTAAACGATCCCTGGATGGTTAAGTCCAGTAAAGGCAACTATGGGGTTGCGGTGCTCATCTTGCTTTCAGGCTGAGGGAGCCGGCGTTTGTCCACAGACAGCTTTCCGGTTCATGCAATCAGCAGGACTAAACCACTTCTGGTGCAACGGGACACTGTGATGGAAACCAGAGCGCACGGAAACGCCGTTTACCTTCCTGCCGGAGTGGTACCTATTTATCTTCTTGCACTGGTGTGCTTTTGAACTGCCGGGTTGGTGGGAACTGGGACACAGCAACGGGAGCTCAACCCGTCACGGGGATTCGAACCGCCGACCTTCCGATCGGCAAGCCCAAGAGGCTCAGTAGTTTAGACCACAGCGCCACCTGCATCCAAGAGGACAGCTATTCTGAGCCCAACTGCAAAAGCTTGTAGCATGGCATTCTCTTTCCTTCTCAGAAGCTGTAACGTCATACCTGTCAGCCACCACGGCTGGGAAAGACGCCCTGTGGTTTTCGTCCACCTTAAGGTCGTTCTGCAGAATAAAACGCCGCTGGTCCTTGTATGCACGGATGACGATGCTGCCTTGGAAGGTCTCTGAAATGTGGGAATAGATGGGCGAGCGGCTGGCAGCTTCCAGGCGTTTCAGCTGGCAGGAGGTGGTGACGAAGAAGCTCTGAGGGACAGAAGGAAGAAGAAAGAGACATCGCGGAAGCAGAGCGGCCTTTCCCAAGCTGGGGTCCTCTGGACCTTATTGGACTCCAACTCCCATCAAACCCAGCAAGCAAGGGATTGTGAGAGTTGTTGCATTAAGCATCTGCAAAGGAACACTGAAGCAGAGCATCGAAGTTTACTATTACAGTGGCTCAGGAAAGTAAGTCATTGTTTAAATTCCAATATAGTCTTATTGCTGTTCAGCCACTGTGTTGTGAACTGAGATCTATGGGCATAGGGCAGCATACAAGTTTAATAAATAGATAATAATAATGATATTTTATGGGTTGGTTTTTTTTAAGCTTTCTGTTTTTCCCGTGTTTCTTTTAATTTTTGTACGCCGCCTTGAGTCCTGGTTCAGGGCAAGAGGTGGGGTATAAGTAAAATAATATTATTTTAATGAGGAGAGCAGGTTGCACATTCACCTCTAATTACAACAATGAACTGGCCCACAAACATGGCAGAGGGAGCTAATGTGTACCTGGAACACAGCATACAAGGCAGTCAGGGGGACTATAGCCACCACGGCTATCGGAGTGGCCATGACAATAACCACGTAGATCTCTAGCAGAATGAACAGGAACCCCAGCAAGGACTTCAGCTTGTCTGGGATGATGGAATCAATGGCGTCCATTTCTTTGGAGAAGCGGTTGAGCAGCTCGCCGCTAGGCGTCCGTTCAAAGAACGACATCGGCAACCGGAGGACATCGTGTAGGAGCCTCCGGAAGAGCTCGTGGGAGGCCACCGTCCCGGCCAAGAAGACGGAGGCTATCGATCCAAACTTCCCAATGGCTGCAATGCAAGAGAGCCAGTGTGGCATAACGGTTAAGAGTGTTGAACGATGGCCTGGGAGGCCAGGGTTCGAATCCCTGCTCAGCTATGTAGCTTAGTGGGGTGACCTTGGGCCAGTCGTCGTCTCTCAGCCCAACCTACCTCACAGGGTTGTTGTGAGGGTGAAATAGGGCTGTATGAGACAGTGAGGTACTGTGTTTTAGCCCTGAGGGATAGCTCAGTTGGTAGAGCATGAGACTCTCCAGCCCAGGGTCGTGGGTTCAAGCCCCACATTGGGTGAAAGATTTCTCATGGCAGGCGCTTGGATTAGATGATCCTTGTGGCTCCTTCCAGCTCTTCTATGATTCTATGAGACAGTGAAAACCACACACACCACCTTGAGCTCCTTGGAAGAAAAGGCAGTATACAAAGGGGATAAATAAATTGATAATAATAGATGAGAGACCTTTTATTATCAATATTAAGATGGCCCGGACTGGTTTTTTCACCCTATAGGACGCACTTTTCCCCCTCCAAAAATGAAGGGGAAATCTGTGTGCATCCTATGGGGCGAATGCAGGCTTTCGCTGAAGCTTGGAGAGCGAGAGGGGTCGACCCCTCTTGCTCTCCAGGCTTCAGGAAACTATCAGCAAGCCTGGGGAGCCTGCGGGAGTTCCCGCAGGGCTCCCTAGGCTGCGGATAGCAGCCTGCTTGCCCGGAGTGTGGGGCGCGCTCAAGCAGAGCGCCCCACGCTTCGGGCAGATATCTGCAGCCTGCTGCATGGAGCGCGGGGCGCACTGAAGCAGAGCGCCCCGTGCTCCGGGCAGATATCCGCAGCCTAGGGAGCCCTGCGGGAGTTCCCGCGGCTGGGCGGGGGGAATATTTTTTTTTCTTTATTTCACCCCCAAAAAACTAGGTGCGTCCTATAGGATGGTGCGTCCTGTAGGGCGAAAAATACAGTAGATAGATAAGATAATGAGGACCTTCCTAGTTAGCTTACTGTTATGTACTAAGCTTGGATCCTAGAACAATAGGCAAGTAGGATCCTAGAATGCAACAACTGATTGGCTGGCAGGAAAAGACCAATCAGGCTCCAGGAGGAAGTTAATCAGCCTATTAGGCTGGTAGGATCGTAGAATGCAACAACTGATTGGCCTGCTGGAAAAGACCAATCAAGCTTCAGGAGGGAAGCAGAATCAGCCAATCAGACGGGACTCATTGTGTAAATAATGTATATAAAAGCCTGAGGTTTGGGGGGCAATTCAATCACTGTTTTACAAGCCGCAATAGAGAGCATGAAATCATTACAGAACTCCGAGTATATTTCACTCACAACAGCAGATTAAAGCAAAATACTATGAAAGAAAACAACCAAATTACACCAGAGGCATTGATAACCAGAGACAGAAGTGACCTGGGAAAAGTCTCAGGGGCTGAGTAGTGAAGCCTCAAGGGCCACAAGGAATTTGCAGAAAGGACCCAGGGAGACTGCAGGGCTGAACAAACCTTGGGCGAATCCGAGGAAAAAGTAAACGCCGATTCGGAGCTCAGTATGCTGCTGCGTTCCGTTGTAAACGGGGTCGTTGGCCCACAGGCTGAGCCAGTAACCTTGGCAAAAGGATGCAGCTTGTTGGCAGATAAACAAAACTAGAATGTAAGCCCAGAGGAAAGACCCCGCCACTCTCAGGTAGGTCAGGTAGACTGAAGTCTTTGCCTAGAGAGACAAATGGGATAAAAAAGCTCAGGTTGGCTAAGCTAGGAAAACAGGAAGCTGCCTTTTATGGACACATCCACATCGCACATTAAAAAAACTACGATGCCACTTCAGACAGCCATGGCTTCTCCCAGAGAATCCTGGGAGCTGTAGTTTGTTAAGGGTGCTGAAAGGAGGCCCCCTCCATTCTCCGCCCAGAGCTATGTTTCTCAGAGTGGCCTAACAATTAATCCCTCTTCCCAGGGAGTTGTGATAGAAAACTGTGTTATTATACACAACTATTCATTTATATACATAAATTATATACATTTCAAATTACCCTCCCAGTTTGCTGTTTCTCGCCTTCCGTCGTGTATTCTGCTCCATCTGTTTCCTTGCAACCGCCTCTCTTTTCCAAAGACTTGTAAGACCTCGATAGAAAGAAGCAGCAAGATGGGTTGATTTCATGTACTGGGTTATCACAGTCCAAAAAGCTTTAGTTGGGGCACAATCCTATTCTCAAATTCCACTGGCTAAGGGTTCATAGGGTTTGGTGGAAGCCCCTGTACACCGACAGAATACCAGCTATGCGGCCCTGTTTCTTTTCCACTGCAGTTTGCCTTCTGCTGCCCACTGCAGCAAAATTCATTGCCATTGTGCTATCCCACCCCATTCATTTCAATTAAAAGGAATGCAAATGGGGATAAATGTCATCGCTGACATAACTTTTGCAGACTAAGAGTAGCAACAATAACCATAAATACCCAATGTATTTGCTAGACTGATTTCCACCCTGGATACAGGACAAATACCGTATTTTTCGCTCCATATGATGCACTTTTTTCCTCCTAAAAAGTAAGGGGAAATGTGAGTGTGTCTTATGGAGCGAATGGCATTGCGCAGAAATGGAGAGCTGCGCAGTGCCCCTTCAGCAAAGCACCTCTCCTGGCTTCTGCCTTAGCTGCGCGAAGCCTCTTTGGGCAGGGGGAGACTTCATCCCACTTCCCAGGAGAGGCTGCGCGCGGCTATCCCAGAAGCCAGATTCCTCTTACTGTTCTGGCTTCTAGGATTCAGAATATATTTTTTCCTTGTTTTCCTCCTCCCAAAACTAGGTGCGCCTTATGGTCTGGTGCGACTTATGGAGCGAAAAATACGGTAAGTGAACACTGGCAATTTCTATTCCTTTTTCCATTCTTGTCAGAATTCTCCAAGATACCTACTTCCTAAACGGTATTTTCTCCCTTTAAAAAATAGCATGGATTCTCTTGTGTGCCACCAGAGAGAAAATATACTTAAGATAAGTGAAAGGGCTCTTGCTGAGCTTTAAAGAGCTTTCGGGTATCGTCTCACATTCATGACTGAGGTCACATCTACACCACACACTTAAAACATGGAGAATCCTGGGAACTATAGTTCATTAAGGGTGCTGAGAACTGCAGCTCTGTGAGGACAGCAGCCTTTACAGACACGGTTTCCAGGACTCTTTGTAGGAAGCCATGGCTGTTTAAGTGATACAAGGGTGTGTTAAATGTATGTGTGGATGTGACGTGAGGTTGCAATCCTAACTATGGATACTCAGAAGTAAGTCCCATTGGATTGAGTGGAGCTTACTCACAGATAAGTGTGGTTTGCAGTTTCTATAACTTACTATCTCGATTACTTACCCTCCAAGTTTTCCATGGCAGGCCATGTGTCCTTTGGTGACAATTTCAACACTTCCTGTACCTGTGCAATTAAGAAGTTTCAAAATTTCTGCATGTGTGTGAGACAGATTTTGCTATAGCTCCCAAAATAACATGGGAAATGCCTGAAATTAACAAACACTTCAGGGGCCGATTCTTTACTGATGCCCCATAAGCATTATGATCCGTTGTGACTTGCAATACCTTGTAAATCCTGGTCCTCTTTCTCATCTGTGTCGTGTGACCTCAAGAAGTCTGCAAAAGCCCATTGTCTCTGCACAAGTTCATGGTAAGAACCGTTCTCAGAGATCGTTCCGTTCATTATAACAATGATGTTATCCACTTTGGGCAAAATATGGATTGTGTTTGTCACTAGAACACGAGTCTGGGAAGAAAAGAAACAATCCATCACTTTGTGGTGTCTGTTCTCTTTGATTCCACTGTACCATACAAATAAGATTTCCTGCTGCCAGATATTACATCTTCCTGTGCTGACAATAGTAAAAGATAGAGGTAAAGGACGCCTGACAGTTAAGTCCAGTTGCGAATGACTCTGGAGTTGTAGAGCTCATCTCGCTTTACTGGCTGAGGAAGCCGACGTTTGTCCGCAGACAGTTTTTCTGGGTCATGTGGCCAGCATGACTAAGCTGCTTCTGGTGAAACCAGAGCAGCGCACAGAAACACCATTCACTTTCCTGCCGGAGCGGTACCTATTTATCTACTTGCACTTTGACGTGCTTTCGAACTGCTAGGTTGGCAGGAGCTGGGACTGAGCAATGGGAGCTCACCCTGTTGCAGGGATTCAAACCGCCGACCTTCCGATCGGCAAGCCCTAGGCTCTGTGGTTTAGACCACAGCACCACCCGCTGACCAATAGTAACAGACACAAATAGAAAAAAACAGGGGTTCAGGCCAATATACAAAGACACAATATAGTATACGGCAAGCAAAGTATAACAAATGTATTCATCACTGTTGTTGGTGTAATGACGATAATAATAATACTTATCAATTTTATTTGTCACCTTTTACAGCAAAGTGTCTCAAAGCAACTTAGGTCATCAAACGAGAAACAATGAAATCAAATATTAAAACAGCAATAAAACAAGACAGGGAGGGGTGGTATTCAACTTAGTTTTACTCGGAAAAGATCCACTGAAATTAATGGACCTAACTTAGTCATTGTCAGGGCTGCCTCAGGTCTCAGCTCACAAAAGACCAACGCCAAGCTCTTATGTACAAGGATGTTTATTGCAGTTCATTAATGGTTCCACAACCGAGGCGTGCAGCCCCGCGTCTCTTTCTCCTAGACATTAGAAGTCCCCTCTGAATCGGTCCCTCCCCTACACCAGCTTAATAAGCTAACGCTGCTCCACCTTTTTCTCTCTTTCCTTTTCCGCAGGGTCTTTCTGCCCGTCGGGGTTCCTCCCCTCCTGCTTTCTCCTGAAGCGGAGTCTCCAGACTGCTCCTGCCCCCTCCTGTGGGCTTTGGGTCCTGGCCCCTCCTCCTCCGGGCTCCCTGTTCTCCCGCGCGCCTCCTCATTTGAACTTGGCGCGCGCGCCCAACTTCTGACCTTCCTTTTGACAGTTATGCTACTCCCCTCACTGCTTTCCTCCCCTTCTGGGAGAATGGCTTGCTCTGATCCCTCCCCTTTCTCTGTCGCCGGAGCTGCTCCCTCTGACACACTGGAACCTCCCCCTCCCTCGCTGCGCTCTGGTGGGGAGGCTGGCCCTGATTCCCAGCTGCCGCTTTGGGGTCCCCTGCTGGCCCCCCGCTCCTGACACTTTCCCCCCGGGGCTCCCCTTGCCCTTACCACAGGCGCCCCTCTCTGGGAATCCTCTGATTCGCTGGAGAGACTCATGGAATCCCCTGCGTCATTGCTATCCTCTTCCTCGCTCTCCTGGGATTCCTCTCCATCGCTCTCCATTTCCTGCCTTCCCTGTGCCTCTGTCCCTGTACCCCTGACAGTCATGTTCATTCGTTTCAACGGATTGCTCTGAATAGAACTTAGTTGAATATAACCCCTAAAGTACTCCTCCAAATGTGTGTGTGTGTGTGTGTGTGTGTGTGTGTGTGTGTAGAAAGAGAGAGAATGAATCCTACACATCCCACTTAATGATGAGCACCACTAAGCCCATTGGCATATCTAACTGCCCTCCCAATTAAAGATCAAAAGTCTGGCACCTAAAAACAAACAATGATGGCATCAAGTGATCATTCGCCAAGCAGGGAGCCACCACTAAAAAGGCCTCTGTCTTTGTCAAGTGCCAACTAGAGAGAAGAAGGGAGAATTTGCTTTGATATGCTCTTGCTACAATAACCTTCCCCAAACTGGTGTCATCCAGACATTTTGGATTCCAACTCCCATCAGTCCCAACCAACATGGCCATTGATCAAGGATGATGGGAACTGTAGTAGCTGGTGGCTGTTGGGAGACAAAATGCTGGATGAGATGGACTCTTGGTTAGATCTAGCAAAACAATTCTTAAGATTAAAATTCATGTGCACCGTTCAGAAACAATATTAGGCATGCATCAGTTTGCGTTATGTGTGTGTATATCTTCTATGCCCAGTTTCAAGCACCATTAAACAGCGGATTCTAGTTTAACTTCGTTCCTTCTTCATCATTTTAGCACTAAATGGCTGTGTTCCTCTTTTGAAACTCTGACCTTATGTTCAGCTGGATGATTTTAGGACTACATACTGGATCCTTTAAAGTCATGAAAGAAAAGGGACCCATATCGGGCTTAAAGAGAGAGGGAGAAATTAGTACCTTGTTTTTTAATAAGCCGTTTGGTCCAATGACCTGCTCAAAAATGTGCTGGCCAACCTGAGAATCCACAGCAGAAAGGGGGTCGTCCAGAAGGTAAATTGAAGCCTTCTTGTAAACAGCCCGAGCCAGACTGAGCCTCTGCTTCTGTCCTCCAGAAATGTTTATGCCCTGTTGCAACACAAAAAAGTTATCCACAATACATACACCCATCCCTTATCACACAGTTCCTGCAAAGGGTTTTTCATAAGTGAGGCTCAAATTGGTTTTCCCAGTTTCCTGCATCTGCAAAACCCCAGATTGGCTAGAAAATCACTTAAGCATTGTGCTGAAAAGTCTTCTGGGTTTAGGAAACTCAGCCTTTACACATCCATCCTACACAAGGCCAGGCCATCCAAACATCAGCTTCATGTAAGAAGCTGCCTTGCAAAGAGTAGACCATCAGTCCAGCTAGTTCAGTATTGTCTGCAATGACTGGCCGTGGCCCTCCAAGGTTTCAGATGGGGACATTCCTAGTTCTACTTAGAGGCAGACAAATCCCAAGCATCTCCATCAATATGTGCTTTGGCTGGAAAACTGTATCCAAGAATTTGGAGAAGTGAGGCTTTTGAAGAAAAGCTGCATTTTTGGCTCACATAATGTTTTGGTAAGTGCAAAACAAATAAGTTTGCAGTGAAATGCGAGCCAAGCACAAATTCTTCCCCCACAACTACTTGCAGCATCTACCTTAAATTGCTGTATTTTTCCGTGTATAAGATGCCCCCTATTTTTGGGGACTCCAAATTAAGAAAACACCCCTCAGCACTACCTGTGTATAAGACGAGCCCCAATTTTAAATCTAATATTTGGTAAAAAAAAACCTAGTCTTATACACGGAAAAATACAGTAAATCCCAATACATCTTTTGTTTACCCCTGGTGTAAACAATACTGAGCAAGACAAAACTGACTCGATATAATGCAACTTCCTATGGGTTATATCCATTGCTAGTCCAACCCAGAGTAGACCCACTGAAGTTAGCAGGCATGCCTAACTCAGGCTCTTTCATTTCAATGGGTCCAAGTGGAGCTTAGCTGGAAACACTTCTATGCTCCTGCAAATATTGTCACAACCTGCACCCCACTTTCACTTTGTCAAAGATAAACCCACAGCTGCCAGGGACCCTTCCAGGGAGGAGGATGAGGAAGACAGTAAAGATTTACAGCAGGGCTTTGAGGGAGGTTGCAGCTCAGAGGCAGATGAGGGGGAAGTTGGGAAGCCAGAGCAACAGCTGGCTGACACGTTGTCATTAGAAAGCATTCCAGACCCTCCATCTCCCAGAACTCGGTGAGCCTTAAAAGTAGGAGAGCAAAGAGCTCAAAGACAGAGGGCACGTAGTAGCACCTTTGGAAGAGTCAATGAGAGTGATGAATGAGGAAGTGGGAGAGATGAGGGGTGGAGATTCACTCGGGACAATGCCATTATCCAAGAGGCTGGGTTCTATAGCCTCTGTGAGGGTTTGATTAGCTGCTTGTGCGTGAAAACGTGCTCCCTCAGAGTTTGTGCGCCCCCACAAACCTCCGTGTGTGACGGAGCTCCTCAGACATGTCTGCTCTAGTCACTAGTAGAGTCCGACAGTGGCTGTCTGCGGAAGCGTTTCCAGCAAAGAAGTTCCTTAACGGAAACGCGTCTCCTGGACTCACGGCGTGACAGTTTCCTGCGAGGTATGGGTCTCCCTATGGGAGACTCCGATACCTCCCCACTGTTCTCGCTGGAAGCCTCCCTGAGCCCTCCCTCCTGCTCGCATTCCCTCAGAGACCCACTCCTCCCCCTGCTGGTGCCTGCTTCAGCAGTTGAGTCTCTTTCATCCTGCCTGAGTCCCTCCACCACCTGATGCTCTGATGGCAGTTCCCTGACATCCACCTCCCCTCCAGGGCCCCCCTCACCCCCTCCCAATTCCTCCCCCCTGGGAGGTGAAGGGCTAAAACCCCGAAACGAATCTTCCTCATCTTCTGACGTCTCGAACAATTCTCTCCATCGATCGTCGTCCTGGCCAGCTGAATCCTCCTCCTCTTCAGAATCTGGGAACCCCTCCAACTCCTCTTCCTCGTCGGTGGTGGCAAAGTATTCCCTTCGGAACCTCGCTACAGGCTGAGGTTTACGTGGGAACCTCTGATGAAAAGTCTCTATTAAAACCTCGTCATTGACATCCTCTGCCCTAACCCAGGTGTTTTCCGACTCCGGTTCCCCTTCCCACATTACCAAATACTCTACTTGATCTCCCTTCCACCTGGAATCGAGGATCTCCGCTACATGGTAGCTGTGTTCCTTCTCCTCCATTGCTGGTCCCCTAGTGACCCTCCCCTCACTGTCTCCTCTATACGGTGACAGCAACGACCTGTGAAAAACTGGGTGCAGCTTCATGTGGTTCGGTAACCGGAGCCTGAAAGCCACTGGATTGACCTGCTGTATGACTTCAAACGGACCCAGCCTTTTGGGTCTTAATTTCTTACAACCTCCTTTGAATGGCAACCCTTGGGTTGACAGCCACACCTGGTCCCCCACCCTGATGCTTTCACCTTCCCTTCTGTTTTTGTCTGCTTGCCTCTTATATTCCTCCTTAGCCCTGTTTAAGTTGAGTTGGAGCTGGCGATGGATCGCTTCCATTTCTTCCACGAACTGTTCTGCAGCTGGAACGCTCCAGTTCTCCCCCTCCCCCCCTGGGAAGGCTCTGGGATGGCACCCGTGATTAGCCAAAAAGGGGCTCATCCCCGTGGACACGTTCTCTGCATTGTTGTAGGCAAATTCTGCCAACGCCAGCTTCTCCACCCAATCATTCTCTCTGTCATTAACATAACACCTCAAATATTGTTGGAGAACCCCATTTGCTCTTTCCGCCTGCCCGTTGGTTTCAGGATGACGGGCCGTCGAGAAATTAACCTCTACATGCAGTAAGCTCATGAGCTTCCTCCAGAACCTGGAAGTAAATTGTTTCCCTCGGTCTGAAACCACCCTCAAGGGGGCGCCATGCAACCTAAACACATTCTCTACAAACAATTTGGCGGTTTCTTCTGCTGTAACCGCATGTGAGCAGGCTATGAAGTGGGCCATTTTAGTTAACAGGTCTACTACAACCATGATGGCTGTTTTCCCTCTAGACCTTGGCAGATCAGTCATGAAATCTATTGCCACTGCTTCCCACGGTCTCTCAGGTGTGGGCAGTGGTTCTAATAAACCAGCCGGCGCCTGCCTCTCCCCCTTGGCTCTTTGGCATTGTTCACACCCTCTCACATACTCCCGCACATCTTCCCTGACCTTGGGCCACCAAAATTCCCTGGTAACCAGCCACATGGTTTTGTGTTGCCCAAAGTGCCCTGCTGTGGGGCTATCGTGCAGCTGCTTGAGTACTTTCTCCCTCAATTCCCCTTCAGGTATATATAACGCTCCCTTATAATACAATGCCCCATTTCTCTCCTCAAAACCACCGGGTTTGTCTTCCTCCCCTCTGAGATCCCTGAGTTTCCCCTGGGCGTATGCATCCTGCACCGTACCCTCTACCAATTCCCTTTGCCCCACCAAAGTCGCCCCACACACCCAGCGGTCCTCTGGAATGATATGGGTTTCTTCGGGTGCTCCCTCCCCCTCCAAATATTCAGGTTTGCGTGAGAGAGCGTCCGCCCTAACATTCTCTGGGCCTGGCACATAACAAATCTCAAAGTTAAATTTGGAGAACTCTTGGGCCCATCTCAACTGCCTTTGGTTGAGCACTCGCGCCGTTCTCCAGTACTCTAGATTTTTATGGTCCGTGCACACTTGCACTTTATGTTGTGCACCAACTAGCAGATGCCTCCATCTCCGGAACGCCTCATGAATAGCAAGCAGTTCTCGGTCGTACACCGTGTAGTTCCTCTCGGATTTGTTCAGCTTCCGCGAGAAGAAGGCACACGGACGCCACTCCGACTCCTCCTTCCCCGGCTGCAGAAGAAGCACCGCCCCTATGGCTCTGTCAGATGCGTCTGTTTCAACCCTTAGCTTCTTTCGTAAATCCACATGCAGAAGTTGTTCTTCAGAGGCGAAGGCCCCTTTTCAGTTCCTCAAACGCTCGCTCCGCCTCCGCCGTCCATACAAACTTCTTCTTACTGCTGAGACAGTCAGTGATGGGCGCCGTCAGATGGGCGAAGTTGCGGATGAACTTACGATAAAAGTTTCCAAACCCTAGGAACCTCTGCACATCCTTCTTGGTTTTGGGTGTTTTCCATTCCAGCACTGCCTGTACCTTGCCGGGATCCATGGCCAATCCCTTGTCTGACAGGCGGTACCCCAGGAATTCCACCTCCTTGGTATGGAACCGACACTTCTCCAGTTTGACCCACAGCCTGTTGGCTTGCAGTCTGCTCAACACTTCTCTGACGTCTCTCACATGTTGCTCCTCATTCTCAGAATACACCAACACATCATCTAGAAAGGCAACGCAATTCTTGTAGAGCAAAGGGCCCAGCACGTGGTTCATAAAAGATTGAAAACACGCGGAGCCTGCTTGTAATCCAAATGGCATAACGAGGTATTCAAACGCCCCCAAAGGGGTAAACATGGTGGTTTTCCATTCATCCCCTTTCCTTATGCGTATCAGGTTGTACGCCCCCCTTAGATCCAGCTTTGTGAAAATCTTTCCCTTCCTCACCATGGTCAAAATATCATCAATTCTGGGCATAGGGAACGCCACCGGTTCAGTCACTGCATTCAGCCGCCTAAAATCACATACAAGTCTCGGCTTGTCCGCATTTTTTTTGTCCACAAAGAACACTGGGCTCCCCCCTGCTGCTTTGGACTCTCTGATGAAGCCTCTCTTCAGGTTCTTGTCAATGAACCCTCGCAACTCCTGCATCTCCCTGTCTGACATGGCATACAACTTGCCCACGGGAAGCTGTGCTCCAGGGAGTAAATTGATCTGACAATCAAAGGGTCTATGAGGTGGTAGTTGGTCAGCTTCCTTCTCGCTGAACACATCGCTGAGATCTGCATACTGTGGTGGTACCTTCACCTTCCCCATTACTTCAGTCCCTGCTAGGGTGGCTTGGGCCCCTACTGAACCCTTCTCCCCTTTGCAGTGTTCTAGGCAATGTGCTGAACCAAAGGACACCACTCTTTGATGCCAGCCAACCAGCGGATCATGTAGAGCTAGCCAGCTCATTCCCAAAATAATGGGAGCGCCTCCCAGGGTGGCCACATTAAACGCTATCAGTTCTGTGTGCCTTGCCACCCTCATTATCATTGGGACAGTCTGCAAGCGGACTCCTCCTCCCAACAACTCCCTGCCATCAATCGTGGTCACCTGCAGGGGGTTGCTTAAAGGGATGGTCTGTATCTGGTGTTCAGCAGCAAACTCCTTGCTCATAAAATTGCAGGAGCTGCCTGAGTCCAATAGCGCCTTTATTTTTAGGGGGTGCCCATTCTGCAGCTCTAGCGACACTTCAATCACTAGAGCAGGTCGAGGAGCTTCTGGCACGGGCACTTTCACTGCTCTTTGGCCTGGCTGCAGTGCCCCAATTGTGGCAACCAGGCGTTGGCTTTTACCTGCTCCGCTCCCCCTTCTTCTCCCCCCTCAACAGCTCCCACCATCCCTTGCCATTCCTTCCTCTGGGGGCAGACTCTGGCAAAGTGGCCTGGCTGTTGGCAGAGATAGCATTTCCGGGGGCCCTTTCCCTCCTTCTTAGCTCCCTCGCTGGTTTTTGAAAATGCGCGCGCGCGCGCTGTTCCGATTTCCATCGGCTCTGCCGGCGGGAAAGCTGGCTCAGGAATGTCTGGAATGCGGAACTCCTTCCAACGTTCCCCTCTCCCTTCCCGCCTCTCCAAGGCTCTTGCCTCCTGCCGCGCTCCTATGGTCAGCGCAGATTTGGTCAGCTGATCCATAGACTCCGCCCTGGGGCTCCGTGCCAGCTCGTCTTTCACCCCCGAAGAAAGACCTTCTTCAAATAGCATTTGAACGGGTGCCGCCGATAAATCCCAACTCAGTCTGTGAATCAGCATGGTAAACTCAGTCCAATATTCACGGACAGATCGACTCCCCTGCTTACAAGCCATTAGCTGTCTGCGCACCACCCCTTCCTCAATATCGCTGGAAAACATGATATCCATTGCACGAAAGAACTTCATTGTGTCCTTTAGTATGTCATTGTGCGTTGCCATTAGGGGTCGAACCCAGTCTCTAGCCCCTTTCTCAAGATGCCCAATTACAAAAGCAACTCGCGATTCCTCATCAGGGAACTCATCGAACTGCACATTAAGGGCATATTGCATCTCTGTCCTAAAAGCATGGTAGTCCTTGGGGTCCCCCCCAAATTTCTGCACCAATCCTGGTACCTTTCTGGGGAATTGAGTGGCTCTCCCCTTCTTGTCTGCATCCTGAGCCCTTCTCTCCTCCAGCCTCGCCGTCTGCAGGGCCAGTTGAACCTCCAACGCTCGGTATCTATCTTCCAAGCTTGGACCAGCTCCAGCCCCTGCTCCTCCGGTTCCGGTTGGTTCGCTCATGATGCCTTCTCTTGCACAGGCAGCGTACAAAGACTGTCGGACTGCTGTGAGGGTTTGATTAGCTGCTTGTGCGTGAAAACGTGCTCCCTCAGAGTTTGTGCGCCCCCACAAACCTCCGTGTGTGACGGAGCTCCTCAGACATGTCTGCTCTAGTCACTAGTAGAGTCCGACAGTGGCTGTCTGCGGAAGCGTTTCCAGCAAAGAAGTTCCTTAACGGAAACGCGTCTCCTGGACTCACGGCGTGACAGTTTCCTGCGAGGTATGGGTCTCCCTATGGGAGACTCCGATACCTCCCCACTGTTCTCGCTGGAAGCCTCCCTGAGCCCTCCCTCCTGCTCGCATTCCCTCAGAGACCCACTCCTCCCCCTGCTGGTGCCTGCTTCAGCAGTTGAGTCTCTTTCATCCTGCCTGAGTCCCTCCACCACCTGATGCTCTGATGGCAGTTCCCTGACAGCCTCTCTCTGTAAAGATTGAAATAAAAAAGGACTGTAAGAAACTTTTCCTTGTCTTTATATATTTTCCTGGGCAACCAGCCGGGAGCTGCTGACAGCATCCTGACCACAGCATTGCACAGAATAAAAATCAAAATGGTGCATCGTACAACACATACCGCAATAGGACTATAAAATACAAAAATGAGTCCCATTTGGAGGCGGGCACTAAAACACCTGTAGAACATCCCAAACAATCAGGTATTATCATCATTTTTCAAAATTAACTCTCGGTCAGACAAATAATGAACCAAGAACCTTCTCTCCGATTTCTGTCTGACTTCCAGCAGGGAAGCTCTCCAGGTCCGGCTCCAGCGCACACGCTTCGACCACTCTGTTGTACCACCTCCTATCCATCTTCTGGCCAAATGTGATATTGTCTTCCACTGACATGTTTTGTATCCAGGGTTTCTGGGGAACAAACGCTACTGCGCCCTGTGAAATTAAATTAAGAGATGATCACCAGATGCAGCATGAGTGACAAACACACACACTATCTAAGTACCAATTACAGTAGGATGCTAGTTTAATCCCCCCCCCCATTAAATAAACAAACAAAAAATAAAACGATAACACTTTTTATTCCCTTTGGATGCATTTTTTTAAAAAATCAGCATAACATCTTTGTTGATGATGGAAAAGACGGCATGTAAATGGTCAGGGAGAGAGATTTCTAGGCTGGCAATCTAAAAGATTTCCAGGCCGTTGAGGATCATGTGCTTGGAGCCGCCAGCTTTCAAAAAATGAGGGTAAGAAAGGATGTAGCTCAGAAAGCAGCTACCGTTAACTATATATACTTTAGACTTTGGTCTGGTACACACAATACATTTAAAGCAGGTTGAACACACATTTAAAGCATGTAGCTTTCCCCAAAGAATCCCAGGAACTGTAATCTAAAGGTTCTGGGAACTGTAGCTCTGCAAAGGGTCAACTACAGTTCCCAGCACTGGTAGAGGAAGGGGTGTGAGGGAGATGCGGTCTGCCCTGGGTGTCATCCCTTGGGGGGGGGGTGTGACATCGCCGTGCCACCCCCCTGGGACGCTTGCCCCCTCCGCCTCAATGGGCGGATCGCCCTGTCCCCGGGTGCACAGCATGCGCACCGCTCCGGGTGCCGAGCAGCTAGCTCCGCCTCTGGTTCCCAATACAGTGGTACCTCGGGTTAAGTACTTAATTCGTTCCGGAGGTCCGTACTTAACCTGAAACTGTTCTTAACCTGAAGCACCACTTTAGCTAATGGGGCCTCCTGCTGCTGCTGCGCCGCCGGAGCACGATTTCTGTTCTTATCTTGAAGCAGAGTTCTTAACCTGAAGCACTATTTCTGGGTTAGCGGAGTCTGTAACCTGAAGCGTATGTAGCCTGAGGTACCACTGTATTATTTGGGGGAAGCCAGGTGTTTTAAATGCAGTGTGGATGTGACCTAAAACTAAAAGCTTGCTTAGGACAGGGGGGTGGGGAGCAGCCTTTACCTTCGTAGCCAGAGTGCCTTCTGTTTTGTGTAGCTCTCCAAGCAATGCTGAGAGTAGTGAGGATTTTCCCGCTCCGACCTGGCCAACCACAGCGCACAGACTGCCCCGAGGTATCGCTAGATTAATCCTGCGTGGATGGTAACATATACTCCCGTGAGCATCTGGCACACGCTGTTGGAAGTGCAACAGAAGATAATCCGGGGTGCAACTTAAGAGTTAATTCTGTTGTTAGTAAGTCAGCTAACCGAGAGGGGTGGTGGCAGAGGCGATGCGTGCTGTTGTACAGAATTAAAGAACTGCAGAGTTGGAAGAGATCTCCCTATGGTCATCTGGATCAACCCCTTGCAATGCAGGAATCGCAGCGGATCATAATCACAGCCAGTTTATTGGAAGGATTAAGAAACCCCAACAGCTCAGTTCATTTGCTTTTGTGGACCATCCACCAACCCAATCCATAATCAAGATTGAAATCAGGAAAAGAGCTCATCTTTAGAAGAAAAGACCCAATTTGCTCATGGCCATTTACCTTTTAAGGCAGGGAGGGCTCTCTCTGCACCAGCTGAAGGTCCCTTCCCTTACCATAACACAATCCTGCACTGAGGAAGAAAGGCAGAGGAGCACTTATTATATGTGTCTTGGCACAATTGGTGGCTTTCTATATCACTTGCTATACAAGCGAGGTTGTTATAATGGGAACATATGCTAACCTTAGATACAATATAGAAAGTCGAGAGCGTTAAAGGGAAAAGAATTTTGCCTTTCCAGATCATAAACAAAACACATCTGGTTTCCCCCTTATTTTACAGATGGGGAACTTCAGGGAGCCTCAAATGTGGCGCCCTTTATGCCTCTCCATCTGGCCCCTGGCACTCTCTATAGGCCACACCCCTCAGCTGGCCCTGTTTCACACCCTGTCTGAATGTTCCTCCCTGGCTGGAAGGTGTATAGAAGTCTGGTAATGGCTTTTGCCTCCTGTAGCTCTGCCTTCGCAGTTGGGAGGCAGCAATGCTTCTGAATGCCAGTTGCAGGAGTCCTGCTTGTGGGCTTCCCGTGGGCACCTGTGAGAACAGGATGATGGACTAGACAGGCCCTTGGCCGATCCGGCAGGCTCTTCTTGTGTACAGAAGGTAAAATTTACTTCCGTTGCTCTGCCCACTTTCCCCCCTGGCCCTGCTCACCCCTGGCATGTGGCCCTCAAAAGATCGCCCAGGAGGGAATGTGGCCCTAGGACTGAGTATGGTTCCCTACACTACCTTATTTACTCACTACACATTTTCTCAGATAAATGCCTTCTTAAACATTCCGGCACAGGTCTGGCTAGCGATGGAAAAATACGTCAATTTCTCTCAGTTTCTCATTTTTCCAATCTTAATTTCACTTCTCCACATTTCCAATGTGTAATTTTTTAACTAAAGTCTTCATGGAAATTCCTCAGAATTTTAGAGTGAATTTCTCCTAATATACACATTTTATATACAATTTTGCCTAATATACACATATTTTTTGCAAAGCACATTTCCCCTCATATGAGCTCAGCTCCTGGAAGAAAGGCGATATGTAAATAAATATAAATGTTATAATAGTAATATTTCCATTTCCCCCAATATTTTGCATTTTGTACGTTATTTCCACCAACATATGCATTTTTAGGCATACTTTACCACAGCACGTACATTTCTGTATGCCATGTTTAGCATTGTGAACTTTGGAGAAATCTGATTTTTGAAAGATGGCGGTATTTTCATTCGTGTATTGCTTCAGAAACTGTGAATTAGGTAGATTTGCTTTCAGATGTGAACTGAATTGCATTGCTCCCCCAGATCTCTAGCCAGCAGAGATGGCTTGCCCTATCCTGCTGCATAACAGCATGCCACTGTTGTGGGGATAAAAATGGGAGGGTTCTGTTGGGATTTTTTGACTACATGCAATTCTGTGCAGCTTCACACAGAGTCAATTAAGAGTTGGCCAACAGCCAAGCATGACTGAGCAGAGAGGAGTTACCTGCCTGGAGATATGGAAGCCTGGAAACAGCTTTACCATTGGTTAAGGTCTCACACAGGCATAATGATTTATGACCTACTGACTGGAATGTGTTTGTTGGTCATTGTGGTGTTCTGAGAGTCGTTTGGTTTTGTTCAGAGAGAGCTAGTTAAGATCCATGTATCCGTTCCTGTATATAGTAACTTGTAGAGTCTGCTGTACATAATAAACACCTTACAAGTACAGTGGTACCTCGGGTTAAGTACTTAATTCATTCCGGAGGTCCGTACTTAACCTGAAACTGTTCTTAACCTGAAGCACCACTTTAGCTAATGGGGCCTCCTGCTGCTGCCGCCCCGCCGGAGCACGATTTCTGTTCTCATCCTGAAGCAAAGTTCTTAACCTGAGGTACTATTTCTGGGTTAGCGGAGTCTGTAACCTGAAGCGTATGTAACCTGAAGTGTATGTAACCCGAGGTACCACTGTAATCAAGTTACTAGTAGCAGCCTTTGTTCCTGCTTTGTCCATCCTGCCTGCAACTGATTGCTTTCTGGAACTCTGCGCATGCTCTGCTAAGGTCTGGCTAAGGTCCTGCAACAGGTCAAAGTTGCAAAACACCAACAGGTTCGGCCATCAGAACATAGGAGCTCAGTGGCAGAGCATCTGCTTTGCATGCAGAAGGTGCTGCCTGGGTTCAACCCTTGGCATCCCCAGGTAGGGCTAGGAGAAGCTCCCTGCCTGAAATCCTGGAGAGCTGCTGCCAGCCAGTGCCAAGAACGCTGAGCTAGATGGTCCAATGGCCTGACTCACTATAGGGCAGCCTCCTATGCTCAAAAGGAAACCACTCATAAGCTGATACTTACTGCAGTCCAAAGAACCAGAGCTCGTTTCCGTTTGATCCAACTCCTCAAGGCAAAGAAAGGCAGCTAAACGGTTCAGGGAAACTTTTGCCTGGAACAAAGAACACACACAGCTGAACCTTGGTGGCTCTGTTCCACCTCCACTGTGTAGAACTGCTCTGAATATCAGATTCTGGGAATCACAAGTTGGGGAAAGTGCTACTGTCCACACATCACAATGGGCATTGCCAGTTTGCATTTCTTAGTGTGGAAAGTATTGATCTGATGTGAAGATGTCTTTCCTATTCTAATTAATTCAAGAGGGTTCTGGAAGCTCCTCTGTGTGAAAGAAGCAAGCAGAAGGTTCCTGGTGTTTGGGTTATTCCTTCAGAGAAGCTTAGTACAGCTGGCTCCAACTTTTATCTCTTTCTGTCAAGGTCATGCTGACTATGATAGTAGGGCCAAATGGAGCCTGGGTTTCACTTTCTCTTTCCATCTCTTTTCCTTCTGGTCTGGTGTTCTGTACATAGTATGCTACAGTGTTAAGGTTTAGGCTTATTATAAGTTACCCTAAGTTTAAGTTAAGTCTGCTGCAACTGGATTTCTTATGGACAGTGCCAATCCTGAATGTATTGGATTTGTGACCATTTTGCTCATTTGCCTTCAGTAGCAGTAAAGCTCTGCTGGATGAAATATAATTGCCTCTGGTCTATTTTTTGGGAATCCTGCAACGTGTTTAAGTTTTTATTCTGCTAACTATACATTGGAATCTGCTCTGGATCAATACTGAGTAGAATTCCACGATAGGCATCTGGTTGGCCACTGTGAGAACAGGATACATGACTAGATGGGCTCTGGCCTGATCCAGCAGGACTCCTCTTATATTCTAAGAAGTTAGCTCAGATCACCAAGAAGGTGTGCTGGTCCCGGGAGGAAGGTTACAGTTATCATAGTCCAAGTTCAGTCCTGAGTCACTAGCCTGGAAACAGTTCACAAGGAGTGAGGCGAGGTCCGAAGCAGGAGGTCGGGCGGGAACAGGAAGGCTGGAAGGTCAGAAGCAGGAAGCCGGGCGGGGAACAGGAACACTGGAAGGTCAAGTCTGGGTCCGGGTAGGAGCAGGTACTCAACAACAACGTTGCTTCCGCAACCTGGGGCCGGGCTGACTGGCCTTTATCTTCTCTGAGGCCAGGGGCGGTCCCGGCCCCCAGGAGACCCGCCTCTCCTGGCCTTAAGGTGAGCACTCCTCCTGGGAGAAACCAGTTCCCTTCGCCTCTCTGCCCTGAGCCTCTGCAGTTCAGGAGAGGCTGAAGGGTTACTGGGCCCAGGGGGAGACTCACCTGTAGGCACTGAGTCCTCAACCACCTCTGGAGCCAGAATGGATTCACCTGGTGCCTGCTGTTGAGGATCCGGCACAGGTGTAGGTGTCTCAGAATCAAGGCCCTGCCCCAGTTCAGCCGGCCCTGGAGGCGGGGACTCCTGTGCAGGCTGGGATTCCTCTGGTTCATCCTCTGAATTGGAATCCCAGGCCATCACAGAAGGGGAGCTACAGCACCTCCTTGTTACACTCATGCAAACTGAAAGTTGACTTCTGGGACTCACCTGTACAACAGCATTGATGGAGAAGGGGAGAAACGAATGAGCCCTGTTGAGTATGTTGATCAGGGTCAGAGACACAAAGGCTTTCTGCACATCCAGGATGTTTCCCTCATTTGCCAGCGTGTAGACTGCGAACATGATGAATGCAATCTGCAGAGAAGGAACAAGGGGGAAACAGGTGAAGAAGATACAGCAGTTTGTTCAGCTGTCTAAAAAGCACCAGCCCCACCCCACTCACCAGGAACGTTGATGAGTGGAAAGAAACAAGAGACACAGAGAAGAGGAACTGTGATGCCTTAAGAGCTTGAAGTTCTTGTGTCCGGATACCCAGCGCCTTGTCCATGAAGTTATCTTCCCAGCCATGCAGTTTTAGGATCCTGATGTCTCTGAGAATGGCGCTGGTGAGCTTTGCACGGCTGTCCTTATATTTCATCTGAGCCTCCTGAGAAACAAAACAGTAACAGAGCCCGATTTGGTTTCAAGCGCGGAACCAAAAACTTGATAATGAATTGCAAGCAGCGACTCATACCTGGAACTGGCTTCTCTTTTTGCTGATTGCAAAGTTCAGCGGCAAGAGGAATAAAAACACAGCAATAGCCGTCAAAGCGTATGGCCCGAGGAGCTAATAGGATGCAAAAATCAAAAGCAATATTAAGTGAAAGGAACATGGAGGAATAGTTTGACACACACACACACACCTTACATGTTCTGTCACCGTCACCCTTACATTTATTCAGTTGTCAGGAAAGGATATGAGTGTTGGGGTATATTAATAACGAAAGTTACTATAATGACTTTGTGAGCCATTCAGAGACTTAAGTTGTGTTCAGAGACCATGGCCAAAGTTAGCAGAATTTGCAGGCAAGCAGTGTTCCTAAATACTGTGCTTTGGAGCATGCAGGGCGACATTTCCCTGGTGTTCTTTCCACTTGCCTTCTCCAGGGTGACCCAAGGAGCTGACCCTCAGCAGCTGACTCACTTCTTTACATTCCAGTCAGCAGCTGCAAAGCTCCTTTTTCATGCTGATTGGGTGGTTCTCGGATGCTGGAGACTGAGACCCTTCTGCAGAAACAGTTATGACCCCCTCCCAGCAAACCTGGAGCCTAAAGTGGGCAACAACATCCCCCTCCAAAAAAAACCCAACCCCAGCCTAATGAGGAATAAGCATTCTTACTTGTCACAGAATGTTCAGCATCAACTGGAAAAGGAAGGGGTGTGTGAGGAAATGTCCTGCTGCAGCCCTTTACAGCAGGAGTGAGCACCCCTGTGGCACTCCAGAAGTAGCAGAACTCCAATTCCCATCATCCCTTACCACTGCCCATGACAGCAGGGCCTGATGGCAGTTGGAGTCCAAGGATATCTGGAGGGCAGCAGGTTCCCTATCCTTACCTTACAGCTTACAGAGTTGAGGGGGAAGGTACGGGTGGCTAGAAACCTGAATAAAAGCATTTCTACTAGGAGGTGACATACTGCAACGTTTTGTTGTAGTTTGCATTTGCATGCTACCAAATGCCTCCATTATGAATACTAAGAGTCTTGTTCCCCTCCACGTATACATTACTCAATCCACCTGACCTTTCAACCATACATTTTGAAGAATTGCATTGGACTGACTGTACTAAAGGAGAATCAAGGAACTTATTTCCTATCCAAGGCCTTCACTTAGCAATTGATTGTTTAGTTAAAACTCCTTGCACTGCTTCTTATGTATTAACAGAGACATCTAGTGGTCAGCTGAACAGGGCTGGATTTGCATGAATTCGGCTAAGCAGCGAAGGCACGTCTTTCACCACTGGTCCTCTCCCCATTGCAATTCTGGGTGGATCAGCCTTGACATAAATGACTGATTAAATTGACTTGTGTGAATAGTGTCCATTTGGTAAACACAATTATAAAGCAGTATCGGCATTCTGGCACAATAATAATAATATAATAATAATAATTATTTATTATTTATACCCCACCCATCTGGCTGGGCCTCCCCAGCCACTCTGGGCGGCTTCCATAAAAACCAAAAACACAGTAAAATATCACACGTTAAAAACTTCCCTGAACAGGGCTGCCTTAAGATGTCTTCTGAATGTCAGGTAGTTGTTTATCACTTTGACATCTGCTGGAAGGGCGTTCCACAGGGCGGGCGCCACTACCGAGAAGGCCCTCTGCCTGGTTCCCTGTAGCTTTGCTTCTCGCAATGAAGGAACCGCCAGAAGGCCCTCGGCGCTGGACCTCAGCGTCCGGGCAGAATGATGGGGGTGGAGACGCTCCTTCAGGTATACTGGACCGAGGCCGTTTAGGGCTTTAAAGGTCAGCACCAACACTTTGAATTGTGCTTGGAAACGTACTG
This sequence comes from Podarcis bocagei, assembly GCF_964188305.1. Lineage (NCBI taxonomy): Eukaryota > Metazoa > Chordata > Lepidosauria > Squamata > Lacertidae > Podarcis > Podarcis bocagei. The sequence goes on from NC_138139.1 coordinate 41,123,812, forward strand.
GGAGCCAATGTAGGTCTTTCAAGACCGGTGTTATATGGTCTCGGCGGCCGCTCCCAGTCACCAGTCTAGCTGCCGCATTCTGGATTAGTTGTAGTTTCCGAGTCACCTTCAAAGGTAGCCCCACGTAGAGTGTAAGAAACACTGCTTTGCGCAGGCACAGTTATCTACTACTCGACTTCCTTCTGCTTCCTTCTGTGATTCACCAAGCCAATATGTCCACCAGCCATGCATAGTGGCTCATTACTAGATGGATCAACCAAGACTGCAAAAACAAGTGGTTTGTTGACCAGTTAGAAAAAGGCTGGGGAACCCTTTCTACCCCAAGGGCCACATTCCCTTCTGAACAACCCTTTGAGGGCCACATGCCCAGTAGTGTGTGGGGCCAGTGGCAAAAGAGGGTGAAGCAAACAAACCAAAACCAAACCCAAACCCTTTATATACTACACTAGTCTCTACACACACTCACACAAAGGGTAATTAAAATTAGATGGCTTCTTTTTAGGAGTGGCTGGCTTGTTTCTCTTTTATTGTACGGTATTCTGGCCTGTGCGCCTGTATGCAACGCAACTTGTCTCCTTGGCTTTTAAAGTCCTATATGACATGCCAAAGATCTAAGAGGCAGGCAGGAATCTTTTACCTGCCAAAGGAAGACGAAGCAGACGATAATCCGGATGGGGGCAAGCCAAGTTCCATTAAAATACGTAATGAGATCTGTTAGCTTCTGCACATCAACAGAGACCAAGTTTACAATTTCCCCCTCCGTCATCGCCTTCTTAGCTGCATCTGACATGGCTAAGATCTGCAGGAGAGAAAATGAAACCCACAAGGCCACAAATTGAATAAGGTTTAGAAAAAGACAGTGACCGACATCCCAAGATAAAGGACTCCGAATTCATTTTATGAAAATCTTTCAACCTGTTTGTCCTAAGGCAGAGGTGGGGAATCCTTTTCAGCCAGAGACAAAAGCAGACAGAGTAGTGAATGTGAACTTTACCTTTGTACAATGACCCCTGGTCCTGCTAGCTAGGGATGATGGGAGCTGAAATCCAAAAACAGCTGGAAACCCAAGTTCGGGAAACATTGGACAAGTGGGTCAGGACCCACAGGTGGGTTGTGAAGCCATCCCAGGTAGGTCATGGCAAAGCTGTTACTATGGAAGACCAACTCAAAGAGAACCGCATGCGGTGTCTGGGCTAGAACAGTCTTCTGACAAGACACTCATTTTCTCAATGAGTGCTCCAAAATGGCAGAAGAAAGGAAAGAACCCTTTTCAATAGGAAGGCTATTTCTGGCCAACCATATGCCCCACCTTCTATAACAATGCCCTTAGCGAGGGAGCTCAGAACCAGCCAGAAATGTGATGGAATAGTGGTGCAATAGATCATCTCTACATATGGAGAAATTGGGCTGTTGTTCCACTGTGTTTAAAAAGGTGTGGTTTTCTGAGAGCTGAAAAAGCAATGGAAGATGAATAGGGGAAACCTGGGAGGGGTATTTTAAACCACGATGTCATGCAGATGTCCTTAAAAGGGCCATGAAGAAAACATGGCTGTTTCATAGCAAATGTACAGTGTGGAAACAGGCTTTCTGCCCGTCAGTCTTCCTGGATCCAGTTCACAGCAGCAATGAGATGGAAGGAAAACAAGGGAGATGAGCCAACAAACAGCAGGGTTTACCTTCCGATATACAAGGCCTGTAACAGCAGTCTTCAGCCTCACTCCCAGCACAAGGCACATATACATGTATTGCTGCTCCAACAGTGTCTCAAGACAAGCTAAGAGGAACATCAACGTAGCATAGAAATAACCTTTCCAATAAGGAGCCTCTGGATCAGTGATGAAATCTAGGAAGAGACTACAAAAGGAGAAAGAATCGTCAACGACACACCTGGAATGAGGGCTACCACAGAGAGAGGAGCCCTCACAGCAATGCTTCAGGGCAGGATGAAGAACACGGGAAATGGACTTGAACTAAAGCCTGATTGTCGGGTCATCTATCTAGCTCAGTGTTGTTCACTCTGATTGGCAGCAGCTCTCCAGGATCTCAGCAAAGGCCTTCCCCATCACCTGCTACTTGGTCCTTTCTTAACTGAAGATGGCCAGGGATTGAACATTTGGTAGGCAAAGCACATACATGCTCCCCCAGTGAGATATGGTATGGGTATCTTCCCGCTTGTCTGCCCCCTGCCACCAGTATTCTCTATCCTATCTGTGGACACCCAGGGTTTCGGGACATCCAGTCTTTCATGCCAGCTACTACTCGACCCTTAAAAAGAACAACCTGGAGATACCAGAAATTAAGAACAGAAGAGCAAGCCCTGCTTCATTATGATTTGCTCATGTTTATTTATTTATTTATTTATTTAATTCGAAGTGTTGGTGCTGACCTTTAAAGCCCTAAACGGCCTCAACCCAGTATACCTGAAGGAGCGTCTCCACCCCCATCGTTCTGTCTGGACACTGAGGTTCAGTTCTGAGGGCTGCCTGGCACTTCCCTCATTGCAAGAAGTGAGGTTGCAGGGAACCATGCAGAGGGCCTTCTCGGTAGTGGCGCCCGCCTTGTGGAACGCCCTCCCATCAGATGTCAAGGAAATAAACAACTATCTGACTTTTAGAAGACATCTGAAAGCAGCCCTGTTTAGGGAAGCTTTTAATGTCTGATATTTTATTGTGTTTTTAATATCCTGTTGGAAGCCGCCCAGAGTGGCTGGGGAGTAATAAATTATTATTACTATCATTATTATTATTGTTAATTGCTTCATTTTGTCCAGGGCAACCCAAAGTGACCTACAACTAACTAACTAACCAACCAACCCACCAGGTCAAAGGCCCAGTCTAGTCCTCACTGTTCTCACAACCAGCTGCCCACGGGAGGCATCAAAGCGGGACCTGACCATAACCACCTTCTCCCCATTTGCGATTCCCAGCAATTGGTATTCTGAGGCATATTTTGACAGTGGAGGAAGAAGACAGCTACAAATGCTACGCTCTTCTTAGGAAGCAGTCTTTAGTTCTCCATGTACCTCAGTGTCTTTGGTATCAAAAACAAGAAGACGTCACCGAGGACTAAGCCAAGAGTCCCGAAAAGAAAATAGGTCCCAAACACGTTCCAGAAAGCTTTCAGGAGCGGCTTGCTTTTGCTATGTTCAGGCTGAAGCAGGATGGTGGTTTCTTCAGCGTTTTCACGACTTGCACGCTCTCTTTTAAATTTCGCGGAGTCTGCAATTCTGATCAACAAGGAAAGAGAGAGCTCTAGCCTTTCACGTACTTGGTGCATCTGAATTCCTATTATCCAAATCCTTGTAGCCTTCTTCAGAAGCAGAGGGTGGTCCATTTGGGCAAACGGGGCAGTGCCCCACCAGCCTCAGTCAGCCCCCACCTACCTGCCTCCTTAACTACAGCCAGACCAGGGGGGTGGCAATGGCAGCCAGCTGCCTCCTCCTTAGTCCGTGTAGAATTCAGCAGGTAGACGAATAGGGACATCACTAGAATTCGTTGGCTCTGCCCATCATTGGCTCTGGTTCCACCTACTATTGGACTCCCTGCCTTTCGCCCTACAGCTCCCAATGGGCATTAGCAACTACTGCTCTCCCAGAAGTACTACTCTCATTCATTTTCATTGAATGCGTGAGCAGGTCAGCAATCTTGGGTGCTGCTGCTAGAAATGGACAAATTAGTCAATTTCAGCTTCTCCTAGTTTCTAATCCCCGCCCTTAAGTTCAGTTCTCCACATTTCAACACAGATTTGCAATTATTCTTCTTTTTTAAAATGCTCATGAAAAACCCACCAGCATTTTAACACAGATTTCTCCTTATACACAGATTTTTGTACATAATTTCCCCCTAACACGCACATTTTTACAAAGCAATTTTCTATAATGTAATGAATTGCTGTATGGTATTTACCCTAGCATGTCCGGTTTTTTTACATGTTACTGGAGAACTGCACTGCAACATTCAGAGAAGTGCAAATTTCAAAGGATGCTTGTGTTGCAGTTCATGCATTGTTTCGGAAAGTGTGAATTGGGTAAGTCTGTCTTGAAAATGTGAACTGAATGTCTATAGCTGCTGCCTAACACCCAAGAACCCATAAAACTTGTCCTTGCTGGTCCAGACTCAGGGGTCATCTACATTAGGGATGGGAAACCTGTTGCCCTCCAGTTGCTGTTGTCCTCCAATTCCCACCAGCCAATGGCCAGGGCTGACAGGAATTGTAACCTAACAACTTCCAGAGAGCCACAATGTCCTGTTCTCAACAGAAGCCAGCCAGATCCCTCCTATGAAGATACCTGCTCTTCTGGAAACGTGAAGGACTAGCACCTTCCTTCCTTCCTTCCTTCCTTCCTTCCTTCCTTCCTTCCTTGGTAGTTGTTCTTATGCATACATACAAAAGGCACTTACTGCTTGGCTCTTGCACAATGCTCATTCCATGCATCTTCAATCTTGGTAACGATATCTTCAGAGGAATTTTCTCTTGCAAGTGACCACAGGTCTTCTGCTTGTAATGGCTGCCGATATCCCTTCCAGAGCAACCTACGAAACAGAGGGCGTTCGTGAAAGGGAGCATTGAGCAGAGCCTGGGATGCATATAGGCTCTGCTCAGCACTCCCTTTATTTTATTTTTTTATAAAATTTTTTATTGGTTTTACAAAATTTTTTTAAAACAATACAAACATATATAAAACAAACAAACATACAAACACGTATAATTTCATAACCTTTTTTTCATAAACCGTGTTTCTCAGACTTCCCCATACCTCCCCTTTCTGCATCCCAATGTCCAAAAGTTCTTAGCAACTCTAAATATATCTGTCAATCCTCTGTCCTCTTAATCTTTCCTTCAATCTAGTCTTATATCGCTGTAACCCTTTCTTACTCAAACCTCGACATTCTAACATTCATCAAGTTTATAATAGTCCTTAAGGTAGATTTTAAATTTCTTCCATTCTTCTTCCGCCGTCTCCTTTCCCTGATCGCGGATTCTGCCAGTCATCTCGGCTAATGTCATATAGTCCATCACTTTCATCTGCCATTCTTCCAGGGTGGGTAGATCTGGTGTCTTCCAATACTTTGCGATGAGTATTCTTGCTGCTGTTGTAGCATACATAAAGAAAGTTCTGTCCTTCTTTGACACCAATTGGCCGACAATGCCCAAGAGAAAGGCCTCTGGTTTTTTAGGGAAAGTACATTTAAGTATCTTTTTCATTTCATTGTATATCATTTCCCAGAAAGCCTTAATCTTCGGTCATGTCCACCAAAGGTGATAGAAAGTACCTTCAGTTTCTTTACATTTCCAACACTTATTATCAGGCAAATGATAGATTTTTGCTAGCTTGACTGGGGTCATGTACCACCTGTATCTCATTTTCATAATGTTTTCCTTTAAGGCATTACATGCCGTGAATTTAATACCGGTGTTCTACAACCATTCCCAGTCAGCAAACATAATGTTATGACCAATGTCCTGTGCCCACTTAATCATAGCCGATTTGACTGTTTCATCTTGTGTATTCCATTTCAGCAGCAAATTATACATTCTTGACAAGTTCTTAGTATTAGGTTCTAACAGTTCAGTCTCTAATTTTGATTTTTCCACCTGAAAGCCAATTTTCCTGTCCTGTTTAAAGATCTCCATTATTTGGTGATATTGAAGCCAATCTTGTACTTTAGATTTCATTTTCTCATGACTTTGTAATTTCAGTTTATCTCCCTCCTGTTCCAAGATTTCCCAATACTTCGGCCATCCGACCTCCATATTGAGTTTCTTCAATGCCTTAGCCTCCACGGGTGACACCCATCTAGGGGTTTTGTTTTCCAACAGATCTTTATATCTTATCCAAACATTAAACAATGCTTTTCTGACAATATGGTTTTTAAAGGCCCTATGCACCTTGATTTTATCATACCATAGATATGCATGCCAACCAAATGCATTATTAAAACCTTCCAAATCCAAAATGTCTGTGTTCTCGAGGAGCATCCACTCTTTCAGCCAGCAAAACGCTGCTGCTTCATAGTACAATTTTAAGTCCGGCAGGGCAAATCCCCCTCTTTCTTTAGCATCTGTCAGTATTTTAAATTTAATTCTGGGCTTTTTGCCCTGCGTCTTATGGAGTGAAAAATACGGTAATTCGTTCTGGAGGTCCATTCTTAACCTGAAACTGTTCTTAAACTGAGGTACCACTTTAGCTAATGGGGCTTTCTGTTCTCATCCTGAAGCAAAATTCTTAACCCAAGGTACTATTTCTGGGTTAGCGGAGTCTGTAATAGCGTCTGTAACCCAAGGTACCACTGTACATGAAAGAGGATGTGGGAAGAGCGACACTCCTCCACACTTCCTGCTTTAGTTCTATGTGCTTTTCATGGCTCACATTAATTCTACTAGGTCTGACTTTTTTACCCTGATCCCTTGGAAGTGTGAGTGTGGATGAAATATTGCCATTCTCTCCTTTTCAGAGGGGGCAGTTGATGATTGGGGTACGTAGCGGGAAGATAAGTGACCAGCCTAAGTGGCTCTCATGGCACTCACTCAAAAATCTAAATGTGCCCACAAGGTTGGGGCTCCCTGATATATATTATGAAGCCTGAGAAGATGACCTGGTAAACTTTCTGAAAGAAAATTTGGCAAATTAGCTTCCTGAGGGTCAAGGACAGACAAAAGGAAGACCTTCTTCACAGTGCACAAATCTTTGTCACAAGACGCCTTGGTGACCACTGGCATTGTGAGCCAGACCGGTAATTACGTTAGCCACATGATACAACGTTGCTTATTTTCTTACCCAGCAAACCACCAAAATGTGATTTTGGAAGCAAAAGAGGCCCCAGCTTCAGGACACGGGTTCTGCAAAAGTTTAAAAGGGGGGGGGAGGACAGCTTTCAGGTCTACATACATATGCATACAATATTTGGTGCAGTGGGAAGAAGATACCTAACTGGGATCTTCAATGGTTTCTGATTCAAAAATGTTCATCCCTAGCAACAGCATAAAGGGTCCTAACTAGGGATGGAGGAGAAATTCAATTCGGTATACATTTAAAGCCTAATCTGTACTTTCCCAAAACAATGTGGGAAGCAAAACACAGTTATCTTTAGAAATTCACACTTATCCAAATTTTGGAATGCAATTCTCCAAGCAAATAATGTTTACCAAAATTCATATTGTAGGGGTAAAAAGTCACAGAAATGAAGTTATTAGCGAAAATAACATACAAGAATGCATTGCATTAGGGGAGATTGCTTGCAAAACTGTGCACATTTCAAAACTGTGTGAGGGAAGCTATCAGCAGTTACATGTACATTGTTGCTCATCCACACAATTTATTTGACTCCAAGGACCTCACATGAAGTTCTCAGAGAGCTGGTTTGAATTATGAATGAGGATAATCTATATGTAATTTCCCCAAATCTCTCAGATGCCAGATTAATGCCATTGAATATGTGGTGCATACTGCAGAGGCAGTGGCGGAACTAGCTACTCAGGCAACCGATCTGCCCAGTGGGTGCGGCGATCCGCCCTGGGGGGATTTTGTCACCCCCTCGGGATGACACCTGGGGCGGCCCACCCCCACCGCACCTCTGTGCAGAGGTCTGTTGAGAAATGACCATCCAATGTGAAATGTCAAAAACCTTTCTTTAAAATAGTTCATATATGCACTTTGGGGCCATTATAGCTGAATACATATACGTGTGTTATCTGTCTGTGTGTATAAAACAAAGTCTGCTTCTCAATTCATACCTTATTTTCCATTCTTTTAAGCTGGAATCATATGCATACTTACCTGGAAGTAAATCCCATCGAACTAAGTGGAATTTACGTCTGAGTAGACCTACATATGACCTTTTGGTTTTTGGAGAATGTATCAACTCTTTTCCCTGTGGGAACAAGGGCTAGAAGCCTTAAAAAGAGACTTGATACCTGGCATCTTTGAGGCTCTATAAATTAAAAGCGGAAATGCTTACGGCATCATTGCCAACTTTGGAGAAGAAAGGAGGGTGGTCTACAAAGCAACAGAGGATCAGTTCCAATATGACCAAGGTGAAACGAACGTATGAGATAACACGATGGAAGAGTTCTTCTCTGAGTCCCTGCAAAAATAAATAATAATTGCTTGTCATTATGTATATCTAGGAGACCATGTCCTAGAGGCAGCATTAGCTTCTCACCAGAAACAACAGCAACCAAATGGTTTATACAGGATAAAACTATCACAGAAGTAGGGGGATACATGGAAACTGTCCATAAATAAAATCACACTATTAGAAGGAAGTCAGGAGATACAGCGGTACCTCGGATGTTGGACGTAATCTGTTCCGGAAGACCATTCAACTTCCGAAACATCTGACAACCAAGGCGCAATGAGCGGTCTGCAATTTTAACTGAGAAAAATGAGAAAAATACAGCAGAAGCTGTTTGACTTCCGAGATACATTCAAAAACGGAAGCATTTACTTCTGGGTTTTCAGCATTCTAAAACCGAAATATTCGGCTTCCGAGATGTACGAAAACCGTGGTACCACTGTATTAGCTTTCTTCAGAAAGCGAGGAGACTTTCGTGCCACATGATGAGATACTGGGCCAAACCCAAGGTGTTAATAGTAGCATATAAAGCCTTAAGTGTCTTGGGATTCAAGCACCGAAAAGGGTGTCTTCTCTAACATCCAGCATCTCAGAGCCTACAATCAGAAAGCATGGCCTCATTGGTGGTGCCACCATTGGAGGTTACCGGGTTGGCATTGACCCATGACAGGGCCTTTTCAGTGGCAGTTCCTAGTTTGTGGAATGCCCTCCCTGGTTGAGGTATAAGAGCAACAGGAGTCTCCTAACAACTCTCAGCACCCTTAACACACTACAGCTCCCAGAATTCTTTGGGGGATGGCATGGCTGTTCAAAGTGGTAGCATGGTGCTTTAAATGTATGGTATAAATGTGGCCTCAGAGGCCTAGTACCTCAGACCCAGTGGACCCTCTAGATACGAAATTAATTCATTCCGGGGGTCCGTGCACACCCCAAAAATTACTTAAATAGAGGCCCCTCTTCTGCGCATGTGCAAGGCAAACAGAGTGCTTCTGCGCATGTGTTTGCAACCTGAAAGTTACGTTACCCAAAGGTAACGCAACCCGAGGGTCCATTGTATATAGCCACTATGAGTAAGCAATTATAAACTTATAATTAGGGACTTACACCTACCACGCCATGTTGTATTTTGGAGCTAAAGGGAACGATAGAAGAGAAGAAGAAGAGTAACCAATACACCAGCAAAACGCCCGAAGACTGCACACCTTTCAGTCGTTCCATCTGGGTTAGAAATATCACCAGTACCTTTTTTTAAAAAAAAAAAAGAGGCAGGAAAACAAGATGCTTCATATAAAACATTTTAAAAACATGGTCCTACTAGGTTCAAATTTATTTCTATCTAGCCATCAAATCAACATGACAAAAACGTTGAACAGCATGAGGAGTAACACAGGGTAACGTCAACAGAAATTGCAAAGTACATCCAATATAAACAACCCTTAAAATGCCCAATATCACTGGCAGCTGGTAACATGCCCGTCTTTTCAAACATGGTAAAACACATTTGTGCAAATGGGGGGGGGGGAGTAACACCTAAAGGAAAAAAGCATGAAACAGACTTAAAAGTCCGAGTCTTCCCGGCAAGACACAGCATTTTATTTTATTTTTTACAATGTTTTTGTTGTAAAAAAAGCTAAAAGTCCTGCTAAAACACAATCCCGTTTGTAAGAAATGGTCACACAATTGGACCATATGGGTCTCCAGATCTTAATCGGGACCCTAGCGGGGAAGGTATGGGGTACTTTGGGGCTGGAGGTGTTTTAACCCTTTACTTGTGTTATTCTGGATCATGCCCAACACTTGGAATATTCACTGGGGAATTAAAAAAAAAAACAACTTTCTTTTTTCAAGGTAGGGCCATGGCTTTGTGGTACAGCATCTGTCTTGCAGGCAGGTGTGTCTCCCTGTGATTGAACCTGAGACCCTCTGGATGCAAAGCAGGTGCTCTACCACTGAGCTACAACCTTCTGCACACTTCTATGTGGCATTCCTTCAGGTACAGTGGTACCTCGCAAGATGAATGCCTCGCAAGACAAAAAACTCGCTAGACTAAAGGTTTTTCCGTTTTCGATTTGCCTCGCAAGACGAATTTCCCTATGGGCTTGTTTCGCAAGACGAAAACGTCTCGCGACTTTGTTTCCTTTGTCTAAAAACAAAGACATGTTTTGTTTATAAAGTTAATTTATTTTCCCTTCAATTTTTGAACTGCTCCTTACAGTATGTGTGACTTTAAAGAGCAGTTAATAAACTGTTGTTGTACCAAATTTGGCTTTGTTTGGACTTTTTTTGACCATAGGAACGCATTAATTGATTTTCAATGCATTCCTATGGGATTTCGTGATTCGCAAGACGAAAAATTCGCTAGACGACAAAACTTGCGGAACGAATTAATTTTGTCTTGCGGGGCACCACTGTATTTGAAGAGCTCTGCTCCCTCTCCCTTCAGTCTCCTCCAGCTGAAGCATGACCAATTCCTTTCTCATGTGCACACTGATTTTGAAGAGGATCAGGAAGTTTTGGTTTGTTGTTTTTTTAAAAAAAGAGGTGCAATGTGAAAAACACAAGAGAAAATTGTTATGTATTAAAGTTCTCACCCTGGCCACCAGGGGGTATTGTGTATATACTGTATTTTTCGCACTATAGGGGGCACCGGCCCATAGAGCGAACCTAGTTTTCAGGGGGGGGGAATCAAGGGGAAAAATATGATTCCCTCCCCCCAGCTCTGGGAGCAGCAGACAGGCTGCACGCAGCCTGTGCACTACTCCAAAACCTTCTCCCTGCTTTTGCGGGAGGTGGCGGAATTCCCCCATCTCCCGCAAAAGCCCACAGGAGGGAGAAGAGACGGACTCGGCCAGTCAGTCCCTTCTCCCTCCTTGAGGAAAAGCCCCCAAGAGCGGCCCACTCTTTAAAGAGCGCACGGCTTCTGCGGGAGGTGGGGGAATTCCCCCACCTCATAGAAAAGCCCACAGAATCTGCACAGCCTTTAAAGAGCGCACGGCTCCTGAGGCTTTTCGACCCAGCTTGTGGGGCTGGCGGTGGGGGGAAGCGCTGCTTTCCCCTACCGCCAGCCTCCAAAGCAGGTCGGAGAGTAGCGCGAAGGCGTCGCGCGCCTTCCCGCTGCCCCCTGATCCTCTGGGGCTGGCGATGGGGGGAAGCGCTGCTTCCCCCCACTGCCAGCCTCAAAGAGCAGACTCTCCTGGCTTCAGCGAAAGCAACGCAAAGCCTCCGGAGCACAGGCTTCGGAGGCTTCGCGTTGCTATCACTGAAGCCAAGGAGCCTGCATTCGCCCCATAGGACTCACACACATTTCCCCTTCATTTTTGGAGGGGAAAAAGTGCGTCCTATAGGGTGAAAAATACTGTAGTTTTCACTCAGGTCCACGTAAGTTAATTTAGGCAGGAAACCCTGGGCTGTTGTTGTTACAATATTGACAGCTGGCCGCCTATAAAAGCAGGCTGGCTGAGCTGTTTGCTGTTCAGTTCAGTTCCAGCTTACTTATAAAGAACTACTTAGAGAAATCTCTGTGTCGTCTGCTATGTCCACCCACTACTTAATAAAAATAATAAGCGTTACCATTGTGACCACTTGCAAAGGAGGAGCAATGATAAATCCTGGTGCACGAGGAATTCCTTGGGTTGCTTCCCAAAGGATGTAGAAGGCAGTTGACAGACACAGCAAGAGCAAAGCAAAGCCAAGAACCTGGAAACAGGGAGAATGCCTCAATTAGAACAGCAGACTCAAAGGAAAGAGTGGGTGTGAAAGGGGCAAAACAAGGCATCAACATCTCACCTGTTTCTTTCTAGTCATGAAGGATTTTAACTTCTACTCAGAGCAGACGTATTGAACTCATTTAGGTTCATTCATTTCAATGGATCCAATGACTAAAACTTAGTTTGAGTAAAACCCTGAGGAAACAGAGGCATAAGTGTGCCTCCAGGTGACAGGTTCACAGAGTATTTGTCTTGATTTGCTTGCACATAGCTTACACAAGGTTCAACTATGTCCAGTCTTATTTAGTGGGGCTGCCTTTGAATATACTGTGAAACTTCCATTGGTTCAAACCGGCTGGGGTTCCCTTCATGTCTCCCATAACTCATTCTAAAACATCTGCATTGGTTGTCAGTTCATTTCCAGGCCCAGTTCAAGGTGCTCACATTAGTGCTGTTGTTGTTTAGTCGTTTAGTCGTGTCCGACTCTTCGTGCCCCCCTGGACCAGAGCATGCCAGGCACTCCTGTCTTCCACTGCCTCCCGCAGTTTGGTCAAACTCATGCTGGTAGCTTCGAGAACACTGTCCAACCATCTTGTCCTCTGTTGTCCCCTTCTCCTTGTGCCCTTAATCTTTCCCAACATCAGGGTCTTTTCCAGGGAGTCTTCTCTTCTCATGAGGTGGCCAAAGTATTGGAGCCTCAGCTTCAGGATCTGTCCTTCCAGTGAGCACTCAGGGCTGATTTCCTTCAGAATGGATAGGTTTGATCTTCTTGCAGTCCATGGGATACTCAAGAGTCTCCTCCAGCATGGCCCCAAATACCTCTTCCCCAACAGACCCTGGGGGCTTGGGTATTATGATCAACAGATAGGGCGCTATTGGTTGTTCCACCACCTTCAAAAGCTTGGCGAGTGTCCTGGGGTCTTTTCTGTGGCAGCCCCATTGTGACTCTCTGCCCACAGAAGTGTGTCTTCATTCTGTAGTGAGTGCTGAAGAGATACCTCTTTTATCTGGCTTTTGATACCCGAGGTGTAGACTTTTAGGACCTGTCTTATTTCTGTGATTGTACGTTGTTTCGAATTGTGTTTAATATTGTGTTTTAATGATTCTAACCCGCCCTGAGACCTTAAGGTGAAGGGTGGGTTGTAGCTGTTGATAATAATAAAGCATTTGTTCTGATTTGGTGAACTTTGGGCTCTCAAATTTCAGTGGTGCACCATGTGGTGCTAAAATTCGGCGCCTCTCGTTCTCCATTCTAAAGCATTATTTTGGCGCCCCATGCAGCATGGCAACCACCTCTGAGAGGCAGGTTATATGACAATGAGCATCCCAAATTCATCCTGATTTGCTTGTGCATTTTAAAATACGTTTCCCCACAAATCCTCCATTTGTTGCACACTTTTCAGTGCATTCCCCACCACTTTCCTAACCACAAAAAGGCCCTTGGTTGTTTTTTAAAAAAAGTGGATTCATTAAACTACGATGACGGGGTCTGGAGAGCCTTACCATTTTTGCTTTGAAGATAGCTGACATCCTGATGTAACCTCTGCATTTTTTCCTAAGATAGAGGTAATAGACAGGGAAAGAGACCCAAAGGTAGACACATGGAATCCAAATCAGCACAGTACTCTCAAAACACGAAGTGAAGCGTGGGGTAGCTGTATGCCATGTCTGGTTCCAATCCTGCAACAACAGAAGAGCATGAATGCTAAAGTTTTAAAGCAGGGAGGGACAACCCCTGTTCTGCTGAGGACCACTTTCAGTCTTGAGGGCTGCATACTGGCAGCAGGTGGTATCAGAGTAAAAAGTGGGCATGGTTGTCAGGCAGAGCTAGAAGAAGGTGAGGGCACCCTTTATTATTTTTTAAAAAGAAATAAAACTGAACCTGGGACCTTTTATATGCAAGGCATGTGCTCTGCCACGGAACTAGGGTACTTTTATAATCTGATTCCCAGTTCAAAATGCTTGGAAATCAGACTTGCACCAAAGCCATTTCTATGTATACTGAATGCAGTATACAGAAAAGCGCTTTGCACATGCTCAGGGGCATGCCCTTAAGAGGGAACAGCCAGAATTGCAATGTTTTAGCTAGCTGATTGTTTATTTTAGATGTGATTATTGTTGTTTTACTGAGGTAACTGCCTGGCCATGATAGATATATAGACACCGTGAAAGGGAGTGTATGGCTGTTCCAAATAAATTAATGCACTGTAAACTTTTTTCAAAATTGACCCTGCTTTGTATCCTGAGTGTTTTTGCCTGGCTGGAATGTGTCCTTGAACTCTGTTCATGCCTCTTGCTTGTGTCGAAAAAAAGCCGACTGTGCAAAGGCAGAATTTACATTTGATGTTCCACCTACTTTTGCCTCTGGGACTTACATCTGAATAGATGTTTAGAGGATTTAACTGATAAATAAATCAACAGATAAAATTGTACCGTCATTTTAAAGCAGTACTGACTCCATCTCATGCCCTAATTTTCAAATATTAAGGTGCAAAAGGGAATAACTTCAGCTGCAGTCTATGAGAAAAGATTAGCACATTTGGATGTGTGTGTGTGTGTTCTAATTGCCACAGAAGTCCAAAGTTTCTCAACGGTACACAGATACTGACAGATCAGTAAGGAAAGTTTAACAGGACCGTTGACTAGCCTGGCTTCTTGCTCATTGAGCCTGCCTCCAGAATGAATTTAGGGGAGAAATCAGGAACTTAGCATTAAAGAGAGATGAAAACAGTGGTTGTCTGGTGCCCCGCTGTGGCTGGAAGGTGGGGAGGCCCAACAGTAGGCGGGGCCAGAGCCAATTAGAGGCGGAGCCATCTAATTCTAGTTTTGTCCCCATCCTCCTCCCTGCTGAGGTCTACAAGGGGCAGCACTGCAACCGGGGCTTTGTATACATTTGTGGCTTAAAATGCACATGCTCACACCCCTGGCTGTGTTTCAAGTTGCCTTTGCACATTGCTGTACACACCAGAGAGGGGCTGAGGATATCTTCACCGGATGCATGTTACATGTTTAGATTCCATGTGCTTGCAACTCTCATGCCCCTTGATTCCAATTCAGGAAGCTGTCATCTGCACATGTGCAACAGCTTTCTCAAGAGCACACACCCCAGCTTCACTGCGGAACCGAAGGCAGCTTGCCTTTTCGTATCAGATGCAAGCAGGCCTGAGGGGCAACGCATCAGAGAGCAGTATTCCTCAAGAAACTATGGGGTAGCTATGGGTGTGTGCCAAGCTCATGTGTGGACAGCCAAGCACAGGGCCAGGGCCCCGACTTGGTGGAACGCTCTGTCACAAGAGACTAGGGCCCTGTGGGACTTGACATCTTTCCGCAGGGCCTGCAAGACAGAGCTGTTCTGCCTGGCCTTTGGTTTGGACTCGGTCTGACCCTTATGTTTCCCTCCCCTTAAGGTCCTGATTTAGTGGCTACTTTAAAATGAGGCTGCATTTTAAATTGCATTTTAACATGTATTTTAAATTGGTCCCCCCCTCTTCCCCCCCTATTATGTTTTTACTGTGATTTTATTGGTGTTAGCTGCCCTGAGCCCAGCTCTGGCTGGGGAGGGCGGGGTATAAATAATAATAATAATAATAATAATAATAATAATAATAATAATAATAATAATTATAATTATTATTATCATCATCATCATCATCATTATGTGTGCCCAGCTTGCAACGCCAGTGAGGAGAGAGGGCATGTGTACACAGTCTTAGGAGGAGAAAGCTGACAGCCACCCCCACCCCCACTGGAAGATAGAACGAGGGGAGGGGAGAAATGAGGTTGGTGGGAGAGTGACCCATTCGCCCTACCACACCAGGAAAACACGTGGCATGGCCCCTTACCTCTCTGTGTACAAGTAGGTGTGTGATTTGCTTAGTTGTGCAAGAGGGACAGCGAGCAGGAGCTGTAAACGCTATGGAGCAAAGAGGCCACCAGATCTACTTTCTCTCTTGTTGCAGCTCACCCAGAAAACTTTGCCCAGCTGAGACATGTGGCTGACACTCACCCACAGCTCTGCAAACTGATCCTCCTTGGATCTGCACAGCCAGCTCACTCCGCTCATGGTTCCTGCTTGTTGCCTTCCCAGCAGCCACTCCTGATCTTCCGCAGCTGCTCCAGTCTGCTGTCTAGTCTCTTTTCCACAATTCCTGCCCCCTTTGGCTTGAGAACTGCCTCTTTCAAGGGGCGGGGATTCAACTAGCCTCTCTAGCATGGACCTGTTTTGCCAAGGGCATGCCTTCAGCAGATACTGTACAGGTTTTTTTGTTTAAAAAAGGGGGTGTGTGATTTTAAATATGCCCAAATGGAGAAAAATGGGAGATTATTATTATTACGGTAATTTCATTTTTGAACTGCTTCCTGTGGGGCATCCTGAAGCAATGTACAACATAATTACTGTAACACATAAAACAGTTACCGTACATATATAAACAATTAGAATAACTGCACATATGAAAACATTTTAAAGCCACAATTATAAATATAAGAAACCGTTTAGAGCAACAGCACCTCAAACTGCAATATAAATTCAAATGCAAAGCAAATCTAAACCGGGATAAATAATTTAGGAGGCTTCTTGAGGACTCTTCCAACCCTACAAGTCTATGATTCTATGAAAGAGGAACGGCTTTAGCAGGCTCCAAATTGCAATAGAAGAAAGGCATATTAATATGTCTGATGTGCAGTGGGAGGGAGTTCCAAAGGGTAGGTGTGTTTGGGCTGCTAGCATGCCAGACATTTAAAGCACACCCTGCCAAAGAATCATGGGAACTGTAGTTTACCCCTCACAGAAATTCCCAGCAGCCTTAGCAGATTTACAATTCCCAGATTTCTTTTTGTTGGGATGTGCTTTGAATGAATGCTGTGTAAAAGGCCCAATTCCAATAGGGTGCAGAGAATGGGCGCCTTCTGCAGGGTGTCCTCTCCTGCACTACACTGGGACAGTTTGGGTAGGTAAGGGGTGAGATGATCTTTTAGCATGTCTGGGTAATTGTACTGGAGCGCCAGAGAAACATTTTAATGCATGTATGTCTGGCAACCCTAAACCATCCCTCTCAACGCAGAAGGGCAGAAAGTGAGCTGGATTCCTGCTACAAGCAAAAGGGGTTTTCTGAGGCTGCTGTAGTAAAGTCCAGCGGGGCTCGGGCAGCAGGTTTGTTATAAAATAACTGAATAAACCGAAAACTGGTAAATGATTCTCCCAAGCTGCAAAGCAGCCCCTGATTTAGCAACAGCAAGTTCAATGGGCTTCATGCCACCTGCTCAGCTTTGTGGTGTGTGATTTTATTGCTTAAGTAATCCACCTCAGGAATACCATGGCCACTTCTGTCTTCTTCAGCATGCAAACTTTGGAATTCCCTGCCTGTTGACATCAGTCAGTTACTCTTTTTGATGCAATGCTAAAAACATTTTTGTTTAGGCAAGCCTATCCAGGCATGTATAATGTTGACATTAAACTGAGTTTTTTAGTTCATCTTTGATTTAAATCTTGTTTGAAAGTTTTAAGTACAGTAGTTGTTTTCAAACTTTTTTTTTTTACTGATAATTTCATTGTTTCATCTTTCTGTAAAGTGCTTTGAGTTGTTGGGTTGTTGTTGTTTTTTACCATCAAGCAGTTTAAAAATTTTATGACAAATAAATAAAATGAACAGAAATCAATCAATAATAATTTCTTTACCAGTTTTCTTAATCAGGTTTGCTGAGGAGTTAAGCCTCATTGCATATCAATGGGAACTTATCAAGTCAGCAGAGCCTTGCAGCTCTGTCCCAACCAGGTTTACTCAGAAGTTAGTTCCATACTGAGGTTAAACATTAGAGCGCTTAAGAGTGTAGCTCAACTGCACAATCCTTCCTTCAGAAATAACAGCACAATCCTAACCAAGGCTGCATAAAGCACTATACATTTAAAAGCAAATGGCTTTCCTCAAGGACTCCTGGGAACTGTAGTTTGCCCCTCACAAAGTTACAACTCCCACAACACTTAAAGCTCCCAGGGTTATATCCTACTTTTCCTCCAAAGGAGCTCAAGGTGGGCACCCACAGACTTAATTTCATTCTCACAACAACCCTGTGAGGTTGGCTAGACGGCGACCGGCCCTGGGTCACCTGTGAGCTTCATGATTTAGTGGGAATTCGAACTCTGGCCTCCCAGTCTGACACTCTAACCACTAAGCCACACTTCTGTTCTAGTGCAACTCCAGAGGCCCCATCTCCCTCCTCCTCTATTGAAATGAAGCCAAGGAGGGTGAGATGGGGGACTTATTTTTATCCACTGCATTTTGTCCCACCATTTTCCTCCAAGGAGCTGTACATGGTTCTCCCCCTCCTCATTTTAATCCCACACAGCAACCCTGTGAGGTAGGTTAGGTTGAGAGAGGCAGTGAACTGCCCCGTCCCCAAGGTCATGGCCGAAGGGGGATTCGAACCCGGGTCCTATCCCAACGCTCTACGTCAGGCACCCCCAAACTCAGCCCGCCATATGGTTTTTTGAGACTACAATTCCCATCATCCCTGACCACTGGTCCTGTTAGCTAGGGATGATGGGAGTTGTAGTCCCCAAAAAACATCTGGAGGGCCGAGTTTGAGGGTGCCTGCTCTACGTCACGCCGGCTCCCGTCACGTTCTACGTCAGGAAATGGTTCTTCAAGCTCAGACGTCGCTCATTCTGAAAGCACTGCGTCCTCCCCCCACCCCCCCCAAAAAAAGCCGCTCGGAGCGCCTTGCTAACCCAACCCTGGGAGTCGCAACTCCCCTCCCAGCCGCCAGGGGGAGCAGGGATAACCCTTTCGCCTCTCGCACGCGCTTGCTTCCGGCAGGGAAGAGGAGACCATAGAGCGCATCCGGCACATGCGCCGTCTCTCTTCCTGACTCGGCGTCGACCTTCGGAGGCTGCTCGGCGCGGCGGGGCTGAGGGGGGCGAGGGAGCGGCGATGCCGCGGGGCTGGGCGCCGGCGGCGCTCTGGTGGCTCCTGTGGGGCTGCCGCTTGTGGGACGCGGCGCGGGGCTCCGAGGATATCGTGGTGGGCTGCGGGGGCTTCGTCAAGTCCGACGTGGAGATCAACTATTCGCTGATCGAGGTGAGCGCTGCGCCTCCGGCTTCGCCCGCTCTGTGTCTCGCATTTGGAACGGGGGCGGGGGGGGGGCAGGTGAAGCAGCTCCTGGGGGACTGAGAGGAAGAAGAAGAAATGGATCAAGGACCTCTTTCTCATTTTACTTACCCTACTTAATTCATAAAATTCATACTACTTAATTCATAAAATTCATACATTGATTGTGAAAAACAAACACCCACCTCCCAAACCCCTCAAAGCGCTTTACGGAAAGATAAAGCAGCGGCATCAAGGAAAACGCACAACCCTAGTTTAAAGCAAACAAATGTTTAAAACTCTGAAGTGGGTTAAAAGCACATCGACTTTCCAATAAGGTATGTTTTTTGAAGGCTCCGAAGAGAGTTCAGCAAAGGCCCCTTGCACAATCTCAATAGGCAGCGAGTTCCAAAGTAGATGCTCCAATCAAGTTCCTTACCTTGTACTTTTTAGTGCATGGCACTTATGTAGCTGTAGGAAACGCTCACCGCATGCATAGAGTGGATTTATTGCACCACGAACTCTTTAACCCGTTAGTTGCGCAAACCTAAGTTTCCATTATGCAGTTGAGCTCCTCTTATGAAATACTGACAACCTGAAGGTATCTTGCATTCACCCTGCACTATCCTGCTACAGAAGAAGGAAAGCCTGTTCTGTGACCAGCGCTGAAGCGCAAAGCAGGTTGTGTGCCTTTGCCAGTCCACTCGCGAGAAGTTCTACAGTTTACAGCCATTTTGTGTGGGGGTTCCTGTTCCTGCCCCCCCCCCGTGTTGACGGAGTGCATATAAGTGCCCCCACCCCCATTGCACTCTTTTTGTGACGTGTTGAGTGTTGCCTTCAGGTTACTAAAGGGTTCAGTGCGGGTCATGATTTTGCGTCTTTCAGATAGTGGCTTCTCTTCTGGGGTGATCAGACAGACTAGTATTATTCTTATTTTTTGCAGGCCAGTAACTTTTGTGGGCTTATTTGCAAGGCTGCTTTAGCCTTTCATGTAAAGTAGGGTGGGACACCTGTGGCCTTCAGATGTTGCTGGAGTACAGTTCTTATTGTCCCTGACCATTGGCTGTGCTGGATGAGAATTGATGGCAGTTGGCATCCAATGACATCTGGAGGACCACAGGTTCCCTATCCCTGCTTTAAACCATAGCTAAAAGCGTAACTGTAGCTTAAAGTTGAAGGTGCAACATACCAGGGATAAAATGGCTGTTTTGCACCTCCATGCTCCTGCTCTGCTACTGGGGGAACTAAGCTTTGCTTTGGCTTAGTGTTACATCCAAACCCGGCCTTGTGTTTTGTCTCCCTCTGAACAAACTGAGAGTTGTATCCAAGATTTCTTCTTAGCTTACTGCTTGTGTTTTGTTTGGCGGAGCCGAACCATAAGCCTAGGTTTGGACATAAAGCTGAGCTAAACCATGGCTTTGCTTCCTGGAGTGGAGCAGCAGGAGGAGTGGGGGGATGGACATGAAACATTTAGTTTTCTTCCTGTTCACCAGCATATGGTGTTTTTGCTCTGAAACCATATTTTTAAGCTTAACTGTGTTTTAATGTGCCTTGCAAACCAGGTCATTGTGTGTTCTTTTTTTTTTTTTTTGCAAAAAGCTTTTGAGTGTATTTAATATAAAGAAAAGCGAGGTATATGAGTTTAAAATAACAAATAATTGCTGTAGCAGAATTACCATATTCCATTGTGGGTTTTTTGCTTTTAACTTATAGATTAAATTGTACACCAAGCATGGAACCTTGAAATACCAAACAGACTGTGCTCCAAATAATGGTTACTTCATGATTCCTCTGTACGATAAGGTAAGCAACCATATGGTACCTGAACTGTGACAGCCAGGGGTCGCTAACCTTTTTGTACCTGTGGGTAAATTTGCAAACTGGAGAAACTGGGAACACCATCACCCCACTCCACACCGCTGTCAACCACACACTGCTGCTGTCTGTTCTACAGGCTACAGTGGCAAGCTTTCAAGCCTAATTTTAGCGCTGGGTGAGGGAGGGGCTACCGGTTCCAGGCTAGTGACCCCTGGCGTAGATCTTTCTTGAGTTTTGAGTTTATTTTTCTGCCCTGCGTGTACAGCTAATTGTGCAAAAGTTAAATGTACGTAAGTTGAGGGCATACTGTACTGTGTACAGTTTGGGTAACTTCACCTGGAAAGGGATATTGCAGAATTGGAAAAGTTTCCAGAAAGGGCGACCACAATTATCAAGGGGATGGAGTAATGCCACTAAGAGGAAAGGCTGGAGGTTTTGGGGACTTTTAAGTTTAGAAAAAAGGTGAATAAGAGATGACACAATATCAGATTATAAAATTATTAATGGCATGGAGAAAATGGATGGAGAAAAGGTTCTGCCTCTCTCATAACATTCAGAACTTGTGGACATCTAAGGAAGTTGAACGTTAAAAGCTTCAGGACAGATAAAAGAAAGTACTCTACCTAGTGCATAGGATTTATTGGATACCCCTTAAGATAGAAGATAGTCAACTGCTGGGTTTTCTTTAGAAAGCTGTTGTATTTTTATTGTAATTGCAAAAAATGTTCATGATTTCTTTTGTAGGGGGATTTTGTCCTTAAAATTGAACCTCCCCTAGGGTGGAGTTTTGGTATGTATGTACCTGTTTGTTTGTATTTTGATGGGGTGGGATATGAATTGTTCCGAACGTTGGTTTTAGATCATTTTGGTGTGTATGTTTGGCTCTGCTCACTTTTGGCATGCTGTCTGAAAAAAAGGTTTGCTGACCCAATGTACAGAACTGCGCTGTAACGCTGCAGTCATAGGCATTCTCATCTGGGAATAAGTCCTGGGAATAACTCACTGAAAAGGACAGTATAGGATTGCACTGGACTGAAACCGAGGTTTTCAAAAGTTCATTTCTAATGGCATTTGCTTCTATAGCTGGCATGGGGAACCTTTGGCCCTTCAGTTGTGGCTGAACTACAGCTCCCCACCATTCCTGGTCCTTGACTGGGCTTGCTGGGACTGAAGAGAGTTGTGGTTTTGCAACCGGAGCACCAAGCATTCCTCACACCTGTTCTGTGGTGATAAAAAGTCGAAAGCTATAGAGATAAGAACAGGGCTCTGTGTAGGATCTGGTGGCCTTGCATGGTGAAAAATGTGCTGTGACCCTGTCTATTTGGGGGAAATCCTGCCTTGATTTTATTATCTATTTACTGAAAGCCTTTCTAAGCTACTTAATTTTACAAAAAAACCAAACCCTGAGCTGTATAAAAAAATCCTTAAAAATCCACAGTATCATAACAACAGAAAAAACAGCGCTAAGTACACAGGAGCAGGTAAAAACAGGAATTCAGTTTTGAATTCCTCCCCCTGCAAGTATAATGAAAACAACCAATAAAACAGGTAAACCAAACAGCTCTTTGGATCACAGCATTTAAAAAAACACAATGCTAAACCGGTTTGCCTGATCTTGTCTCCCCTTTCCCATAACTAAGACTAGGAATCACTTGCAACTTATAAATCTATTGACCAGAAGTGTTCAAAATAATCCACATAAGGCCCTCCAAACCCTACTGTAGGTCTGCGGGGGTCTTTGATCTGTTGAACTGATGTTAACAAATGCAATAAAACTGTTCCAAATGTCATCAAACGGGCCTGTTTCTGTCTTCTAGCAACATGGTGGAGGAATTCAGAAATAGCAAGGTCCAATCTCATGGGTCAGGGAAAACTTTGGCAAAACGATAGCATCTTCACATGATATCTGAAGCAACCAAGGCTACACCCGCCTCATGTTTAACCCCTATGCACCACCCCATACATTTAACCACCCTTATACCATTTTTAGCAGTCATGGCTTCCCCCAGACAATCTTGGGAACTATTGTTTAAGGGTGCAGAGGTTTGTTATGAGGTCCCTATTTTTACAGAACTGTATTGATTGCTTTAACAATCAATCCCTCTTCTTTGCAAGGGAAATACTGTTCTCCTAACAACTCTTGCACCCTTAACAGACTACACTTCCAGGATTCTTTGCTAAAAGCTGCATCTGTTAAAATGGCATCATAGTGCTTTAAAATGTTTGGGGCGGATATGGTTTAAGGAATGATGCTTCATGTATAGCAGTCGCAGAAGACATTGACATAATTTTTCCTCCGTTTAATGCTTTCCCTTTCATTCCCTCCCCACCAGAGCCCACAAGCGTGGACATCCATGTGGATGGCATCAATGACATTTGCACTAAAGGAGGGGACATCAACTTTGTGTTTACAGGCTTCTCCGTAAATGGGAAGGTAAAAGGTCCTTGCTGTTTGACCGCTGCTGCCTCCTTTTGGAGGAGGTGATGGGGAAGCAGGTCCTCTGTGCTTTCTTCCCTGCAAGCTGAAGAGCTGCTCTGTCCCCTTTCCAGGTGCTCAGCAAAGGTCAGACACTGGGTCCTGCCGGGGTTCTTGTTGCACTGCGGAATCCAGGTGCGGAGGCAAGCATACAAGCCACGACCACTCAGCCGGGCGGAAAGTGAGTCTGACTTGTTGCCGCAGGGCTGTATCTCATGCTGTAGCTTCTGTGGCGCAGCAGATTTCTGGGTGTTCAGCGGATTTTCCACTTCCTCTCCAGCCCACCCTGCCACGTCCACCCTCAAAATAAACTCTGGAGAGTTGAGGGGCTCCCTGGAGCAGCTTTGGGGAGCACACAGGTGGGAGGAAAGGAAATGGCAGCCCCATTGTGCCAGTGGGACTGCATATGTGGAGCATTAGTTTACAAAGCATAGGTTATCTACATACAGCACTTAGGACTCACTCCGAGCCCGGCCTTGTCTGGGGAGGGCGGGGTATAAATAAAAATAATAATAATAATAATAATAATAATAATAATAATAATAATAATAATTATTATTATTATTATTATTATAAAAGCGATTTACGAGCATAAAAACCCAACTGTGCAAGTGTTAAAATACAGAAATCCATAAATAGCATGTGCAGTAAAACAACCCCATTAAAAACAGCACAGTAACTAAAAGAGAAGGATCTGGCTGAGAGAGCAAGGTAATGGCTGCATAAATAGAGTGTGTTGCTTGTATACCAGAGATGGTTTTTGGACAGTTGAAAATGTAGGGCCTGAGCGACTGCGTGAAAGTTTTTGCTTCCGATTCCTCTCTTACAGTCTTGGAGGAATTGTTTGAAAAAGAAGGGCAGGGGACCATAGCTCAGTGGTGAAGCACATAGTGGGTGGGTACAAATATCATCATCGTACGGCACACCCTGTTAGCCAGAGCTATTCTGTTTGTGAACCAACTTTCCCTTTCTACAGGTATGCCTTTTTCAAAGTCCTTCCTGGGGAATACGAAATCTTTGCTTCCCATCCAACCTGGATGCTGAAAGAGGTGAGTGCTGCTGTAAATGGAAGCGTCGAGCTTGCACACAAATGTGCCCCATACGCTGGTGAAGTGACTTTAAGGTTCTGACTTTCTCAGAACAAGAAGGATCTTTCAATGGTCAAAATGGTTTTGTATTTACAGAAATTACAAATAAAGGCCTCCAAAACCATATGTTAACTGTTTTTGTGGAATTATGAGACCAACCGTTCACATTTTTCTATATTTCAGGCCAGCACAACTGTAAGAGTGACCAGTTCCAATGCTTATGCCTCTGGCCCTCTCGTTGTCGCTGGCTACAACGTTTCAGGATCTGTCCGGAGTGATGGGGAGCCCATGAAAGGGGTCATGTTCCTCCTTTTCTCGTCGTCGGTAACCAAGGAGGTCAGTTGTACATCATGTAAAAGAGAGGGTTGTAGCCAACTATCCACCCCCCTCGTAGACCTATTGAAACTAATGAACCCAAGTTAGTCATTCCCATTAATTTCAATGGGTTTACCTTGAGTAGGACTAACATTGGATACAACTCGGAATGTTTTTGACATCTGTGGAGATGTGATATCGGTCTTGTTTTTTTACCCCCTTGTACTGTTTTTGACAAACGTGCCTAACTGCAGTTAAATGAGCCTGGTCTTCACAGAATGAGATAGTGGTAGAGTCAGGCTGTGGAAGAAAGGGACTGTGTCGCTTAATTCATTTTATTCATAAAAAGTATTTATATACAGTGGTACCTCGGGTTACATACGCTTCAGGTTATATACTCTTCAGGTTACAGACTCCGCTAACCCAGAAATATTACCTCGGGTTAAGAACTTTGCTTCAGGATGAGAACAGAAATTGTGCAGCGGTCGGCACAGCGGCAGCAGGAGGCCCCATTAGCTAAAGTGGTGCTTCAGGTTAAGAACAGTTTCAGGTTAAGAACGGACCTCCAGAACGAATTAAGTTCTTAATCCAAGGTACCACTGTATCTCCATTAAAACGCAAAAAAGCCAAAATACTTCCATACAATAAAATCCCTATTAATAAAGTTAAAATTAGAAATCAGCTGACCTTTATGGAAAGAGGTATTCTTACTTGCCTGCATAAATCTTACAGAATTGAAAAGTTATCAATAGGTATTTAAAAGCTGAAACAGATGGTGCCTTCAGAGTACAGATGGAGGACCACATTTCTAAAGTTTTACCAACCATCAGGGATGATAGGAGAAGTATGCCAACAACTTCTAGGGATCCAAGCTTGAACACGGCTCCCATCCATCTGGTTTGTGGGGAACGGCCAATGCTCCAAAGTAATTAGATGATGGGCGGTGTGAGTTTCTCTTGCGTCTTGGGAGGGGGAGGGAGCGATTCTGTACCTGAGTTCCATGCGCACAGTCCTGGTTTTTGCATGTGAAGCATCTGTTTTGTCTGCTGCTCAGTGAGCCAACTTCCCTGTTTGTTTACGTGAAGAGGGAAGACCATCTCCAGATGAATGGGGAAGCTTTGGCAGCCACAGAGCTCCCATTTATGCATTGGGAAATTCTGTGCCTCTCGGGGTTCCTTGTTCTCGGTATAGAGGATTGTCTGCCTTCTTTTGTACAGGACATCATGGGCTGCAGCACCTCTCCAGTTGACGGCTTTCCTGCCAGGGATGATTCTCTCGCCTATCTGTGCAATGTCATCTCCAAAGAGGATGGCTCGTTTACTTTTCTGTCTTTGCCGAGTGGGAAATACACTGTGGTGAGTAATGAGAGAGCTCCCCGGCCTTTCTGAATAATGATTTCCTCAAAAGTGAAGGCTACAAGCAGGGGTCATCCGCCTTCTTGGGGCCCATGGGTGCAGTTGGAGGTCATAGAAACTGGTGTGTGTGACAACAACACTTGCACTCTGCAGCCACACACACACCCTCATCTCCCCACTGCAAACAGCAAGTAGGCTTGAAAAAAATAAAATAAACTTTTTTCAAACATATTTTGTATGTGTGTGTGAGAGAGAGACAGAGATTTATTTGTTGCATTTATATCCAACTTTTTCTCCCATGAGCTCAAAATGTACATGGTGCTCCCCCTTAAAGTAAAGGTAAAGGACCCCTGACCATTAGGTCCAGTCGTGGACGACTCTGGGGTTGGGGCGCTCATCTCGCTTTATTGGCCGAGGGAGCCGGCGTACAGCTTCTGGATCATGTGGCCAGCATGACTAAGCCGCTTCTGGCGAACCAGAACAGCGCACGGAAACGCCGTTTAGCTTCCCACCGGAGCGGTACCTATTTATCTACTTGCACTTCGGTGTGCTTTCGAACTGCTAGGTTGGCAGGAGCAGGGACCGAAAAATGGGAGCTCACCCCGTCGCGGGGATTCGAACCGCCGACCTTCTGATTGGCAAGTCCTAGGCTCTGTGGTTTAACCAACAGTGCCACCCGCGTCCCTCTCCCCCTTCAGGTAGATACATATTATTACATTGGGCTGTATCCAACTAAGTATTACTCAGAGTATACTCATTGAAATGAATGGCCTAAGCTCATCATGCCCGTTAATTTCTTTACTCTGGTTATGGCTAACGTTGGATGCAGCCGATTGCCTGGAGGGCCCCTAGATTCAACAGTCACCATTGCTAGAGAAACACTTCCCACTGCAATGGATTGGATTTTGTCTGGATTTGTCTTTTGGAGAAACACGTTGCTTAACCTGGGGCTCTGCATTCTTCTCAGGTCCCCTTTTACCGAGGCGAGAGAATTATGTTTGATGTTGCTCCATCTAGATTGGACTTTACGGTGGAGCATGACAGTTTGAAAATTGAGGTGAGCTCTTCTCGAATTACCCTTTTTGCACTTTGGATGAATTTAGGTAAAGCATATCGTATGGATGGATGTATCTTAAGCTGAAATAATCCAGCAATTCAGAACTATTTCAAATGGGGTAGGAGGGAGGAAAAACAGTTCCAGTATGATGCTGAAAAAATAACTTCTAAATCACGTGTTGCCAAAGGCTTGGAGGACCCTGAAAGATTCTGCGCTGTTTGGTGGGATTTTATCTTATTTACGAAAAAATGGACACATGGGACTCCCTCTCCGTAGCATAATGTATAATTTTTGTTTTCCTAATGGTCTTAAGTACTTTACAAACCTAATGCTGAATCCTTCTTGGATATACAGTGTGCCTTTTTTGTACTTCTGTTATTTTTATTGTATTGATTTGATTTACCTCAATAAAATCTTTAAATAATAAAAATATATGTATTTTTTTTTTAAAAAAATTGTCCTTAGTTTGTTCTTGGTATGTGGTTTTGTGTGCACCAAGAACAAACTTAGTTGGTCTCTAAGGTGCCACTGGACAACTTTTTATTTTTTTAAAATATATTTCTACTGCATCAGACCAACATGGCTACCTACCTGAATCTAATAAAAATAAAATTTTTATTATTCAGCTGTTGATCTCTCCTACTTCCTCCCTTCCAGCCCATTTTCCATGTCATGGGCTTCTCAGTCACAGGGAGGGTTTTGAACAGCCCAGAAGGGGAAGGCGTTTCAGATGCTACTGTGACGCTGAATAACCAGATTAAGGGTATGTGCTTCTTGTTTTGCTCTGGCGTCCTACCTATTTGATGCTTTTGGCCAAGCTGAATTCAAACACAATCTGTCCATTTTTAATCTGTCCACAGTTACTACCAAGTCTGACGGCTCTTTCCGACTTGAAAACATAACCACTGGAACATATACCATTCAAGCCCAGAAAGAGCACCTCTTCTTCGAGACCATTACGGTGAAAATTGCCCCCAACACTCCCCAGCTGGCTGACATCATCACAACAGAGTGAGTGTCTGAGTAGGAAGCCGAGCAAGACAGCAAGGGTGGGATTGGGGTTTTTCAGAGCAGAGCCAAGAGGCCTTGGGATAGGAGCACAGGAAGCTACCATACACCAGGGAGGGGCTGGAACTCAGTGGCGGAGCAGCTGCCTCATGTGCAGGAGGTTGCGAGTTCCAGCCCCAACATCTCCAGGTAGGCCTAGGGAAGATCTTCTGACCTCCTGTAGAGTTGCTACCAGTCAGAGTAGACAGTGCTAAGCAAGATGGACCACTGGTGTGGCTTGCTTATTTATGAATGAATGAATGTAGATTCAGGTAGGTAGCCATGTTGGTCTGACGCAGTCAAAATAAATAAATAAAAAATTGTCCAGTAGCACCTTAGAGACTCCTTAGAGGGTTTTTTTATTTATTTAAAGTTTTTTATTTATACAACAAGAAAAACAAAAAACACAAATACCAAATTATACACAAATTACAAAAATAACCATAGACACATAATATTCTTAGCAAACAATAAAACATCTATTGGTCTTAACACTAAAGACCCAACCTCCCGTCTATGCCATACTTCAAATTCATATTATTTATTGCCAATACACATTTCTTATATCTACCTTACAACTATTACTGAAGTTCCTCGAATGCTGCAACAGAATTTAAACTACTATATTTATTTTTCAGATATTCTTTAAAAACCTCCCAGATACCTTAGAGTTTTTGAGTGTGGTGTAGCGGTTAAGAGTCTCGTAATCTGGTGAACCGGGTTCGCGTCTTCGCTCTTCCACATGGAGCTGCTGGGTGACCTTGGCCCAGTCACACTTCTCTGAAGTCTCTCAGCCTCACTCACCTCACAGAGTGTTTGTTTTGGGGGAGGAAGGGAAAGGAGAATGTTAGCTGCTTTGAGACTCCTTCAGGTAGTGATAAAGCGGGATTTTAATCCAAATCCAATGACATTGTCCCACCTTTCCTCCAAGCCATTCATGGTGGCCCACAGAGTTCTCCCCGTTTTATCCTCACAGGAACCCTTTGAGGTAGCTTAGGCAGAGAATAAGTGACTGGCTAAAGGCTACTCGGTGAACTTCATAGCTTTGATCTTTGCTTTCCCAGGTCCTGATCCAACACTCTGTCCAACACGGGAGCAAGTTTGGTGTAATGGTTAGAGTGTTAGACTCAGACCTGGGAGGCCAGGGTTTGAGTCCACAGTCAGCCATGAAGTTCTCTTGGGCCAATCACTTCGCTCTCAGACCAGCCTAACTCACAGGGTTATTGTGAGGGTGAAATGGGGAGGAGGAGAACCATGTGCCTTGAGATCCTTGGAAGTTAAAGGTAGTACAGTGTATAATTGTCATCAACAACAACAATGGTGTTGTTATATCGGTGTTGGGAACCTTGTGGCCTTTTAGATTTCCAGACAATTCCAGTTGTTCCTGACCATTGGCAATGCCCTTCTTTCCCCAATAGGTTCAGTGTCTGCGGCCAGATATCAGTAACCCGCTTTCCTGACTCTGTCAAGCAGATCAACAAATACAAGGTGACGATGTTGCCTCAAGACAAGGACAAAACCTTGATGCTTACTACAGAAACGGACACTCGCGGTGCTTTCTGCTTCAAGGCAAAATCGGGTGCCTATGTCATCCAGGTCAGAATAACTAATACCTCTTAAAAAAAGAAATAACTTGTAAAAGCAATCAAATCTGGAAGCTTGGAAGCAGATTTCTGTTTCTCAAAGCGGTGGGAGACCTTAGGCCCAGGGACCACATGTGGCCCTCAAACCTTCTCTACCTGGCCCTTGGAACCCTTTACTCTCCCTGCTTTGTACCCCAGTTTTTCCCTGGCTGGAATGTGTCCTTGAACTCTGATAATGCTTCTCTCTTCCCTCTTAGAGGGCAGAGGAGTGGGTGTGGGTGTGTAGAAACTAGACCAGGGTTTCCCAGTCTCCAGCTGTTTTTGGGCTACAGTTCCCATCATCTCTGACCACTGGTCCTGCTACCCAGGGATGATGGGAGTTGTAGTCCAAAAACAGCCAGAGACCTAAGTTTGGGAAACCCTGAACTACGCTACTGCACAAAGGGAAAAATTGACATTCATTGCTCCACCCACCACTGGTATGTGAGCCCCAGGTGGTCGGCCTGAGGGAAGTTCGGCCTACAACTTCCATCAGCCTTTGCAAGCATACTCAGTGATCTCCTTGCATATTTCCAGTTCCTTGCTCCTTGCTGCTCAGCGAATGGGGTGCAGCTGTTGTCTGAGAGCCAGTGTGGTGTAGTGGTTAAGAGCGATAGACTTGTAATCTGGGGAACCGGGTTTGCATCTCCGCTCCTCCACATGCAGCTGCTGGGTGACCTTGGGCCAGTCACACTTCTCTGAAGTATCTCAGCCTTACTCACCTCACAGAGTGTTTGTTGTGGGGGAGGAAGGGAAAGGAGAATGTTAGCCGCTTTGAGACTCCTTCGGGTAGTGATAAAGTGGGATATCAAATCCAAACCCTTCTACTCTTCGTCTTTTATCTGTGTTGCTCCATTTCACACAAGGAGGTCATTCTCAGCGTCATTTTATTTGCTGTAGGTGATCGTTCCCGAGGCAGAATCCAGAGCTGGCCTTGCTTTGAAACCCAAGACATTTCCTGTGACGGTTGCCTCCAAACCGGTGCTGGACGTGACCTTCTCACAGTTCCTGGCCTCCATTTCGGGGAAAGTCACTTGTTTGGGTAAGATTTGCGCCGACAGGTGGAAATAGTTGACTTAGGTTGCTCATATGGTCTGACGGGAATAGC
Organism: Podarcis bocagei; assembly: GCF_964188305.1. Taxonomy (NCBI): domain Eukaryota; kingdom Metazoa; phylum Chordata; class Lepidosauria; order Squamata; family Lacertidae; genus Podarcis; species Podarcis bocagei. Next base: position 41,154,565 of record NC_138139.1, read on the forward strand.
TGACACTGTGCCCTCCAGATCTTGTTGGGCGTCAACTCCCATCAGCCCCAGACAGCAAGGGGTGATGGGTGTTGCCGTCCTTCAACATCTGGAGGGCTCCACGTTGACTACTGTAGCAATATAGCCACCAAGGCTAAGGCCTGCGGACCTCCAGGGGATCTCCCAGCACACTAAACTATCCTTACGCCTGTCAGTCTCCTTAAAGGAGGCTTTACTTCCCTTTGGCAGTCTCCCCCCCCCCATTGGGGTGGAATTGGGGAACATCAGGCTGAAATGCGGCCCTCCAGGCCTCTCTGTCTGGCCCCTTGGCCCTCCCTAGGCTATAGTGCCTCTCCACAGCCCTCACCAATGTTTCTCCACACCATTGAGAGCTGTTTCCTGGCTAGAATATACCCTTGCAGCTGCCATAATGCCTCTTGTGTACCTGGATGGAGAAAGCTGTGCGTCCGTCGTGTCCTCTGACTTTTGCATGCTTGAAATGCAGCCTACAAAGTTAAGAGCTGCACTCCCTTTCTCCCTCCTCTTTCTGCCTGGCCCTGCCTCAGCGCTGGAATGTGACCCCCAGGAAACCTTCCACGAGGGAATGCTGCTCTCCCTACACCTGTCTTGGCACAAAATATAAAGCGTGAATGGGGCCCCTGTTTGCAAATGTGTAACGTACAGATATCCTTGCCTGGGAATTTGTGGGTTGTATATTTAGTGTTGCTCGTACACAGAGTAAGCCTGTATATTGACATGACTACCTGGGGGCCATTGATTTCAGAGGAAGTTTGCTGGATGCAATCATGTGATTGGCTGCAAATTCTTGTTGAGTGTCTGCTTGCTGGTAGATCCAGATTTGTTCTCAAATGAGTGCTGTCTCTCATCAAGAAGCTAACATCTGAATCAAGCCTCTGCCCCCCCCCCAAAAGTCCTAAGGAGGCTGCTGACTAAACATGCCAATCTGAAACCTGCACATTCTCCTCTTTTTGTCTTCCCCCAGATGCTTGTGGCGAATTGACGGTGACACTCCAGTCCGTGAACCGGCAGGGGGAGAAGCGTAGCCTTCAACTTGCAGCAAAGTCTAACTCAGTGACTTTCTTGTTTGAAAATGTGCTTCCTGGAAAGTATAAAAGTAAGGACAATGCAGTGCTTTTAGTTTGTATGTAATAAAGTCATCCGCTAGTGCAAAGATTTCCACCTGTGTAATGGAACTTAATCTTCTTACGTGCCTTGCCTAATTACCCCAAAAACCTCTGGAGCAGATTTTGGGGGGCCAAGAGAGGGCATGTGGGGCGAGGGAGTCTGGTTGCACAGGGGTGTTTATTGCCTTTTCACTGTTTCAAATTGTGCCAGAATGTGCTACTCATTCATATTTATGCTCCACTTTTCACCATATCATTTATTTCTGTGCTCCCTTTCCAGAGTTGAAACCATTCTCAAGGCAGCTTCCAACATGAAAACGTTTATTTCATAATTTTAAATATATATAACAGCAGTCGTAAGCCATAAATAAAAGCATGTCAAAATGTACACAACAAAACTAAACCACCTCCACATAAGACATAAGAATTAAAAACAAAGCTGCGAAAAAATAATATCAATAGGACAGTAGAATTAAAATCTCCCAAAATTTATTCTTGACCCCAACAAAAATCCCTAAACAATGCCCCACTTTTTGAACAAGATATGTCTCCACTGAAGTTCAGCCTTCAGTGTTTAATCAATTTAATCTGCCATTAAATAAATAAATAAACCACTGCCACCACCCTGTTAATCGTTTTAAAAGATGCCTTAACCAGGCAGCATAATGTTATTTTTCTTTAAAAAATCATTTTTATACAATTGCTTATTAAAAAAAAACCCAGAAGGAAAATACCCTATTAAAAAGAAACTTTCCCATGTTCTCTTGCACGCTGAAGTTTCCCCTGGTTTCTGTGTCCAATGTGTACAATCCTTGCGGTGTACTTCTTTTTCCAAAGAGAGAGAGAGAGAGAGAGAAATATGGAGAATGTACAGGTGAAAGCATATAAGTTCCTTATGTCTTGCATACTTCCTTTTCAAGCAGGGGTAGCCAATGTGGTGCCCTCCATTTTTTATGGGCTCCAGCTCCCATCAGCCCCAGCCAGCACGGCCAATGGTCAGGGATGATGGGAATGGCTGTTCCTGCCACATCCGGAGGGCGCCACGTTGGCTGAATATGCCCAGTTCTTCCATATCTGGACTTATTTTTAAACGCTAGTGCTTACAAAATGTTCGGATGACTCCTGTGCATGTCTAACTGCTTGCTTTATAAGCATCAGACATGACACCTTCCCCTTACTGGTCTGTCTTTTTCCTTTTAAGTGAGCATCATCCGTGAAGACTGGTGCTGGAAGAACAAATCCTTGGAACTTGAGGTTTTGGAAGAAGATGCGTCAGGGATTGAGTTCCGCCAGACCGGCTATATGCTGCGCTGTTCTCTATCCCATGCGATCACTTTGGTGAGATCACGGCTTATATGTGTTCTCTTTGGCCTGAACTGTCCCCCAACATAGTGTCATAGGCAGCTGCCTTATAGACAGTCAGACTCAGTATTGACCATAAGAGTTGCCCCTCCCAGTCCCTTCCAAAATCTGGTAATCACCAACCTAGCCGCTGCCCATAAATATCAAATTAATGATTTAAGTAATATATTTCTATATTGCTGGTTGTGCTGTGGTCTAAACCACTTAGCCTCTTGGGCTTGCCGATGAGAAAGTCGGCAGTTTGAATCCCCACAATGGGGTAAGCTCCCATTGCTCTGTCCCAGCTCCTGCCCACCTAGTACCGTGGTACCTTGGGTTACATACGCTTCAGGTTACATACACTTCAGGTTACATACTCCGCTAACCCAGAAATAGTACCTCGGATTAAGAACTTTACCTCAGGATGAGAACAGAAATTGTGCTCTGGCGGCGCAGCGGTGCTTCAGGTTAAGAACAGTTTCAGGTTAAGAAGGGACCTCCGGAATGAATTAAGTACTTAACCTGAGGTACCACTGTAGTTCGAAAGTAGATAAATAGGTACTGCTGCGGTGGGAAGGTAGATGGCATTTCTGTATGCTCTGGTTTCCGTCAAGGTGTTCCGTTGTGCCAGAAGCGGTTTAGTCATGCTGGCCACATGACCCAGAGAGCTGTCTGTGGACAAACGCCGACTCCCTCAGCCTGAAAGTGAGATGAGCGCCACAACCCCATAGTCACCTTTGACTGGACTTAACCGTACAGGGGTCCTTTGCCTTTACTGCCTTTCCCACTTAATTTTGGAGGCAGATTTGGAAACTGCTGTAGTTGTTTGAAAACTGACTTGGAAACTTCAAAGATTGGGATTCAATACCTGCTAATAGACTGCTTGGGTTTTTTGTCATCAGGAGTTTTATCAGGATGGAAATGGACCTGAGAACGTTGGCATTTATAACCTGTCCAAAGGGGTGAACAGATTCTGCCTCTCCAAGCCGGGTAAGTGTCTCGTTGGAAATGAATGGTCTTGTGTGTATGTGTATGTGTTTGTGTGTGAGTTCCCAACAGATAGTGGTAAATTTTGAAGTGCAGCCCCCATAACAGCCCCCAAAGCTGCACCCCACTGCAAGGTGAGTCCACAAATACAGGAAGGTGTATTGGTTTACCCCATTCTCCAAAGAGCAGGAGCGCCTAGCCTAATATCCAGTATTGTAGGATCAACAGATAGCCATAGGCAGGTAAGCTGCAAAAGATGGTTAGCATGTTGGACATTGACTGGGAAATCCCAAGTTCACTGGATGACTGTAGGCCAATCGCTGTCTTGGGCTAGGCTCCCTTGCAGGGTTGTTGCTTTGAGGTTGGAGTAGACCAAGAACCAGGACCTTCCTGGGGTGCCTTCTCCTGAGTTTGAGGAACCAAGTGCATCCTGGAGTACTCTGCCAGTCCTGTAGGGGGCACACCATGTGGGAGGCCATGGAACGTAGGAGGAGTGCCTATCTACCTATGCAATCTGCACTGAGACAGAGAATAGGTGAGGTTGTGTCTTCTGTTAGGCAAGCCTCTTGTTTAGGCAGCAGGTTTCAGGTTGCCAGCAAATGCTAGTGTGATATAGTTTTAAAGTATGGGAACCTTCGGAATCTGAAATCAGAATTGCAACTGTGTCTCGCTTTGATATTTTCAGGTGTGTACGAAGTCACACCCCGTTCCTGCCACCGTTTTGAGCACGAATACTACACCTATGATACGTAAGCATGAAGTAGCAGCTGGCTGGTAACCTTTGCGGAAATGTTCACCGGCAATATTTGCAATGGATAAATGTGATAAACTAGAAGGAGGCTTCACATATGTGAAGCTGTTTTGGGGGCTTTGAGAGGCTGTGGTGGAGCCGCTTTTCCATGGGTTCATCGCACAGTGCGGCTGTTGTGTTCTTCAAAGAATGAGCACTTAACTGCCTGGTTGGAGCCAGGTAAGCAGGTCCTTAGCACCTGACAGTCTTCCTTGATCCCAGCTGGGTGACACTTGCATGCTAAAGAGCTGGCTGTTTGGAGTCTAGGAAGCTGCCTTGACATCAGGCCATTCAGTTCAGTATTGTCTATAGCAGTGGTGGGGAACTTTTGGCCCGCAGGCCAAGCTTGGTCCTACTTGCCTGCCTGATGTCAATAGGCAGCGAGATCCAAATTCTAGGTCCTGCCACATTATGATAGCCGTTTTCAAATGGCCCAAAGGCTGTCACATGGAGGATGGAGCAAGCTTGTTTTCTCCTTCTCCAGAGGCTAAGACCCGAACTGATGGATTCAGCTTACGAAAAAGGAGATTCTGATGAAACATCAGGAAGAACTTTCTGACACTAAGAGCTGTTTGACAGCGAAACAGACTCCCACAAGACGTGGTAGACTCTCCTTCCTTGGGAGATTTTTAAGCAGGGGTTGGATGGCCATATGTCGTGGATGGTTTAAGTTGAGATTTTTTTCATTGCAGGGGGTTGGACTAGATGACCCTCAGGGTCCCTTCCAATTCTACAGTTCTATGAGTCTGTGTTATAGCAGCACTGTGTTGTGTGGGCAGGTTAGCTCTCATGCCACCGCTAGAGCATCTAAAGGCCACTTAAATGTTATTTAAATGTACAGGTGAAACTCAAAAAATTAGAATATCGTGGAAAAGTTCATTTATTTCAGTAATTGAACTTAAAGGTAAAACTAATATATGAGATAGACTCATGACATGCAACACAAGATATGGCAAGCCTTTATTTGTTATAATTGTGATGATTATGGCATACAGCTGATGAAAACCCCAATTTAACAATCTCAGAAAATTAGATTATTGTGAAAAGGTGCAGTAGCTATTCAATCCATAAGACCTGCAATGGGTTCCTGAGCCTTTAAACGGTCTCTCAGTCTGGTTCAGTAGGAAGCACAATCATGGGGAGGGCTGCTGACCTGACAGTTGTGCAGAAAGCTATCATTGAGACCCTCCATAAGGAGGGAAAAGCCTCAAAAGGTAATTGCAGAAGAAGTTGGATGTTCCCAAAGTGCTGTTTCAAAGCACATTAATGGAAAGTTTTCGGAAGGGAAAAGTGTGGAAGAAAAAGGTGCACAAGCAGCAGGGATGACCGCAGCCTGGAGCGGGTTGTCAGGAAAAGACCATTACAGTTTCACCTGTAATCTTAATTTGATGGCAGCTTTTCTTTTTCACCACCAGTAGAGGGAGTACATTACACTGACTTTTAAGAATGTTGATCAGACCAATATTCATGTAGCCCACACATGGGTAAACTCATCCACTTTTTTTTTGGGGGGGGGAGGGAAAGATCCTAGGAACATGCTTTATAAATATGCCATTTCAAATTGTCATATTTGACAGGTTGATTTCTCTGAAAACTTCCTCTGTAGAAGATTAAAACAAGGCACATAAGATATTGACATGATTGGCACTAGAGGGAATGTTTAGTCAATATTATTAGAGGGATGTTCGTCAGTGTGGTCCCCAAATGGGTTCTGCTCACCCCTGCGGTTTGCATTAATGAATCTCTCTTCCTGTGACCTCAGTTCAGACATTGCACCACAACACGCTTGTGGAAATTTTCCTTCTTATTATTAGACTTCATTGTAAGATCTCAGGGCAGGTCACAAGGGGAAAAAAATACAGGGTAAAAGCACAAATAAATAGTTAAAACGAAAACAACGAAACAATACCACTCCTTCCCACAAACACATTTAAAAATCTGTCGAAGATTAATCGGCCCAAAGCCTGGTTGAAGAGGAATATTTTCGCCTGGTTCCTAAAGATGTAGAATGAAGGCACTAGGTGAACCTCCCTGGGGAGAGCATTCCACAAACATGGCCACTGCATTAAAAGGCCTCTTCTCATGTTGTCACCCTCTGGACCTCTCATGGAGGAGACACATGAAGAAGGGCCTCTGATTGCAGAACCCAGGTTGGTTTATAAGGGGAGAGGTGGTGCTGAGCCATTTAGAGGTTGTTGTGATATCTTAAATGACAAGCCCTAGATTGTGGTCATCTTTCCTCCTCCGGAGGCTGCTATATCACAAAGATGGGAGTGAACTTATAATAGTTATAAGTTGACCCAGCTATGCATGAGAGTCTTTAAGTAAACCTCAACCGTTTTACAACCCCAAGCCAAATGCAAATGGCTGAAAATCCTTTCCCTTTCATAGAGTGGAATGGAAAGCAAAGGGTGGTTGTTGGGATCGATTTTAAGTGCCCCCTCCCCCTTTTTGGTTCCAGGTCTGCTCCGAGTATACTGACGCTGACTGCAATCCGTCACCACGTCCTCGGAACTATAACAGCCAATAAATTGATGGATGTGATGGTTACCATAAAGTAAGAACTTTGGGGTTGCAAAGACTACCCTTGAATCACCAAATTTTAACAAACGTTCGTTGTCTTGTGTGGCTAGTGGGTTGCAGGTGCTTAGGAGAAGGGTATTTTTTTTTTTGCACGTGTAGAATTTTCCAAAAAGTCCATGCATCCTTTATTTTGTGGGACATCCCTGAGTTGAAACAGTTGTGCATCTAATCTCTGTAGAGCTCGAAAGGATATGCCCACTGTCTGCCCACTGTCTGCTCAAAAGCACTGGTCTTCAACTGGTGGGTCACAGCCTGATCCACAGAGCACAACCTACCACATGCAGATATATGGCAAAAGATCAAGAAATGGATCCCTAAATGCGTGTTTGGGTTAGAAGTGGCCCCCTGAGACTCTTAATCTCAGGGCCGTGAGTTTAAGCCCCATGTTGGGCAAAAAAGATTCCTGCATTGCAGGGGGTTGGACTAGATGACCCTGATGGTCCCTTCCAACTGTATAGTTATATGATTCTAAGACTCTACTGCTCTAGAGAGCACAATAGCTGTTTCATATTTCAGGGCCTACAGCTCTAGAGTGCCCTCTTTGAGGGTGGTAGTCGTCATCATGCGCTTCAACCTTGCACAACTTGTGAACTACAGTCGTACCTTGGTTCTCAAATGCCTTTAGTTGCTGAACAAATTGGCTCCCAAACGCCACAAACTCGGAAGTAAGTGTTCCGGTGTGCGAATATTTTTTGGAAGCTGAACATCCTCCGTGGCTTCTGCTTAAGTGCTGGAAGCTCCTACGTCAATCGGAAGCCACACCTTGGTTTTCGAACAGTTTGGGGAGTTGAACGGACTCCCAGAACGGATTAAGTTTGAGAACCGAGGCATCTCAGAAGCTATAGGAATATTAAGGGAGATAGCCTGGGCCACACCCACACTATGCATTTGAAGCATTCTCACACAACTGTAAACCGTCGTGGAGAATCCTGGGAATGGCACTTCGTTAAAGTCCTGGGGATTCTCCATGACTGTTGAAAATGGCTTTAAAATTGTATGCTGTGGGTCAGACTGCTGGTCTGCCTAGCTCAGTACTGCATATTATGGAGTGCTGGCAGCCACCCAGTCTCTTGGGCAGAAATTGGTCTACCAGGTGCTGAGCCTGAACGTGCCCCAGGCCATCCAAAAGGATCCTCTGCCCAGCGATGGAGAAGCCATGGCCAGGTGTTTCTGGACTACAGATCCAGTAGACCACAGCCTGCATGTCCAGTGGTCAGGAATGATGGGAGCTGTAGTCCAGCAACGTTTGGAGGGTTGCAGGTTCCCTGTTCCCATTTTATGCCCCCGAAGAACAAACGAAGGGGCCCTTTCATATCTTCCCCTTGGTGGCCATTTCCCCTGCCAGTTTTGCATTCAGTCGATTCATTCTCTTGTTTTGTTTTCTCAGATCCTCGATCGACAGCGAACCCGACCTGGTGCTTGGCCCCCTGAAATCTCAGCAGGAGCTGCGTCGGGAGCAGCAGCTGGCCGAGATCGAGGCCCGCAGGCAGGAGAGGGAGAAGAAAGGCCTGGAAGAGGAAGGATCTGAGCCTCCAGTACAGGAAATGGTGGAGGAACTACAAGGGCCGTTCCACTATGAGTTTTCCTACTGGGCAAGGTGCGTTTGTCTTCTGCCCTGAGAGGTCCTTTTTCTTGTTGTTATAGAAGCTTTCGAGGAAAGTTTGAACTGCTGTCTCTTCAGGCTGCAGCACACAGGGGGTTGGGAACCTCAGGGGCCAAATGTAGCGCTTCAGGTCTCTCTGTTTGGCCCTTGGCACTCTTGTTAGGTCACACTCCTCTCTGGCCCTGCTTTGCACCCCAAGTGTTTTATTTATTTATTAAATTTGTATACCACCTTCTTTGTAGCTGTAGGTCTCGGGGTGGCTGACAACATAAACTTACAACGTAGAAAACTCAGAATACATAATAGAAATAATTAAAATGATTAACAATACTAGTGTATACGACTTATAAAAATACACTCGGCAATCAAAGAAGCATTGAAACATCCCTGTCTCTCTTAAAAACATTAACCTTACCGCAAGGGGGCCGGCCCACGCCCTCATTCCTCCCTCACGAAGTGTCACCCCCCCAAAGGGACGACACCCTTTGGCGTCACCTCTTTTGTGGTGGCCCCGTTCCCAAGGCAGGCAGGCTTTCTATATTTGCCCTTGAATTCTGATTGTGCCTCTGGAGGTCAGAGAGGGGCGTTTGAATGTGTGCAAAAACCAGGCTATTGCATAAAGTTTAAATTTGTGTTTGATGCTCCGCCCCCTTTTCCTTCTGGCCCCGCCCAGGAGGGAATGCAACCCTCAGGATGAGAAAGGTTACCCTTCCTTTAGCATTGTCCATCTTGAGACAGCCGTTTGGACTCAACCGTGCAGTTCCAGCTCCCATGTTCTTTTATGCTTCTTTTTCTAGGTCTGGGGAGAAAATCACGGTGACGCCATCCTCGAAAGAGCTCCTTTTCTACCCGCCTTCAATAGAAACGGTTGTCAGTGGAGGTAAGTCTTGGCTGTAGCTCAGCGCTGGGAAGTTGCTGGTGGATCTGCAGAGCCCAGTGGGTCGAGCGACTAAGCCTGGGACAACGGCTGAATCAGGGAGCGTTGGACTAGGAGGCTGTAAAAGGAAGGGGCCAATGCCGTTAATGCAGCAAAGCAGAGATAAAACACTAAAGCAGCAGGCTTCCATTGGCTCCCCAGGGGCATCTGCTTGGCCACTGTGAGAACAGGACAGTGGACCTGCTTCTCCACTGTCGGGATTCACAGAATGCTGTGTGGGATAGTAAGTCTGCAGGCTTGAGTTTGCTAGCTGAGGCAACTGGCTGATGCGATCAGCCTGCAAAACTTTCTATGGAAGTGCTGAGTCAGAAAGACTCAGCAGTAATGTGCTGTCAGTTGATTGGCTGTCATCGGTTTAAAGGGGAAACCTGTCCAGCAGTAAGAGAGAGAGAGATAGAAAGGTCTTTCTATTTGCCTTAAGGTGCAGCCAGGTACCCTGTTTGACTGTATGAACCGCTCGTGTATTATAAGGTAAAGGTAAAGGGACCCCTGACCATTAGGTCCAGTCGTGGCCGACTCTGGGGTTGTGGCGCTCATCTCGCTTTACTGGCTGAGGGAGCTGCCGTACAGCTTCCGGGTCATGTGGCCAGCATGACTAAGCCGCTTCTGGCAGACCAGAGCAGCGTACGGAAATGCCGTTTACCTTCCCGCCAGAGCGGTACCTATTTATCTACTTGCACTTTGACGTGCTTTTGAACTGCTAGGTTGGCAGGAGCAGGGACCGAGAAACGGGAGTTCACCCTGTCACGGGGATTTGAACCGCCGACCGACCTTCTGATCGGCAAGTCCTAGACTCTGTGGTTTAACCCACAGCGCCACCCACGACCCTGTAGATTATTGTATATATTTGTGTATATATAGCTCACAATAATTATACTGCACTGCACTGAAGAACCTGGAACTCTGAGCGTTTCTGCTAAAGCGCCGCGGAGAATTCACGACATCCACAGAGCAGGACCTGAACCAGTGGATTTAAGTTGCAAGAAAGGAGATTCCAAATAAGCATTAGGAAGAATTTTCTGCTGGCAAGAGCTCTGTGACAGTGGGTGGACTTCCTCTCCTTCACTGGAGGCTTTTAAACAGAAGTTGGGTGGCCACCTGCCAGGGATTCTCTAGCTGTGATTCCTGCATTGCATGGAGTTGGTTCTAGATGGCCCTGGCGACTCCCTTCCGATTCTATGAGGTGGACCTTTGGCCTGATCTAGCAGATCAGAGGGAAAAGGTCAAAATACAGCAACCATTAGAAGTAACAGTAATTCAGCTTTGGCAATGAAAATCGAAAAAGCATGTGGCCATTTATGGTCCAGAGGCCTTCCTAAACAGAAAGAAAGACTAAAAAAGCTGCTCACCATCTCACAGAAGATAATAAGAGGATGAAATGATCTCCCCCTGGGAGGGAGTTAGAGAGTTTCCATAATTTTTTTAATCTCTAACTTTCCCCTCTCTTTTCCTTCCCCTCCTCAATTTAAGAGAGCTGTCCTGGAAAGCTGATAGAAATACATGGCAAAGCAGGCTTGTTCCTGGAAGGGCAAATCCATCCCGAGCTGGAGGGTGTCGAGATCGTCATTAGCGAAAAAGGAGCGCCGTCGCCACTCATCACGGTTTTCACCGACGACAAAGGTTCATACAGGTAAGCCCTTACGACCAGTTCCCAGGGGTTTGGGTCCAGAGGCCAACTCCAGGTACATCTGCTCTTACCAGAGAGCATGTCTGCAGTTTGGCTGGCTGTCCTCCTTTTGCACAGTTTCTAAGGGTCCCTTGATCCTCAGGACTGTTTGTTGTTGTTGTTGCTTCTCAGAGGAGGGGCAGGGAGGTCATTCCCATACAAGGGCAGATTCCCCATCCCCCCCAAATCCCACCTGACGTCTTCTAGGGTTAACCTGCCCAGATCCGCAAAGCAGGGCTTTCGAACATATGGCCCCAGGCAAAGAGTTGGAAGCTGAGGCTCTTTGTAGGACAAAAAAACCAGTTCTATATAGGGTTACCGTGATCATTTGACTGCCTTGGGATTTCCTTTAAACCAGAGGCCTTCGGACAGTGTTGTGGCTGGTACATTCCTGCCCATGCCACTGTTTCCCTCTTGTACTCTTGTGTTCTGGTCCCGCTTGGCGGTTTCCTACAGGCATCTGGACGGATACCAAGAACAGGATGCCAGTCTAGGTGGGTCTTTGGATTGATCCAGCAGGCTCCTATGTTCTTACGTTCCCTTTCTTTTTGCAGCGTGGGGCCTCTTCACAGTGACCTGGAATACACTGTCACCGCTCAGAAAGAAGGCTTTGTGTTGAGTGCCGTGGAAGGGACCATTGGGGACTTCAAAGCTTTCGCTCTTGCCGGAGTCACTTTTGAGGTAACGTCCTCCGAGTCCTCTGGAACCTCAGCAGAGTTGTTCCTTCTCTAGAGAATTTACATGGGCAGAGGGCGGAAGCGGGAAACGTTGCTTGAGGAGAATGAGGCACACGCGGTGCCACATTTTATGGGAGGCCAAAGATTTCTCCCAACCATTGCCACTTGGTGGCTCTCCATTTATCTTAGGGTAACACTCCTGTGCTCTTTGAACTGTGTTGTTCAGCTGCTGATTGGGTACGTGGTATTGCATCGCTTTTCTTTTTTTCATTTTAAACAGATTAAATCAGAAGATGACCATCCCCTTGCAGGAGTCCTCCTGTCCCTCAGTGGAGGCGTCTTTCGCTCAAACCTCCTGACTCAGGACAACGGAATGCTGACTTTCCCCAACTTGGTAGGGTTACGTCCACAACTGTTCTTTTGGATCTGCTCTCTGAAAAATCATTAGAGGCCTGATGATGATGATGATGATGTTATTATTTATACATAGACCAGGGAACTGGGCTCCACCTCCTGTGGGCCAACTTTGATGAGAGCTTAAAGCAGGCATAGGCAAACTCGGCCCTCCAGATATTTTGGGACCACAATTCCCACCATCCCTGACCACTGGTCCTGTTAGCTAGGGATGATGGGAGTTGTAGTCCCAAAGCATCTGGAGGGCCGAGTTTGCCTGTGCCTGGCTTAAAGTGGCTTCAAAGCGAGCCTCTTTTGAAGTCCTTATATGTGTGGTTTGAACCCAAACCACACCTGCAGATGGATGAAGCGGGGCTCTGTGTCGGGGACTCCTGTGGCTGCACCAGGGAGTTTCCAGTGGGGAACTCCTTAGTGCAGTCAGTCCCAGTGGGGTTTGCTTTCAGTGCTGAACGGCTCCCTATCATTCCTTTGTACCTATGTCCTTAGCTCCTGACAGCTGACATCACACAGGACTGCAGGAAGATTCAAGGCAGGAAGATTCAAGGACAATCAAAGAAACATTCAAATGGGTCGTTGTAGTATAGTATCTTTCCTCTCTTCAAGAGCATTGTCTATTCTTCTACATTTCTCAGTGACACGTTTTTGTGAACAAGAGTTTTCAACTCTGACAAATATGAAGGATCAGGGAAGAGAAAAGCTTATTTGTGTTGATGGGGAGATGAGAGTTTGTTTGTCTCAAATTAGACCCAGTATAAATGGTATATACCTGGTAAAAGCCAGACCAGCTCATACCTCTCATTTAATTCGTATCCATGTAAGGTACACATGTAAGAGGCTTGTTTATAATAATATTTTGGAAATGATTTGTGTTCTTCTGTAGTTGCACTGCTTTGTGTGTTCTGGATGTCCCATGATTATGTTATAAAGCAGTTGTGTTGTATGTTATAAATCACACACTGTCAGGAGTTGTTTCTTTTTGTTTTGCAACGTATTCCTTATCAGTACAAAGTTTGGTGTGGTACAAGCAAATTTTTATTCTGGCCCAGGAAAAGAAAAGCTTGAAAACCACTGGTTTTGAGAAAAGGCAAGTGAGGGGCGACAGGATAGAAGTGTGTGAAATTATGCACAGCATAGAGAAAGCGTCTGGAGAAAAGTTTTTTCTCCCTCTCTCATAACACAGGAATGATGTCCAGTGAAACTGGACTTGAGAAGATTCTGAACGGGTAAAAAAAAGGACTTCATCACTCGGCACATATTCAAACTGTTGACTTTGCTCCCACGAAAGGCAGAGATGGTCACCAACATGGGTGGCTTTTGAAAGAGGATGAGACAAATTCCTGGAGGAGCAGGCCGTGTTCTGCCTCCACTGTCAAAGGCAGAAATGCTTCTGAATAACAGTTGCTGGAAGAGGGGAGAGGTCCTGCTTGTGGACTTCACATAGGCATCTGTGGGAATAGGATTCTGGACCAGATGGGTCATTGGCCTGATCCAGCAGGCTCTTTTGTTCTTAATGGTCCGATCCACTTTGTTAGCTTCCTGCATCCTATAGGAAGCTGCCTTATGCCAGGTAGATTATTCGAACCTCACAGATATACCATATTTTTTGCTCTATAAGACTCACTTTTTCCCTCCTAAAAAGTAAGGGGAAATGTGTGTGTGTCTTATGGAGCGAATGCAGGCTGCGCAGCTATCCCAGAAGCCAGAACAGCAAGAGGGATCGCTGCTTTCACTGCGCAGCGATCCCTCTTGCTGTTCTGGCTTCTGAGATTCAGATTTTTTTCTTCTTGTTTTCCTCCTCCAAAAACTAGGTGTGTCTTGTGGTCTGGTGCGTCTTATAGAGCGAAAAATATGGTACCTCATAGACGATGTACCCATGAGCGATGAGGGAGAGCTTGTTCCCTGTGTCTGAATGAACTCCTGTATATGAAATAGCTTGTAGGAGTTTGAAGGATCCGTCTTTAGCCTTGCTGTTCTATAAACCTCTAATCTCCTGGGCACTCAACGCTTGCTGCAGCCAGGCAAGGACACATTTCTCTTTCACTACATGCTGGCTTTGATCTCGAAATCCCAGCGCGTCCTCCCAGGGCTTAGTTCATAAGGCTTGGCCGGAAGCGGATCGTCTCCTGCAAGCCCAGAAGACAAAGGGGGGCAAAAGTGCTGCGGCGCTTTGTCTCGGCTTCTCCATAAGCTGCTCTTCGAAAAAGACCGCTAGGCCATTAAATTACGCTGCCTCCCCTCCTGCTCAGAGGCAACACGCCTCTTATTACTAGAGTGAAATAACGGCCCCTTGTTTGATGCCTCTTGCAGAGCCCAGGGCAGTACTATTTCAAGCCCATGATGAAGGAATTCCGCTTTGAGCCCTCGTCTCAAATGATCGAAGTGCAGGAAGGGCAAAACCTGAAGATCACAATAGTTGGTTACAGGACGGCGTACAGGTTGGTAGACGTGAGATGCCCCTCTATTTAAAAAATGCCATTGGGCAAATTTTGCCTTGCATGGGGTCGACTGCAGGCTTTCAGTATGGCCTGCACAGATGCCCAAGCTCCCTTGCAAACTCCCCACTCCCTCCCTCCCCTGCTGAACGTTTCTTCCCCCCGTAGAGTTCATGTTCCTCCCAGCCTCCTCCCCATGGAAACTGAGCACTCTTTCATTGTCTTTTTCTTCAGCTGCTACGGTACTGTTTCTTCTCTAAACGGCGAACCCGAGCAAGGCATTTCAGTGGAAGCCGTTGGGCAGGGAGAGTGCAGCGTGTATGGAGAAGACACCGTGACGGATGAAGAGGGCAAGTTCAGGCTGCGGGGGCTGCTGGTAAGAACCTGCGCAGGCTTGAACCCGGAGGGCTGATGTTTGATTTCCAGTAATTGACAGCACACAGCCCTGTATGCAGGAGGTCCAATCCTTGGCCTCTCCAAGGCTGCATCTGCACTAATAATAATAATAATAATAATAATAATAATAATAATAATAATAATTTTTTTAAAATTTATATCCCACCCTCCCCAGCCGAAACTGGGCTCAGAGCGGCTAACAACAGTAAAATAATATAGCATTATAAAATCAATTCATTATAAAATCAGTTCAAATCAAATTGATGGCAACCATTGGGCTAGAGTTCTGTGAAGAATTACCAAAGGAGGGGGTCAGGCTGTGCCTTGGCCAAAGGCCTGGTGGAACAGCTCTGTCTTGCAGGCCCTGCGGAAAGATGTCAAGTCCCGCAGGGCCCTAGTCTCTTGTGACAGAGCGTTCCACCAGATAGGAGCCACAGCCGAAAAAGCCCTGGCCCTGGTTGAGGCTAGCCTAACCTCTCTGTGGCGCGGGACCTCCAGGATGTTTTTGATGAAGACCGTAAGGTCCTCCATGGGACATACCAGGAGAGGCGGTCCCATAGGTATGAGGGTCCTAGGCTGTATAGGGATTTAAAGGTTAAAACCAGCACTTTGAACCTGATCCTGCACTCCACCGGGAGCCAGTGCAGCTGGTATAGCACTGGGTGAATGTGATCCTGCAGCAAAGGGCCCCGTAAGGAGTTTCGCCGCAGCATTCTGCACCCGCTGGAGTTTCTGTGTCAGCCTCAAAGGCAGCCCCACGTAGAGTGAGTACAATAATCCAGTCTCGAGGTGACCGTCGCGTGGATCACAGTGGCTAGGTCAGGGCAAGAGAGGTAAGGAGCCAAATGCCGCCACTGTTCATTCCAAGCAGTATCAGGCCACTTTAAGCAGCCATGGCTTCCCCCAAAAGAATCATGGGAACTGTAGTTTTCTGAAGGGTGCTGAGAGTGGTTAGGAGACCCCTTCTTCCCTCACAGAGCTACCATTCCCAGAGTTCCCTGGGAAGAGGGATTGATTTTTAGACCACTTGATTTGTGCCTGGCTAAGACTCCATCTGCACTATGCATTCAAAGCAGTATCCAGGCCTGGATAGCTCCGTTGGTCAGAGCATGGTACTGATAACGCCCAAGGTTGCAGGTTTGCATCCCAGATGGGGCAGCTGCATATCCCTGAGGTGATCCTCAGGATCCCTTCAAACTCTGATTCTCTGCTACCATGGCTTCCCTCAAAGTATTATGTCAGACACCCCCAAACTCGGCCCTCCAGATGTTTTGGGACTACAGTTCCCAGCATCCCTGACCACTGGTCCTGTTAGCTAGGGATCATGGGAGTTGTAGTCCCAAAACATCTGGAGGGCCAAGTTTGGGGATGCCTGTATTATGTTAAGGGTAGTAGTTGTCCCCTCACAGAGCTACAGTTCCCAGAGTGGTTTGACAATCACTCCCTCTTCCCTGTGAACTCTGGGAACTGTAGCTCTGAGGGGGCGGGAATAGGGCTCTCTCAACATCAACTCCCTTCACGCTTAGCAAACTGCAGTTTCCATGATTCTGAAAGTGGATCCCTGACTGTGGTATCTTAGTGCTTTAAATGTGTCGTGTGGGTGGAGCTCAGTTTGAAGCAATTCACTCAGTCTCATCCCCTGAAGAATTAGGGCCTCCAGCCAGTATTTCCAACGGCCAGGATAATGGCAGTTGCCTCTCTCAGCCCAACCTGGAGATGCCAGGGATTGAACCTGCAACCTTCCGATTGCCAAGCAGGTGCTCTGCCACTTCCCCCAAAACACTGGATGGCCGTGAGAAATTTGAGTTTCTTCGGTTATGTTTTGGGTAGAAAGCTGATGGCTGTCATTGGTTGTTAAGAATTGGAATCGTTGGGTTCCCCCCCTTAACGGCATTGTTTAAATAAATGATCCTCTTCCTTTTTCTTTTAAGCCGGCCTGTGTGTATCACATCCAGCTGAAGGCTGAAGGCAACGATCACATCGAAAGAGCCCTTCCCCAGCACTTTGCAATCGAGGTAAGCAGCCCTTGGAACCAAAGGTCTGATTTTCTATGTTAAGGGGATGCTGCTACCCATAACAGCACAGTATACAGTCATACCTCGGGTTAAAGTTGCTTCAGGTTGAGCGTTTTCAGGTTGCGCTCCCTGACGACCTGGAAGTAATGGAACGCATTACTTCCAGGTTTTGCCGCTTGCGCATGCACAGAAGCAGCGAATCACAACACATGCATATGCGGGCTGCATTCGCTTCAGGGTGTGAACGGGGCTCTGGAACGGATCCCGTTCTCATCCAGAGGTACCACTGTATATGATGATGAGCTCAAGGGGGTGGGATAGTTTCACTCCTGGGAATACAAATGTTGATCCGGGGCGGGAATCAAGAGTGGTTAAAAGGTTCTCTAGGCTTGCATGCAGTAGACAGATTGAAATGAACAGATCCAAGTTAGCCATGCACATTCATTTCAGTGGGTCTACTCTGAGTAGGGTCAGCATCAGGTAGAAACCCCAGGTCTTCCTTTCAAATGCACGTTCTTATCTCCAGATCAGGCTATTGGTGTTCTTCATTGGTCAGCAGATTCCAGCTCCTTTCAGCCCAGCCAGCATGATTGATACTCAGGGGTGCTGGGAGTTGTAAGGTGGTGGCATCAGGAAAGCCCCAGGTTCCCCGCCCTTGCTTCTGTGTGTACAAGTCCCATTGAATGCAGTGGGGGTTACTTCGGATAAACACACCTAGGATTACTCTGCAAGAGATTGACTTATCAGTTGGCATGCCCTGCAGCATCTGCTGCTGACCTACCCTACAAGGTTGTTGTAGATACGGCAACGTAATGCCCAAAATGCTTGGTATGTTGCTTCATTGATTTTTGGAGACATGTCCAGACGTTGCTCACTCACTTTGAAGCCGGTTTTCTACTACTACCAGTTTTGTGTGTGTGTGTGTGCATGCTGCGATTCTCCCACCTTTAAATTTAACACCTTGTTCACCTGCTGTTGTGTGCACATGGCACATGGAATCCTTCTGTTAGGAGCATAAGAAAAGCCTAGCTAGATCAGAATTTGGTCTGTCTACTCCAGCACCTTACTTCACAGATTTCTGGAATCCCAAAAGCTGGACATGGAGGGGATAGCTCACTCCCTTGTTTGTCCTCCATCAACTGGCATTCCAAGGTACATTGCCCCTAAATCTGGAGGTTTTGCTCGGCTATCACGGTTAGCAAGAATGTAAGACCGTACGCCATGCCAAAGTTTCATCTAACCCAGGAACCTGTTTCCTCCTTAGTGGCCAACCACTAGGAAGCCCATGAATAGGGCATAAAGGAGAGAGCTCTCTCCACAGTTGTCCTGACCAGCAACTGGGGCCCTATTTGGACTGTTAAATTTAAAGCAGAATCACACCACAGTTCACTGGGAAGAGGGATTGATAAACTATTCCAGGAATTGTAACTGTTGCCAGGGGAATAGGAGGTCTCCTAACATCTCTCAGCACTCTTCCCAAGCTACACTTCCAGGATTCTTTGCGGGGAAACCAAAGCAGTTTAAAGTGTTATGATGCTGTTTTAAATGTTCAGTGTGAATGGGGCCTGGTCGACTTCAAAGCGTTGTATCCAGGGCTATTCCATGTAAACCCATTGAAAGGAATAAAGATGACTAAGGTCCAGTCATTTCAGTGGGCATAACTCTTGAGTTAAAACCTAGTTGCCTACAACCCAAATCGCTTTGGATTCCCAGCCATCCTCATCCCTGACAATTGGCCACACTGGCTGGGCTGGATGCACTCAAGTGTCCACCAACAACTGGAGGGCATCAGGTTGGGGAAGCCTGATCTTAGACTCTGAGTGAATTCGGGGCTCTGCTTTTGCTACAATGGACAGAATCCTCTCCCAGCATCTACTTAACTGGGGTAATAAGGCCACTCCACAGAAGCCTGCTTAAATGGGCACCAAAGGACAGGGGCGGGGGAGATGGTTTCACAGGTCACTAGCAAGGAAGGACTGTATTTCTGCATCCAAACAGTTTTTCCATGCAAGAGGCTTCTGTTCAGCCTGCTCAAGCAACAAGACAGTTTTTGGACTACTGGATTCACGGTCTATTTAGTTTCATGCAGAGTTTTCAGACCATAAAAAAGAGAGAGAGGGAGAAACATCAGGAATTATACAGACCATTTATAATCACTCTTTGGGAAGCTAGTCATTTGCAGAGGCCCACTGAGTAAGGAATAAGGAGCAGGCAGAATAGATCAGAGCATCAGAGATAAATAACTATACAACTTTTGGAAGGCAGCTCTGTATATGGAAGTTTTTAATGTTTGATGTTTTATTAGGCGTTTATATTTGTTGGAAGTTGCCCAGAGTGGCTGGGGCAACCCAGTCATTTGGGTGGGTTATAAATAATAAAATTATTATCTTTGAACTGAGGTCGTTTGGGGTCTTCTTTTTTGGTTTTGGGGAAAAAGGCAGCTCAGGGGGGAGGAGGGGGAGACACAAGGTTTATAAAATGGTTTATCGTGCATGGCAAAAGTGGGCAAGAGGATTTGATTCTCCCTTCTCCACCCATAACCCATGAGCAGAGGTTGGGGGACCTCTGGTCTAAAAAATTACCCGTTCTGGCAGAGGGAGATGAAATCGATGTTCTGTTTATATCCTCCTCCTCCCTGCTGGCTCAAGGTGCGTTGCAGCAGTTTTGAAATCCGCTCCCGCGTGATGCAGGAACAGCCACCGATTCGTATCACTTTAGAAAAGGATTAGACAGATTTAGGGAGGCTGAGCCTGCTGGTATCCACTAGCCATGGTGACAAAAGTTCTGCCTCCACTGTCAAGAGTCACTGTGCCTCTGAATACCACCTGTGGGGCGTCACAAGCAGGGAGAGCGCTGTTGCACTGAGATCTTGGTTGCAGCCTTCCTGCAGGCACCTGGTTGGCCTGTTCCAGCAGTTGCTCTTCTCATCTGAGAAGGTCCCAAGTTGGATCTCCAGGTAGGGCTGGGAGACACCCCACTCTGTGAAACCCTGCTGCCAGCCCATGTGGACAAGACTGTCCCAGGTGGACTAATCTGCTGAGTTGTGATAAGGCAGCTTCCTGTGTAGCCATTGTGGCTAACGGCCATTGGTATGCCTCTTCTCCATGAATCAATGCCCTTTAAAAGACATCCACGTTGGTGACAATCACCAAGTCCAGCAATAACAAATTCTATACTTCATGTTCTGCGTCAACAACTACTATTTTATGATCACAGACAATCGTATCGTTTATCTTCCTGGGTTCTAGCATTAAGGCAGTATCATGCTTTCGCTTTAGCATTCTAAATCACAGCCCTTTTGTGATGGAATCAGAGATGGGGAAATCACCGGCAATTGCTGCCTAATTCCTTATTTCGGTTTTAGGAGTTGAGTCTGAGGAATACATTTCAGGGAACTCATACCCGGTTCTTCTCCAAAAAAGCTGATTTGTGCATGGCCCTTTCCCCCTCTCCATACACGAAGGAGGACATATTTTTCAGCAGTGCCTGAAATGCAGCGTGAATGTTCATTTTTACGGCCGAGGGAGCTGATCAGAGAGCTGATATGAGCAGCATATTTAATCCGAAGCCTTCCATCTGGCCGGTGTTAAAGGAACCTTCCCCCCCCCCCCACCTTCCATATTGTAGGTTGGCAGCAATGACATTGAGGACGTGAATATCATCGCTTTCCGCCAAATTAACCAATTTGATCTGAGTGGCAACGTGATCACTTCCTCGGAGCATCTGCCTACCTTATGGGTGAGTGCACCTCTTTCCAGTTGTTTTTGAGATTCCTCAGTGCGACTCCCCCCCACCAGGGCATGGATTTATTAAAGGCAATCCCTCTTCATTCTTGTGCATTATGAATTTTTAAGGGAATATTTTCTGGGGCCTTTTGTGGGAGAGCCGGTGTGGTGTAGTGGTTAAGAGCAGTGTACTCATAATGGTGAACCGGGTTCACTTCCCCGCTCCTCCACATGCAGTTGCTGGGTTACCTTGGGCCAGTCACACTTCTCTGAAGTCTCTCAGCCCCACTCACCTCACAGAGTGTTTGTTGTGGGGGAGGAAGGGAAAGGAGATTGTGAGCTGGTTTGAGACTCCTTCGGGTAGTGATAAAGCGGGATATCAAATCCAAACTCTTCTACTGGCAGGGGCCCTGGTGCCCATGGGTACCACTTTGGCAACTCTGCAGTTAGAGCCAAAGGGCCTTGGGAAGAGACAGAACTGAGGAGGGGGATGAGATTGCCGCCATCTTAACCATCCCAGTAAAGGCCGTATGCCTTTTTCTCTGTCTTCTCCCTTCACAGGTGAAGCTTTACAAAAGTGAGAACCTTGACAACCCAGTCCACACCGTCTCGCTAGGCCAGTCTCTCTTCTTCCACTTTCCACCATTGCTCCGGGACAGAGAGGTATTATTTTCCTTCCTTCTGCGGAGGAAGATCATAAAGTGCTTTATATTGAGGCAGACCACTGGTTCATCTAGCTTAGCACTGTCATCACCAGTGGTCTTCAACTGGTCCAGACCCAAGGCCCACCTCTGACTCCCAAGCCTGCAGCACGGAGCCTACTTTCACATACTCACTTTTGATTTATACCTAATAGTGCAAATAAGGCACATTATTAATCCTCAAATGGCAGTTCACAGAGCCATTTCCGTAGTGTTGCCCTAGCATTGCTACTAAATGAAAACCAGCCGTCTTTTACACTTCTCCCTAGCCAAACGATGGAGAAGCTATTGAAAACCAGTGATTTGGGTTTTTTCCAAAAACAAGACTCAAGATGGCAAATGCTACACAACCAAGCTTCCCACCTCAGTGGACGCTTCTATCCCTGCTCCGTAGAGAACTCCCTGGCTACACACATTACTGTAGGATTAGCCAGAAATATATTTCTGGTTGTAAAAGTCTCTTGCTGCTTTGCAGCACTCGTAGAAATAGATGAAATGAGTTTCTCATCAGAAGAATGTGTCTAGCCCAGACGCCACAGGGAGTGCCTTTTTGGTTTGGTTAGCTGTAGCCGGAGTCCCATTTGGCAACAACAGCTTTACCGTGACCCGGCTGGGATGGCTTTGTGGAGCCAACTGGGCGTCCTGGCAGACTGGTTGAAGACCCATGACCTAGGGCCAAGTGCACAAACTGGAAGATCGTGGTTCTCCTGTTCAGCTTTGCATTGTGGCATTTATCTTGCTGGCCCATTAACTCAAGGTTGGGAATGCAAGCGATGCAGGCTCCAGGTTTTGGGGAGCAGCAGAATGGGACCTTCTCTCCTTGCCAACTCTCATCACAACCTGTTTGCTTGCCCCTCGTGGCTGGGTATACCCCCCCAACTGAATGCTAGCAGTTCTCTCTTGTTCTTTCATTGGCAGAATTATGTGGTACTTTTGGACTCGACACTTTCCAGGTCCCAATACGACTACACCTTGCCTCAAGTTTCATTCACCACCCTTGGGTACCATAAACACATCACCTTGGTTTTCAATCCTACGGTAAGCATCTTCTGGCCAGCCTATTCTGCAAACGCACAAGGAAAAGTTCTGTTGGGGCTCCCTTTTCATTTCCAGCTCTTCTGCTTTCCTAGCTCTCAATAAAGTTGGGTCTTGCTTTGTTTCCTAGGGAAGATTTTTGGTGCTTTATAAGTGATCTAACAGCCAGGTACCTGGTGCAATTCAAAGAAACCGATGCCCCCCCCAAGTGTGGATTCAAAATGAAATCCAATCATAATCCAAACATAGATGAAAACTCGCTCCTCGATCTCCGAAAGCATCATGCAACATTTTGTTACAATATCTTAAGATGTGTCCCAATACATAGCAAACAACCAGCTTTCCAAAATGCATAGTGGATAATGATGATGATGAAATTAAGCAACAGCCCTGCAACTCTGCATTTCAGGGGAAGAGGAGCAATGGCTGTCAAGCACATACTTCTTGTCCTTTCTGTTGAGCAACCCCGACAAAACTCCAAAGCAGCCTTTCCCAACCTTTGGTTCCCAGATGTTGTTGGACTACCACTCCCATCACCCCTAAGCGTAAGGGCCGGTGGTCAGGGATGATGGGCCTAACAACACGGGCAGACCAAAGACTGGGAAAGGCTACTCGAAAGGGCAATCACACTTTGGGAGGGTGGGAAACTGCAACACATGACCTTTTTATTTATTTATTTTTAAAACAAAGGGACGAATCGGAGTAAGAGTGTTCTGTAGGAACTAACAGCAACACACCTTTGACTTGTTTGCAGAGAAAGCTGCCTGAGCAGGATATTGCGCAAGGATCTTACATTGCCCTGCCATTAACGCTGCTGCTTCTGTTAGCTGGTTACAACCATGATAAGGTAAGATGTCTCTCTCTCTGTGTGTGTAAGTGTAAGTAGTGTTGCAGTTTTACTCTTTTTTTTTCAGGAGCCAAATGTGGCCTCTCTAGCCTTCTCTCTCTGGGGCTTGGGAACTCTTTTGGTACCATTCCAAAGTGGCATTGCCTGACCGGAATATGTCCTTGAAGTTTGTTAATGCCCCTCACTTGCCTAGATGGGAGGGTAGAGAGGGGCTGTCATTGGATGCAGTAGTCTATTGCGCAGAGGTAAAATTGACATTAATTGCTCCACCCACTTTTGCCTTTGTCCCCTTTGTCCCCACCCATTGCTGACACATACCCTCTGCCTAGCAGGAAATGTGACTTGGGCTGAAGCAAAAAAAGAGGTTTCCTCACCCTGTCTTTAATGATTATATTATGCCATTGTTGCTGTAAGGGTCCATCATGGTTATCTGCATTTTTCTGCCCCCTCTCCAGCTGATCCCCCTGCTGCTCCAGCTAACCAGCCGTCTCCAAGGGGTGCGGACGCTGGGGCAGGCAGGTTCTGACGCAGGGAGCCTTGAGGACATGAAGAGACAAGCCAAGAAGCAGAAGATGAGGCGGACATGAGGCGAAAAGAGCTCTTGTCATGCTAGAGTCCTGGCGTTTTCGACCAGCATAGCTCCTAAACAGGACTGAATCCTGGGACCTGAGGAAGGCATTTGTTTACATTAGGGTTCCATCCCAGATGGAATATCACAGTTGCTTTTTTAAAAAACAGCGACGATGAACCAACAGGATTTTGATACGGAGAACATCATCCTCACTGGAGGCGGTTGTGGGGGAACTTATTGGAGATAACACCTTATTATATTTTTCCTCGGTTTTACCAGAATGGCAGCCAATAAAACCTGATTTCGCCTCCCAGGCTGTTCAATTTGGTTTCAGTTTTAATATTTTACCATTGCAAACCTTTGGTAGTGTTGTGTCGTTTCACTTAAACTCTGTACGCCCCTTCCCCTCCCCATCCCAAGAACAAAACATACTTAGGGATAACATGCCAAAACAAATGCAGTCCTGTTTGCATGATTGCAATGGACCCCAACACAGGCAAGCTCAGCATTGGTGGCCATATTGGGATGGCGGTGCTCACCTGATTGTGGGGTTGCTGCCACTGCTTCTTGATGCTAAGGGGGGAAAGGAGGTTGGTGCAGCGCAGTGCAAACACACCGGCTGAACCCATCCAGCACTCCTGCTGGCACCGTAGCACCATGCTGACCTCCCCCTCTCCTTCATGATAAGGAAGCAGCATATCATCTGTCAGGAGGTCAGGTGAACACTGCCACTGCTCCACCATGCGCTCCTGGGCATGCTGTTGGCTCCACCGCAGGATGCCTGTGCAGATGTGTAGCCATCTGTTGACGCTGCACATGCTTGAAGGCTTCAAGATGGTTGGGCCAGATTGTTCTGTTGCTCTAAGACCTTCAGACGCTGTCCAATTAGCCTTTTTGCTTTAATAAAGCCTGTCATGAGAAGCTGATGTGGGTGGAGTGCGCAGGAGAGGAGTCTTTGGTGCACAGTTTTAAACCACGCACTTTTATGGGGGTCTTGTGTCACTAAGGGCAGTAGACCGGGTGGATTTAAATTTAGATGGAGCCAGTAATTAAGAGCAACATGGTTGGGACAACCATGACGTCGTGAGGGGTTTTTCCTCTTCCAACTGACATAAAATAGTATAGTTGGAGGGACCATGGGGGTCATCTAGTCCAACACCCTGCAGTGCAGAAATCTTGAACCCACAACCCTGAGATTAAGAGTCTCAGCTATCCATCCAAAAATATGTAAATTCTATGTATAGTCAGTTAAAAAGAGGGACATACCCGATGTAGCCTGTCCAGTGGAGCAAAAAGACCTCACAACTAGGAATTTGCCTCTGCAAAGTGATAGACTCGCAATCTGGGGAACCGGGTTCGATTCCCTGCTCCTCCACCTGCAGTTGCTGGGTGACCTTGGGCCAGTCACACTTCTTTGAAGTCTCTCAGCCCCACTCACCTCACAGAGTGTTTGTTGTGGGGGAGGAAGGGAAAGGAGAATGTTAGCCGCTTTGAGACTCCTTCGGGTAGTGATAAAGCGGGATGTCAAATCCAAACTCTTCTTCTTCTGCAAATGCAACTGCTGGGTGGGAGAGGCGTCAATGGTCTTATCTCTCCCCTATAGGCTACAGCAAGGATGGGGAAGCTCTTTCATCCTGAGGACCATGGTCCCCTCTGGGCAGCCATAGGGGATTCCCATGCAGGATCATGTGCTGGACTAGAGGCAAATGGGGGCACGACCTTAGTATCATCTTTGTATCCTCCATTCAGACAAGCCAGAGAGACACTATCGGAGTTTCCAAAAGTACATCCCAGCCAGGCAAAAGCACTCGAGGGGTGCATTTTCTGGGTAGAGGGTGTGTGGCTGGCCAGGGTCCACTCAGGCCTGAGGTTCCCCACTCTGAGGCTACACAGATCAGGCTCCCTGCCTAAGTGGCTATTGGTGTTTTACTGCCCCCAATTCTCCCCCCTACGGCTGTCTTCCCTCTCACTCTGTGAGGAGGAAATTGATTGCCGTAGTGCAACACTCCAGGCGTTTCAGAATTCACTTGTGAATGAAAGGGATCAT
Source organism: Podarcis bocagei (assembly GCF_964188305.1). NCBI lineage: Eukaryota > Metazoa > Chordata > Lepidosauria > Squamata > Lacertidae > Podarcis > Podarcis bocagei. The sequence goes on from NC_138139.1 coordinate 41,180,456, forward strand.
TAATACCGAATGTTTACAAGCTGGTTATAGCAGATGATTCATGTTTGATTCATAATATATCCTTTTTATTAGACAGATGATAGATGAAGTGCTGTGGTTTTTTTTTTAAAAAAAACCAAACAACAACATTATTTTTTAAAAAACGAAATATCCAAAGCACTGTTCAGGTTGCTAAGTAACAATGGTGTTGGTATCGGTTATCATTTGCGCAATGAAAGTCTCACAAGCAAGCGAATTAGTAATCAAAGATAGCGGTGCTCATGTGGACCAGAAAAGGAGACGGCGTTTATCCAGAGGTCACTGGCCCAAGGAGCTTGGTTCTAATTTGTAATGAGGTGGCCGTGTGCCCTGCTTTAGGGAGGACAGTCCTCTTGCGAGAGGCAAGGGAAGTCTGCTTCAAATCAACAGCAGAATTCCATCAAAATGCCTGCCACGTCTCTAGTCCTCTAGGTGGGGAACATTTTCTAGCCTGAGGGCCGCATTCCTTTCTGGGCAACCTTCTGAGGGCCACATGCCAGTGGGGGCGGAGCCAGAGACAAAAGTGGGTGGAGCAACGAGTGTAACTATTACCTTTGTAGGGTAGGACACTTCCTCATACCTGCCAACATTTCTCTGATGAAAGGCCTTCTCTGGTGTCAAGGCAATAAACAACTACCGTATTTTTTGCTCTATAAGACTCACTTTTTCCCTCCTAAAAAGTAAGGGGAAATGTGTGTGTGTCTTATGGAGCGAATGCAGGCTCCACGGCTATCCCAGAAGCCAGAACAGCAAGAGGGATTGCTGCTTTCACTGCGCAGCAATCCCTCTTTCTGTTCCAGCTTCTGAGATTCAGAATATTTTTTTTCTTGTTTTCCTCCTCCAAAAACTAGGTGCGTTTTGTGGTCTGGTGCATCTTATAGAGCGAAAAATACGGTATTTTACTTTTAAAAGACAATTGAAGGCGGCCCTGTTTAGGGAAGTTTTTAATGTCTGACGCGGTATTGTTTTTAATATTCGGTTGGAAGCCACCCAGAGTGGCTGGGGAAACCCAGCCAGATGGGCGGGGTATAAATAAATTATTATTATTATTATTATTAGAAGTACTAGAATAGGGAATGATGATGATGATGATGATTTTTTTATTTTCTTATACCCTGGGTGACTATTAACATAGATAAAACGTTTAAAAACTTCCCTATTCACAACTGCCTTCAGATGCCTTCTAAAGGTTGTCTAGTTATTTATCTCTTTGGCTCGGGGGGGGGGGGTCACATAACTCCATACCCTCCAATATTTCTCCAATGAAAACAGGGCGTCCTAAGGAAAAGCGGGACATTCCGGGATCAAATCAGAAACTGTGACGGCTTCTGTAAATCTGAGACTGTCTCTGGAAAACAGGGACTCTTGGAGAGTCTGCTTTCTCCACGCACTGTTCCCTGTCTCCCGTTCAGTCACTCAAGAGACACAATGGGTCCTCTCCTCACCTGTGATTCCCCTTAACTGGCCTTCAGAGACATATGGACTCTGACAGCAGAAGCAAAACATAACCATTTCTCCTCAGACTGCGGAGGTAGCGCCTAGCTACGATGGCTGGTAGCCACGGTTAGCCTCATCCTCTGCGAATTTGCCTAATCCTCTTTTAAAGTTCTCCGATTTGGTATAGGCTGCATGGCTATCAACATTCTGCCCCCTTCTCCGAATGCTCTGTTAGTAGGATTTGTTAAGATTCTGCTTCTAAGCCAAAGGCCTACTGGGAAAAAGCCTCTTGCAAATTCCTAGAGTTCTTTTCCTTATAGCATAAATGGACTTGTGTGAATTGAAAGCAGGGGAGGAAGCAGTTCATGGATCACCCTCTCCTGCTATTAAACATGAGGCTTAATTTACATGTTCATCGCAAAATCCTCCTGGGCAAAACAGCAGCATTCATCCGCAGGAAAACTATGTCTCTCGCCTGCTCTGGAGGAGGAGAGGGAGAATTACCTTCCTAATAGGCAAATATTTATTTCCTGCTCATTTCCAAAGGTCTGCACCTACTGGTTTTCAGTGTTTATAGTGTCGTCTGCTTCATCATAACAGATCAAACGGTGCCCATTAGTGTGCTGGCAAATTCAGAATTGCTCAGCTCCTTCATGGTTGTCACAACCACACCCTGCCTAACATTATACCACCGTATTATATCTTGCAATAATCTTATAACTACATAATAATAATAAGGGGTGCTTTGCAACATTTAATGCAGATCTCCATTACAGTGCTAGTATAAAACCACAGTCATGTGCACACTTGCCCAGGGGTAAGCCTTGTTGAAAAGGGCAGGAGTTACTTATGAGTAAACATGCATAGGGGTGGTTCTGTAAGCTATGGAAGAGCCATAGCTCAGTGGTACAGCACCTGCTTTGAATGCAAAAGGTTCCAGGTTCAGTCCCCAATGTCTCCAGTAAGGTCTGGGAGAAACATCAGTCTCAAAACCTGGCAGAGTCAATGTGGACAATATTGAGCTAAATGGATTAGTATCTCACTTGGAATATGGCAGCTTCCTCTGTTCCCGAGCTCCTGCTTGTCCCCCCCCCCTTCTTTACTCAACTTTGCAAACCCTTATTTGCAAAGATGACAATGATGATGAATAAATATTAATTAATAAGCCAAACAATCTCTATAATTCCAAACATGTGAACTTTGAAGGAAGTGGCATGCTAAAGAGACATTGGAATGAAGAGCTCGATTCTGGTTTACTTTTTTGCCTGGTAAATTATAATAAAACTTCACATGCATTAAATTGCAGCATGAAGTCAATTGTCAGTGCATAGCAAATTAAAATTAGACACTTTCTCTGACCGGGAATTTATTCCCCCCTTAAAAAAAAAGCAAGGAGTGAGGTTTGCTTTCAATCAGAGCACAGTTGTGTTCTCATGGGAAGGAAATCAACTCCTTTCTGTTCTGGAGAGAGATCAGTTTGACAACCATGGAAAACCACCGACTTTTCTCTCTTTGCGATACAGATGGAGGAAGCACACTGAAATGACAGCAATCTAGACAGTGCTTGTTTCATGGGCAGAAACAGGGATATAAATTTGTTAGATGCTCATGCCTAGGACCGAGGGCAGAATGGTTGGTCAACTTTTGGTATATCCCTTTCAGGGCATTGTGCTATAGAATTCGGTCTGATCCTTTGGCTTGTCGGGTGCAGCACGGGGAGAAGTTTTTCTCACTTTCATCACACTAGAACTAAGGGACGTCCAACAAAGATGAACGTTGAAAAATTCAGGACAGGCACAGCACATACTTAAACTAAGGAATTCGCTTTCACAAGAGGCACTAACTTGTATGGCTTTAAAAGAGGTTTAGACAAATCATGGAGGTTAATGCTAATGAAAGGCTACTCACGATGATAACAATATATTTTTTGTACCCTGCCCATCTGACTGGGTTGCCCACTCTGGGTGGCTTCCAACACGTATAAAAACATTAAACCTTAAAAAGCTTCCCTATACAGGGCTGCCTTCAGAAGGCTTCTAAAGGTTATATAGCGGGCACCCCCAAACTCAGCCCTCCAGATGTTTTGGGACTACAACTCCCATCATCCCTAGCTAACAGGACCAGTGGTCAGGGATGATGGGAATTGTAGTCCCAAAACATCTGGAGGGCCAAGTTTGGAGATGCCTGTTATATAGTTTCTCATCTCCTTGACTTCTGGTGGGAGGGCGTTCCACAAGGAGGGTGCCACTAACTGAGAAGGCCCTCTGCCTGGTTCTCTGCAGCTTCACTTCTCTCGGTGAGGGAACAACCAGAAGGCCCTCGGAGCTGGATCTCAGTGTCTGAGCTGGACGATAGGAGTGCTCCTCTGACGGCTATGTTCTGCCTCCTCTGTCAGAGGCACAATGCCTTTGAATTGCAGTTGCTGGGAGTCATAGAATTGTAGAATCACAAGTGGGGGTAGTACTGTGGCAGATCCTGCTTGTAGATTTCCAATATGATTGGCCACTGAGAGACTAGGATGCTGGACTAGATGGGCCACTGATACTGATGGGGCAATAATTTCATTCTTAATTTTCCACCGATGGTGTCAATTAGATTCCCACCCCACAAGCAATCTGGAGAGGCGGCAACCCTATGTCAGAATCCAGTCACGGCTTTTCGATGCGTCGAAAAGGTTGCTTCCGAAATGTCCCTTTCTACTTTGGAATGCTTGGATATCTTTGCGCTTGCTGTAACCAGAATGTTCAATTCCCTTTACCTCTTTCATTTCAGCCCCCAAATTTAATCGCGCTCCTGGATGTCACCATTTCGCTGAACAGCTGATCTCGCTGCAAATTTGAACATTAATGCAACCTCGATCCTCTTGTGTGACAGTTATGCTCAAAGACTGTCCTTGAATTAGGTCTCAATATGAAGACTATGCCGTGTCTCCATGGTACCCATTATCCTGCGTGTGAAGAGCAGGGGATGACTCTTCCCATCCACTTGTTTGTTTGTAAAAGGTTTTGTCTTTTCGTTCGCCCCTTTGGTTTCTCAAACAGCCGAGGGAAGAGAAACCACTGCAGATGTAAAACAGGAGCTCAGACGGCATCAGACTCATTCCGATAGGCTTATTTGTCTGACAGCCTCGAGGGCAGAGACTCTTCTGCAAGTGGTAAAATAATTGGCAGCATATCGGAAAGCAATTTAATAACTTTGCTACTTTGTTGCATTATGGATGCAAAATTTCTCCCCCTGGACTCAATCACAAGGTTGAGGTTGGCAATTCCAACGGCTTCTGAAGAGTCGGCAGGCGTTGTTGGAGAAAGACAGGGAATGTGTTTCGCTTGAGATGCGGAGTAACAAGTCTCGGGAGGGTTCGAGCCGCCGTGCCTGGGGAGAGAAAATCTGATTCTTTCCGGTGGTTCAGACTTTATGTTTCCAGGAGACCACTTCCTTCAGAGGGCGAAAATGCCTCGTTGAGATGAGAAAAACAATTGCTGCTTGAAGGTTGATCACATCAGATTTCGTGTTTAAGAATGCAGTGGTACCTCGGGTTACGAACTTAATTCGTTCCGGAGGTCCATTCTTAACCTGAAACCGTTCTTAACCCGAGGTACCACTTTAGCTAATGGGGCCTCCCGCCGCCACCGTGCCACTGCCACTCGATTTCTGTTCTCATCCTGAGGTAAAGTTCTTAACCCGAGGTACTACTTCCAGGTTAGTGGAGTCTGTAACCCAAAGTGTTTGGAACCCGAGGTGTTTGCAACCCAAGGTACCACTGTATATAAAAACTTCCAGTTGATCGTAAATCACTTCCCCACAGGGTTCTTATTAATATATGTTATATAGTGCAGAAGTCACTTTAAAGTAGGAGGAGGGAGACTTGGTTCTGGGGCCAAATGTGGCTTTATCTGGCCCTCAGAACTCTCCCAAGGCCACACTCCTCGCTTGCCTTGCTTTGCTCCCAAATCTTTTTGTCTGGCTGGAATGTGTCCTTGAACTCTGTTCATGCCCCCTGATGATCTGGATAAAGGACAGAAAGGGGCCACCCACCTGACAGTCACCCGACATTATAATAATATCAGGTGACCAGTTGAAATCAAACCATGCAGGCAACAGACACAGCCCTTGGGAAGTGCCCAGGATCAACTGTTCCTGCAGACCTGCTTTTGGCCCATATGAGCCTTCACCTGCCTGGCACCTGTGACGCCAGGTGTAGGGGAAGTGGGCGTGGCTTGGTGGAGACAGCCGTGTGGGCCAAGTGGAGAGGCCTGAGTGGGACATGGTTTGGCCCCTCACCTGCCATTTCCAGAAAGAGCTGAAGACTTTCTTTTGTTTCAGCAAGATGACTGTGCGCACTTTATACCTTTAAAGTACATTCGAAACACACTCTTCCCCTCCAAGAATTCTGTACAGTGTGAAGAATATTATTGGCACAAAAATGGAAACAAGAAGAATTACGGACGAAAGACGAGTGGCAAATGAATTTAATGGACTATGCAGAATTAGACAAACTGACAGGAAGGATTCGAAACCTGCGGGACCAGAGATTCTTAGAGGACTGGAGTAAATATTTGAACTATTTGAAAAGCAGTTGTAATATCCGGAATTTTGGACTCGTGCGGAGCTTGATATATGGGTACCCTCAACAAAATTTAAAATTTGGCTGTATAATTTGGAACTCATGTGATTTGAATAATGTGATGTGATTGGCCTGTTAATAAAAATTATTTAAAAAAGAAAGAAAAGCAGTTGTAATAAACAGATTGCGCTAGTAGGACTGCAAGAAGTTTTGTAAGGAGGACTATGCGAAATATTGCAAGGAAGACTATGAAGAGAATTATCAGTTAAGGACATTTAAAAGTAATAGAGAAATTAAGAAATGCAGATCAAGTGATAAAGAGTGGGAAATCTTCAGAGGTAGTTGACGGAAGTCTAAAATATTGTATAAGATAAGAATGTATGTTAAATGACTGTTGGAAATGATATGTCAAAAATTAATTATAATGTATTAAAAAAAAATTCTGTACAGTGTGTACACAGCCTTGGCCTTTGTCACAGATGTCTGCTTTCTATGGTATTGGTTGTGTGTCTGGTTTTTATTTTTAATCATTCGCTGTCATTTTTGTTCAGTTTTCAACTGGGTCTTTCCTTGCTGTTTTGCATTTGGTACATCACCTTAATAACAGAGTACTGAATTCCAAATATCATTGAATTTGCCCATGTGTAAATACTGTATTGGGTTAAAGTCTGGTAAACTACAATACCCCCTTTCTTGTAATGTATAATTTTTGTTGTTGTTGTTCTGTTTTGTTTCCTACATGAGTACTATTTCTTTTCTTTTTAGTGCCTTATCTTACTCTGTGCACTTGTAATTATGTACTTTTTATCTTTCAAAAAAGTGTGTGTGTGTGTGTGTGTGTGTGTGTGTGTGTATGGGATAGCTCAGTCAGTAGAGCACAAGACTCTTAATCTCAGGGGACACTCTGAGAACACTCATAGTCCCTCCCAACTCTACAATTCCATGATTCAATCCATGATTCATATTTGTGAAAGGTGCTTAATTAAGTAATTAACAATTGCCACACTTACACCTCTAGGGCTGCATGACACCAAGCGGCACTTTTCCCTGTTTCATGGAAAGGTGGGCAGCCAAGGGCTTCATGCCACATCTCCTCAGGTACAGGTCATGTTTTTTGTTCAGGTGACTAAGGGTCGCTATGTCTCTGCCTAGCACAGCTGCTTTCTCCTGGGCAGCCATTTAGAAGGAAGCGCAGTTGTTTGTGCCTGCCTTTGGTCTCAAGGGGCAAAGCCAGACTCCAACCCCCCAGAAAACTTCCTTTTTGTTCACCTTCCTTGGACATCTGAATCCATTTAAATAGGAGCGATTGAGTTCCACACTTCTGAACTCGGAGGGGGAGGGAAGGAATCATCTGAGCATGAACCTTAGCAAAATTCTTTCAGCCCTATTAGATTTAAGTCGATGTGTTAACTGTCTCCTATCAAAACCGCTTTGCCAAATCAGGGCATTCATCTCTCTCTCTCCCCCCCCCTCCAGTTTATTCTGTTTGCAGATTAATCTTTCTCTTCTGACATCACTTTCCTGCTGTCTTGGTTTAATGAAAATAAATGAATTCATATATCCTTTTCAGTTTACATCCTCTCATGGATTAGGCGGTATTAATCTTATCTGCTCTCAGCGCAGAGGCCTGTTCCAAACAAAATAAAGCAGAATGGATATGACACTGGGAATAACGCTTTAAAAAAATAATATGCAAACTCGCAAATATATACAAGAGTTTCACATCCCTGCTCCTTGATCAGCTGATTCCTTCCTGGCCATAGGAGTGACTCACAGGTAGAACATCTGCCCCACATGCAAAAGGTCCTAGATTCAACCCACTCTTCTCCAAGTGTCGACGTTTTAGCAATGGTTGTCAGCCATGAGTCCCCACCAGCAGTCTGGCCACCTGCTGTAGCTTCAGTCCCCATCCCAAGGGCAGCCCCACAAAGAATGCATTACAGTAATCCAGCCTCAAGGGTAATATATATGTAAGGTAAAGGGACCCCTGACCATTAGGTCCAGTCGTGACTGACTCTGGGATTACAGCACTCATCTTGCTTTATTGGCCGAGGGAGCTGGCGTACAGCTTCCGGATCATGTGACCAGCATGACTAAGCCGCTTCTGGTGAACCAGAGCAGCACACAGAAACACCGTTTACCTTCCCACCGGAGCGGTACCTATTTATCTACTTGCACTGGTGTGCTTTTGAACTGCTAGGTGGGCAGGAGCTGGGACTGAGCAACAGGAGCTCACCCTGTCGCAGGGATTCAAATCACCAACCTTGTGATCGGCAAGTGCTAGGCTCTGTGGTTTAACCCACAGCGCCACCCGTGTCCCAATATATATGTAGCCTGCCCTCAAATTATGAGTGTTGTCCCCTGCTGCTGGTGTCCCGTCCCCCCCATTTCTTTCTTTCTTCTTCCAGGTCTGGATGCACTTTTGGCTCTGAACTTTTCTCTGACACCAGCAGTCCTATTAATTTTTAGTGGCTCTGAATTACAGTCTTGCCAATAGGACATTTGTCACCGGGGTTCAGTGGGAGCGGGATTACATAAAAGCCATGCATCTTATTGTTTTATCGGCTCTTGCTCCCCGTTTGCTTCAAAGAAGCTCATATTGTGGAAATAACAATAAAAAATGTCGGGATCTCACCGTGCGCAGCAGCGGGGGCAGGAGATAATCTAAGGCTTAATGATGGCTGGCTCTGTGCTTGAATTGCTGTCTTTTATTTGCTGATAATCTAACTCTCCATTTCCCCCCAACCCACTCCCCCTTTTTGGGGGGAAAAGAAAGAAAAAGCAGAAACCGAAAAAGGGACTAAATGTCTATCATTAGCAGGCAGAAAAATGAGATTAGTTATTTCAGTCCAACACCTGGAAGCATTAAAATGTTAGGAAATTAGAGCCACAATGTGGTCTAATAGGGTGACATGCGGATAGATTCTTTGATAATGGGAATGTTTTGAAAGAGAGCAGCGCTACACGCTGTTTGACGTGAAATGCCGGGGACATTCAAAGCCCTTCCCACCCATCTCTGGGAAACGAAAGGCTATTGTGACCATTGTGCAAATCACAATGCCTGATTATTCCAAGGCATCCCTGGAGAGTCAAAAAGTTCTAATTCAAACCCAGCTGGGGTGCTTCAAACAGGAAGGGCATGTTTCAAGGGACCTGTTGCTTTGGGGATTGTTATTATTATGGGGTGTTAGGGGAGGGGTAGTACCTCTAGCAGGGGACACACGTCATGTTCTTTCTGGGGTAGGTTGTCCATCTTTGGTTCTCCACCCTGCAACCAGCTCTCACCTGTAGCTCCTAGTCACCTGTAGCTGCAACCAGCTCTCACCTGTAGCTCCTAGTCACCTGTCAGCATGCGACAGTGGCCACCCCTCTGGGAATGGCTTCGACTGATTGGCTAAACCTGGTGAGGGTAGCCAATGGGGATCTCAAACCCTTGGTAAATTAGGGACTCCCCCTGCATGTGAAGATGAGCTCCAGCAGATTGAGAAGTTAAGACTAATGTGGGTCCAACATGGAAGAAGGTGGTTTCTGCATGTGCTGTAGAGGGAAATGAGGAGCAGATGGGACTTGTCAACACCTGGGAAGGTAGCCCATCTAGGAGAAAGAAAGAAAGTGCTGATCTTCAACCTCTGCTGCCTTGTGGGATATCTTTGGGAGAAGAGTAAGCCCTGCACAAATACAGAGTGGAGTCCCTAAGAAGACTGTTGGATGGGGCCTTGTATGCCTTCTTCCAGCAACTCCTGCAGCCAAGCTGGTGCCAAACATATTGCTCTGCTTTCCTTTGGATCACATCAGAGAGGCTGACTGGGGTAGGGGGCACGATCTTGTCATCGGGGCAGCCAAGAATCTCCATACGCAATCCCAAGGCTTGCCAACAACCAAAATCATAATCGCAGAAGCAACAAGATGGGCGTTGAAATATATCCTTGAACCAGAACTTCTGAAGCTCCAAGGATATAAAAATAAATCACTGTTATTTTGTCACAAGGTACGGCTCTGCTGCTTTTTGTTGCGCAAAGGACACTGGAACAGGGCTTTCAGTGAAGTCTAGAGTGCAAAGGACTCAGTTAATGTAAGAAGAGGCCAGTGGCTCATCTAATCCAATGTTCTGTTCTCACGATAGCCAACCAGATATCCATAGGAAACCCCAATTATCTGGTTGGCCACTGTGAGAACAGGATTCTGGACTAGATGGGCCATTGGCCTGATCCAGTAGGCCTCTTCTTTATTCAAAGGGCTGGTTTTGGCCTGTGAAGCTTTTCTGTTGCTCAGGACCCCAGTACTTCAAGAACCACCTCTCACAACCAACCCAGACCATATGATTGTCATTTGAGGCCCTTCATATGCCCCCTCTATGGGAGGTTTGGAGGGTGGCAACACAAGATGGGGCCTTTTCAGTGGTGGCCCCTGCTTGTTGAATGCTTTCCCCAGAGAGGCACGCACAGCAGAGGCATCTCCTCTCTTGCACTCAGGAGGAGCCGAACACTGAAGCCACACTATGCTTGGTTCCACGCATGGCTTCCTCCACCCACTCAACATTGAGGGGCCCTGTCTCCCTACCAACAGATTTGGGAGGAGCCAAAAAAACATTGGCGCCATAGAACTGACACCCCTGATGCCTGGGTGCCATCTTCATCTGTTTTTAGGAGTCAAACAATAATTTTGTGTTTTGACTGGGCTTATGACTCTTAATTTGAGGGGTGCCAATGATGAGACCACTTTAATTGGTTTGGATCTGTAAGTCCTGCCTTTTAGCTGTACAGCTGTGTTTTTAGATGTTTATTGGAGGTCCTTACTTTGTTTTAAGGTAAACCACTTTGGGATGCTGGGGGCAGGGAAGGCAACCCACCCCCTGCCAGCTATCCCTGATTTGTTCCTTTCCACCCTTTCTCCCATTGCACCATATTCAAATCGCTCCATAATAATAATAATAATAATTTATTATTTATATCCCGCCCATCTGGCTGGGTTTCCCCAGCCACTCTGGGCGGCTTCCAAAAGAATATTAAAATACAATAGTCTATTAAACATTAAAAGCTTCCCTAAACAGGGCTTCCTTCAGATGTCTTCTAAAAGTGTGGTAGTTGTTTTTCTCTTTGACATCTGGTGGGAGGGCATTCCACAGGGCAGGGCAGGTGCCACTACCGAGAAGGCCCTCTGCCTGGTTCCCTGTAACTTGGCTTCTTGCAGTGAGGGAACCGCCAGAAGGCCCTCGGCGCTGGACCTCAGTGTCTCAGCTGAATGATGGAGGTGGAGACACTCCTTCAGGTATACTGGACCGAGGCCGTTTAGGGATTTAAAGGTCAGCACCAAAACTTTGAATTGTGCTTGGACACTATAGTGTCCAGCCCTCCCCTACTTTTAGTATTACTTTCCATCTGTATTGATAGTTACTAAAGTATTAGGAAGTGAGTTTGCTATGGCTTGGATGAGGTGGTGCCTTATGCAAAGGAGCAAAGGCACAGTGCTATGATAAAGGCAGCAATCCGAATCAAAGACTGCGGCTTAAAAACACCACAGGTCAAGATAACGTAGCGTAGGCACTCCCCTTTGTATTGAATTACGTTCCCAAATGACACATGTCCCCCACTCCCTAATCTGTATGGAAGGATGGATGGAAAGCCTTGCCGACTGCGTTATCATGGGACGGGGCCTGATAATGGTGTGATGACCTTGCGGCGAGGATAGGAAATGCAAACGGGGAGAAAAGTGGCCATTTGTATGTGCAAGGACGAAATACAATATACAAATCATCTTGGAGATAAAGAGATCTTCAGGCTCGCAATGACTGGGTTTTTTTTTTTTTTTGGCACCTAGGATGTTATCACAAGACGCTCCGGGCAGTTTGTCATGTGCTGAGGCATGCAAACAGGCAACGCACAGGCTGGGAAACCAATTCGCAGGGTTGAGAAGGAATTGATTTTGTAACAGGAGGGTGGGGGCTTGTGGTGGGTAGGAAAACAGTGTAGTGTTTCAATAGCAAAGGAGGCATGGCTGGATCACACAGCAGGGAACATCTGCATGCAGGAGAAGGTTGTAAGCAAGCAGATGAAGCTGCTGAGGAAGAAGAAGAAGAGTTTGGATTTGATATTCCGCTTTATCACTACCCGAAGGAGTCTCAAAGTGGCTCACAATCTCCTTTCCCTTCCTCCCCCACAACAAACACTCTGTGAGGTGAGTGGGGCTGAGAGACTTCAGAGAAGTGTGACTGGCCCAAGGTCACCCAGCAGCTGCATGTGGAGGAGCGGGGAAGCGAACCTGGTTCCCCAGATTACGAGTCTATTGCTCTTAACCACTACACCACACTGGCTCTCCCGAGGGGAGCCTCGGGCCTCTAAGCCTCTCTGCCTGACTCTCAAGGCTCTCCCCAGGCCACACCAACCTGCTGTCCCTGGGCTGCAGCCTCCTTAGGTGTTTTTGCCTGGCTGGAATGTGCCCTTGAATGTAGCTTGTGCCTCTTGCAAGCCTGGATGGAGGACAGAGAGGGGTGTGTGAGTGTGTGTAGAAATTAGCCTGTCATACAAAGTTAAAATTGGCATTCATTGTTCTGCAGGCTGCTGCTTCGGACCCCACTCATCCCCACTGGCAGTGCTTTTTTTTCTAAAAGAAAAATGTTTAGGGGCACTCTCATTAAACGCTCGCTTCCGTCTGAGACTCAGGGAACACTGTGACAGGAAATGAGGGAGCAACGGAACTGACGACTCACCATGCTAGAGGAGAAACTAATTTTTTTTTTTTTTTTAGTTTCTTCTCCCTTTAGATTCACAAAATGTTTAGGGGTATGTGTACCCCTGCATCTCCTCAGAAAAAATCACTGCTCACTGGCCCCTGGAACGTTGCCCAGAAGGGAATGAGGCCCTCAAAAAGAAAATAATGGTTCCACACCCCTGTTCTAAAGCCTAGTGCTGTAGTTGCTTGCTGGATGTCCAAATGGAAGGAAGTTCTCAAAACGGGCACAGCAAAATTCTTTTTTTTAAAAAAAAACCCTGCCCTGGGTAGTTATAGAGCAGACGACTGGGCACCCCAAAATGTGTGTTTTGGGGCACCACGCCTGAAAAAAGTGCAGCCCGAAATTGTAAGGGCCTTTTTGACTGCTGTCCTCTCATGAAAAAAAAATGAGATGCCCTGTTTTTCCAGGGCAGTTGACTGATATGAAGCATGAGGCTGAGGTTGGATGAAGTTGGCGGTGCGTGTGTGTGTGTCCCATTCACCCTAATGGTCCGGCCTCCACTGCTCAGCAGTGGTGTTATATGGTGACCAGCTTCTCAAGTTTGGCTTCTGTTTCTACACTAGCTGAAGCTTCTGGACAAGCCTCAATGGCAGCCCCAGATATAGCACATTGCAGTAATCAATCTGGGCCACTGAGGCCATGTGATCCCTTGTCCAGGAATGGCTGCGGCTACCATGCTAACTGCAGCTGCTAAACAGTGCTCCCAGCCACTGTGGTCATTTGGAGAATGACAGAGATGACTCCAGGAACACCCTAAGGCCATGTACTTGCTCCTGCAACATCATCCAGAACAAGCAATTAATCGTGGTCATAGGAATACCCGTGTGGAAGGGGGAGCTGGGTATACTTGCCCTGGGCCTCGGAGGCCCTGCCAGGGATCTGCTCCTTCTTTGGTTTGAGTTTATAACTTTAATTTAGCAAGACTCCCTCCCTGGGCTTCAGGGAAGTTCAGCATGGTCCTGGGTGAAGGTATCAAAAGCCACAGAAAGATCAAGCAGAAGAAGCAGGGCTGGACTTCCGCTTACCGTATTTTTCGCCCCATAAGACGCACTTTTTCCCCTCCAAAAATGAAGGGGAAATCGGGGTGCGTCTTATGGGGCGAATGCCTGCAAGCCTCGCGCGCCCGGCAGGAGGTCCCGCTGGGTGCGCGAGGCTTGGGGCGGCAGCGGACTGCTTGCGCGCACCTAGAAGCTTGGGGCCAGCTGAGCTCAGCCCGCCCCAAGCTTCTCGGTGCGCGCAAGCAGTCCGCTGCCGCCCCAAGCCTTGCGCACCCGGCGGGACCTCCTGCCGGGTGCGGGAGGCTTGGGGCGGCAGCGGACTGCTTGCCGGCATGCAGAAGCTTGGGGCGTGCTGAGCTCAGCACGCCCCAAGCTTCTAGGTGCGCGCAAGCAGTCCGCTGCCGCCCCAAGCCTTGCGCACCCGGCGGGACCTCCTGCCGGGTGCGGGAGGCTTGGGGCGGCAGCGGACTGCTTGCCGGCATGCAGAAGCTTGGGGCGTGCTGAGCTCAGCACGCCCCAAGCTTCTAGGTGCGCGCAAGCAGTCCGCTGCCGCCCCAAGCCTTGCGCACCCAGCGGGACCTCCTGCCGGGTGCGGGAGGCTTGGGGCGGCAGCGGACTGCTTGCCGGCACGCAGAAGCTTGGGGCGCGCTGACCTCAGCTTGCCCCAAGCTTCTGGATTAGCGCAGCGCACCTGGGGGGGAAATAATTTTTTTTCCCTTTATTTCCCCCCCTAAAATCTAGGTGCGTCTTATGGGCCGGTGCGTCTTATGGGGCGAAAAATACGGTACCTCTTTCTTTTTAAAAGTCATCCATCAAGGCTGCTGAGACCCATTTGGTCCTAAAACCAGGCTTCAAACTGAGTCTAGATAATTGGCATCTTCTGGGATTCGCCACAGTCGCCCTGATCTTCTCAAGCACCTAAAGGGGGAGGTAACTAGTAGACAGGCCAAGATGATGGGGCAGTGTTTGAACAATAGTTGATAAAAGGATGGTGATTTCTTATGTCCTCATAGATAAATTCATGGGGGGTAAGGCTAATTAATGGCTACATGGACCTTTTCGTCTGATCCAGCAAGCTCCCCTTACATTCTCATGAAGTCTCTTCGCCGCAACTCTTTGCTGCTCAGAGCCACATCCTCAAGACCTTTTAATATTCTGGAGTGTTTACTTTTGATCCCTTCCTAATCGGTGTTATTTCCATTGTTTTATTTATCTTTTAAAAAGGCAGTGTTTCCAACGAACGAGTCCCAATCTTTTCTTTATCGGTTGTTTGCAAAATGGTTAATTAGGCAGGTCTGCTACTTGTTTCGCATTTTACAAAACAAACAAACAAACAAACATCTAATTCGGTTAATGTTAGAGCCGTGCGATTTCCCTAGGCATCTTCTTGTTGACAAATGTTTATTGCACCAAGAAGATATTTTTGTTTTTGTTTTTTTGTAGCTGGAGAAGGGGGAAAAAAAGTTTTCAGAAGAACAAATTCTCTCCTCCTCAAGTGGGTCATTAGCATATCTTTCAACTTTGAATGTGCCGCTTGGTTGACTCACACAAGGTATTGTACTCTGGTTATTACGGCTTGCTTGAATTGCTCTATAATGAAAACAAAGTAACGTGAAGGAGGATTAATCAATTATGTTTCGAGGATGCTAAAGCTGGTGCAAGGAAGCATCCATTTGGTGTTTCTCCTCCAGCTTGGAGCATTAGAAACCATCCATGGATGGTTTTAAAAGAGGATTAGACAAAATCATGGAGGAGAAGGCTATCGGTGGCTACTAGCCACAACGGTTTTGTTCTCACTTCACAGTGGGAGGCAGCAGTGCCTCTGAATCCCATTTGCCAGAAACTACCGGAGGGGCAAGTGCGCCAGTGTGGTGTAGTGGTTAAGAGCGGTAGTCACGTAATCTGGGGAACCGGGTTCGCTTCCCTGCTCCTCCACATGCAGCTGCTGGGTGACCTTGGGCTAGTCACACTTCTCTGAAGTCTCTCAGCCCCACTCACCTCACAGAGTGTTTGTTGTGGGGGAGGAAGGGAAAGGAGAATGTTAGCCGCTTTGAGACTCCTTAAAGGGAGTGAAAGGTGGGATATCAAATCCAAACTCCTCCTCCTCCTCCTCCTCCTCCTCCTCCTCCTCCTCCTCCTCCTCTTCTTCTTCTTCTTCTTCTTCTTCTTCTTCTTCTTCTTCTTCTTCTTCTTCTTCTCATAATCATGTCCTGCTTGCAAGCTTCCCATTGGCGCCTCTGGTTGGCCACTGCAAGAACAGAATGCTGTCAGTTTGCATTTCTTAGTGCAGAAAGTATTGATCTGATGTGTAGAGATCTTTCCTATTCTAATTAATTCAAGAAGGTTTTGGAAGCTTCTGGAAGCTTCTCTGTGTGAAAGAAACGAGCAAAACGTTCGTGATGTTCAGGTTATTCCTTCAGAGAAGCTGAGTACAGCTGGCTTAAACTGGTTCTCTTATCTCGTCTGTCAAGGTCAAGCTGACTATAAAAAGAGGCCTGTGATGGCCTGGGAATCTTGATTCAGAGGCTGAACCTGAGGAATCCCAGCCTGCACAGGATTCCCTGCCTCCAGAACCAGCTGAGCTGGGGCTGGGGCTTGAACCTGAAGGGTCCTCACCTGTGCCGGATCCTCAGGAACAGACACCAGCTGAGTCTGCTCTGGCTCCTGAGGTGATGGAGGACCCATTGCCTGCAGGTGCTCCACTCTCAGCCCCGTCAGGGGAAGGTGAGGTTGCCTCTGGGTCCAGTAACCCTCCAGCCTCTCCTGAGCTGCAGAGGCTCAGGGCAGAGAGGCAGAGGGAACTAAATTCTTACAGGAGTGCTCGCCTCCAGGCCAGGAGAGGCGAGTCACCTGTGGACCAGGATGCCCTATGCCTCGGGGCAGATAAAAGCCAGCCAGCCTAGTCCCAGGCTGCGGGAGCAACATTGTTGGTAACCTGTTCCTGCCGGCACCCTGTCCTGCTCTTCTGCCAGAGTTCCTGACCACCCATGACTCCTTGCCTAGGACCCCACTTCAGCCTTGATGGACAACCCCCATACCATACCCTCAACCTCGGACTGGACTTGGACCACGCCGCACGGTAACCCCCTGGGACCAGGACAAGGCCAGAAGGAGCCTGGGTTTCACTTTCTCTTCTGGCAGGGGCGGAGGAAGGGGGGTGCGGTGGGTGCCGGCTGCCCTGGGTGTCACCACTGAAGGAGGTGACAAAATGCCAGGCGGCACTCACCGCAAGATCTGTAGCGCACCCGAGCCAAGCGTCTCTCCTTTCAGTAGCAGAAAAGCTCTGCTGGATAAAATATACAGTCATACCTAGGGTTCCAGATGCTCCAGCTTGCGTTTTTTTGGGTTATGGACCCGCCGAAACCCGGAAGTACCAGAACGGGTTACTTCCGGGTTTCAGCAGTCACACATGCGCAGAAGAGCCGAATTGCAACCTGTGCAGATGTGGTGCTGCGGGTTGCAAACGCTGCGGGTTGTGAACATGCCTCCCGCACAGATCATGTTTGCAACCTGAATGTCCACTGTAATTGCCTCTGGTCTATTTTTTGGGAATCCTGCAACATGTTTAAGTTTTTACTATACAGTGGTACCTCGGGTAAAGTACTTACTTCGTTCCGGAGGTCCGTTCTTAACCTGAAACTGTTCTTATCCTGAAGCACCACTTTAGCTAATGGGGCCTCCTGCTGCCGCCGCGCCACCAGAGCACAATTTCTGTTCTCATTCTGAAGCAAAGTTCTTAACGCGAGGTACTATTTCGGGGTTAGCGGAGTCTGTAACCTGAAGAGTATGTAACCTGAAGCGTCTGTAACCTGAGGTACCACTGTACATTGGCATCTACTCTGGATCAATATTGAGTAGAATTCAATGGCAGATGCTTGATCAAATGGCCCATTGGCGTGATCTGGGAGACTCTTCTTAGTATGTTCCACATGTATGCAGGACCTCTCAGAGCAATTGGAAGCCTGTGGGGAAGTCCCTAGGCAAAATATGCTCTGATTGACCTCTTCTTCTGTTAGTCGGGATGAGGGAGGAATTCGATTCGGTTCACATTTAAACCTGAACTTACCTTGTTCACTCTTTCTGAAACAGTGAACAAACCCCAAAACAGCCATCTTTTGAAATTCACACTTCTCTGAATTTTGCAATCCAGTTCTCCAGTCAAGGAATGTGTCCAAAAGTGCATGTATTTGGGTCAAATATGCATAAAACCAGACCATTTCCTCAAAATAATGAACAAAAATGCATTGTGTCAGAGGAAACCACTTTGCAAAAATATGGATATAAAGAAAAATAGCACGCAAACACATGTATAGTAATATCTACAAAATGAATGTACTAGTGTAAAGAATGCATACATTGGTGAAAATAGCATCCCAGCATTCGTCATATTAGGCAAAATTGCATATAAAAATATATACATAGGGATAAAGCCACTACCTTTAAAAAGGTAGTGGCCCCATAACACTATGTATTATTAAAGAGGTTGTGACTCTGAACATCTGCAACAAATTAGTAATTGTAAAACACACACACATCGCAGATAGCTGGTTCATATAATGCTTCTGCAAAGTTGACTTTGGGGTAAAATAGAACACACAAAAAATATCAATAAAATCCATTAATGGAGCCTGGCAGTGGGTAGTCATTTAAATAAAATTAGCCGAACAGCCTTCAAAGAGCAATAAGTAATCAACATTTCCTTGCACTAGAGGCTCATTTTGTGTAAAGTAAAAAAGACAAACACTATTAGATATTCTCCACAGTCTTGACAATACCTCTCTTCCCCCTTTTGAAAATACCATCTCATCAAGTGGTGAGGAGGATCTCCCTTTTGTTCAATGTGATTGCTTGCCAATGGGCAGCTGATGCTCAGTCAATGGCTCCTAATAGCTGGAAGATGTTTCTTTAATGAGCTGGTGGTGAAGACACCCTCAGGCTCAGCTTGAGATGAAAGCTGAGGGGAAACAAATGGTTGGCCTAAGCCAGGGGTCCTCAGACTTTTTAAACAAGGGGCCAGTTCACTGTCCCTCAGACACTGTTGGGGGCCAGACTATAGTTTGAAAAAAATATGAACGAATTCCTATGCATACTGCACATCTTTTATTTGTAGTGCACAAAATAACAGGAAAAACAACACAATATTTAAAATGAAGAACAGTTTTAATCAACATAAACTTATAAGTATTTCAATGGGAAGTATGGGCCTGCTTTTGGCTAATGAGATGGTCAATATCCGGTTCCATATTTGTCACTGCTAGTCGTAGCAAGTGATGCAAGGCTTAAAACATTAAACGCTACCTCAAACACTAAGAATTCCACTTCACAATCACCCCAAAAGTAAACACCACGACAATACCATATGAGCAACACTAATGTAGCTTCTTCCATTTATATTGATAACATTGATATTGATAACATTGTGCATTTCTCTTTGCAAGTTGCATTATAAACTTCTGCAGCTCAGAAGTACGACAGAAACAACGATTTCCAAACCTAGTCAGGGATAATAAACACAGATGAGCTCCTACATCTGCGCTCATGTCCCTTGCCTTTATTTTAAAAGAAAAGAAAGCTAGTGCTTTTATCTTAGCAGCACTGTCAAGACTTTTGCCAACACTGCAGTCATTTCCCATTTATTACGAAGGTCCTTCCTCCTCAATGGGAGGGCAGAGAGAGCTTTAGAATATAATAATAATAATAATAATAATAATAATAATAATAATAATAATAATTTATTATTTGTACCCTGCCCATCTGGCTGGGTTTCCCCAGCCACTCTGGGCAGCTTCCAACAAAGACAAAAAATACAGTAAAATATCACAGATTAAAAACTTCCCTTAAGATGTCTTCTAAATGTCAGGTAGTTATTTATCACTTTGACATCTGGTGGGAGGGCGTTCCACAGGGAGGGCGCCACTACTGAGAAGGCCCTCTGCCTGGTTCCCTGTAGCTTTGCTTCTCGCAATGAGGGAACCACCAGAAGGCCCTCGGCGCTGGACCTCAGCATCCGGGCAGAACGATGGGGGTGGAGACGCTCCTTCAGGTATACTGGGCCGAGGCCGTTTAGGGCTTTAAAGGTCAGCACCAACACTTTGAATTGTGCTTGGAAACGTACTTGCTTTCCAGAAAGCGGCCTTAGCAATGCCAAAGAGCGGCTCGTGGGGTGTACACTGAGGAAGAGTCGCACCTTGGCAGCAGAAATTCCTCCACCTCAGGGGAGAAAAAACCCCCACACATAAAAAAACAAAAACCTCACTCGCTGATTTCCTGGGCACGCACAAAAGTCAAGGGTGCGACCTTCGCCTGCTGCACAGAGCTCTGGTACTCTTGCTGATCCTGGGGTTTGAGGAACGCCCTGGCAAAGAGAGAGGCAGGGTGAGGAACCAACTTTAAAATACCAACGCCGCTTGATCTCCCAGTTGGACCCTCCCTGCTGTTGCCACCACTGAGAGCAAAGGAAGTGGGAAAGAGTGACTCCTGCTGGCGAGGAAGAGCGGCGCCAGCACCAAGTGAGTTCTAAGCTGGAGGTGGAAGCAGTGGGGCTGCTGCCTTCTTCCTCGGCCAGGGTCCCCACTCTGGCAGCACCCTCAACCCCTAAATTGCCGGACCTGTGTTGTCCTTTACTCTGACGACACAAAGCCCGCCGCCATAGCCTCTGCAGTAGACCGGAAATCTCGGCTGCTGCCTTCTTCCTCAGCCAGGGGCGCGAGGAGTGCTTCTTATAGGATGCTCGCCAAGGCCAGCGTTGTGAACTCTTTGCTTAAGACGGGAGGGCGGGAAAGGGAAGGGTGTTGCGGCGGCGGGCAGGCCGGGTTCAGGACCCTAGCAGCTGGATCTGGCCAGTGGACCATAGTTTGAGGACCCCTGGCATAAGCAGTGAAGCTAGCAGGTGAGCCGGATGGTTTTGCAGCTTCCTGGAAGGAGAAATCTAGGAGATCAGCTGTGGCTCAGCATCTGAACAACTCCTCAGTGTTTTTCTTGTGCACCTTCCCCAGAGTGACAATCTAGGAGACAGTCCTCAATGGCTGACTCACCTCCTTTCACCCCTCTTGGCTCCAACCAACACAAATGGCCAGAAGAATTATTCTCCGTGTCTGAAAAGATCCCATTTCATGCTGATTGGGCAGCTCTACGAAGGTGGAGACAGGGACCTTTCTGCAGAAATAGTAACAGATATTTGACCCAGAACCACTGCACTTCTGGATAGCAGTAACAACAGGTCATACAGTTGTGGGATAATGATAATGATAATGATAATTTATTATCTATACCCCACCCATCTGGCTGGGTTTCCCCAGCCACTCTGGCTGGCTCCCAACAGAATATTCAAAACGTGATAAAACTTCAAACATTAAAAACTTCCCTAAACAGGGCTGCCTTCAGATGTCTTCTAAAATTCAGAGTCGCTTATTTCCTTGACATCTGATGGGAGGGCGTTCCACAGGGCGGGCACCACTACCAAGAAGGCCCTCTGCCTGGTTCCCTGTAACCTCACTTCTCGCAGTGGGGGGAACCACCAGAAGGCCCTCGGAGCTGGACCTCAGTGTCCGGGCAGAATGATGGGGGTGGAGACGCTCCTTCAGGTATACTGGGCCAAGGGCGTATATGTCCTGAGTGATCTATTTAGGTGCCAGGTGGAGAGTTTTGTTTTGTTTTTTAAACAATCTCTTGGACCTTTTTTAAATCTTCCTTTTTCATGTTTGCGCTGTACATTGGTTAGTTACCCACTTTGATACTTTGCTGGATATATCTATGTGGCAAATTATTATTTGAGGATGTTGTGTTTTATAATATTATAATCCCTACCTGAAAGCCTGTGGAGCCACTGCCAGTCAGTGTAGACATTTGTGAGCTACGTGGACCAATTATTTGGCTCAGTTTAAGCCAGCTTCCTATATTCCTTTCCTAGGATGCTGAAAGTTTATCTCCCCACCACCACCACCACGGCCAGCCCTAGCAGAATTGCCATTGGCTGATTAGACCAGGGAAAGTTTCTTTCATGATTGAAAATAGAAGCTGTGAATGCAGAGAGTGAGAACTGAGTAATTAATACCACTGAGAATAGAAGTTGTTCCTGTGAGGTGGGAGTGTCAATGGAACACCCAAGTGCCGTGTCTGTTTTGTTTCAAAATGGATTTTAATAACATCACAGGCGAGAGTTGATGGACGGCAAGAAATTGCCAAAGCGGAGAGGATTTTTTAATGTTTTATTTATAGCTGGTTAATAAGAGCGCAGAGTAGGTTGTATATGAAATGCCAGCTCTGAAATAAATTCAGAGAATGGCTGGGAACAAGCTCCCTTTTGCATGTGTTTGGATTAAATCATCTGTCCACTTGAAGCTATATATTTGAAAATAGCGGTGGTTTTTAAATTTAAGCTAACAATCTGAGGCCCAGGCTTCTGAACACTGATGATTAAATTTGCATTTTTTTGCAGCCGACAAGTTCTTCTGTTCTTATCCTGGCTTTAAATTAAAGAAATGCATCTGGAAATGGCACTTCATCCGGGATTGCCAACCATTTAAGGCCTGTGGGCATGTTGGGATATTTGAGCGAGTGCCCCTCTATTCACAACTTTCTTTCTCCCCCAGATCAGCTCCACCCACCCACCCCGGGGCTGGGGAGAAAGAAAAAAGAAAGAGCAGATTTCAAGTCCCTTCAGATGGTAATATGTGTTACTTCACTTACTTCAACATGTGGGGAGCCAATTTGGTTGCATTTGTTGGTGCTGACCTTTAAAGCACTAAACCAGGCACAGGCAAACTCGGCCCTCCAGATGTTTTGGGACTACATCTCCCATGATCCCTAGCTAACAGGACTAGTGGTCCGGGATGATGGGAATTGTAGTCCCAAAACACATGGAGGGCCAAGTTTGCCTATGCCTGCCCTAAACGGCCTTGGCCCAGTATACCTGAAGGAGTGTCTCCACCCCCATCAATCAGCCCAGACCCTGAGGTCCAGCGCTGAGGGCCTACTAGTGGTTCCCTCACAGCAAGAAGCAAAGCTACAGGGAACCAGGCAGAGGGCTCCTTGGTAGTGGCACCCACCTTGTGGAACGCCCTCCCATCAGATGTCAAGGAAATAAGCGATTCTCTGACTTTTAGAAGACATCTGAAGGCAGCCCTGTTTAGGGAAGTTTTTAATGTTTGATGTTTTATTGTGTTTTTAATATTCTGTTTAGAGCTGCCCAGAGTGGCTAGGGAAACCCAGTCAGATGGGTGGGGTATAAATAATGAATTATTATTATTATTATTAATTGGGGGGCTGTGTTGCTCATTTGGTTGAGTGGGGCCCTGGCTTTCCATCCGAAAGTCTGTTCCCATTGAAACACTCTCTTGTAAAGCTTCACACCCAATGAGAGCAGGGCATGAATGGGATGGTCTGTCAATTGCACCTTCTTTCGTCACCAATGCACTTCCTCCCTCCAGCCTCCCCCTGCTTTTATTTACAGCTTTCCCAATTATATTGATGCGATGAATTTGCTTCTCCTACAGGGTGTGACAGATTGGCATTAAGCTGTCTGTAATTCATGAGTAATACAGAGTGAAATTTATGTTAAGGATGAAGCACATAAGCCCTCTATCTTGAGAAACCTTTCAGCAATAAAAAAACGAATCCCTTTGCTCTGCTTTATTAATGTAATATAGCAAAGCGAGGCACCTTCAAACCCGTTCCAGTCATCCATTACCTAAAAATTAATGGGTGAACACTGGATTGTTCAGAGAATTAGAGCTGTGTTGAAAGAGAAGGGAGTTTGGTTTGTCCTCACACTGCAGTTGTCCTCTTTAGTCAGGTGCTCCTCTTAGACTTTCCAAGGCTACCCAAACATTTACAGGCCAGGAGTCTGAAAGATTTCAGTCTTTAAACAGAATTTATAGCTCAGGATTGGGGACTAAATGCTTGAAAGGGAAGGCAAAAATCTTCAGCTGGTGCAGAATTCAGCAGCCAGGTAGCTCACAGGGGCAAGACGATTTGAGCATATTACATCAATTGCAGCCCGACTGCACCAGCTACCAATTAGTTTCTGGGCCCAATTCAAAGTGCTTGTTTTGACCTATGAAACCTTAAATGGTTCAGGACCACAATATCTCATGTTATGTACTGAAGTTCTCACCCTGGGCCAGCAGGGGGATACTGTAGATAGTTTTCACTCAGGTCCACATATGCAAATAAGGAACTGAAAGTGACGTCCAGTGATTGGATAGTTACAGAAAGTTGTTACTGTTGCTTTGTAGTTGAGCTCTATATAAGCAGGTTGGCTGAACCCTTCAGCCCAGTTCTGTTCTGGCCTGTGAATAAACAAGAGCTGTTTGAAGAGTCACTGTGTCGTCTAATATGTTCACCTACAACTTAACATCTCAAGGATCACTTCTCCCCATATGAACTGACCTGGGCCCTGCAATCATCCTCTCAGGCCCTTCTTTGTGTGCCTTCTCCAAGAGAAATCTGGAGGGTGGCAACACGAGAACAGTAAAAAGAGCCTGTGTGGTGTAGTGTTAGAATGCAAGACTAGTACCTGGTTCAAATCCCCACTCGACCGTGAAGCTCACTGGGTGACTTTGGGCCAGTTACTGTGTCTCATGCTAAACTACCTCACAGGGTTGTTGTGGGGACGAATTGACCCCTTGGAGGAAAAAGTGAGATGTGTATGTATGTTTGTTTTCCCTTTTACAGTGGTACCTTGGTTCTCAAATGTAACCCGTTCCAGGAGTCCATTCGACTCCCAAAATGGTTAGAAAACCAAGGTGTGGCTTCCAATTGGTTGCAGGAGCTTCCTGCACTCAATTGGAAGCTGTGGAAGCCGTGTCAGACATTCAGCTTCCGGAAAATGTTCACAAACTGGAATATACTCAGGTTTGCGGTGTTTGGGATCCAATTTGTTCGGGAGCCAAGCCGTTCAACTTCCAAGGTACCACTGTATTCTTTATGTATTTTTTACCTGCCCTTCACCCTAGGATCCCAGGGCAGGTGACAACATTAAAATATAATATGAAAAACAGTTTAAAAGTTACAATACCCTGTTTCCCCAAAAGTAAGACATCCCCTGAAAATAAGACCTACATCCAGACTTGCTTCTCGCTGTAATATAAGGCATCCCCCCACAAAATAAGATCTCCCCGAACTTAAGACCTCCCCAGAATATGTGTACCGTATTCTTCTTCATGGAAAAATAAGACATCCCCTGAAAATAAGACCTAGCGCATCTTTGGGAACAAAAATTAATATAAGACACTGTCTTATTTTCGGGGAAACAGGGTAATAATGATGTCTGCATGTTCACTGCAACAAATGCAAATGGGTGCCTGCAGGGGCGAAGGCTCTCCGGCACCCGGGGTGGGGGGCACACGCACGACGCCCGTACAGATGCCGCACGTGGCATCTTACCTGTACGGGCCTCGGCCGCTCTACAGCTGGGTGGAGGCAGCGGGCCATCTTGTCACCCCTTCCAGGGTGGCACCCGGGGGACGCTGCCCCCACCCCCTTCATACGCCCTTGGGTGCCTGAAGTGTAGGTGGGTCCCCACGAGGCAAGACATAGTGAAAACAGCAAGAACCATCATTGAACTAGCAGAACTGGACAACGAGAAAAGCAACTGCTTATATACATTTCTGAAGGCCTGGGCCACTCCCACTCCCAATGCGATGGCTGTCTAAACTTCCTAGCTGCAAATCATGACATAGAGTTCAAGGGCCAATGGCAGAGGCCCAAATCCTGAAATGTTCTGTGATAGGATATCACATATCGAATCAGAACACAGGGGCTCAGAATCCTTAGTCCAGACTCAAGTTCAGGCAAACGCAGACCACTGAATACATAACCGTGCCCATGTTTCAACAGCAGCTGGACCCCTGTATGTCACCCACACGACTGCGACAGGCATCACCGAGGCAGGATGGTCACATGCAATGCCGAGAGCAGGGTTGTGGCATGGTCCTGCTCTTCCTTCTACACTTGCCTGATGTACATGCGGATAACATGTGAACAGGGCAAGGCTGATCGCCACACCTCCTGCTTGCAAAAAACCCTAAACCTCAGATACAAAATCCCAATTCCATGTAATCTGCCAAGAAATGAGTTTTCACACCAGCGTCCTGCTTCCCCATGTCAGATCATGCAAATATTTATTGCAAGCATTCAATAATAAATGGAACATTCTCTGTATCTGTCATGTTTCGTTTTGGCTGGCAGCCTTTGATGGGGGTGGACAGGAGTTAATTTTGTTGCATCTTCCCTGTACCAGAGGAGGGTGGATGGGGACCAGAATATTTCACTTACTAGAAAATGATGGGCCTTAGAAGTTTGTGTGTGGTTCCAGCTCTTGAAATGACGCTGCCCTTCTCTTCCAAACTTAAAACGTCTTCCTTTTGATACTAATGCTATGCATATTGCTCTCTTGAGCAGATGTTCGAATGTGATGGATTTGTAAGACGTGTATTGAATATGGCTCCTAGCCATGGGCAGTGTTTGGGATTCCAGGTTTTCACCATGCAAATTAAGATGAGAACATCTTGCATTGATCATGCAGTCATCTCGGGCTTATTTCTATCTGAATTTGCAAACTTGGGTCAAGGCAGCACAATTCCATACAGTAGTGACTGAATGCTCTTCTGTACAGTATGAATAAAGAGAAGGTTTCAGGAAGGTCTTCCTGTGCTGCTCCAGACATTGGTACATTTTTGAACATTTATTATATATATAAGACCTTAAATTTTTATTAGAATTCCAGGTATGGAAACAAAATGAACCCAGCGCAACTGCCTCACTTCCTTATTCTGGATGTGGATTTAATTAGTTCTGTAACAACAGATGTTCAGCCCATGCAACTTTCAGGGTGAAACCCGTGTGCTTCTGGGAGATCGGGAAGACACGTTTCCTGTTTCCTTTTTTTCCAGTCAGAGACTTTGGAGACCAGAGGGTGGCAGCATGAGAATGGGCCTTTTCTGCGGTGGCTGCCCATTGGTAGAGTTCTCTCCCCAGGGAGGCTCGTCTGCCGCCTTCATTACATATCTTTACATTACTCTGTAAGCAGGCCTTGGGCTGATGGAACATTCCATGGCCTTGTGGGAGAGGGGTTATTGGTTATTTTATTATGTATTTTGTGTTCTTGTTTTATATTTTTATGTTGTGAACCAACCTGGGATCTTCAGATGGGTGGGGTATACAAATTCAATAAATAATAATAATCCCTGACCAACCATGTGGCTCCCTTGGTGGTCTTTGGCCTGTTAGCGTCTCTTAGGCTAGCCACCCTCACAGGGTTGTTGTGAGGACAAAGGCAGGGATGGCTTGGGGAGAAACCATCAATGTGACTCTCGTGCTCTTTTGGAGAACAAGGAGGATTCTTTCGGTGGGGGGGGGGGGAGAGGAAATAATTATTATAATCTGCAAAACGGAAAGATCTCTATTTCACATTAATGGTCCGAGCTAAGCATGTAGGCCCCATTGATTTTGATTGGATTTATGTCCAAGTAAAATATAATTAGTGCTACCGTCTTAGTTAAAAATGCAATTTAAGATTCTGTTCATTTCTTAATTTAGTTGTTGGGATTTAGTTATACTCTCTGGGTTGTGCTAAAAATGTACATTTGATGGTACTGCATAAATAAATTATTCATCGCAATCCTAAAATAAATGTTTCTCTGTGCAATCCTGGCAGCTTCTGGAGCAGATATCTGACTGGCATTGCACATAAAGAATATCCTAAAAGCTCAGCGTTAATTTGATGCCGCATTAATAATACAGGCAGTGTGATGAGATCCACGTTTGGCGGCCCGCTCTGCAAACTGCCCTCTTGGTGGGCTCCTAACTAAGTGGGTGAGCTTATCTGGGAATGACAGCAGCTTTGATGATTGCCAGGTGGTTGGGTCCGGTCCAGGAGCCAACATTTAATTCTTCCCTTTGCCCTGGAGCAACACAATATCTGGGCACGCTCCCTCCCACAATGCCCTAGGGCAGCTGTCCACATAGTGACACACTACAACCACACCATCTCTGTATATTCGCCATGCTTGCTAGGGGCTGCTGGGAGTTGTAGTTCAGGAACATCTGGAGAAACAAAAGCTCTCCACACTTTTGCTAGAGTCGTACTACGTTGTGGGCATTATCTGAAATCAAGATGCTGCTCCAAGACTCAACCCCTCCGCATTCATGCTGAAACTGCCACTCCACTGAAGTTAAAAGGGGCAGGGAAAGGCAGAGATTAGCAGTGGGCCCTGTGGGGGTGTTGGAGCCCCAAACACTGAGTAAAGGGGTGAGTCCAGTTCTGATAAGATACAAATTAAGGTCCATGTCATATTTAGTAGGACTGCCCCATTTATGAGCCAGAAAGCTGGATACAGACTACCTGTGAGGTATCAGACTTGATAAATAATCTGTTGTTGTTGTTTAGTCGTTTAGTCGTGTCCGACTCTTCGTGACCCCATGGACCAGAGCACACCAGGCACCCCTGTCCTCCACCGCCTCCCACAGCTTGGTCAAACTCATGCTGGTAGCTTCGAGAACACCGTCCAACCATCTCGTCCTCTGTCGTCCCCTTCTCCTTGTGCCCTCCATCTTTCCCAGCATCAGGG
Source organism: Podarcis bocagei (assembly GCF_964188305.1). Classification (NCBI taxonomy): domain Eukaryota; kingdom Metazoa; phylum Chordata; class Lepidosauria; order Squamata; family Lacertidae; genus Podarcis; species Podarcis bocagei. Next base: position 41,208,773 of record NC_138139.1, read on the forward strand.
TCTTTTCCAGGGAGTCTTCTCTTCTCATGAGGTGGCCAAAGTATTGGAGCCTCAGCTTCAGGATCTGTCCTTCCAGTGAGCACTCAGGGCTTATTTCCTTCAGAATGGATATGTTTGATCTTCTTGCAGTCCATGGGACTCTCAACAGTCTCCTCCAGCACCAGAATTCAAAAGCATCTATTCTTTGGCGATCAGCCTTCTTTATGGTCCAGCTCTCACTTCCATACATCACTACTGGGAAAACCATAGCTTTAACTATACGGACCTTCGTTGGCAAGGTGATGTCTCTAGAAAGCTGAACTGTGGTTTGTTAAGGCGCTGAGGGTGAGACCCCATTCCCGTCACAGAGGTACAATTCCCAGACGACAGTGGGGTAGCTCAGTTGGTAAGAGCAACTGAGGGTTGTGGGCTTGAGCCCCACATAGGGTGAATGATTCCTGCATTGCAGGGGGTTGGACTAGATGACCCTAGGGGTCCCTTCCAACTCTAGAATTCTATGATTCTCCCCCCCCCATTTTTTAAAATTAATTTTATAACACAAATAAAGAAGACAAGCAGAAAAAAACAAACAATACAAACAAATTCTTGTCATATCCTTATTTTTCTAAACATTGTTAAGTGGGCTTCCCCAAGTCCCACCTATCTGATTTTCATTTTACTTCATCTTTAGCAGTTTACATACATCATAGTTTCTAACCATCTTTTTTTTTTTAATCACACTTAAAATAACTTCACATTTTATCACTTACAAATAATACTATTTAAAAATAGCCTATCTTCTACTTCTAACCCTACAGCCTATATCCATTTCCAAAGCTATTCTAAGATTCAAATATTAACATATTTTTCCAAATATTCCTTAAACTTCTTCCAATCTTCTTCCACCGTCTCTTCTCTCTGGTTTTGGAGTCTCTCGGTCAGTTCAGCAAGTTCCATATAGTCCATCATTTTCATCTGCCATAGAATTCTATGATTCTACAACAATAAAACTACTCTGGGTGTTGTAGCTGGTTCAGGTTCTACCATCTGGATCAGCAGAAAACAACCTTTCCCCATCTTCCATGTGACGGCCCTTCAGAGAGCTGAAGATGACTAGCGTATCACCTCTCAGTCTTCTCTTCTCCAGGCTAAACACACCCGACTCCCTCAACCTTTCCTCATAAGTCTTGGTTTCCATATCCTAGATAACCTTGCTCACCCTCCTCTGCACCAATAATAATAATAATAATAATAATAATAATAATAATAATAATAATAATAATAATTTATTATTTATACCCCGCCCATCTGGCTGGGCTTCCCCAGCCACTTTGGGCGGCTTCCAAAAAATATTAAAATACTGTAATACATCAAACATTAAAAGCTTCCCTAGAGGGACGCGGGTGGCGCTGTGGGTTAAACCACAGAGCCTAGGACTTGCCAATCAGAAGGTTGGCAGTTCTAATCCCCGTGACAGAGTGAGCTCCCGTTGCTCGGTCCCTGCTCCTGCCAACCTAGCAGTTCGAAAGCACATCAAAGTGCAAGTAGATAAATAGGTACCGCTCTGGCGGGAAGGTAAACGGCATTTCTGTGCACTGCTCTGGTTCGCCAGAAGCGGCTTAGTCATGCTGGCCACATGACCCGGAAGCTGTACGCCGGCTCCCTCGGCCAATAAAGTGAGATGAGTGCCTCAACCCCAGAGTCAGTCACGACTGGACCTAATGGTCAGGGGTCCCTTTACCATTACCTTTAAGCAGGACTGCCTTCAGATGTCTTCTAAAAGTCTGGTAGTTGTTGTTCTCTTTGACATCTGGTGGGAGGGCATTCCACAGTGTGGGTGCCACTACCTAGAAGGCCCTCTGCCTGGTTCCCTGTAACTTGGCTTCTTGCAGTGAGGGAGCCGCCAGAAGGCCCTGGGCGCTGGACCTCAGTGTCCGGGTAGAACGATGGGGGTGGAGACACTCCTTGGAGACAAGTTCCAGCTTGTCAATATCCTTCTTAAACCGAGGTCCCCAGAACTGAACACGGGGCACCCTCAAGGAAGGTGTGAATCAGGGCTGGTGAGAGTTGTGGCCTAGGGAGATGGGAGAGGGCATCTGGGGAAGAGGTGCTGTTTGGTTAGAGTCCTGAGAGCCAGATAGAGTTGCTTGGAGGGTTGCATTTGATCCCAGAGTCTGAGATTTCTCTATCACCAGTGCTTTTTTCTAGAGAAAGAGGTGCCGGAACTCACCATGAACGCCTCCCTTGTTCTCTTAGAATGGCAATGGTGCTCACCTGAGAGATGCAGGAACTGAGTTCCGGCTGCAAAAAAAAAAAGCCCTGTCTATTGCCACCAACTCCACCAACGTGGGACGCGGGTGGTGCTGTGGGTTAAACCACAGAGTCTAGGCCTTGCTGATCAGAAGGTCGGCGGTTCGAATCCCCGTGATGGGGTGAGCTCCTGTTGCTCGGTCCCTGCTCCTGCCAACCTAGCAGTTCGAAAGCACGTCAAAGTGCAAGTAGATAAATAGGTACCGCTCCGGCGGGAAGGTAAGCGGTGTTTCCGTGTGCTGCTCTGGTTCGCCAGAGGTGGCTTAGTCATGCTGGCCACATGACCCAGAAGCTGTATGCCGGCTCCCTCGGCCAATAAAGTGAGATGAGCGCCGCAACCCCAGAGTTGGTCACGACTGGACCTAATGGTCAGGGGTCCCTTTACCCTTTACTTTATCGCCACCAACACTGATTGCACTGAAACTGTTCTTAACCTGAAGCACCACTTTAGCTAATGGGGCCTCACCACCAGAGCACAATTTCTGTTCTCATCCTAAAGCAAAGTTCTTAACCCGAGGTAATATTTCTGGGTTAGTGGAGTCTGTAACCTGAAGCATATGTAACCTGAAGCATATATAACCAAAGGTACCACTGTAAAAGTGTAATAACAACAACATGCTAATAATTTCATATGGAATTTCTGCCTGTGGTGCTTGATCTCTGATGGCCTTGTGGAAATGAGCAATTCATATTGCTGTTGCGGCATGATAGGTGTGCACGGATGAAGTAGCTTAGCTGGGAGGTGCTGTTTTCATGCATAAGCCCTGCTTTGTAAGCCTCTTTTACTTCCCCATGGTCAAATCCACGTCCCTCCCCAAATCGTATTCTTCAAAGTGGGATTTCTCTCAGAACAGACCAATAAATTATTAAGGCTGCTGTTTATTTTTTACTATCCATTGGAGGGAGAGATGTAGACCAAACTATATCAGCAATTTAATGAAACATCGCACAAGGGAAATATTAAAAGTTTAGCTTGGCTGATTATGTGGGGAAGGGAAACCATCTGATATCAAAAAGGAAAAACATTTCTATTTGTCTTCCAAATGGAATAGTTGTAACGGATATCAATTCCTCCACCAAGTTTGTTGCTCATCAGAAATCTTTAGCCATTAATCGTTCTGCGGCTTCCGACGTGTCGCCAGGGCTCAGCCCGAACTGGATCAATTTACTGCTATTGTCCCAGTGCAAAAATCACTCCATTTGGTATGCAGATTTACTTAGGGTCTTTGCAGGCTGCTGTAGCAAAATAACATTTACATTAATTTATGATCCACGGTGGCGGCGTAAAGATGACACAACTCTTCTTCTCTCACGCATAGTATCGCTTTGAGATATTCTAATCTATGTGGTGTATAAATAGGCTCAGCAATTCTTGAATGTTTTATCTGACTCTTCCCAAAACATGCAACAAACAGTTGACTGCAAGCATGGTAATGAGAGATGGGCGACGGGGGGTGGGGGTGGGGGGAAAATGAACAACTTTGTTTATTTTTTAAATTTCTAGGCTGCCTATTAACCAAGATTCCCTGGGCACTTTTCAGAACATCAATGGAATACACAAATGCAGTTCAATAAAACAACCCCGATCCCAATTGCATAAAAACACAGAACCAAAATTAAACTCAGAACCCAGCATAAAACAAAACTGTGAAGTCTAGAAATATAAAATTTTTATTGGTTTTACAACATTTTTGAAAAAAACAGACAAACATTAAAAATGACAAACATACACGTATAGTTTCAAACATATTTTCATAAACCTCCTTTCTAGGACTTCCCCATACCCCCCCTCTCTGCATCCCAATGTCCATAATTCAACTAGCAACTCCCAGTTATTACTTTCCAATCTCTATCATCTTAGTCCTCTCTTACACTCTGACCTTATGTCCCTGTACCCCTTTGTTTCTGGAAACTACGACATTTTAACATTCATTAAGTTTATAGTAGTCCTTAAGATAGCTTTTAAATTTTCTCCATTCTTCTTCTACCGTCTCTTTTCGTTGGTCACGGATTCTGCCTGTCATCTCGGCCAATGTCATGTAGTCCATCACTTTCATCTGCCATTCTTCCAAAGTGGGTAGGTCCTGTGTCTTCCAATACTTTGCGATGAGTATTCTTGCTGCTGTTGTGGCATACATGAAAAAAGCTCTATCTTTCTTTGTCACCAATTGGCCGACAATGCCCAAGAGGAAGGCCTCTGGTTTTTTAGAAAAGGTACATTTAAGCACCTTTTTCAATTCATTATAGATAATTTCCCAGAAGGCCTTAATCTTCGGGCATGTCCACCAAAGGTGATAAAAAGTACCTTCAGTCTCTTTGCACTTCCAACATTTGTTATCGGGCAAATGATAGATTTTTGCCAGCTTGACTGGGGTCATGTACCACCTGTATACCATTTTCATAATGTTTTCCTTTAAGGCATTACATGCCGTAAATTTTATACCGGTGTTCCATAACCATTCCCAGTCAGCTGACATAATGTTATGTCCAACATCCTGAGCCCACTTAATCATAGCCGATTTAACTGTTTCATCCTGTGTGTTCCATTTCAACAACAAGTTGTACATTCTAGATAAATTCTTAGTATTGGGTTCTAACAATTCGGTTTCTAATTTTGATTTTTCCACCTGGAAGCCGACTTTCCTGTCCTGTTTAAAAAATTCCATTATTTGACGATATTGGAACCAATTTTCCACTTTATGCTTCAATTTCTCCTGACTTTGTAATTTGAACTTATCTCCATCCTGTTCTAAAATTTCCCAATACTTCGGCCATCCGACCTCCATATTGAGTTTTTTCACTGCATTAGCCTCCACTGGTGACACCCATCTAGGGGTTTTGTTTTCCAATAGATCTTTATATCTTATCCAAACATTAAACAATGCTTTTCTGACAATGTGATTTTTGAAGACACTGTTAACTTTATCATACCAAAGATATGCATGCCAACCAAAAGCGTTATTGAAACCTTCCAGATCCAAGATGTCTGTATTCTCGAGGAGCATCCATTCTTTGAGCCAACAAAAAGCTGCTGCCTCATAATACAATTTTAGGTCCGGCAGGGCAAAGCCCCCTCTTTCTTTAGCATCTGTCAATATTTTAAATTTAATTCGGGGCTTTTTGCCCTGCCAGACAAATTTCGAGATATCTTTGTGCCACCTCTTAAAACATTCCATCTTATCAATAATCTGCAAGGTCTGAAACAAAAATAACATTCTAGGCAATACATTCATTTTAATTACTGCAATTCGGCCTAGCATTGACAGTTTCAAATTTGACCATATTTCTAAATCTTTTTTAATTTCTGACCAACATTTTTCATAATTGTCCTTATACAAATTCTGATTCTTGGATGTTAGATAAACCCCTAGATATTTGACCTTCTTGACCACAGTCAAACCTGTTTCCTCTTGAAATTTCTCCTTTTCCATATCTGTTAGGTTTTTCCCTAAAACTTTGGTTTTTAGCTTGTTCAACTTAAATCCAGCTACCTGGCCAAACTGTTGTATTATTTCTAATACCTTTTTCGTGCTAGTGTTTGGCTCTTGCAAAGTCAATACTAAGTCATCTGCGAACGCTCTTAACTTGTAATGTTTAGCTCCGACCTGCACACCTTTAACCTGCTGGTCATTTCTTATCATATTCAACAACACCTCCAGAACTGAAATAAAGAGTAATGGGGAAATCGGGCACCCCTGTCGTGTTCCTTTTTCTATCTTAAGTTCCTCAGTCACAACATTATTTACAATCAGTTTGGCTTTTTGTTCAGAGTATATTGCAGCCATACCATTCTCAAAACCCCGGCCTACCCCCATCCTATGAAGGTTCTTCTTCATAAAACTCCAAGAGATATTGTCGAAGGCTTTCTCCGCGTCCACAAAGATCAATACTGCTTTAGTGTTTATATTCACCTCTAGCTTTTCCAGAATGTCTATAACATTCCTTACATTGTCTGCCAGGTGTCTTTTAGGGAGAAAGCCTGCTTGGTCCTTATGAATCATCTCCATCAAAACTCTTTTGAGTCTTTTTGCCAAAATGTCTGCAAAAATTTTGTAATCCACATTGAGCAATGATATTGGGCGGTAGTTCTTGAGTTGGGTCTTTTCAGTCTCTGACTTTGGTATGAGTGAAATATATGCCTCTTTCCACGATTCAGGTGCCCTTTTTCCTTCAAGGATCTCATTACAAACTTCTCTTAATGGTTGAATCAACCATTCCTTCAACGATTTGTAGTATCTAGAAGTCAGTCCATCTGGTCCCGGAGATTTACCCAGTTGCATATTCTGAATGGCAGCCTCTATCTCTTGTTCTGAGATTCTCTGGTTCAGGTCCATCTTACTTTGCTGAGAGATGTTTTGTAATCCATATCTTCCAAGGAATTTGTCTATATCTTCTTCATTTTGCGGGCCTTGAGTGTAGAGTTTTTTGAAATAACTTAAAAAGCAATTTCTGATTTCATTGGGTTTAGATATGTTCTTTCCATCCACCTCTAGGCTTGTAACTATATTTAGTTTCTGCCTTTTCTTCAATTGCCATGCCAAAAGTTTACCACATTTATTTGCTGATTCAAAAGTTTTTTGCTTCATTTGCTTTATCTTCCATTCAATCTCTTGGTTCATCAATTCCATATATTGAGTTTGATATAACTTGATCTCTCTTAAAATGTCCTGAGACTTTGGTTTTGTTCTTAATTTCCTCTCTCCTTCCTTTATCATTTCCAAGATCTTCTCTTTTTTCTCATTTTGTTTTTTCCTCTTTATTGAATTTTGTTGAATCAAAAATCCTCTCATAACCGCTTTACTTGCATCCCAGATCACTCTTTTCTCCACGTCGGTCCTCAAATTTATTTCAAAATAGTCTTTTAGGGTCTTTTGGGCCTTCGTGAGAATCTCCTTATCTCGAAAGAGGGTGTCATTCATTCTCCATCTAAATTGACCAGTTATTGTGAGTTTCATCTCCATCTTCACGGCGTTATGGTCGGAGCAAGTTTTTGGGCAAATTTCCACTTTCTTAATCTTTGGAGCCAGTCCACTAGTAACCCAGATTTGGTCAATTCTGGTCCAGGTCATCATTGCTTGGGAGAAAAAGGTTCCCTCTCTCTCCAGAGGGTTCCTTGTTCTCCAGATGTCTATCAAGTCCATGTTTTCTGTCATTTCGAAAAAAGTCTTAGGGAGTCTCCCTTCTTTAGTGACTGTTAGTCTTTGTGCCTTGTCCATATTAGTGGAGACCACGCCATTCATGTCTCCCATGATTATCATATTGTAATCCAAATAGTCCGTCAAAGTTTCATGAAGTCTCTTAAAGAAGTCAGATTTGCTTTCATTTGGTGCATAAATTCCAACAACTAAGAATTTTTCTCCTTGTACTTGTATTTCCACAGCCAGATATCTCCCTTGTTCATCTTTGAATATCATTTTTGGAGCCCATTTCTCCTTCACATATATTACAACTCCTCTCTTCTTAACTTTGTCTGATGAAATAAATTCTTGTCCTAGCCTTTTATTTGAAAGTAATCTCCTGTGGGCTCTGGTTATGTGAGTTTCTTGTAAGCATATCAAGTCCAATTGTTCTTTATTCAATATATGAAATACTTGTCTTCTCTTCAAAGGCCCATTGAGCCCATTACAATTCCAACTAAGGAATTGCAGAGCCATCTTGTTATTTTCTCAAGGCTCCTCCAACAGCTCCAAGTTGTTGCTCTTCTTCTGATGGTGGTGGTTTTTGTCCAAACGAGAGATTCAGGATGTCCAGTGCTCTCCTCTGTTCTGCAAGTACGTCCACAGTCCCCTTCTGTAAATCCTCCTGGTATCTTGCCAAAAATTTGTCTTTATCTTGAATTGTCTTTATTTTCACTTTCTTTGCCTTGAAGTCAAATGACAGTCCTTGTGGAAACTCCCACCTAAATCGAATAGTGTTCTTCTTTAGCAAGAGAACCAAGTCCTTGTAAAAGTTTCTTAAATCCAAAATGTATTTTGGGATGTCTTTAAAGATCTGTACAGCTGAATTTCCAATTTGCAGGGCCTTTTCAAAGTGTAATCCTAATATTTTGTCTCTTTCCTCCTTGGATCTGAGTGTAATCAAGCAGTCTCTCGGTGTCTTTCTATCTTGCTTTTTACCCAATCTGAAGGCAGTCGTAATTTTAAATTCGTCTTCCTCAAGGTCCCAACAATCCGCAAACTCCCGTGTCAAGTATTCCACAAGGCTGTCTCTTTCGTTCTCCGGAATCAGTCTTAATTTTAAATTTCTCTCTTTCCTCTGTAACTCCCACAAGGCCAAAGTTGCATCATGCTCATAGACCTTCTTGGCAAGCGGCTCTAGCTTCTCCTGTGTCTCTCCGGCAGTGGCTTTGGCCTCCTCGGCAATTTGGCGCGTGGTGGCGTTCTCCTCTACCAATCTATTTATAGATTCTGTATTCTGGTTTAATCTTGCTGATATTTCTGTTAATTTTTGTGTGTTCTCTGAAGTCTGTTTTGTCAAAGACTCCAGGGTTTGGTTTATCTTGAGCAGGGCCTCTGTCACAGCTTCCATAGAAACGGCTGCTCCTTTGTCTTGACCTGTTGTTCCTGCTGATCCGGCTGTTGCGCCTGAGATTGAGCCTCTTTTCTTTGCCTGTTGCAGCTGCAACTGTTGTTGTTGCTGTTGTTGCTTGATCTTGGCTCTTGTGACTATCTCTTCTTGTGGGCCACTCATGTCAAGGTCAATTCCCACGGGATTTGTTCTCCCTTGGAAAATTCCACTGTCTTAAGCCGTGCCAAACTTTACTTTATCCTCTAGAGGGAGCAAATCAAAATGGCCATAGAGCGAAATTTCCAAGTACCAAAACAAAGGAGACAATCCAAAAAGTAAGAAAAAGGGAGATTAACACAGTCAAAGTCAATGTTACTAAATACTTGTAACTTCAAATTGCCACAGTTGCCCAATTTATACTGTTTCTTCTTATAATATGCAATAGTCAGGCAGTGTGGAAACTTTGTATCAAAGTATCACTTCACAGGAAAAAGTCAGTTCAGTGTACTAAGAAGGCAGACCGTTTCGTACTTTCAAGCAAATGAGACAGCAGAGGTTTTTTTTTCCTCCAAATAAGTCATGCAGTTAATGGTCAGATTCGCCTCCCCTCTGCCCTGCTTGCTAGAGGGGAGATCAAAGGTTTAAATGTCCGGTTTAGCTGATCAAAGGACGGATTTAAACGGATGCAGGTTTAAAGCTCCGTTGCTTTCACTTTCATGCAGTCGGGGGGAGGCAGACTTCCTTTGTTTAAATCTCCCCCGTTTTTAGCCCAATTTTTAAAATTGAAAAAGTCCCGGTTATTTTTCAGTTCTTACTCACGGGGAATCAGTCCGAATTTCTTTTCAGGAAGGAATCGGCGCTCTCCGCTTATGGCGACGCGGCTTCACTTCGCAGGCTGGGTAGCGACTCTCAGCACCGCGCTCACTCCCGATGTCGATCCGTAGCCTTTAAAAAGGCTCTTTCACGGTACCGGGGGGCGCGAAGGTGCCCACCGAGTCTCCTTGTTCTCAGGCTTCAGCGCCTGGGATTTTAGGGGTCCCCCGCTTGCCGTAGCGGGTAAGACCCGAACTTGCGAAGCAGTCCTTCTCCGGAGCTCGGAGCTAGGACCGCCATTAAGCGCTGGCACCGACCGGAAGTCCCCTAAAACAAAACTGTGAAGTCTAGAAATAGACCTGCATAAACTCAGTGTAAAACAAACAAACAAACATAGTTTAAGAACCAACCAACTCCAACACCCCAAAGACAAGAAAGGTGGGGAGAATTAGTGGCCAGATCTTAAAGGTAAAGGTACCCCTGACCATTAGGTCCAGTCGTGGACGACTCTCGGGTTGCGGCGCTCATCTGGCTTTACTGGCCAAGGGAGCCGGTGTACAGCTTCCGGGTCATGTGGCCAGCATGGCTAAGCCGCTTCTGGCAAACCAGAGCAGCGTATGGAAACGCCGTTTACCTTAGGGACGCAGGTGGCACTGTGGGTTAAACCACTGAGCCTAGGACTTGCAAATCAGAAGGTTGGCGGTTCGAATCCCCATGACGGGGTGAGCTCCCGTTGCTCTGTCCCAGCTCCTGCCAACCTAGCAGTTCGAAAGCACACCAGTGCAAGTAGATAAATAGGTACCACTGTGGTGGGAAGGTAAACAGCGTTTCCGTGCACTCTGGTTTCCATCACAGTGTTCCATTGCGCCAGAAATGGTTTAGTCCTGCTGGCCACATGACCCGGAAAGCTGTCTGTGGACAAACGGCAGCTCCCTCGGCCTGAAAGTGAGATGAGGGCTGCAACCCCATATTCGCCTTTGACTGGACTTAACTGTCCAGGGGTCCTTTACCTTTACCTAGGCAGTGTTATACTTTGGGGTCTCAAATTTCATCAGCGCCCTGTGCGATGCCCAAATTTGGCAACCCTGCCTCTCGCCATATGTTTTGCATCTTAGTTGTGGTGCCCCCACAGTCCCCCCGGAACTTTGTGCCCCTAAATCTGCCTCTGCTGTAGGGCAGCATGCATGGGGCCAATGACAGGACAGATCACATGATTAAACTGAATGCCAAGAGGGGCAACTAACTCAGTTATGACATATGGCAGGACATTTTGAGAATTCTCTCTACATATGCAGAGAGAGTATGAATAGGAAACACTTTCCTTATGGATGAGATTATCTGGTAATTAAAAAGTCAACCAATTTGAGTTAAGGGTGCGGATTAATTAGATAGAACATCGGGAAACCTAATTTACCCAGTAATTTATTTTTAATCCAAGCTGAGCAGATTTTATCAGTGTTTTCTCTAAAGCTCGTACGAACTAAGTCACATTTAATTATCCTCCGGTGTAATGACCCAGATCTCTCTGGTTTTCTTGTTATAATTTATTTTATTTATAAACAGATTAATGTCTTTACATGTAGGAGCGAGAGCATCAGTGGCATTTAAAGTAGCACTTTGCCATATTAGATTTCTGAAAGAAAACAGTAGCGAGATGGATATTATTTATAGCTTGTTAGTTTCACAGCACCATCCTATGTAGGTTTCCTTGAAAGAAGTTCCCACTAAATTCACTGTGGCTTATTCTCAAGTAAGAGCCCATGGGATTTCAGCCTCCAAGCACATCAGAAACAGCTTTAAAAAACCTTATTCATCCTTGCAACCACCCTGTGAGGTAGGTCAATAATGTTCCCATTTTACATACATGAAATGGAGGCAGAGATACAGGGTTTCCCAATCACCTCATCCTACACTTGGGAAACAGAGTGGCAGTTTGCTTGAAGACTAATCCAAAAGTTTGTAATAAAAAAATTCCTTCCAGTAGCGCCTTAAAGACCAACTAAGTTAGTTCTTGGTATGAGCTTTCGTGTGCATGCACACTTCTTCAAATACACTGAAACAGAAGTTGCCAGATCCTTCTATATAGTGAGAAGGTGGGGAGGGGTATTACTCAGAAGGGTGGTGGGAATGGGAGATTGGCAGATAGCTGAGATGAGCCTGTTGACGACTCTTAACGACTGCAATAGGTCTTACAGGAAAAGGCAAGGGGTGAGAAGGTGAGAAATGGCTTAGTCATGTATAATGAGATAAGAATCCAATGTCTTTGTTCATACCAGGTCTCTCCATGGTTTTAAGTTTGGTAATGAGTTGCAATTCAGCAGCTTCTCTTTCCAGTCTATTTCTGAAATTCCTTTGTAGTAAAACAGCTACTTTGAGATCTTGTATAGAATGTGCTGGGAGATTGAAGTGTTCTCCTACTGGTTTCTCTGTTTTGTGATTCTTGATGTCAGATTTATGTCCGTTTATTCTTTGGCGTAAGGTTTGGCCTGTTTGTCCAATATAGAGAGCTGAAGGACACTGTTGGCATTTGATGGCATACACAATGTTAGATGATGAGCAATTAAATAGTCCCGAGATGGTATGTGTGATGTTGTTGGGGCCAGTAATGGTGTTGTCCGGGTGTATGTGGCAGCAAAGTTGGCATCTGGGTTTATTGCAGGCTCTGGTGCCAGTGTCCGTGTTAAGTCTGGTTGTAGTATTATTGTGGGTTAGGAGTTGTTTAAGATTGGGTGGCTGTCTGCAGGCAATGAAAGGTCTTCCTATCTGTAACTGGAACCTAAAGTTTGTGTGTGGCAAAGGAGAAGCCATGATCCTATGCACTTACGGAGCTGTTGGTCATTGGGACTGGTGGGGAGGAAATTGGGGAACCCATACCGCTGCTCCCTCATTAATCTATACACTTATATACCCCTTTCCCATTCACATACCCCCTATTATATGCATTTCTTACATAGCTGGAGAAGAACTGGACTGCTAAATTTGGAGAAGTGTGAATTTCAAAGAATGTTTCAGTTTCAGTTCCTGTACAGTGGTACCTCAGGTTACATACGCTTCAGGTTACATGCGCTTCAGGTTACAGACTCCGCTAACCCAAAAATATTACCTCGGGTTAAGAACTTTGCCTCAGGATGGGAACAAAAATTGCTCAGCAGCAGTGGAAGGCCCCATTAGCTAAAGTGGTACCTCAGGTTAAGAACAGTTTCAGGTTAAGAACAGACCTCCGGAACAAATTAAGTACTTTTGCCACTTACCATCTGGCTTGGGGCGGGGCCTGGGGCCTCACAAGGACTGCGTGCTGCTTGCTGCCTGCTGCCCAGGAAGACTCCCTGAGTGAGTGCTTGTGGGCCCTGCTTTTGCCACTTACCATCTGGCCTGGGGCGGGGCCTGAAGCCTCACAAGGACTGCGTGCTGCTTGCTGCCTGCTGCCCAGGAGGAGTCCCCTGAGTGAGTGCCTGAGGGCCCTGCTCCTCCCTGCCACTTACCACCTGGCCCGGGGCGGGGCCTGACAGGCCTCACTAGGACAGTTGTTACTGCCGGAGAGGCACAGAGTGTTTTTAAAATGTTTTTAAAAATTTTCTTTGGATTTTTTGTATGTGGGGGGTGGGGGTGGGATGGATGTTTGGTTGGGCTTGGGGAATTATTATTTTTTTTATTTTGATGTTTTTGTAATTTTTACATTTTTTTTGTTTGTATTGTTTTATTGGTTTTGTTTGTTTGTTTAAGGTGTTATTTTGTTTTTAGGGGGAGGGTTCAGGGCTGCCGGGGAGTGGGCCCCAGCCCACAAAATGGCTGGGGCATGTTCCACAGGGGGGGATGCACTGGGACAACCGATCTCAGTGATCACGGGTAGGAGGAGGAGTTACGCTAAGACCAGACCATGTCATTACAGAGGAGGCAGGTTTAGTCGTTGTCTGAGGACTATCCCTGCCTCCGGGTCTGGTCCTGTCCGGATGGATACTAGAATCAGCAAGGGATACCCACGTGACCTGAAGGTGCTGCTGTGCAATGCCAGGTCAATGATTCGTAAGACCACTGCCATCCATGACTTGATCATGGATGGAGGATTTGACCTGGCATGTGTAACAGAGACTTGGTTGGATGAAGCAGATGGGCCTGTCCTTGCCGCTGCTTGTCCACCAGGTTTCTCTTACGCACAGCAACCCAGGTCACGTGGGCGGGGAGGGGGGGTTGCAGTGATTTTTAGGAAGTCATTAGTTTGCACCAGGCGTCCTATTGGGAAGACCCAGTTTTCTGAGTGCATGTTCTGGAAGTTGGGCAATAGGGGCAGTACAGGATTCCTTTTGGTGTACCGACCTCCCCGCTGCACCAAGGATTCCCTGCCCGAGCTGCTTCAGGTCGTGGCGGATGTTCTCCTGGAGACACCCAGCCTGGTCGTCCTAGGGGATTTTAACATCCATGCCGACACGACCTTACAAGGGGCCGCTCGGGACTTCGTGGAAAGCATGGCCTCCATGGGGCTGTCCCTGAATAAGTCTGGCCCAACCCATAGCCGTGGACATGCCTTGGACCTGGTGTTTACCTCTATGGATGTTGGTGATCTGACACTAAGTAAAAGCGAAATGAAAGAAGTGCCATGGTCAGATCACTTCCTGGTGCAACTGGACTTCTCTGCGACCCATCCCCTCTGCAGGGAGGTGGGACCAATTCGGATGGTCCGCCCCCGCCACTTAATGGATCCAAATGGTTTCCAGAGAGTGGTAGGGGATGCTTTATCCCATGTTGATGGCCTTTCAGCCGATTCCCTGGTGGCCCGCTGGAATGTGGAGTTAACCAGGGCTATTGACTGTTTGGCTCCGAAGCGCCCTCTCCGATTGCATGGAGCCCGGACAGCCCCGTGGTTTTCCACGGATCTGAGGGCAATGAAACAATCGTTGAGACGGCTAGAGCGCCGGTGGCGGATAACTCATTCCGAATCTGACCGGACACAGGTTAGAGCTCAACGTCGAGCCTACCAAGTGGCGATAGCGACGGCGAAGAAGAATTTCTTCACCGCCTCTATTGCATCTGCAGAAAACAGCAGCAGGAGACTTTTTCAGGTGGTTCACAATTTAGCGGAACCACCTGCAACATCGGGGCCCAGTACGGGCCACATGTTCTCCTGCAATGATTTTGCAAAGTTTTTTGCAGATAAAATCGCCCAGATTCGGGAAGAAGTAGACTCCACCGTGGGAGCAGGGCCGGGGCGGGAGAGTGCTAGAGTTCTGTCTAGTCAAGTTGAGTGGGATCAATTTCAACCTGTTACCTCCGAGGATGTGGACAGGCTGCTTGGACGAGTGAAACCAACCACCTGTCTCCTGGATCCTTGCCCATCCTGGCTTATAAAAGCTAGCCGGGAAGGACTGGGCGATGGGCTTCGTGGGGTGGTGAATGCTTCCCTCCGTGAGGGAGCCTTCCCAGACCCGCTGAAAGAGGCGGTTATTAAACCGCTTCTTAAAAAACCATCTTTAGATGCGGCCACGATGGCCAACTATCGCCCAGTCTCAAATCTTCCATTCCTGGGCAAGGTGATTGAGCGAGTGGTTGCTGAACAACTCCAGGCACGCCTGGAAGAAGCGGACCATTTGGATCCCTTCCAGTCGGGATTCAGGCCTCATCATGGGACTGAAACTGCCTTGGTCGCACTGGTTGATGATCTCCGGCGGGCTAGGGACAAAGGTGAGAGCTGTTTCCTAGTTCTGCTGGATCTCTCAGCGGCGTTTGATACCATCGACCATAGCATCCTTCTGGACCGTCTTGAGGGGCTGGGAGCTGGGGGCACTGTTATACAGTGGTTCCGCTCCTTCCTCCTGGGCCGTGTTCAGAAAGTGGTGGTGGGGGATGAGTGTTCAGACCCTTGGGCCCTCACTTGTGGGGTGCCTCAGGGTTCTGTCCTCTCCCCCATGCTTTTTAACATCTATATGAAGCCGCTGGGAGAGATCATCAGGAGGTTTGGGCTGGGTGTTCATCAGTATGCGGATGACACCCAGCTCTACCTCTCTTTTAAATCAGAACCAGTGAAGGCGGTGAAGGTCCTGTGTGAGTGTCTGGAGGCGGTTGGAGGATGGATGGCGGCTAACAGATTGAGGTTGAATCCTGACAAGACAGAAGTACTGTTTTTGGGGGACAGGAGGCGGGCAGGTGTGGAGGATTCCCTGGTCCTGAATGGGGTAACTGTGCCCCTGAAGGACCAGGTGCGCAGCCTGGGAGTCATTTTGGACTCACAGCTGTCCATGGAGGCACAGGTCAAATCTGTGTCCAGGGCAGCTGTTTACCAACTCCATCTGGTACGTAGGCTGAGACCCTATCTGCCTGCGGACTGTCTCGCCAGAGTGGTGCATGCTCTGGTTATCTCCCGCTTGGACTACTGCAATGCGCTCTACGTGGGGCTACCTTTGAAGGTGACGCGGAAACTACAACTAATCCAGAATGCGGCAGCTAGACTGGTGACTGGGAGCGGCCGCCGAGACCATATAACACCGGTCTTGAAAGACCTGCATTGGCTCCCAGTACGTTTCCGAGCACAATTCAAAGTGTTGGTGCTGACCTTTAAAGCCCTAAACGGCCTCGGTCCAGTATACCTGAAGGAGCGTCTCCACCCCCATCAGTCTGCCCGGACGCTGAGGTCCAGCGCCGAGGGCCTTCTGGCGGTTCCCTCACTGCGAGAAGCAAAGCTACAGGGAACCAGGCAGAGGGCCTTCTCGGTAGTGGCGCCCGCCCTGTGGAACGCCCTTCCAGCAGATGTCAAAGCGATAAACAACTACCTGACATTCAGGAGACATCTTAAGGCAGCCCTGTTCAGGGAAGTTTTTAACGTGTGACATTTTACTGTATTTCTGGTTTTTATGGAAGCCGCCCAGAGTGGCTGGGGAGGCCCAGCCAGATGGGCGGGGTATAAATAATAAATTATTATTATTATTATTATTATTACTTAACCAGAGGTACCACTGTACTGTTCAGAAAGTGCAAATTGGGAAGTTTTGCTTTGAATTTGAATTGAATCAAATTTCTCCCAACTGCTGACTGTCTCCCCTGTTTCCAAAACACAAATTTGAATTCAAAATAAGAATGAACTGAATCCAAATTTTACGACACACACACACACTATATGAAATAATAATAATAATAAATTAAAATGCAAGAAAAAAAGATTCACACACTGCAGAGCACACCCCTAGTTTATATAGACGGTTAAATTTGGAAAATAGCCTGATGTCGACAGCCTCTGAAAGGACCTCGTATATCTCTGATGGTATAAACAAGCCTTTAAAATGTTACATTATTATGACATCCTTTAAAGTCTATGAAGTCCTGCACTAATGATTTGGAACAGTTTGGTTCATCATCTGTGCCATTTTCATTTGAGAGCTGATTTTGGATTGATGCCTGTAATTGAAATTTGATGTTGTTTGTTCATGCTAAAATATAGATGATATGCAAAGTGACACACGCTGACTGTGTTTTGAGTTGCAAACTGCTCCTGCAGAATGGAAGATGATGAATATTAATGCAAGAGGCTTTCAAGCCAATTTGCTATATATTTATATATATATATATCTCGCAACACCTTGGAGGTGGGTGCAGAAGGTTGCACAGTATGGAAATGATTTAACCCCCCCCCCACCAAATCCTTTTCACCAACTTCCTCTTAATAATTCACCTGCTACTTGAAATGACATGCCTGAGTTAGTCAAGAAAATGAAGTGCCAATTAACATAAGGAGTATATTGTACCTTTAGGGTGCCATCTTAAGGCTGCTGCTGGTGTGTAATCCAAAGGCAGCTTAACCATTCGTCCAACAGTAGGGATGGACCAATCTGACAAAGCTGGTTTCTCTCCTTTTCTCCCTCTTAAATCCAGTTCTTCACATCTCCACATCCAGTTGTGAATGTATCTCCCCCCAAGCAGAGGTGAAGGAAGCTGCTCGGGTGCCTGGGGTGGGACGAGCCACCCATAGGGGTGGGGTGAAGGTGGGGGCGCACCACGGGGCCTCCGGAGTCTGCCTGCCTCCTCCCACTCAGCTGCCCTATAGCTGGGGGGGGGGAAGCAGTGGGCGGACCGTTTGGGCAGCGTAGAGTCTGCGTGTGCCCAAGCCATTGAGATGCGTGGCTCAGGCGCGCTGCAGGCCCCGCGGTGAGTGCCACCCGGCATTTTGTCACCCCCCTCAGTGGTGGCACCTGGGGCGGACCACACTCACCGCACCCTGCTTCCTCCACCCCTGCCCCCAAGAATCCTCATGGCAGGAAATATTGCTTAACGCACAAATAGACCAACAGAGGAAATGGCAGAGCAGAGCAAGACCCAATGGCCACCGAGTGACTACTGGCAGAGCACAAAAATCAAACATTTTGAGTTTCTTGTTCATGGTCTCTCCAGGCTTCAGAGATGTCAGTACAGCTGCTAGCCAAGGGCAGAAGGGAGCACTTCTCTGCAGAGATGCACCTACTGGAGCAAGTTGTGTGTCAAAACACACATACAGTGGTACCTCGGGTTACAGACACTTCAGGTTTACTATTACCCAGAAATAGTACCTCAGGTTAAGACCTTTGCTTCAGGATGAGAACAGATATCACACAGCAGTGACGCGGCAGCAGTGGGAGGCCCCATGAGCTAAAGTGGTACCTCAGGTTTCAGGTTAACAGTTTCAGGTTAAGAATGGACTTCCAGAACGAATTAAGTTCTTAACCCGAGGACCACTGTACTACTGTACTAGTGGAAAGAGCATACAAAAAGGCATTGTAGACGAGGAAATCACGTTGCAATGTGTGTGCACCAACAGGACTTGGTGACGGGTACTCCATGGCTCAGGGGCTGGTTAGGGTAGCATTTCCTGTTTCGCTTCAGCTGGCGAAATGGGACATGGCGCCTCTGATTCTGTGTCACATTGGATTTGAGTCTTATGAACATAAAACCTTTCTTCAAACAAGTTTCGAGCTGTGGAAAGCTAGAAGAGCTTTTAAAGATGAACGATGCCTGACTGTGTAAGAAATGCTGGGAACTTATTAGCAGACAAATGTTGTTTAATCAGCTACACAATGGGGATCACACAGCAGTGCTAATCAGATGGAGGAGAGACTTTTGGTGGCAGGTAGCTTCAGTGTGAACGGCAGATGCTTTATGAGGAGACGGAAAATAAAATTAAAAAACATTTCATCCCGTGTAATTTATTCAATTTAGCACGCTCTTTATCCCATTTCCCATATGCTGTGGGATATAACTTTTTTTCCTGTATGTTCTGTGGTGTTCTGCATTTTACAGCTGGTACATTAAGAGAAAGCTAGTAATTTGAGGGTGCACTTGCAAGAGTGCAGCTAAACCTTGTTTCTATGAGGAATATGATTTCTGTAAACTTCAATGCAAGCTGAGCTGAACTGCGCCTCCCAGACTCACATGAGTGAAATTATTCTTCAGATTTCACACTTCTCCAAATCTTGTGATACAGTTGTTGACTATACCAAAATTTCAATTATTTATTTATCGTGAATGATATTGTGATCTGTTAGCAGACCGCAATACAACTATTATGAACATGGTGGCCACCTTTACAGTGGCAGCTAAAAAATTCCGTTGCATCTTTCTAAAGATGTCTGCTGTGGACTGCAAAGAGGGCCATCCAGAATAGTCTCCCAAGGTTGTTAATCTCAGTTTGTATTGATCATTATTAGTCTTGTATATTAGTGCCATGTTTTGTCCCTGCCTGTGCTGGCAAGAGTCTAAATTTGTTACTGATCCCCCCCCCCCATGTTCTTTGCAATGGCCATTGTGCCTCAGGCACAGAGAATCGACTTACTTGCCTATTATTATTTAAGCTTATGTCCCACCATTTTAGGACTCCACTTTGAACTTGTGTAGGGTTTATTCAGCCCTTTCTTCTCCTGAAGATATCCCACAAGGAAGTGGAGGATTAGGATCAGTTTTCCTACTCCTAGATGGGCTACCTTCACCGGTCAATGAGTCCCATCTGCCCCTAGCTTCCTCTACAGCAGGTGTAGAAAGTGTGTTCTTGACCGTTGGATCCACTATTGGTCTCATTCTCTCAATCTGCTGGAGTCTGTCTTTGCATGCAGAAGAAGTCCCTAACTCACCAAAGGTTTGAGATCCATCAGCTACCCTCACCTGGTTTAGCTGGCCAGACAAAACTGTTTCCTGGGGTGTGGCCACTATCACATGCTGACAGCTTCTAGGATCTCCAGGTGAGTGCATGATAGGGATCAAAGGTGGACAAACTACCCCAGAAGGTGCATGATGTGTTACCCATCAGAGGTACTATCTCTTCTCTAACATCCCATGCACCCCAAAATAGATTACATTCCAAGGAATACAGTGGACTCTAAGAGCACACATCTCAGGTGTCAATATTTTCAGAAATGCAAACGTTGGGATAAAATAGTGATTTAAATCCTTTTTTTTTTTTTTTGGTGACAACACATCACGAATTTTAATGTGGGCTTTTAGAAAAAGATGCACAGATTCATGCAAAAATAGGACGGTTTATTATTTATCATTGATTTTTCAGCCAAGGCTCTCAAAGTGGCTTACAGAAATCAATTGTAAGATGGTTGCTGCCTTAAGTCTCAGAATCTAAAAAGTCATGACACGTGAGGAAAAATGAATGGGAGGGAGAAGGGGAAAACAAGCTCATGTTTTGAATCTGAGAGTTCTGAAAGTGACAGCCAATGTCCATGGTTGGTTCTGGGAGGAAAATGGTGGTTGAAAATATTACGCACCTAAAAATGGTAGAAACCAGTAATAGAGACTTGTTTCCTAAGAGGGACAAAACCTTTGCAGGGAGACAGACAGAGGAATGATGGGGCTCAGGAAAGAGAATATTAAGGAACAAAATGTGAATTTTGAAAGAACAAAGCTCACAGTTAAATTAAATATCCAATTAAGTTATCTGCTTGGCAGCAAAGTATCTTTTTGACAGACGATTAGTTCTGGGCAAGTCAAAACACTTCAGTTATGCATTCACATAAGGCAATTAAAGAAAGTAATTTACATTTGAGGCAAGGAAGTTGTGAATTAATTGGAAAATTTTATGGTTAGTGTAAGTCCAGATGAAGCTGGCTTCCAGCACTCTGCTAGATTGGTTGGAGGAAATCACCTGACTTTCCTGAGAGTCTAAACCCTAAAGAGAGCAAAATTAATTTAGGTTACTGATGGTTGCCAGTTGCCGATTCTTAAATTCCTTTAGCATCTGTTTGTAATCCATCTTAGATTTAAAACTGAGATTGATTCAACAAAAAATGATGCTTTGGGTATAGTGAGTTCTGCAGTGCCTCTATAGGCAGGAGTTGGCTAGTTCAGATAAATGTTGCTAATAAACACCTTTTTGAGACATATGATGTAGGTGTGCCTTAGAACAATAGAACTGTAGAGTTAGAAGGGACCCCAAGGGTCATCTAGTCTAACCCTCTACAATGCAGGAATTCTGCCCACAGCCACCCCTGAACAGACTTGAACCATCAGCCTCCTGGTTAACAGCCAGTGGTATCATTTTTCTAGTCAGAAATTATTGTGCGCATAAACTATAGGTGGTATTTAACAAAGTTTTACTCAGAATGGCTCCGCTGAAATTCATGTTAAATCCATTAATCTCAATGGGCCTACTCTAAGTAAAAGTTAATTGACTACCACCCTTTGGGCTTTTTTTGTGTGGGTGGAGTGGGGAACCCATAACACCTGCAGATGTTTTATGCAGTCTTAAATTATATTCCTGTAATGTGGGGACTAATAGAGGGACAGTAAAAGTGGGCAGTGCTGTCCTTATGGCAGCAATGGGCTTTGGGCTTCAAGGCTGGAAGGATGAATACCCACCATCTACTACTCAGAGGTCAGATGATCTCCTTACTCCTTTGGATACCTGTTTGGAAATGTGAACTGCCCATATTAACTTAAACATTTCCATCAGGATCAATGTGCTATTTTTCTTGTTGATTTCAGCTGGCAATGTTTCTTCTCTAACTGCCCCCTGCATTTCATTTGCAAAAATAAAATAAACTCCAGAAAACAGAGTGAAGGGAAGCAGCAATGGAAGGGGTGATGCAAGCCAGTGCTTACTAAATGTATATTGTGCTTGATTTTTTTTTTTAAAAAACCTCTACAAGAAAAGTTGCCCAGCCCACTCCTATACAATGGTACCTCAGGTTACAAACACCTCGGGTTACAGACTCTGCTAACCCAGAAGAAGTACCTTGGGTTACAAACTTTACCTCAGGACGAGAACAGAAATCATGTGCCGGCAGCAGGAAGCCCCATTAACTAAAGTGGTACCTCAGGTTAAGAACAGTTTCAGGTTAAGAACGGACCTCCGGAACGAATTAAGTTCTTAACCTGAGGTACCACTGTATCACTTTGCCCAACCATTGTTCCCCTGCTGCTGTTGACATCTGTCTGTCTCGAGAGACAATGGAGTGTGCCTACAGTGGTGAGGTCAAACCACTACATTAGCAGCACTGAAGTGACCTCCCCAGGGCGCAAGCCTGGGCAGTGTTGATGGTCGTCCTGGGCCGCCCAATTGACAAGACCCCGCTCTCAGCCTCGCTGACGTGATTCAAAGGAAAGGAAAGCAGTATGTTTGATGCCAGCTTGGCTGCAGGACTTGCCGGAAGGAGGTGTACAAGGCACCATCCTAAGACTCCATTCCGGATTTGTGTAGGGCCTACTCCTTAGCCTTTTCTCCTCTTGAAGATATTCCACAAGGAAGCAGAGGTATTGGATCAGAGTTTTCCTACCCCTAGGTGGGCTACCTTCCCATGCTGACAAGCCCCAATACCCCCTCCACTTTCCCAAATTGAATTCTTTCACCCTCCCCGCAAGACCAAATTAGAACTATAATCTGTGTGTGTGTGTGTGCGTGCGCGCGCGCGCACACACATGCTTTTCTTCTATGATGGAAATGGTAAGTGACCATTAAGCAGGTAGCACTATAATAAATTGTTTTGACTTTTTGAAACAGTGACATTAAAAAGCACATTTGGGTTTTAGAGCATAATTAGCCCATTATTCTACTAACTGGATTTTGCTATATTACACGTTTTCCCTAAAATAATTTTTATCCCAGAGATGAGTGCATTAAGCCACAATGAAGCCTCTCCTGTGGGCTATAAGCTGGAATTTGGGTGCATCATTTGTATGTACAAGGCCAACCCCATAGAATCAAATGTGTCATGGTGGACAAGGATCATAAAACCACTGAGTGATCGTAGCAATGTGTAAGGCCCCACCCCCTGGTCTTAGTTCAAAGGTGTCTTATATATTTCACAACTAAGCAGGGCCGACCCATCCATGAGACAAGGTGAGGCAACTGCCTCATGCGGCAGGATTCACGGGGCGGCATTTCACGATGTCACTCTTCAGTCCCCCATTGTTTCCTGATGTCAATCTTCTCTCACCCAGGCTAAAGATACTACCATTGCCTCCGTTCCCAATGACCTGGTCTTTTTTTCTGAAATGACACCAGCACACTACTGAAACTCAACAGCTCTTCCATTGCTCAGGTTGTTGGTTCTGAATTGTGCAGGAGTGGCCAACACAGTGAGGTGCTGTTGTACCACCACCCAGTGTCGTAGCGTGGGTTGTCAGCACCCGGGGCAAGGCAAGTAATTTGCGTCCCCTAACCCTTAACCTGCCGCCGCTGCCAGCTTCTTCTTGCTGCTGCCTGGTCTGGTCTGGTGTGGTTCTCTCCCGCACTCAGTGCTGCGCTGGGTGGCCGCTGCACTGTCCCTCCCCCAGATAGTCCCTCGCTCTCTCTCCACCCACAGTGGGCGGCGACCCGGCGGCTCGGATCGGATTCGCACAGCCAGCACTGCAGTGAGAGAGAGTGAGTGAGCCAGGTAGGGGCAGAGAGCTGAGAGTGCGAGTGCACCCCCCAGATGTTGCACCCGGTGCGGCTGGCCCCCCTGCACCCCCCACGCTACGCCACTGCCACCACCTGCCCCCCACAAAGAGCAACATCACTGCCACTTACTGGGATGAAACGGGGCAGGGCAGTGTTGCGCTTGGGGCTGTATGGGCATGCCAATTGAGCCAGTCTTGTGCACTCACAATGTGCTCTTGCCCTCAGCCCAATCAGTCCCAATAAGTGACAATAACACTGATGTTGGGAGGGTGGCACTGGTGGGGCCCCACCCCACTGTGTTGGCTGCCCCATGAATCATAGGAGCCATTTCCTAGGGTCTGAGGGGTCTTCAGCCTCTTCCCCATAAAATATTTGAGGGGGCTGGACTCCTCCAAAGTTGATGAGCATTGCCACTGAACTAGTGTTCCTGTGCCGCATCATGTGGGGTGGGGCTTAACTCCCCCCTCTGGTGTTTTATTCAAGTTGGCACCCCTGCCTGGAATTATGTAGAAAGCTGTTTGTATATGCAGTTTCCCACAGCTTTCTGTTTGTTTTGGTGACCTCATCAATATTTTGCTGCTGGTTTTCTCCTCTTCTATCCCCCCCCCCACTTCATGCTGCTAATGTTGTGAGAATCGGTATTTTTTAAAATATTGAATAGATATTATGCTATGTATCAGCATAATATAATTATTTGGAAATGTGTGTTTTACGTGAACCCATTAAAGATTTATACAATGTAAGTGGCATATAACCTCTTCTTCTTCTTTGAAGTTTAATTTTAGCCAGTGCTTCCTCCCCCCCCCCAAAAAAAAATGTTTAGGGGTACTCTCATTCTCCTACTCTTATTGAAATACTGCCCCTCAAGGAGGCCAAACTTAGATTCACAAAATGTTTAGGGGTATGCGTACCCCTGTGTACCCCCAGAAAAAAAGCACTGATTTTAGCAGCTTTATTAGACTTCTTATTTTGTTGGTCAGGAAAATGAGGGTGAATGCCTGTTGGGCTGTCATTTTTGCACAATGTTCTGGGGAGCAGCAGTGATTGAAATTTGGGGGTTTTAAGTGTGCAAAGTGGGCTCCATTTGCTTCTAGATACACCCTCCCAGCAGCATCTCTTGAAAAGTTATATTCCCAGTATGAGGCAAGCATACAAACAAAGTCTCTATTAACATTTCCCCATCATTTATTCATCCAGTTATAAATAATTTTGAATTATTAGCAAAGCTTCTGACTTCACACTATTCTTTGCTACTTGGGGAACCTGCCCTGACCTTGCTGGTCCAAGAATGGTATTGATTAAGTTAGTTCATTGAAATGCAGCTTCACCTCCTTGAAATTTGCAACATGGGCACTGAGAAGCAGGTGGGGATATCTGTATTTAGCAGACAAAAGCTGCAAAAGTTCAAGGCTTGACTATTACTGGTAGGACTTCATTTACTAGCAAGTCAAAGAACCTCTTGGAATGCTAGCAAGTGAAACAAAAATAATTCCAATGATTTCTTCCCCCTTCATACACAGTAGTTTGGGTATTAAACACACACTAAACAAATGAAAAATGTAGCAGAGCATTCAATGAAATTAGGAGGAATGAAATGAATCGGAGATTTTCCACCTCTGTGAATCAAATCTAAATACTCATTTCCCTCAGCGAGTGTTCAAAGTGAGATTTAAGCCTTTCCAATGCTCTGATTCCAAAAGGTTTTGTTTTCCTAAATTCAATACAGTGGTACCTCAGGTTACATACGCTTCAGGTTACATTCGCTTCAGGCTGCAGGCTCCGCTAACCCAGAAATATTACCTCGGGTTAAGAACTTTGCTTCAGGATGAGTACAGAAATCGTGCTCCGGCAGTGCGGCAGTAGCAGGAGGCCCCATTAGCTAAAGTGGTGCTTCAGGTTAAGAATAGTTTCAGGTTAAGAACGGACCTCCGGAACGAATTAAGTACTTAATCTGAGGTACCACTGTAGTCCTTAAGTCAGCCTGTTTCTTAAAATATTGGGTACTGTCTGGAAATAACCTATCAACAGAGTTCTGTGCTTGTCTCCTCAGAAGTAAACCCATTAAATTCAATACCAGTGACTGGGAGAGTTCTTGGGGGCTTCTCAAGGACATCTTATTTGATCATTGTGATATGAGGATGTAAGAAGCAGCCGTCCAGGATCTCAGGTAGAACTCTGAACTTGTGTGCATTTCTTTTATGTTCTTGGAACAGAATAAATTCTGTTTCCTGAATTGTGTTGTTGTTTTTTTAAGGAAAGATTATGGCTGCATACACATCCTAAACTGAAAGAAAACCCTGGAAATTATAGTTTGCTTAGGGTTCTGGGAACTGTAGCTCTGCAAGAGCTAAACTGCAGTTCCTAAGATACTTTTGGGAGTGGGGGAAAATATGCTCTAAATATATGGCTTGTATGCAGCCTATGCAAGACTGAAGAAAGCCCAAATCAGCATTGCAACCCGTTCCACGCAACATAATCATCATTGTATTTTGTTTGCAACAGACATTGCTTAGAAAGGAGTCGATGAATAATGTTGTGAGTTTGGAGTGTTCAACTGGCTGCCAGACCCCTCTAATCTCTGGATCCAGCAAGTGTTAGAATTTAATCAAGGCTTCTAATTCTTGGAATAGCCAATCTAGTCTCCTGGTAAGGTGATAAACCTGGGTGATGGGTCATAGTCTGAGACAGAAAATGGGTGTGGCCCCTTCCTTCAACAGATAAAGCCAGAATTTAGAATAGAGAGTTTTGGAGCAGCGATGTGACCTAGAGGAAAAAGCAGCAAGCTGGAGAAAGTTGGAGAGCAATGCTTGATGTCTGTTTGACTGTGGCTATGGGAGAAACAGGACTCTTTCGGGGTGTTAATGCTGTGAACCCCTCCACCGCAGGCTCAGGTGGTATATATGTGTAAATAAACCATATATCTCAAAGATACCACAGTCTCTGCTTTGCCCCATTGCCAAAAAGAAACACGAACCCTTAGTGAGTGCTTGGAACCCCTGGAATCTTGCACCGCTTGGAGACTGAGGTGGTGTGCAACAATATTTTTTGCTTAAATAAATAAAAACCCTCAGAACAACCATTTCAGGGGACCTCTACGGGCCACATTTCCCCGTGTTTTTCCAAAAATGAATGCATAATTCATGGGAAAGTATTGACTCGTGTACAGCTCCTTCAGTTTTGAAAGCCTTCATTTATCTTCCTCACCCCTTTGACATTTTCTAAATCTCTCTGGGTCTTGCGGCTCTCGCTGCCGGCTCCCCCCCCCCTTCATTGGAATTGTACTCTGTGCCTGACCTTGCAGGTGAGGCTTGCTGCTCTTTATCAGAAAGATTGGGCATGAGGGGTGGTAATCTCTCTCAATGCTGTCCGCTAATGATTAAAGTCCTGAAAAAGAAAAGCAAACAAACAGGCTTATTGAGGTTTCTGGGAAATACGTTCAAGTGATTTGGTGTCTGGGGGTGAAGGTAGTTGGGGCGATGGAAAATGGGTGAGGGAAAGCCAAAACGATGGAGGGGATGGAAAGGTTGTAGCATTTGGGATGTCTTTGTTTAGAGCAGCCTTTCTCAACTTGTGGGTCCCCAGATGTTGTTGAACTACAACTCCCATCACCCCTAGCTAGCAAGGCCAGAGCTCAGGGATGATGGGAGTTGTAGTCCAACAACATCTGGGGACCCACAGGTTGAGAACCACTGGTTTAGAGGAAAGGTGATCAAGAGGCGGAAGGGCAGAAGCTTATAAAATGACATACACATAGCAAAGTGGGCAGAGATGTGATGTCATGCATGAGATGCATGATGCGTGTGTATGACATCATACACATGGTAATCATTTCATGTGTGTGGCATCATGTGTGGGATAAGGGACACTGCACTATCAGGAGGCCCAGTGTGGAGCCCAGCCTGGCTTCAATGACTGGTGGCTTCTCCTCTCTCACGTTCAGGAGGAGCCGACCACTGAATCCAAGCCACTTTCAGTTCTGTGCTTGCCCTCCTCCATCTCCATAACATTGAGGGTCCCCTGCCCTCTCCCAACAGATATGGGGGTGGCAAAGACACCTCAGCCTCATAGAGTTGGCTCCCCTGTGATAGAGGAGGATAAAAAGAAAGAAAAGTGGAAGAAATTTTCTGCAAAGCGGTGGAAAGGATAGGGAACCGTTGGCTCTCCAGATGTTGCTATCCTCCAGGGCCCGTCATCCCTTGTCAACAAGGCTGTGCAGACAGAGGCTGATGGGATTTGGAGTCCATCTACCCCTGGAAAGCCACAGGCTCCCCATTCCTGGCTTAAGGGATGAGGTGAAATGCTTCCACTGACCACTGGAGGGTTGTCCCCTTGCTTGCACATACCTCAACATGAAATGCTGCCACCCAGTCTTGTTGTGACTTGAGAGAAAGTGTGTGTCAGGAAGATGTATGGCGGGCAGTTATGCAAACCCAGCTCCCTTTCTGTATTCTGATGCCTTATCACTGGTATATTTCCCAGAGGCTTATCAGGACAATTTAAAAATATGCAAACCCTTGTAGGTTTTGATGAGAAAGTGAAGGGGAGGTGAATGAAGTGGGTGGTGTTGGGGGGAGGGAGAGAGAGCGAAACTGCTGAATAATTCAAACGCCACTGCTAGAATCAACTCCAGTGAGTGTCATTTTTCATTCCGGCGTTATGAGTGACTGACTGGTTGCCTTGTGTCCTAGTCCTAGTCTCAGATGTTGACCTTCCTGTAATGACAAGAGAGGTCCCTTTCTAGTTTGACAGTCACCTTTCCAACGCGATGGCGTCAGCGCCATGCAAAATTAATGGACTCACAATGAATTATAAATGTTTTCCAAAACAGTTTGCGTCTATAAATTTAGACCGCTGGATTCCCCAAGATTGACAATCGAGCATTAGCAGTTCTGACTGAGGGTGTGTTCCGATGCACAAGCAACTCTCCCCAATTCTGTGGGAAGCTCAGGTGTGCATTGGGCATTGATCTGATGGGCAACTCCTCCAGTCATTGTGGTGGCCCAGACCCAGAAACCTCAGCTCCCAGCATCCATCGCCAAATGCCAAGATCGTAAGAGCCCACCAGGTTCAACTGGTGCTGACGTCTGCCATGGGTCCAAGAGGAAAAATGGAACTTTAAGATCACAATATGAGTTTGCTGGATCAGTACAACAGCCTATCTAGTCCAGCATCCTGCATTTACAGTGGCCAACCAGAGGCCCATGCGATACCTGTAAGCTGGACAAGAGTACAATAGCATTCTGCCCACCTGTGATTCGCAGAAATTGTATTCATTGGCATAACTGAAATACTTTATTGTCACTTGTACAACTTGTCTACAGTGAGATTACACGAGGACCCCCACTCAGCTCTATTAGTCTTAATTCCCCTCGTTTACTGACGCACATCCACGAAATCCGAAAGTCAGTTGCCCTGTTGTTATCTTTTCGTTCAGCAGCCTAACACCCCATGGATAGAAGCTGTTCTTTACCCTGTTGGTGTGACTAATCATGCTTCTATATCTTCTGACCGAGGGCAGGAGATCAAGAAAGTGCCAGCCAGGATGTGAATCATCCCTGAGAATTTTCCTCACTCTCCTGAGGCAACGTTCTTCCTATATTTCATCCAGCGGATTCATGGAACAGCCCATAATATCTTGTGCTGTATTCACCACCCTCTGTAGGCACTTCCTGTCAGTTGATGTCAAACCAGTGTACCACACCGTGATGCAGTATTAAAGGACACTTTCTATTGTTGACCGGTAGAAGGAGATCATCAAATGCTGATTGACATTGTTCTTCCGTAATACTCTTCTGAACATAGTCATCATGATGGGGATTAGATAGCTCAGTTGGTAGAGCATGAGACTCTTCATCTCAGGGTCATGGGTTTGAGCCCTGCATTGCAGGGGGTTGGACTAGATGATGCTCATGTTGTTGTTGTTTAGTCATTTAGTCATATCCAACTCTTCGTGACCCCATGGACCAGAACACGCCAGGCACTCCTGTCTTCCACTGCCTCCCGCAGTTTGGTCAAACTCATGCTGGTAGCTTCGAGAACACTGTCCAATCATCTCTTCCTCTGTCGTCCCCTTCTCCTTCTCCCCTCCCAACTCTACAGTTCTATGGAGGTTCCAATTTCACATCCGGAAAAACTTTCTGACAGTAAGAGCCGTTTGACAGTGGAACGGTCTCCCTCGGGAGTTTGTGGGCTCTCCTTCCTTGGAGATTTCTAAGCAAAGGTTGGATGGGTATCTGTCATGGATACTTTAGCTGAGATTTCTGCATTGCTGGGGGTTGGACTAGATGACCCTTGGGGTCCCTTCCAACTCTCTGATTCTTTTAAAGCCATACAAGTTGAGGGCTATCTTTGCTTCCCGTAGGGGCATGTGCCATATTTGAGTTTGCAACTTGGAACACATATTTCCATACACCTATTGCATGTAGACGCGGGACAGGGACGCGGGTGGCACTGTGGGTTAAACCACAGAGCCTAGGACTTGCCGATCAGAAGGTCGGCGGTTAAAATCCCCGTGACAGGGTGAGCTCCCGTTGCTTGGTCCCTGCTCCTTACCAACCTAGCAGTTCGAAAGCACGTCAAAGTGCAAGTAGATAAATAGGTACTGCTCCGGCGGGAAGGTAAGCGGAGTTTCTGTGTGCTGCTCTGGTTCTCCAGAAGCGGCTTACCGTATTTTTCGCTCTATAACACGCACCCGACCATAACACGCACATAGTTTTTAGAGGAGGAAAATCCGTAGGCATGCCACCCGTAGGCATTCCCTCCATAACACGCACAGACATTTCCCCTTACTTTCTAGGAGGAAAAAAGTGAGTGTTATGGTGCAAAAAATACGGTAGTCATGCTGACCACATTACCCAGAAGCTGTACGCCGGCTCCCTCGGTCAATAAAGCGAGATGAGCGCCGCAACCCCAGAGTCAGCCATGACTGGACCTAATAGTCAGGGGTCCCTTTACCCTTTACCTTATTGCATGTAGAAAAATTGCACATACAGAGGAATGTGGTGCTTGCTTCCCCCACAAACCAGCATTCATGCATTGATTCAAAACTCAGAACCAGCTTAGATATAGATAGGATCTCACTCTTATCTCCAGAGTCTGTACTGGAGCCAGCTCCAGGGTTGATGGGGCTCTTGCCAAAGTGTCATCAGACGAGCTCCGCTGAGTGACTTCTCAGTCATGTTTTTGTTTGGTAAGCAGCGGCAAGGAGCAGGGAAAGCACAATTTAAAGTTTCCCACAAAGTCCTAGAGCAGTCATCATCATGTTAACATGGCCAGAGGGGGCGGTCAGGGCAGGCACCATAAATATAGCAGAGTGACTCCATCATCTCTGTTGAGAGACAAGCTTCCTTTTAGATTGTATGTCTGAGGGCTGGGGCTGCCTTGTTGTTGTTTTTTGTTTCGAATTGTTCTGTAAAGCCACTCAGGGAACTGTTTTGGTAGACAGAAAGGGGTGGTGGTGGAATGCATCAAAATAAATAAATATAGACTAGAGTCAGCTACTGAAAATTAAGTTCCTCTGTCTCTTGTCTCTTACAGATGTCTGCCCCCCAAACTACCTATTGCAGGAATCCTGGAGTCATTTCAAACAAAGTTACAAGTAATTCCATTCTCTCCCTTTTGTGCGTCAAGACAAAAAGCAGAGAGAGTGAGAGTGCGCACTGATTTTTATAGCTTCACATGGGGTTTTAGGCACAGTAATGATCAAAATTTGCTTCCACTGAAGCATCGTATTTGGAGAGGAAAAAGTTCATTCCTTGCTTTGCATCTCAGTTAAATATGGTCCTCAGTTTGTTTGACTTCTCTGTAATCAACCATCCCTGAAATGAATACGTGTGTTGACAGGCTAACTAGCACATTTATTTTAGCAATGAACAAAAGACCTCTCCTGTGGATCCCCCCCCTTTTCTTGCCACAAAATGTATTTATGCTTCTTATTCAGATGGGTTTAGGAATTGTTTCTTCTCTACTCCCTTCTTCATTTC
Organism: Podarcis bocagei; assembly: GCF_964188305.1. Taxonomy (NCBI): domain Eukaryota; kingdom Metazoa; phylum Chordata; class Lepidosauria; order Squamata; family Lacertidae; genus Podarcis; species Podarcis bocagei. The sequence goes on from NC_138139.1 coordinate 41,240,201, forward strand.
TCTCTGGCAATATATATATATATATATATAACCTTTGTAGGATAAAGGGGGCAAGGGAATTATAAGCAGAAATGATTGGGTGTTGTGATCCTTGGCTCAGACAGAATTTGGTTCACCTGTAAGGGCAGGACTCAGGGCTGGGGAATATCAGACCCAGGGGCCAAATGTGGCCCTCTGAAATTCTCTGTCTGGCCCTTGGGACTCTCCCCCAAATTCCATGATTTGCTGCTGTGGTTGTCTTTGTCTAACTGACCATGCCTTTGCTTGCTTGGAGATCAGAGAGGGCTGTGTGCAGAAATTCGCTTAATGTAGAAAGGGAAAGTTTCCATTGGTTACTCTGCCTGATTGTGCCTCTGGCTGTACCCAACACTGGCATGTGCCCCCCCCCCCAAGGTAAAAGCAAGTTATTTTATTTATTAATTAATCAGATTTATATACCACCCTTTGCCAGAGGATCACAGGGCGGTTTATAGTATAAAATACACATCATAACAACAAACAAGACAATAACTCCAAAACAATAGCGAGGACTGCCATATGTCTGGAATTTGCTGAACATTTCTGGGATTTGTCCACTGAAAACAGTCTGGGCAGAATTTTCAAAAATCAGAAGTGTGTTGTTGTTGTTGTTGTTGTTGTTGTTGTTGTTGTTGTTGAATTTCCTAAAAACAAACAAACCCTCAGACCTGTTTTTTAAAGATAACCCCATCCACCAAAGCTTAGCAACTTTTACCAAAATGGTCAACAAGTTTTGTGCCTGAATTTTCACTTTTTCAAATATGGCAACCCTTCAATAACTTTACCCATGGTAAGAGCATGAGTCTCTTAATCTCAGGGTTGTGGGTTCCACGTTGGGCAGCAGATTCCTGCATTTCAGGGGGTTGGACTAGATGACCCTCGGGGTCTCTTCCAACTCTGCAACTCTTCTATGATTCGATTTATGACTAGGTTTTGGCCAAAAAGCCTTAGTATCCCCAACTGACATTGGTTGGATCCTGAGCAAGAGAGTTCCACTTTGGTCATGCTGTAATGAGGCTCAAGTCACAAACAGGAAGGTAAGAAGGCATTGTTTTCTGTTTTCCCTTCATTCCTCACATGCGGCACTGCTTCCGTTCTGCTTCCATTTGGCTTCCACCAAAAGCTGTGTTATTTGTCTCATTGTCCCCTGTAGCAAAATCATGTAACTTACATAGGTTACGTTTTCATTATGTTGTTCAATCCCATTCATTTTACTGCAAAGAAAAGAGAATGTTAATGGGTGGGGTTGGGGTGAGCATAATCAATTGCATGTCCTTTGTGAACCAAAAGCAGCAGCAACCATGAATACCAATTTTATCCGCTGGATTGGTTTCTGTTCCAGACAAGGAACAAATAAGTGAACACCAGCAATTTCCATTCTGTTTCTGTTTTTGTTGGAATTCTGTCACATCCGTAGCCATGCCCAATTTCTCGCATTGAGTTTGACGGGACCTATAGCTCAGTTGGGAGAGCCTGAGACTTGTAATCTCAAGGTTGTGGGTTTGAGCCCCATGTTGGGCAAAAGATTCCTGCATTGCTGGGGGGTTGGACTAGATGACCCTCATGGTCCCTTCCAACTCTACAATTCTATGGTTCCATGTGTGAGAAACTTGCTCTGGATACAGTGCGATGCTTTGAAAAAAGATCTTGCCTCTTTGAGAACAGGCAACTCTGTAAGGCGGAGAAGAAAAGGGATTGAGAAGGGGAAGGGAAGTAAGATCACGGTTGCAATTATCTCTGTGTTTGCTCATGAATAAACCAAAGTAATCAAATATAGATTTACGAGCAGAAAAATAGCATCCCTGAGCCTTGGGTGCATTACAGCCCTGCTTCAATTCCACAGAACTTGTCATTGCTCTCTGCATCCAAACTTGTCAATGAATAGTTTTTCCCCACTAGTTTCATATGGATCATTTCTTGAAAATATTCATGCAGATCACAAGATATTGTCTCTTGGTTTTTACTCTTACATATTTGAAACAACATCTCTCTAGTAGTAGTAGTAGAACAGCAGCAGTTGGGGTCTCTGTAGGTGGTTGTTGATATTCCCCCCCCCTTTTCTCCCTTTGACTTTACACTGTTCATCTTCAGGCTTCTATTGGATGCATTTTGATGAACAATTCCTGAAATGATGGATTTAGGCTTTAAATGAAATTGTGCTCCATAAGCTGTGAAACAAAGATTCATAACTCATCCTCAGCGCCACACGTTTTCGGTGAAAATTATCTTTCATGCTTTGATCTACACTGTATCATTTAACTGAGTGTCCTCATGCACAGTATCAATCAAATCTGCAGAAGGTGCTGGAGAAAACTCATTGGAGACCCGGAGAATACAAATCATGGACACATCTGCTGGGGAGAAAGGGGGGAAAATGAGCCGTAAGTCACAGTTTTAGTCTTGCCCAATTACAGCTGAACGATTCCTGTGCAAACACTCGAGAATGAAGTTCTGATCTTCCAGGTCTCCATTTTTGCCATGAGCCCACAGCACTGGTGGGACCCAGGCTTTGGTTGGCAGGCCTGATGCAGGAGGAGGAAGAACTAAGAATCTGGCCTGATGGGGACCAGGGTTGGAAAGGGGAGGCTCTTTTGCTTGTTCCTCAACTTGTGCTTCAGAAAGAGGAGCAGGGATGCAGACTCCTTCCCCCAGGCCTTCCAGCAGAGGGGAGAGACTTAATGGAGGCTGGGGAGGGCTGTGGGCAGCCAAGGGGGGAAGGAACTCAGGAGCCAGCAGTGATTGATCAGGAGTCAAAATAAGAGGATGCAGTACTGTCACCTAGAGAATCTGACACCGCCTCCATGGATGGGAGCAGGCTCAACTTGGAAGAGCGTGCTTTTGCAATCTCAGCATTCCTGCAAAGTGAGCGATGTTAGGATATACAGTGGTACCTCGGGTTACATACGCTTCAGGTTACATACGCTTCAGGTTACAGACTCCGCTAACCCAGAAATAGTGCTTCAGGTTAAGAACTTTGCTTCAGGATAAGAACAGAAATCAGGCTCCGGCAGCGTGGCGGCAGCAGGAGGCCCCATTAGCTAAAGTGGTGCTTCAGGTTAAGAACAGTTTCAGGTTAAGAACGGACCTCCGGAACGAATTAAGTTGCCCGGGACATTCTGGGATCAAATCAGAAACCGGGACAGTTTCTGTAAATCCAGGACTGTCCCTGGAAATTAGGGACACTTAGAGGATCTGCAGTTCTGAATATCTTGACTGAATCTTGAACTCCTGAATTGTTACCCTGACCTTGTGTCTGCTACCAAGTCTTTATTCCCATGAATAAAGATCTTTCTTACTTACAAATAAGAACCTGTTGGGAGGATTTTTTTTAAAAAATGCAAACTGCTTCAGAAATGTAGAGAAGTGAATTTAAGAGTGGAAAGTGAGAAAACTGAGGAAACTTTAAATTTAAAGATTATATGGTCAGGGCATTGCATAATGACCCCCATCTTATTGGCACTCACACTGTGCTCCGCTAGGCCACTAAACAGCTGATGAACAACCTGAACAATATAACACAACACGATGGCCAATAACAATGGCACTAAACACTCTTTATAGACTAATAAATAGTGGTGTGTTATTTTGTTCAGCTTTTCTATATTGCAACACAGGGGTCTGTTTACAGATTATTGTTGGACAACCTGAGGCAGGCATGGGGGACCTCAGGCCCAGGGTGAATGTGGCCCTCCAGGCCTTTCTATCTGGCCCTTGGAACTCTCCTGAGGCCACACCTCCTCCCTGGTCACACTCCATACCAGCTCAGCTGAGTTACACTACATCAGGTATGTATCTAACTCTCTCCTGGGCTGTGGTAGTTTCTGCTACCTATAGGAAGCAGGGAGGGGAGCCAGAAGAACAAATATCCTTTCTACTTATGCATGAAAACGACTGCAGCACACTAGGAATGATTCAGGCTTCACAAATCTCTAAAATAAGTCACTCTGGGCTAAATCCTGCAAATATTTGCAGCCTCATTGAATTTTAATTGCTCGAACTGCCACATTAGGCCCTTGTGGCTCATCTGAGTAGCAAGGAGAATGAAGTTTCTTGTGTGCATAAAGGGTAAGATGAGTAATTCAAAACTGGGGATGGATCGATCTGTCAATTACCCATTTCTGCGTCAGTTTGCTTAAAAGAAAGAAGAAGCCTTCATGGCAATTTGTACACACCTGAGTGCATGTTGCGCCTTGTGTATGCATATTTGCATGCAGGTCTGCCTAATATTCACATTTTTGGCAGCAATTTACCCTTGTACATTATTTTCACACCCGTCGTGTATTTTTGTGGTTGGAGAGTTGCATCACAAAATTCAGAGAAGTGCAGATTTCAAAGGACAGCTGTGTTTCAATTCACATATTTATTCCCAAATTGTGAATTGGGCAGGTTCACATTAAAAGATGAACCAAACACGTATCTCTCTCATCCTTGTCAATGCTGCCAAGTTATTTCCCCCCGCATATTGACCAGCAGCTATTTGCCCATATTCTGCCCATTGAAACAGGTGGGGGAGAAGGCAGGAAGGCCAATGGTAGGTTAGATCTAATATAACCCCTACTTTACAACAGCTGCACCTACTGCCAGTTTGCTTCTGGCCCAGTTCAAGGTGTGCACATTACCGTTTAAAGCAGGGCCGGTCCACCCATGAGGCAAGGTGAGGCAACTGCCTCAGGCGGCAGAATTCACAGAGACAGCAGATCCCAATGTCCCCCTAGTTCCTGATGCAGATACTACCTCACCCCTTGTTCCCTGACAGAGAGGGATGTGCCATTTTGGGGTCTGCTGGTTGCCAAAATGTCTTGGACCGGCCCTGGTTTAAAGCCGTAAATGATTGGAAAGCAAGCAGACCAAGGTTGAAGAACGATAAAGCATTTCCCTTGGCAAAGATCCCTGGGCACACACTTTGCCAAACTGCCTTTCAACCAATGCCGTTGGCTTGAGTGTACCCGCCATTTCCTCTCTACGGCTTTTGAAATGCGAAATTTGAAACACTAAAATCCAGCGCTAAAAATAGTGAAGGAGGGAACATCTGTGAAAATGGTACATAACAATGTTTTTTAACATCTGCCCCTCTGGAATAAAATTGCTTGTGTTCTCATTTAACATCAGATAAATCTTTGTGCGCTGATATGTTTACATGTTTAAATGCAGGTTTGAGATGAGAGAAGAGTCTGATTTAATTGAGTACCAGCTCTTAACATCTTCATTGGTTTTAATTTTAGTTTGAACATGTCATTTGCAGGCTTCCAAAAATGTTTTTCCTTTCCTTATGCTTCTGACGGCCTTAAGTCAACATGGTGGAAAGACAGAAATCTGAAATAGGCACTGGGATCCCCACCCCACCCCTAGTCACAATGGGACTCATATCCAGTTCTGTGTGCCACACAAACCAGCTCTTTAATTTGTTTAAACCTCTGTTTTGTTTATGGATTCAAGGGGAGAGCAGAGGCTGAAGGTAACTGATAAGAGAAGATCAGTGTCCCTAGAGCAGACATATAGAAACTTTGTGCCTCCAGTTGCTGTTGGACTTCAACTTCCATCATTCCCAGCAGTGGCATAGCATGGATTGCCAGCATCCGGGGCCACACAGATGCGGACTGGGAGGGAGGGAATTGGTTGCATGCACATTCAACTGCCTAACGGAGTCCTTGCCACCCAGGAGATCACAGCCCCAGAGGTCACTTCTGGAGAGGTCACTTCCTAGTTTGCATGGAGAAGTCATTTTCAACAGAGGCCCAGCGACAGATGTGCACAGCTGTATTAAGGCAATTGAAATTGCCCTGACAATTTTGCACTGGGCAACTGCCCCTGTGTCCCCTCCATGCTGCACCACTGATCGCCAGCCAACAACTGTCCAGTGGCAACCGCCTTGCATGCCGAAGGTCCCAAGTTCAATCCCTGGTGTCCCCAGGTAGGACTAGGAGAAACTACTGTCTGAAATAATAATAATAATAATAATAATAATAATAATAATAATAATAATTAATAATTTATTTATTTATACCCCACCCATCTGGCTGAGTTTCCCCAGCCACTCTGGGCAGCTCCCAATCAAGTGTTAAAAACAGTACAGCATTAAATATTTAAAACGTCCCTGAACAGGGCTGCCTTCAGATGTCTTTTAAAGATAAGATAGCTGCTTATTTCCTTCACATCTGAAGGGAGGGTGTTCCACAGGGTGGGCGCCACTACCGAAAAGGCCCTCTGTCTAGTTCCCTGTAACCTCACTTCTTGCAATGAGGGAACCACCAGAAGGCCCTCGGTGCTGGATCTCAGTGTCCGGGCTAAACGATGGGGGTGGAGACGCTCCTTCAGGTATACCGGACCGAGGCCGTTTTGGGCTTTAAAGGTCAGCACCAAATCTTGGAATTGTGCTCGGAAATGATGGGGAGCCACTGCCAGTCAGAACAGGGAACACTGGGCTAGATGGACCAACAGTGTGACTTGGCTCAATGCAGATTCCTATGTTCCTATGGAGGGATATCCCTGCTGAAAAGCTTTCTTTCTTTCTCGGATCTTGCAAAACACTGCCCACATCCTGCAGGGCACGGCTGGGTCATTGTGCACAAGAGTCATCCCCACAAGGTAAGGCAAAGCACTGTTTGCTGTAATGGCATGTCAGCAAGACAGAATTTAACTTAGCTAGAGAAAATAGCAAATGCAGAAAACAGACACTGACAGATTCGCATTGCGATCAGAACCAACATCATTCCTGCTCAAGCAGACAATTTTGATTTAGAGCCATATCTGCTGGTGGTTTGCTTTTTCACCAGCTGTCAATCACGGGAGACAAAAGGCTCCAGGGAACCTGCTTCAGTACATTAGAGATCACCTTTTCGACAGACAGCCCTGTCTCTTCAGTTTGCCTCGCTCGCTCTCCAAAACATCCTGGGAGAGAAGGGCCGGGAAGGTATTAAGAAAACACTGCCGTCTTACTCAAGGAGAACAGCAGCCTAGCTTGGCAACCTTGCTTGGAGTGCATCAGGTTCTAATTTTAGGCTTTGGATCAGGGCAATTGTCACAGTCAGTGTGTATTAATAAGCAACCATTCAACTGAGATTTTTTTAAAAAATGTTCTTTAATATTTCCCTCTAATTCTGAACTCAATAGACCTGTGCCAATGGCTTTGTAGGAAAAACAGGGCAACCCATATGCCACAGAGGTTTCAGGATACTGAGAGAAATCCCAAGACACTCAACTAGTTAAAAAACACCACCACCAGACTCTCACCCCATATGCAAAAACAATTTCCCTCCAAATAGTCCCTTTTACTCTAAAAAAACCCCTCCTGCTGTTCTTGCCCGATAGGCTTCCAAAAACCAGTGTGTGACAGTGTGCAAGGTTGGGTGAATCTGTCAGTTTCAGTTTCTTTCAGTTTCTCACTTTTTAAGTCCTAAGTTCTTCACATTTTAATATCAGTTTGCCTTTTTGAAACTAAAAACAACAACCCCTATTGAAAATTCCACCAGCATGTTGGTGCAAATTGTCCTAATCTATATTTAAAAAAAAATGGGGGGGGGGGTCTGCAATTTATCTAATATAAGCATCTTGCAAAACAATTTATCCTGATATCATACATTTCTGTCAGCAACTTTTATGCACAATTTACCATATTTAAAAATCTTATCTACAATAAGTAATGTGATTGGCCTCTAGGAATGAAGCTGCTCAATATATTCGTTTCCTTTAGAGATTGCCTCCAGGTTTCTGGGATCTATCCCCCTGAAATAATATTATTAAAGAAGCTGAATAACTGTGGAATAAAGATTTTCTGGGAAATGTTTATAGTATTTTCCCTGGAAACTGTCTGGTCCATTGGGCAACGTTCCTGATCCAGAATTTCTGCCTTCGGATGGGAAATGGCTCCTCCTCTCTCCTTGAAAAATAATGGCTTATTTTACCATTGCTATGCTACATCTTAATCCATAGAAGAGATGCATGCAGTCTGCGAAGATGATAAGAAGGGATTAATACCCCTCTTTTCACCCTCCAGGCCCTCAAAGCAATTTACAACACTTTAAACGAAAATCATAGCTTTTCCTTATGCTCTGCTCTAAACCATTCCCAATACTGTGGGTCTCACTGTGGCTCGGGGCTCAGGGGCATAGGCATCATCTTACAACCAACCACTCCCCCAATGTGGGTAACTGATTTAAAGAAAAAGCACATCGTCTTCTCTGCTCTAAATGCTCTTTCCAAACATAGGCTCTTTCCAATTCAGAAAATTGCCTCCACCAATAGCTTTTGCCTTTTGGCAGCTTGGGGCTGATGGGAGTAGGAGTCCATCAGTATTTCCCAAACATGCACCTTGCCCATTTCCATATTGAAATAATATAAATTAGCAGCAGGGTTGTCTCACACAAGTTTCTTCTGCATCAGGGTTGGGGGGAACCAATGGTCCTCTAGATGTTTCTACACAATAACTCTTGTTGGGTGGCATTCAATGATATAGTTGCAGGCTTGCAAGGACTATGGCTTAGTGCAATGGGTCTCTTTCCTCCTGCTCCATCCTATTATGCTTGCCTCCACACTGCCACCAAATCTGCTCTGGAGTCCCAGATTTGTTGATGGTGGGGAGGATGTCCCGGTGAAGAAGGAGAAATCCCTGTGCTGATGGAACCTTAGCATTAGCACTACATTGAATATAATCCACTATCTCCGACCATTAGTCATGCTGGCTGTGGTCGATGGGAGTTGGATTCCAACAACATCTGGAGGGCCACAATTCCCTCATCCATGCACTATAAACTGTTACCCATCTGGTACTTGGTTTGATTTGAGAGTGATTTGATTGACTCCCCTTGGCTTGAGGGAGGTTCGCACAACCCCCTCCATGCATAGAAAGGACACACTGAAGACAGAAAAGAAGAAGAAGAGTTTGGACTTGATATCCCGCTTTATCACTAACCGAAGGAGTCTCAAAGTGGCTAACAATCTCCTTTTCACTTCCTCCTCAACAACAAACACTTTGTGAGATGAGTGAGGCTGAGAGACTTCAAAGAAATGTGACTAGCCCAAGGTCACCCAGCAGCTGCATGTGGAGGAGCAGAGATGCGAACCCGGTTCACCAGATTACGAGACTATCCCTCTTAACCACTACACCACACTGGCTCTCAGAGCAGGCTGGCGGTGCAGGATCCTTTAGAGTGGTGAATGGGTCTACAGCAGACTAGAGTTTCTAAAGCAGATTCCATGATACAATGTGGGTCATGAATTGCCCAGATTGAATCATGTGAATCGACTCTGGAATCTGAGTTCTGAGGATTTCTTCTCCTCCCTAGATGGAGTCCAAAAACATTGGGAGGACCTGAGTGGTGGTTGATGCTCACTGAGACTGGCAGGGAGGAGGCTAATGAGGCAGCCAGAGCCAATGATAGGCAGAAGCAGCTACCTCTAGTTTTGTTCCCATCTTTCTCCCTGCTGAGTTCTACCAAGTTGGAGTTGGAGGAAGCTGGCAGCTGGTTGTAAGTAGGAAGCTTGGCAGGAAGAGCAATGCCCCTCTTGCCCAAATGAACCACAATTCACTGGAAGTTCCGCTCCCCCTCCCTTTAAAACTGCGCCTCTTGAACCAGGGAGCAGAAAGGGCCAAACATCACCCATTCTCATTTTACAAATCCAGTACTGCCATCCACATGCAATGGTCGTGCACAGAGTCCTTTTCGTGATGATTTAATTTGGATGATCCGATGCATGCGGTGGTGTCTGTTGAAACTGGTAGGGTAGAAGGCAGGGAGCCCACCGGTAGGTGGAGCCATAGGCAATGCTAGGCAGAGCCAACTCATGTTGGTTTTGTCCTCATCCTCCTGAGTGTGGAGTTCTATAATAAGCAACACTGAGAATAAGGAAGAGGAAGGCAACAGGCATTGTCACCCCTCTGGGCTGGGTACAACAACAACAACAGCAACAATTTATTATTTATACCCCACCCATCTGGCTGGGCTTCCCCAGCCACTCTGGGCGGCTTTAAAAAATAAATTAATTAAAATACTGTAATACATCATACATTAAAAGCTTCCCTAAACAGGGCTGCCTTCAGATGTCTTCTAAAAGTCTGGTAGTTGTTGTTCTCTTTGACATCTGGTGGGAGGGCGTTCCACAGGGATGCCAAAAGGCAGGCGGGTGGGAGTTTGCTGAGGGCAGAATGAGGTTGGTGGGGCATTTCCCCATTCACCAGTAGAGATGTGTGTATATAATTCACTATTTTTAAAGTTTCGTTTTCAGTAGGTGTGTGGTTTTATTTGTGTGTGTGTGTTTAAAGGAAGCTTCCTAACGAAAAGAGACTTCTTCTGCCTTTGGCTCGGACTCAGATTTGCATCTGGTTTGATATCCAGCTCCTTCTCTTCTCTGTGCATTCCTTGCATAAGAAAGTGTATCTGAGCACTCCATCATGGGTTCAGAGAAAATTCGATTTCCTCCAGATGCAGTGTACCATAACAGGCTGTGATCAATCACATTAGAAGCTGTAGCCAGGATAATAAAACTGTACCTGCCAGCTGCTTTATGTATAAGATCATGCCAAGCAAATTACAGGATGCTTATCAAGAGGACTATGCGGGATAGGCTGGGAGAAAACCAATCTGTCATTCATAAAGCAGAGTCCTGGAGTTGGCCGTACCATTCTGAATGGAAAGCTTTCCAGTGCCATTAGGTAGAAGGGACACCAATGGTAAAATGAAGTGGGGGTGGGTAATTGGCCCAGGATCGGTGGGGGGAGAGGGCACATCAGAGAGGCATTGTAAGCCAGACGTCCAGCACTAAACTGCCATTTTCAGTTACATATAATTAATGCAATTTGAATATCATTTTCCCGTGGGCATCATAGTCCAGATGACTGACACATGGGCACCCTTTGCACAGTGTTCTTGTCTGGAAACTTCTGTCCTCAAATGCTTGAATCTGCCACTGAAAAATATTGATGTATGGGCATTGAAACAATGAAAAGGGGGGGGGGAAATATGCATAAGGAATATGGGCTTGTTTCCTAGTTTCATTTTTCCCCAAGAGAAGCTTCCATTTCCAGTCATCTCTTTTAACTTCTGGAAGATCTCTTTTAGCACCAGGGAAGGGGGAGAAGTTCAATTCAGGTTGTGTTTAAGAGCAAATTACCCGATGCACAATTTCCAAAGCAATGACAACTGAAACACAGCCGTCTTCCACCCGGTGTGGCAAAATGGCAGTTCTCCGGCCAAGCAATGGATATTCTAGGGTATAGTGTGTGAAAAATATGTTTCTGAACATAACATACAAAAATACCAGTAGCAGCTGGTAAGCCCTGGATGTGGTGGGGTGGCCTATGGCCAAAGAGGTCATGTAGGTGGAGCCAATAAGGTCACATCAGTGGGACCAAGCAGGCAACACCAGTGGGGCCATGTTGTTCTGTCTCCCTCCATCCCCCTCCCTTGCAAATATGTGGACACTAAAACATTGGAGCTGTATAAGTACTTCCTACCTAACCAAACTGGAAAATGCCTAACCTTGGTTTAGAAGGAGTCCTTGCTGCCACAATTTGTAGTGTAGGTTAATGTTCCAATAACCATACATTATTCAGAAGTAAACCACACTATATTTCATGGGAATGTCTCCCAGATAGGACTGGAGCCTGAATTGGTTAGACTCAAAGGTGCAGCCAGGAAGACCTCTTTTAGCACCAGGAAAGGGGGAGAAGTTCAGTTCAGGTTGTGTTTAAAAGCAAATTACCTGATGCACACAATCCACCAAGCAGATGTTCAAATAAATGAGGAGGCACTTGTGCAACAAAACTAGGCTTTTTATTTACTTACACCCAGTGAGGGTTCTAGACTTGTTGGTTAGTCATGTGGGCCTTGCTGACCATTTCATTTCCCATCAGGTTTAAGAAGCAGCAAGGGGATGGATCATCTCACTTGGACCTGGGAGGAACTGATCAACCAAGTGGAAGTACTGGGAACCTTGGGAGGAAGTGATCATGTCCTTCTGGGTTTCATTATACAGGGGCAAAGGAAAGCTGAGTGCAGTCAGACATGCACTCTGGAGTTCAAGAAGGCTGATTTCAAAAAGCTTAAGAAACTACTGGGTAAGATCTCATGGTTAGAAATAATCAAAGAGATGGAAGTCCAAAATGGATGGGAGTTTCTTCAAGGTGAAATAGTGAAGGCACAAATGCAGGCAATTCCAACAGAAAATAAAAGTGGGAGACATCTAAAATAAAACCCCCGGTGTGGCTTCATAAGGAGCTGGAAGATGAGCTGAGATTTAAAAAGGGCATGTTTAAGAAATGGAAGAAAGGAGAAGTCACGAAGGAAGAGTAGACATGAGTAGCTAACATTTGCAGGGAGAATGTCAGGTAGGTCTAAGGTCAGAATGAGCTCAGGCTGGCAAGTGAGGTTAAATCTAGTAATAATAAAAATGAGGAAGAAGAAGTAAGTAGTGGGTCCTCTTCATGGAGAAGGCAGAGCAATGCGGGTGGATGACAAAGAGAAGGTGGAACTTCTCAGCACCTATTTTGCCTCTGTCCCAAAGGAAAGCAGTGACCAACCTGGTGATTACAGAATAAATGATGCAAGGAGGGAGCTGCAGCCCAAGAAGGAAAAGAGGAGATGAGGGAACACGTAGCTACGTTAAATGAATTCAAACCTCAGAGCTTCTGTCTATAATCTTTGAGAATTCTTGGAGTCCCTGTGGACCAGAGGTAGGCAAATCTTGTCCTCATCTTCAAAAATGGGGGAAAAAGAAGACCTATGTGGGTGTTGGCTTGACATTGATACCGGGAAAGGTCCTAGAAAAGATAATTAAACAGTTGGATGCTGTGATTAATAAGATCCAGATGTGTGTTTCACAAACAAGTCATGCCAGATGAATCTAATTTCCTTTTTGATAGAATTAAAAGCTAAGTGGATCGGGGGAATGTTGTGAATGTAGTGTATCTTGATTTCAGTAAGGCTTTTTGACAAAATCCCCCATTATATTCTTGTGGAGAAGCTGGTAAAATGTGGGCTGGATGAGGTTACTGTTAGGTGGATTTGTAGCTGGTTGACTGACCGAACCCAAAGAATACTCATTAATGGTTCCTTATCATACTGGGAAAAAGTGACAAGTGAGGTGCTGCAGGGTTCTGTCCTGGACTTGTTGTTCATTGTCTTTATAAATGATTTGGATGAAGGAATTGTCGGGATGGTCATCAAATTTGCAGATGCAGGGAGGGGTAGCTAATGCCACAGAAGACAGAATCAGGTTTCAAGATGACCTTAACAGATTGGAGAACTGGGCCCAAACTAACAAAATGAATTTCAATAGGGACAAATGTAACATTCTACACTTAGGCAGGAATAACCAGCTGCACAAATATCAGATGGGGAAAACCTGGCTTGCTTATAGGATATTCAAAAAGGATCTAGGGGTCTTAGTAGGCTACAAGCTTAACATAGGTCAACAGTGTGATGCAGCAGCAAAAAGGCTAATGCTCTTCCGGACATATACTGTCTAGATCAAGGGAAGTAGTACTACTGCTTTGTCAGACTACACCTGGAGTCCTCTGTCCAGTTCTGGATGCCATAATTTAAGAAGAATGTTGACAAGTTGCAGAGGAGCATGAACAAGATGATCAAGAGTCTGGAAACCAAGCCTTATGAGGAATAGTTTAGGGAGCTGGGCATGTTTAGCCTTAAAGGGAGGAGAATGAGAGGAGATATGAAAGCCACCTTCAAATATCTAAAGGGCTGTCACATGGAAGCTGGAGCAAGCTTGTTTTCTCCTGCTCCAGAGGGTAGGACCTGAACTAATGGATTCAAGTTACAAGAAAGGAGATTCTGAATAAACATCAGGAAGAACTTTTTGATGGTCAGAGCTGTTTGACCACCAGGAGGTTGTGGACTCTCCTTTCATGGAGGTGTTTAAGCAGAGGTTGGATGGCCATCTGTTACGAATACTTTAGTTGAGATTCCTACATTGCCAGTGACATTTTGTGGTCCTTTCCAACTCCACAATTATATGATTCCATGATTCTAAGTATTGTCTGGAGCAGACCCACTGAAATAAATGAACCTGATAACAATGTTGTTGGCTACAAATTGTTGTTTTCTGGTGATTTCTTTCACATTTTAAAGCTCTGGATTTATTTGCAAGTATCTCTCCTATTGTCGAGTGTTCTGATTTATACCTTATGCTTAAAAGTGAGCTGTTTATGTGGTGGGCTTTTTGTGCAACATCATAATCTCCACTTACCAGTACTTTATTGCACCTGGCTAAATGGCCCTCTGTCATCCACCTGTTTTTTGAAATGAAAATTAATAGCTCTCTTATGACCCCTTTAGTAACACAATGATATTTGTGTTTGGCTTCCTTTTAATGTTGTTGGTTTGCTTCTCTTTTTTCTATGTGGGGAAGAGAAAAACTACTTGATGCGGTTGAAGAGAAATGTGGGCCATGAATTAACCTGAGATTGTTTTGTCTTTACTCCACTGAATGCTAATAGTTTCAGGTTGCAGCTAGTTCAGCCCTGCCCAAGTTGGACATGTCACCAATGCCTTTATGATCTCATGTTTTGATTTGCAAAGGCTGCAGTGCTTCCAATAAACCATTTTTACTGTATGGTTATTACATCCTTCTGGCTTCTCTTTGGGATTGCTTGTCTGTTTTAAAAGCACATTCAATGACTATTGCAGGTGCTTTGCGGGATGCAATTTATAGCATGCGACAATTATGTCGCCACCAGGAGAATTTCAAAAAGGCATCTCCACACAGGAGCAAGTAATTGATGGCAAGAATACCCAGAGTCCCTGGTTAGGTGGTCATAGCTAGCAGGGCTGCTTTTTTCAGTTCCCTTTCCTTCATGGCATAACATCTTAGGCCAAACAGCCCTAGCAGATTAGCTTGTGGGATCATCAGGTATGATAAAGAGCAAAAGTCTTCTGCATGGCACTACCACAAGGTTCCTCTGCAATGACTTGATCTGAACACTACAAGATGTTATTGCTACCACACAGTCTTGCCATGTGCCAGAGGCAAGTAAGAGCACTTTTAATTCAAACTGTTTTGATCCCTCTGGCCACATACACACCAAATGTTTGTGTACTATGACACCACTTTAAACAGTCATGGCTCCCCCACCCCGGAATTCTGGGAGCTGTAGTTTGCTAAGGGTGCAGACCCTTATTCCCACCACAGGGCTACAATTCCCAGAGTTCTCTGGGAAGAAGGAATTAATGTTTAAAGCATTGCCTTGACCCTTTGGGTCACTTCCAACTCTACAATTCTATGATTCTGTGATGAATAAACAATGTGAAAATTGAAGAGATATCATCATCAACCTTTACAGAACAATATTTTCTTAACTGCCTGCATAAGCTTGGTGGCACAGAAGAGTTTGCAGTAGACATTTAAAGCTTAAAACAAAGGTGTGCTGAAGAGCATTCCACAAGACGGGGTTGATGGCACAAAAGGCTTGGTGTCATGTCACTGTCAGGTGAGCCTCACCAACTTGGGGGATGACCAATGATGCTCTTGCAGATTATCTCAGTAACTGAGCTCGGATATAAGTGTTAGGGGAGTCCTTATGTTGTTCAGGGCTTTGTAAATGAATACAGTGGTACCTCGGATTAAGAATTTAATTAGTTCTGGAGGTCCGTTCTAAACCTGAAACTGTTCTTAACCTGAGGTACCACTTTAGCTAATGGGGCCTCCCGCTGCTGCACGATTTCTGTTCTCATCCTGAAGCAAAGTTCTTAACCCGAGGTACTATTTCTGGGTTAGCGGAGTCTGTAAACTAAAGCGTCTGTAACCCAAGGTACCACTGTACAAGGAATTTGAACATGACTTGGTAGTATATAGAAATATTATCCAAATATATTAGAATCCTAAAGTTCATGCTTTGATACAGTTGTGATAGCCTAGCACCATGCAGTCAAATCAGCACCTAAGATGAATTACTACTATGCATTTCAGTCTTTGCATTTGGAATAAGAACATCTCCCAATCTGAGAGCAGAATGTTAGCGATTTCTTTTAATTGGGAAAGATTTTGTTAAGTGACAAAAACTGTCCAACCACTCTCCTTAATTAAGAGTGTGCAGGGTGGAGAGAATCTAATTACCACCCCAAAGTGTATGTTATAAAGCTCTTAAATACCATCCATCAGTCTACATGATTTGGTACCATTGGCATTTATTTCTGCAGGCCATCTGCACAGTGATGGATTCATTAAGATGACTTATCAGCTTGTGTACTGGTTTGGTAGGGCGGCTGTTTGCCAAAGAGTCGAAGGCAAAAAGCTGAAATCTGAGAGAGTGAATAATACATTTGCTAGGGATTATGTCCGCGGATCAATTTATTGCTCCCAAACTTCAACTCTTCAAACTTTGGAGAGAGTTAGTGACGTGATATCTAAATAAAGAAAGTCTGGAGTGTTGAGATAAAGTTCAGGATAACATACCTCTCCAAGAAGAAAAGTGAACAGAATGTGGTCCAGGTTCTTCTGGCGAGGAAATAATGAAAGAAATGGAGACCAGTCACCATAGAATTCATCCCCCTTAGTGTTGCCTCTGATTACTCAGCAGTGTTGTGTTATGTATGTCTACAAGCGCAACCTTCTGAACCTTTTCATACCAGTTTTGCATGGTTAACAAACAATCGCCTCTCCATAAGAATGATATCCATCTGGGCTGCTACCAGGAAATGGATTCTTAATGGCTTAAACTAAGGATCTTTAATTGCGCCTTCAAAAGGATCCTTAATTGTTCCTTCAAAATAATAACAGCAAGGCCAAGCTTGAATTCTTAACCACTGTCATTTTCAGAATTTTAGAAATCACATAACTGATTACACAACACCCACACACCCCGCCGCCAATTTGCATTGTGTTTGGTCTGGAATAACATAATGACAATGTAGCATACATATTTTACACAACAGATTACATAAATTATGCAATTTTGCCTTTGTGGACAGCGATAACAATAGCATAGCTATTGGTGAAGATGAACTGCAGCAGAACGGAAACCACGTATGCAAGGAATACAGGGTGGAGCAGAAAATGCTGCCCATTTCTAGGGATTAACCCCCCCCCCATACTATGCAAATGCTTTTTAGGCAGGTACTAGAGGAAGAAGGAGATTTTTTCCCACCACTGTAATCTGGTATATTTCCCCCTGCTTGTCTCCCCCCTGGTGACCACAAATGCTCACACATTTTCATGAAAGTTGCTGTGAAATGGAATGTGTCAGATACTTCTATTGCTGCTGTCAAGGAAAGGAGTTCCCTAGATATTGTCTACACTGCAGAGAAAAGAGGAGGTCTTGATTGTCTCCCACAAGTCTACCATTATGTAAATCCCTTCAACATCTCAACTCTGAAAAGCAGTAACTTACCCTTTATGAAGGCAGAATTCTTCAGTTGTTGTCATGGAAACTTGTCTTACTTTTTCTTTGCATGCGTGGAATGTCTCACACTTTTGGTTGGAAAAAAAAGCCCTGCGTCTTCATCACTGTCAGTTCCCAAATCAGCATTGCCCAAATGTGCAAGTTTTCTCATATGCTCACATGTATCCAAGGGCTTTCATGCAAGCACAAAACCCTTTGTGCTCACATTTTCCTTTTGTGGTGTAGTGGTTAAGAGCGGTGGACTAGTAATCTGGGGAACCGGGTTCGCGTCTCCGCTCCTCCACATGCAGCTGCTGGGTGACCTTGGGCCAGTCACACTTCTTTGAAGTCTCTCAGCCCCACTCACCTCACAGAGTGTTTGTTGTGGGGGAGGAAGGGAAAGGAGATTGTTAGCTGCTTTGAGACTCCTTAAAGGGAGTGAAAGGCAGGATATCAAATCCAAACTCTTCTTCTTCTTCCTTCTATTATATATTTGGAAAAGTTGTCTGTCCATATGTTCTCTACGCGTTCATAAGAATGTAAGAAGAGCCCTGCTGGATCAGGGTGATGGCCTGTCTAGTCCAGCATCCTCTTCTCACAGTGACCACCCAGTTGCTTGTGGGAAACTGGTGAGCATGACCAAGGCACAAGAGCCCTCTACTCGCCTGTGGCTTCCAGCAACTGGTATTCAGAAGCATTACTGCCTCTGACTGTGGAGCTTAGCCATCATGACTAACAGTCATCGATAGCCTTTCCCTCCATGTATCTGTCCAATCCTCTTTTAAGGATACCCAAGTTGAGTGTCATTATTACCCCCCGTGTTAGTGAGGTCCATAGTTTATGTGCTGCATGAATTTGTCCGTTCCAAATCTTCCAACAATCAGCTTCATTGCATGTCCATGAGGTCTGGCGTTATGAAAGAGGGAGAGAAATGTTCTCCACCTTTCTTCATATCATGCATGTTATGAATTTGCCGTAATGGAGCAGCCTCCATTGCAGGTGGCCCTCCGAAGGCTGCCCAGAAGCTAATGTGGCCCTCAGGTTGATAACTAGCCCCTACCCCCCCCATTATAATTGTGAGAAGGGTGGTTTGTTTGCTGTTCATCTAGTTCTGGAGTATTTATTATTATTTTTTAAAAGCTCCCACTCACTCTGCTGAGGCTCACAGGAGACTTGCTTCAGACGCCATCTTCTAACCGGAAGTCCCTGGAGTAGTAAACCTCTCTTTCTGTTGCCTCCCACATTGCTTTCAGTTGTGTTCCCCACCACCACCACCTTTGCTAGTGGCGATGGCACGATACCTGGGCATTAGGTTATAATGGAACCATCTCCCTCAGCTTCAGAAATGTGAACAGCTGCACACGAAAGGGTAAAAATGTTTTGCCAAGTTAATCTCCTATTATTTACTGCCTACGCCTAATCTGTTTGGAGGCTGCTATGAATATTCTAATACCTTTTGGAAATTACTGAGGGGTGGGGGGGGGATGACAGCAGCTAAGGAGAAGCGACGAGAAATTCCCGGAGCTCGCGAATCGTGCACACACCTGCCAGGGGCAGTTGAAAGCAGGCGCAGAGAGCAATTTTTATTATGATTTTATTTTTTTAAAACTCCAGCGCAGTTTTGTTCTCAGAATGAAATACAGCGGCAGCCACCCCAAAACGGCCCACGAAAGGAACCACGTGGTTGTTTTCTGTTACCGGGGAAAACGGCGGATGCGGATTTGCATGTGGCATCTGCAGCCTGTTAGGCAAATTTATCGGCTGAGTGTCTGAAAATTAATGCTGCCGAGTGAGGTGGTTAAGTGGCAGAAAGGTGTGCAGAGCTGGAGCTTAATAACAGGGCTGGTGGCCTCCATCTGCACTGTGCATCTAAAGCACTGTCATACCCAGTAGGGTAGTGCAGGGGACCTCCATGAAAATCACAGCCACAGTCTCCTGACAGCCACACTCCTAAGATTATGCAGTAATCTTATAATTATACAACAATAGTCATTAGGGATGCATTGCAGCAATCAGCGCTGATCTCCTTTCAGCTAGATCTGCTGTTTTTTGTGCACATACATGGGCAAATGATTTGGAGTGTCGCAACATCTTCTTTTGTCTTCTGTGATGTTCCATTGTACGTAACAGAAGCTTGCACACCATTCTTTTGAAACTGAAGCTCCTCATGTTTTCAGTGTTCCTGAATGCTTAGCTTTGGAACGTACAGAACAACTCTTCTTCGGGGGTCTTCTCACACGCCTTCTCCAGAGCGGCCCTAGGAGCCAATCCCAAGGGACTTGTCTCACTTTCTTTCACTCTGATTGGCTCCGATGAGCACAAAGGGTGAGAAGACTTCTTTTCAGTAGCTCAAAAGCTCCCCTTTTATGCTGATTGGGCAGCTCTAGGACTCTGGAGGCAGAAATAGTAACTGGCCTTCAACCCATATGATCCTGGACCACTGAACCTCTGCCTGTACCATTTTAAACAGCCATGGCTTCCCCCAAAGAATTCTGGGAGCTGTAGTTTGCTAGGATGCTGGGAGTTGTCCTCTCACAGAGATTCAATTCCCAGAGTTCCCTGGAAAGAGGGATTGATTGTGAAGCCCAATTTGGTTGAAGACCAAAGCCAGGCATAGGCAAACTCTGGCCCTCCAGATGTTTGAGACTACAATTCCCATCACCCCTAGCTAACAGGACCAGTGGTCAGTGAAGATGGGAATTGTAGTCCCAAACATCTGGAGGGCTGGAGTTTGTCTATGCCTGGCTTTGGTCTTCAGCTGAATCCGGTGTGGCAGACCAACTATTTAGCACTTAGCAGGGGGTCCATGAATTTTGCCCTTGGGTAGCCAAGCGAAAGCACAGCCTGTCAATTGAGAATGGTTCTTAAGAACTGCTTTGGATAAATAGATGGCCTGAACAGTGGGGATTCTTTGGGAAAGACCTATAGATTTTGAAATCCAAATAATAATTATATGGCTGCAGAGTCACCAGAAGCAGAATGAAGCAAGCTTAATCTCCATAGCAACGGAACATTCTGTTCTTTTTACATCCTTGTCAATGACATCATTCAGTTGGGGAATTGTGGGCATTTGAACCACAATTCTGACAGGCAAGTTAGGAAATAAACAAGTTTTCAGGAAGGTGCGTCTGGGGCACCCAGTAGTAGATGCTGCAATGGGGTTATCAGAGTAAGGCGGGGGGGGGGAGGGACATTTTTGGCCAGATTCACACCCCTTCCTTCACACCTTGTGGGCCAACTTTAACAGGTGGGAGGGACCTGTCAATCAACTGGTGGCAGGTGATAGACACCTGCCAAAGTTGGCCTGCTGGGGTAAGCAGGAAGGCAGTTCAAAGTGCTTGCTCTGCTCTATGGAGAGTGCTTCCTGAGCACCACACAAGGCACAGCATTTCCAAAGTGCCCAACCACCAGCTGGTTTTGAGGTGCTTCAGAAATGCTCCACTGTCAGAGGAAGTGAACCTCTGAATACCATTTGCTGGGAATTGCAGGTGAGGAGATTGCTGTGGTGCTCAAGTCTTCTGGGGGCATCTGACTGGCCACTGTGAGACTAGGGTGATGGACATGATGGACCAGTGGCGTGATGCAGCAGGACTCTTGAAGCGTAGCCCGCTTCAGTTCCAGGCTAGTCACCCTATTGGCTGTGAGGAAGAACTCAAGCCAGATGGCATGGGAGTCCCATTTCCCTGGAACTGTTGTGTCAAATTCCTCGATGTGGCCTGGGTAGCCATGACATCCACTCTGTGTGATCTACCTTGTGGCTGCAATCAGTGATTTCAGCTCAGCTGAGGTGACATTTCCCCAGCAGTGATTTCAGATTGTGGAACCTAGCAAGGACTGCATACCTAGCCGAGCATCCCACCTTTGTCACCAGTGAAGCATAGGTGGGTTCCCACGAAGCAAGACACAGCAATAACAGCAAGAACTTTTATTGAACCACATAACTGGGAAGCAGGGGCAAAGCAACTGCTTATATACATTCTTGAAAGCCTGGGCCACTCCCACTCCCGACGTGATTGGCTTTCTAAACTTCCAAGCTGCAAATCACGTCTCAGAGTTCAAGGGCCAATGGCAGAGGCCCAAATCCTGAAATGTTCTGTGATTGGACATCATGTATCGAATCAGAACACAGGGGCTCAGAATCCTTAGTCCAAGCTCAGGCAAACACAGACCACTGAATACATAACAAGTCTTATGTTCATTAGCTTGCTTGCTTACTTCACCAAACCTTTATTAGGAATTAAAAGTATAGGCTGCGGGTGGTGCTGTGGGTTAAACCACAGAGCCTAGGACTTGCCGATCAGAAGGTCGGTGGTTTGAATCCCCGTGATGGGGTGAGCTCCCATTGCTCGGTCCCTGCTCCTGCCAACCTAGCAGTTCGAAAGCAGGTCAAAGTGCAAGTAGATAAATAGGTACCGCTCCGTTGGGAAGGTAAACGGCATTTCCGTTCGCTGCTCTGGTTCGCCAGAAGAGGTTTAGTCATGCTGGCCACATGACCTGGAAGCTGTGCGCCAGCTCCCTCAGCCAATAATGTGAGATGAGCTCCGCAACCCCAGAGTTGGTCACAACTGGACCTAATGATCAGGGGTCCCTTTACCTTTAAGACATCCATATATAAAATTTTAAAACATTAGTAGCGGCAGTAACACAACTTTTCCCTTTT
Organism: Podarcis bocagei; assembly: GCF_964188305.1. NCBI lineage: Eukaryota > Metazoa > Chordata > Lepidosauria > Squamata > Lacertidae > Podarcis > Podarcis bocagei. The sequence continues at coordinate 41,262,208 of NC_138139.1, forward strand.
TCTCCTGAAGCCACTGTAGCAACTATCATCACTTTCCATCCTCCAAGTTGCCCTTGATATCCTGCGGTATTGTGGGAATTGAGCACGTAAAATCGAAACTCAGGAAACTATCCTCCTGATGAAATTTGGCACAGGTGTAGAACCGAGTTATGATTTTCCAATACTTCTACTAATTGGCCTTTCCTAGACTGTGCCATTGTGAGTTTGATTTTCTAAGGATGGTAGCAGCATTTTGAATGTGCTGCATGTACTGTTCTTACACTCAGCTTTAATGACACCTAATTAGGCATATTTGAAGAATCTTTAATTAGAGAACGGGGGTGAAAAAGCAGCAAGAGAGCTTTGCAATTTTTATCCTGCTAACCTCCTTCCACCTTGTCTTAAACCAGGGGTGGGGAACTTGTTCTAACTCAAGGGACTTGTTCCCTTCTGGGCACCCTTCCAAGGGCAGCTGTCGTAGTCCTGTGCTGCCAGTCATGGCAGAGGGAGTAGCCACCCAGCCAGCCAAGTCTCAGGGGAGTACAGTGGTGCCCCGCAAGACAAATGCCTTGCAAGACGGAAAACTCGCTAGACGAAAGAGTTTTCCGTTTTGGAGGTGCTTCGCAAAATGAATCTCCTATGGGCTTGCTTCGCAAGACGACAATGTCTTGCGAGTTCCTGCTGGTTTTTCCCCCTCCCCCCCTTTTCTAAGCCGCTAAGCCACTTATCAGCTGATCCGATCAGCAGATAAGCCGCTAAAAACCGCTAATAGCGCTAATTCGCTAATCCGTCAATGGGCTTGCTTCGCAAGACGAAAAAACCGCTAGACGAAGAGAATCACAGAACGGATTCTTTTCGTCTTGCGAGGCACCACTGTACCGTATTTTTCGCTCTATAGGACACACCCGACCATAGGATGCACCTTGTTTTAGAGGGGGAGAACAAGAAAAAAAAAATCTCCCCCTCTCTGCTCAGCACCCCTTCAGCAAAGCAGCAGGAGAAACGGAGCCCCTTCCATTTCTCCTCCCGCTTTGCTGAAGGGGCGCTGCACAGCGCTCTCTCTCTGCTGAAGCCGGGAGAGTCTTGCTCTCCCGGCTCCAGCAAAAGGAACCCGAAGCCTTCGGAGCGCAGCGCGAGTTCTCGCTGCGCTCCAAAGGCTTCAGGCGGCTATCCCTGAAGTCTGGAGAGTGAGAGGGGTCGGTGGGCATCGACCCCTCTCTCTCTCCAGGCTTCAGCGAAAGCAACACGAAGCCTCCGGAGCACGGCGGGAGCGCTCCCTCTGCACTTTGGAGGCTTTGCGTTGCTATCGCTGAAGCCAAGGAGCCTGCATTCGCTCCATAGGATGCACACACATTTCCCCTTAATTTTTGGAGGGGGAAAAGTGTGTCCTATAGAGCAAAATATACGGTGCTTGCTTGGAGGCAGAGTCCATATGTGTGCTGGTCCCGGGGGTAAGGTACCATGAGTGTAGCAGAGTCCACACGAAGCGGGGCGAGGTCCGATGCAGAGAGACGGGCGGGGAACAGGAACGCTGGAACAGAAGGCTGAGCAGGTAACAGGAACACCGGATAGTCGGGAACAGGAGGCCGAGTAGGGAACAGGAGTACTGGATAGTCAGGAACAGGAGGCCGAGCAGGGATCAGGATCACAGGAAGGTCCGAAGCCAACAACGACGTTGCTCCCGCAACCTGGGGCCGGGATGAGTGGGCTTTTATCCTCTTCTAAGGTCAGGGGCGGTCCCGACCCCCAGGAGGCCCGCCTACTCTGGCCTTAAGGCGAGCACTCCTCCTGGGGGCAACCAGTTCCCTTCGCCTCTCTGCCCTAAGCCTCTGCAGATCAGGAGAGGCCGAAGGGTTACTGGGCCCTGGAGGAGGCTCACCTGTGGCCACTGAGTCTTCCAGCACCTCTGGGGCCAGAATGGTTTCACCTGGTGCCTGCTCTTGAGTTTCCTCAGCATCTAGGCCTTGCCCCAGTTCAGCAGGCCCTGGAGGCGGGGACTCCTGTGCCGGCTGGGATTCCTCCGGATCGCTCTCAGACTCGGAATCCCAGGCCATCACAATATGCAAGGTTCAGTCCAGTCGTAAGGTCAGGAATATCTTAGCTCATGTAGTCAGATGATCTGGGGGTCAAGAAAGCAGAGGGTCCAGGGTTACGAGAAGCGAGAAGCAGCAAGGTCTGGCCAGGAGTGACGAATGTTGTTTCCAGCAACTGACTGAAGCTGGAAACGCTGCTTAAGGAGGCTGGAGCCAATTGGTTCTCATCAGGAGCAAGAAGGCTGATCATCAGCAGGTGGTGTCACTCTACCTTCTACTCCTTCAGGCTGCTGCTCAGCAGGTGAAGCTGACTCCTGGCCCATGGCAGAAGCATACCAGTGGTGGGCAGGGCCAGAGTTTTGGCAAGTGCAGATCTTGGCCCCTGTCAGTTCAGGTGAGTCCAGTTTGGAATCCAAGTAGGGCAGATGCCTCCTCTTTCACTCTTGCTCTGACTTCAGCCCAGACTGCTCACTTGTCACACAGCTTCTGGGTCCTTGCTCATCACAGACTGTTACCTCCGAACCAGCCCTGGCACCTATGAAGCTGTTTAACCCTGCTGAGGCCATTTATTTCAGGTTACAGCTTTTGTAGATAGGCAAACAGAACCGATTGCTAAAGTTTTTTTTAAAAAACAACAACCCTGAAACTATAGCTATAGCACCCCCACTCAATAAATCCTCAAAGGCAATAGAGAGTTTTCTTCATTTTTCAAGTGTTTCCAGTAATGTCTGGTAAGTCATTTTTGCCTTAAATAAATCTCTCTTTTGGCAGTCAGAGTTATTTAAGACACCGTCTTTTTAGTGTTGCAAAGCTTGGAATTGCTTAGGAACAATTCTCAGAGTGCTCCAAGCTTCTGTGCACAGTAAGTTTTCGTTTTGCTTGACCTCAGTGAAAAGGTGTAGATTTCAAAATAAAGCAAACTGCCAGGCTGTTGCTATATTGTGCCAATGGTAGTCCTACTCAGAGTAATCCCATTGAAATTTTATTTATTTAATTTCTATACCGCTTTATATTTTTAAGAAAAATCTCAAAGTGGTTTACAGAATATTAAAACATCAATAAAACATCAATAAAATAATCTGAAGAAAGTCAAATATAGAGTATACAGTCAAAGCAACATAATTAACAGAAAACTAAAATATTACCTTAAAGATTTCAAATAATAAGCATGTTGGGTCCATTAAGTTGTATACAACCCATGATTATATATTACCCTTTGTCAAACTTCTACAGGGCAGTTTACTACTAATTATTATCATTATTAATTGGTTTCTTCCTCCAAAAAAGCGTCTCAGTGTGACCTACAATCTATAATATCATGTTACATAGCAACATACAATATACTGTAAATACAGAACATAACAGTTAAAATAGTTATATGCATACAATTCATACTAATAAGCAATACATAATATTAGATGACTAGTGGGGAATTGCCCAGAAATCTGTAGAAGCAAAAATATATTGTGGTGCAATTTTAAATGGAAAGTACAATTTGTGAGTTTGGATCTGTCATGCCAAAAATTGGGTGAAGTCATATTTCGGTCCACTATCTTGAATCAAAATGTTATCCAAACATTAACGGAGACTACCATCCTTGCTTGGGAACCCTCGTGCCAATTTGGTGAAAATATCTTGAGTGGCACACAAGCCTATGGAAAACAGACAGACAGATGGACAACCTGCTTTCCAAAATGTATGCTAGAGACACAGTAGTACATAAGGCATAACGAGTGCTACATAATAAGCAGCCGTGTCCAATTAATTGCAATGTCAACCCAGCAATAAACTCCGGAACCCAACCTCTGTGAATTACAAGAGCCTAATGATATAGGTTATTATCTACACATCTCAGGTGCAACGATAAAATGTATGCATATTTAACAACACTGTGACAAATAGGGGGAGGGGGAGTTGAGGTCCAGCAGAATTATAGCCCAAATTATACCCACAGTAGTAAGCGCTGGTGATATTAATTGATTGAGCTTAGGAGGGTAGTTTTTCATTCCTTTGCATTATGGGGAGGAAAAGAAAAACCACTGTCAGCATTCCAGTCCGATTCCTAGAGCTCAGTCATCAAAAATGCAGCATCGCCATTTAATTATTAATAGCCATTGTTATCCAGTAATTTGTCTTTGGGAGCAATGGGAGAGGGTGGTACCCAATTCATGGCAAGATGCGCACTCGAGAAACACCAGACGAAATGCCCCCGGGCGCCAGCATCTAAACCCTGCCATCGCATCTCATTCTCGTTTAGGCCCAACGACGACGAGTTCACTTCGAGAAATGTGGCAATGTGCTGACTGGGGTTGGGGCTCGTTAATTTTTAATCAACCTTTTATTCGCCATGGCTCTGGAAATGAACTGTTACTAATGACTAGTCATATGTCAGTCTAATGAATGGGAGACAGGCGCCCATTAGAATAATGAAATTAGCTGGTTTGGAGTTTTGTTACACACCCGTGACACATGGCCCCAAGTAATTGTGACATGGCTTTGCTTGCCTGTGTTCAAGCTCTGTTTGTTTATTTATTTAAAGGCCTTTTAAGGTAGGAGGGGTGGGATGTAGGGATGTGACCTGATCTGGCCGACTCCCGAATCAGGAACCAAAATGGGCACCGGTTTGCATCAGCCCATGATTCAGCTGGATAAAGTTGAGGTACTCCTGGATCACCCTGGGTTGAATTGGGTCCACCTGGAATGATCTGGGACAGCCAGAAAGGGACTGTCTGGCAGCACCACCACCCTGACCATGTGTGTAATTTTAAACCTTAAGTAAATACAGTGTTGTTGTTGTTTAGTCGTGTCCGACTCTTCGTGACCCCCTGGACCAGAGCATGCCAGGCACTCCTGTCTTCCACTGCCTCCCGCAGTTTGGTCAAACTCATGTTGGTAGCTTCGAGAACACTGTCCAACCATCTCGTCCTCTGTCATCCCCTTCTCCTTGTGCCCTCAGTCTTTCCCAGCACCAGGGTCTTTTCCAGGGAGTCTTCTCATGAGGTGGCCAAAGTATTGGAGTCTCGGCTTCAGGATCTGTCCTTCCAATGAGCACTCAGGGCTGATTTCCTTCAGAATGGATAGGTTTGATTTCTTGCAGTCCATGGGACTCTCAAGAGCCTCCTCCAGCACCATATAGCACCAACACAGTGAGAAGCCCCCAAATCAGTTCAGGGCCCAGGTCTGGGATGCCTTGGCCTCAGATCTGAATTGAGTCAGATCAAGGCTGCTCTGAAGTGCCGTATCAGGTCTTGAATTGTATCAGAAGGGGGCATGTAGAGCCACCGTCTATACTTCAGATCTTGTTGGAGATGAAAATAGCATGCAAAAACAAACAGTGATGCAAACCTAAAGACAGTAAATCAGTATTTTTTGAAACAGATAGGGAGAGAAATTCAGGGACTACAAGATTCCCTGGGTGGGTCAGGGAAAACCTGGGCAAATAGATATGTACTTTCAAGACATCTGAAGCAACTGATGGATGGTGTCTCATACATGACATAATTGTATTAAAAATAATTTTATTTTATTAAAAAACTGTTTCCTGATTAATTGGGGGCACCCGTGTTGAATGTGTACTTAATCTCACCAGTTAATTGACTAAACCCTGCAATCCTGCTTTTAATCCTTACCCCCCTTTTATCTAGCTAACCGAGATTAAGCCATGTTCTGAAACCATTGTGTTTGTTTGTTTAATTAGGGAGCAAAGTTTAGCTGAGTCTTGCAGCAGCTGTTGCCATGTGTAATACAATAAATAAGATCCTTTATGAGACCCAACAGGCGCTCTGAACTTTCATTTAGCAGATGGCAAAATATTAAAGTGACAGTGTGATAATTTAGCTGACGGGAGTCCTCTGGACCTTGACCAGGTAGCAGAGAAACATGAATCATCTTTGCCCAGGAAGTGTCAGGTAACTCCTATTTCTTCCTATTCATGCTACAGTGTGAGGTTCATGCAAAAGGCTGCATCTGCTACCATCTGAAGATCTAGCAGATCTAGCTTTGGTGCAATGCTTTCCATTCAGGGAAGAGCCATAGCTCAGTGGCAGAGCATTGGCTGGGCATGCAGACAGTCCTGGGTTCTGTCAAAGAAACAGTTCCTGCCTGAATTCTTGGAGAGCTGCTGCCAGTCAGTGTCAGGGGTCAGCAAACTTTTTCAGCAGGGGGTCAGTCCACTGTCCCTCAGACCTTGTGGGGGGCCTGACTATATTTTTTTTGGGGGGGGAATGAATGAATTCATATGCCCCACAAATAACCCAGAGATGCATTTTAAATAAAAGCACACATTCTACTCATGTAAAAACACCAGGCAGGCCCTACAAATAACCCAGAGGTGCATTTTTAAAAAAAGGATACATTCTACTCATGTAAAAACACGCTGATTCCCTGACCGTCCACAGGCTGGATTTAGAAAGCGATTGGGCCTGATCCGGCCCCCAGGCCTTAGTTTGCCTACCCATGGTGTAGACAATGCTGAGCTAGATGGACCAATAATCTGACTCAGTGTAAAACAGCTTCCCATTTTCCTATGCCTGAATTGCAAATTTGCCACAACAAAAGGGGTATCTGTAATAACAGGGCAGGGGAAGAGAAGTGCTAGCCAGTTTTCTTGGGTGCATTGATCTGGCTGAGACTGTACAGGCTCATTAAGGTTTTTCGGCCTCACCATGTTGGAGGGTATGGCACATGACTACACAGAAGGCGTGCAAAATGTGATAATTGAACCGTGAGTCTTCTTTCACTTGTTTAGAAGAAAAAGGAGGAATCTGTTGGTGACTGGCAGGCAGACTCCCTAGACAAATGAATCAATTTCTGTTACTCTGCAGATCCAGTACATGTAATACAACAAAAAATGCAGAGGTCAGCTTTTGATAGAAAGTAAACTGATTTTCACAAACCCATTTCGTGGACTAGCAATCACATTTCTTAGCAGGAGAGGCCGGAGGGCGGGGGACTGTCCACCAAGCCCTAAACAATAGCTCTCTCACATTGCAAAATGAATGGAAAGGAACTGGTAGGGGTTGTAGGGAGTAGAGTGGGCGAGAACAGGACTTAAATTCATAAAATTCATAAAACTACTTGAGATTTGGGGTGGAGTAGAAATTTGTTAGGGTTACAGGTATGTCTGTATAATCAGGACCAGTAGGACATAGCTGACTTCCCTTGGTAAGCATAAGGGTTGTTTCTCTAATTTTGTGTTATGCCACAATCCCCATGGCAGCCATTTTGTGATAAGCCATGGCAGACATTTTGTATTATGCCATGCTCCCTCCATGGCAGACATTTGCAACTGGTGCCTCTGTCACTTTCTCCAAATTTGAAATGTGCCCAATAGCTGAAAAAGGTTGTTCAACAGTGGAATGGACGACCTCAGAAGTTTGTGGACTCTCTTTCATTAGAGATTTTTAAAAACAGAGTTCGGATGGCCATCTGGCTGGGATAGCTGTGATTTCTGCCTTGCAGGGGGTTGGACCAGGCGACCCTCGATATCCGTTCCAACTTTACTATTCTACGATTCCATGACTCCTGCAGTAAATGCATATCAACAAATCAAATCGTACGTGGGAGGCCACTAACAATAGGACCACAGCTGCCGAAGGCTACGGGGAAGACATGCTACTTCAGCAGCCATTTAAATCTGAGCAGAGGTCTGTGGCAGCTCTACAATTTGGGAGGCCATTACAGAGAAGGCTCTCTTCTTGCAGGTCCTCACCCCTCCAAGGGTGATGGCACCATAAAAAGAGCCTGCCGTGCAGATCATAGCATCCCAACCAAAACATGGGGGAGGAGGCGTCTTGCAGATATTTGGGGCCCAAATCCTTGGAAACATCAATAAAAAGATGAGAATTGCCATGTGTGCTGGACCCGGGGGGGGGGGGTACCGAGAGGCGTGTTCAGAGTCCAGTCCTGGGTCGAGGGTCTGGAGACTGTCCACCAAGGGCGAAGTGGGGTCCAAAGCAAGAAGGTGGGCATGGTCGGGAACTCCGGAAGAACAGGTCTGGGTGCTGGCAGATTTCCAGCGACGTTGCTCCCACAACTTGGGACCGGGCTGACTGGCCTTTATCTCCTCTGAGGCCAGGGGCGGTCCCGGCCCACAGGTGACCCGCCTCTCCTGGCCTTAAGGCAAGCACTCCTCCTGAGAGAACTTAGTTCCCTCCGCCTCTCTGCCCTGAGCCTCTGCAGCTCAGGAGAGGCTGGAGGGTTAATGGACCCAGGGGCAGCTTCACCTTCCCCTGACAGGGCTGGGAGAGGAGCACCTGCCGGCAATGGGTCCTCAGTCACCTCTGGAGCTAGAGTGGATACATCTGGTGTCTGCTCCTAAGGTTCCGGCACAGGTGCAGGCCCTTCAGATTCAAGCCCCTGCCCCGGCTCAGCCGGCCCTGGAGGCGGGGACTCCTGTGCAGGCTGGGACTCCTCAGGTTCAGCTTCTGAATCAGATTCCCAGGCCATCACACCATGCCTTTTTGCTCCTCTTTTGCCCACTCATAAGTGCTGCAATCTTGCAGTGGGTGCTATATTAGTTTTATGGCACAGCTGCCTTTTCCTTATCGTCCTTGTGTGCTAGATAGCTCAGTTGGTAGAGCATGAGACTCTAAATCTCAGGGTCATGGGTTCAAACCCCAGCTTTGGCAAAAGATTCCTGCATCGCTAGGGGGTTGGAGTAGATGACCCTCGTGGTCCCTTCTAACTCTACAATTCTAGGATTCTATGAATGGCTTGAAAGATTGCTGGAAGTGTATAGCAATAAGCAAAGACATAGGTCCTTGGTGGGGGTGGGGTCTTGCCCTAAAATAAGAACCTTTTGAACAAGGATATTAAACAAAATTGAAATAATAACAGGACGTAAGCTGCCATTAGATCAATCAGTTCTATTATTTGGCTGTGTTAAAGACCTAGTCCTATCTGAATAGAGAGAAATGAGAATGCACCTCTTGATGGTGACACAGGTGACAATTGATGCAAACTGGGGGTTGGAACAAGAACACCCAACATTAGAAGAGCGGATTTTAAGGGTGTGGCTTATATGGTTGGAAAGGGCAGGCCATGAAACAATATTTTTATTGAAAAATGGAGCCTGTTTCTCATGTTCTGGTGCAGGCCATTTCAAGAAAACGCAATACTATCTACATCGCTGGGTCCATTGTACAAGGACGAAGATGTACCACAAACCAGCGTACGCATGGTATATATATAATAACGAGTGCACTGGCATGTATTTAGAGCAAGCAAGTTTTCCAGAACACCATGATGTGTGGCAGGGAGAAGGTTGTCGCCATGCAGGTCATGTACAAGATGCAGAACTGCTGATGGGCAGGAATGTGTTTTCATGGTTGCATTAAGAATCGCAACGGCGCCTACCCACACCGGACTCGAACAAAGGGACAGAGGCCGATGCTGACACATGTCAGACACTGCCGAAGATGTGTTTGTGTTTTTAAACTTCGGCTGAGGTTGAAGAGGCGACGAGTGAAGCATAGATTCTCCTCTGCGCAGCTGAGTCTTCACAGCGGGTTGCTCACGTCTGAGTCAAGCAGAGAAGGTCAGTTATAGATCAGCGCCGACTTTGTTCCAGGCTGCTATTATTCCATTCCCTACTTTTCCAACTCCCCTGACGGTCCCTCGCTACTCTGGCATGCTGTGTGAGGTGAATGCAGCTGATGATCCGTGCCAATGAAGAAGAATCAAGGTGGGGGGAACTTTTGGTCAGCTGGTTACCTGTAGGGATGAATGGTTTCCACCCGACATCCACTTTTAATTGTTTTGCAAGCTCTCTATATTTAGGGATGGGTGAATCTGCAAGTTTTTGTTCTTCTCCATTTATCATTTTTCCTATCTTAAGTTCTCTGTATTTCCACATCAGTTTGCAAATTGTTGTTTTTTTTTAAGTCCATGAAAAAATTGTCAGCATTTTAGTGGGAATTTTTCCTACTATGCACAGTTTTGCCTAATGTACACATCTTTGCAAGCCATTTCCCTTACTATAATGCCATTTTGACATTAAAAGGTAAAGGGACCCCTGACCATTAGGTCCAGTCGTGGCCGACTCTGGGGTTGCGGCACTCATCTCGCTTTATTGGCCGAGGGAGCCAGCATACAGCTCATGTGGCCAGCATGACTAAGCCGCTTCTGGCGAACCAGAGCAGCACACGGAAACGCCATTTACCTTCCCGCTGGAGCGGTACCTATTTATCTACTTGCACTTTGAAGTGCTTTTGAGCTGCTAGGTTGGCAGGAGCAGGGACTGAGCAACGGGAGTTCACCCCATTGCAGGGATTTGAACTACCGACCTTCTGATCAGCAAGTCCTAGGCTCTGTGGTTTAACCCACAGCGCCACCTGTGTCCCTATTTTGACATTATCTTTCACTAATATATACATTTTCATGTATACGGTATTCCCTGAATATATGCATCTTTGTGCATATTACTTGGCTGGAGAACTGGACTGCAAAATCTGGAGAAGTGTAAAGTCTGGAGGAAATTAAGTAGGTTCACTTTTAAATGCAAACTGAATTGAATTTCTCCCCCAGGAATGTCTATATTCCATTTGCCATGACTTCTGATTTAAGTAGGAGAATTCCCAGGGGAAATGGGCAAGGGAGGCAGATTAGATGCTTAAACATGCAACTTTTTGTCATTTTATAGGCTGTAATCCAAAGATTACAGGGAAGTATGCAACTTAAAAACACAAAAATGTATTCTACAATAACAAACAAAAACAATACCCCCTGCAGTTTAAAAGGCCATAGAGTGTTTAATTAGGCAAAGGCCTGGGAGACGAGAAATGTTTTTGCCTGGCACCTAAAGATATGTAATGAAGGTGCCAGGTGAGCGTTAGAATTCCTGCTCCATGATTGCAGTCATGGGATTTTTGTCTATCACATGACAGTGTATGTTTTGACTCCACAGAGTGGGAAGTGACGGAGACAGGATGTTTGTGTTACTGTGTTCCATGAAGTGGAACTATTGTACTTTGTTCATTCTCTTTGCTGTCTGATGCTAGAGAGAGAGGGAGCCATGTTGCAGTGCTCCGTGTGTGTTTACATGTAAATAAGGTAGATTAGCCAAAATGCTGAGTTGCTGAGGTCTGTTACACAAGCTGAGAAGACTCTGCAGATCCCTAAGTGTGCTGATGTCTGTTGGCATCAGTCGCTGTGATGTTCGGGCTGAAGAAAGCTTTTGAAGTTCCCGAACAATCGACCAGGAGGGAGAGAACATGCCAGTCAGGCATATGTCTCTGCCAGGGTCCTACTCGAGTGTAGGACAAGCTCCTTACAGTGAGTCTCCTTGGGGAGAGCATTCCACAAGTGGGGAGCCACTGCAGAAAAGGCCCATTCTTGTGTTGCCACCCTCCAGACGTCTCATGCAGAAAGCACACAAAGGGCCTCAGATGATAATCACACCGTCCAAGTTGGTTCATATGGGGAGAAGCAGTCTTTGAGGTATTGCAATCCTGAGCCACAATGAAAGCAGAGACACACTTGTAGTTTTCATTCCATTTGCTTAGCAGTACATGGGAAGATCTTCCCACCCTGAACGTACATTTCCACATGTACCTACAAAGCAGTTTGAATGGTGCATTTGCAAGATCTCATTTAATTAACATTCCAAGCTGGAAACTTCACAGGGAAATGACACTCCATTCAGGCATTATGAACTGGACAAAAGTTGCATTCCAAACCAGGCAAACATTGGCAACATCGCTTCCGACAATAGAATGGGGGCATTTCAATTAATCTCATTTCACATTCTGAGCTGAAGAACTTTCCCAGGAAATGAGGCTCGATTTGGAAGACCTCCATGCATTATGCACCAGATAAGACCATATTCCAAATAATTTAATTACAAGCTTTTGGTGGCGTCGCCGCTGACAAGATTGCTGTGAGATCTCACCTAAGTGTAGACAGCGGCTCATCTAATATGTCTCTTGCTATTGACTGTAAACCACGGACAGTCAACACATTACGAAGATAGATGGGCCATTTCAATTGTGAGCATGGCAACTTCTTACATATTTCCCCCATCTTCAGAACTTTTATGAAATTTTGTATCCCAGAGGTAACGGCAGCTACTAGGAAGTGATGGAAGGCAGCAGTACTTTCTAGTCCTGCATCTCGCTCCCTCCAGGGTCCATACAAGGCAAGTCAGGGTGATGAGTAGATGGGAATTTCATGCATATTTTGGTTCCATCTGCTTCTAGAAATGAGTGAAATTGGATTTTCCACCCCTAAGGGACAACAAGTATCAGTTGCTGGGCTGGTAAATGAATGGCTGCTCAGGAGCCTGTGCTGAAATGTGGGCTGTGCAGTTCTGAATATAGAGCCACTAGCGTGTCAATGCCCTACAGGGATCCTTCCTCTTCAATTGCTATTCCATCAAACTAACAGCTCTCTGAATGGCACGCGGAAGGAAAAGGGAGGCGCCTTGCTGTAATTTTCATCTTTCCTCTCTCCCTCCCCGCTGCATGCATAAAGAGGAATGCTTTCCTCCCATCACAGGGACCCCTATTGCCACCTTCTCAACATCACACTTCTGCTAAGGACATGCCCCATTGCATGGCCAGTGCTCTGTTGAGTTTGCCTTCCTGCACCTTGGCCTAGGATGGAGTGCACCCAGAACAGAGGAGACAGATCGGCTGCCATGGCTAGAGGATTGAATTATACCCAAGGCAGAAGGTTCCCACTTCAATTCCCGTCCTCTCCATGGGCAAAACGGTCTTGGGTAGAAGGTAATAGGAAGGTGCTCTGTTGGAGACCTCGGACAGCTACGACCACTCAGAAATACATTAGCTAAAGTGGTACCTCAGGTTAAGAACAGTTTCAGGTTAAGAACAGACCTCTGGAATGAATTAAGTTCTTATTCCGAGGTACCACTGTAGACCGCATGTAAAGTTAAGGAGACCCCATACTGGGTACCAGCTTGCCATGCACAATTAGGAACATTAAAAGCTGCCTTGTACCAAGTCAGACTCTGTCTAGCTCAGTGGTGTCTACACTGACCGGCAGCACCTCTTTCGGGCTTCACAGGAGTCTTTCTCAGTGCAACATGGAGATGCAGAGGACTGGTCCCGCAACCTTCTCTACATGCATAGGATGTGCTCTACCACTGAGCTAGTTTCCCAGGTTTAATCCATGGCATCTTCAGACAGGAAAGGACTCCTGAACCTCTGCTATCTGGAGCAGGCAATTATGGGTGCTAGATGGATAAAACATCTTCCTGGGTATAAGGCAGCTTCACACATTCACGCCCCTCTCTCTCCTGAGGTGTTTCTTGGTAGCAGTGGCTTGGAATTCTGGGAGCATGCTGTGTATTCAGGTGGGCAAAGCTCCCAGGTCTAGGGAGATCAGCTTCAAAAGACATCAGAGCTCCTGCTTTTTCAGTAGTTGTGAAGAAGAGTGAATTGCTGAATTGAAGAGGAAAGCATCTGAACCCGGGATCTTCTGTGAAGCGAGCATACCCCCTTTGAAAAGCACAAGGCGCAAGAGTAGGTAAAGGTAAAGGGGCCCCTGACCATTAGGTCCAGTCGTGACTGACTCTGGGGTTGCGGCGCTCATCTCACTTTATTGGCCAAGGGAGCTGGTGTACAGCTTCCGGGTCATGTGGCCAGCATGACTAAGCCGCTTCTGGCAAACCAGAGCAGCACACGGAAACGCCGTTTACCTTCCCGCCGGAGCGGTACCTATTTATCTACTTGCACTTTGACGTGCTTTCGAACTGCTAGGTTGGCAGGAGCAGGGACCGAGCAACGGGAGCTCACCCCATTATGGGGATTTGAACCACCAACCTTCTGATTGGCAAGTCCTAGGCTCTGTGGTTTAACCCACAGCGCCACCTGCGTCCCTGGCACAAGAGTAAGAGAAGCCCAAATATGAGAATTTGAAACTGAAATTGACAGATTCACTCATTCCTAATTACAATAATGATGGGATGTGCCCAGGAGATGGGCTAGAGTTATTTCTGAGAGAGCAGAAATAAGCTATGCATTATATATATATATTTTTAAAGTAATGTTGCAAATAGAAAAGCAACATGGTCTGGCAATGAACCGGATTGACAAGGGGCTAACAGAGAGAGCAGAGCCAAAGAAAAGCCAAGTCTATGCATTGTGTTCAAGAGGATGGATGGTGCTGTTGTCAATAGATAAGCAAAGTGAGCAGAACAAAGCAAAGGTGGTTTGGGAGGAAAGCAGAGACATTCTACCTTAGACATACCATCATATGTCTGTGCTTCAAAAATTTTTTACCAGATTGAAAAATTGCATGAATGTGTTTTGTTTCATCAGATATGCTGTATCCATCTATATGTTGTACCCTTCATTGGATGTTTTTAGACAGAGTTTGGATGGCCATCTGTCAGGGATTCCTGCATCGCATGGGGTTGGACTACAGGACCCTTGGCATTCGGTTCTGACTCTACAATTCTACAATTCTATACTGTGTTTTGAGCTTAGTTTCCTGTGCTGTTCTCACCTTTCTGCAGTAATTTCACCAAGTCAGCCTGAGTCCATCAATGAGAAAAGAGCAAAGAAAGACAGAAGGTGTTTGTAGGGCTAGTATGTTTGCATGTTTGTGAATTCTTTCCTGGCATATGAAGATGGAATATGTTTTATCCCACTGCAATATCAAAAATGCCCTTTTAGCATTTTGCTTATGAGAAATAGATCTTTTGTTATTATTTCATGTTCCCTCTAGGAACACTGAACTGTCTGCATCATATTGCATTGATCTGAAAGATGCATTCACAGAAGCAAAAATGCTATGAAGAACTCCCCTTGTGGGCTCATCAGATAAGCTTATTTGGGTTTGATTTTGGTGGGCTTCTTGATCAGATTAGGTCCCCCCCCTTGATATTTTATTTACAACACAGTTGGTGACAACATATTCCAACTAGTTGCTTTCATACAAACCTGAGAAAATAAGATTTCCTGCCCAGGCCTGACCTGGACCAGAGATGGAGTCCCTGGAAGATGAACCAGACTCCCCACAAGCCGGGGACCTTGAGGAGTAAGCAACACGTGGCTTCCCATACATGATTTAAATTTAAATCCAGCCCAATGTGTTTTTCAACATATTTAGATCTGAATGACTTGAGAAGTAAAAAAAGCAGAGAAAAGTAAGCTTGACTTTCTTCAGTGATGTTACTCAGACACATCTAGGTGGCAGTCTGACAACACTCATTCATCTCCACAACTCCACGCTGGGGAAAGTTTGCAGTAATAACTCACAGGATCTGGGGAGAGAATGAAAGGAGCCCCATCATGTTAAAGTACAAGTGCTTACTTTATGGAGGACAGTCCAAACCTTTGTCAGATAACTTATTTGATAAATTATATAATGATTTGATAAATAATTATATTTCGTTGATAAATTATATGACAAGAGTTGTTGGAGGGCCACAAGTCTGCCCCCCCAACCCTGATACAAAGAAATATTGTTGTTGCAAGGATAATTCGCTTTGTCTAAACTCTTCAATGAGCAGGGAGGGCAGGGAGGGTGGGACAGAGTGAAAATGAAACAATTAGTGATGTATTGTATTCAGTGCTTTTCCTCTAGGGGGGAAAAAAGATACCAGGACTGCGTACCCTTGAGTAATAAAAAAAGCACTGATTGTATTGTTGGTAAAAAAAAAAAAAAGGGAAAATGGTTGAAAAGAGGAGGAGGAGCGAGTAAGAGGGACTGGCAGCCGATTCACCAGAAAAACTCTTCTAATTAGCCAGCTCGAGAAAGAGAACTTGCAAAAGGGCATTGTGCATACAAGGCAAACGTGTTTATTTCCCTCAACCTCTTTTTCTCAAAGCATGGGAACAGAGTGCCCTGGTGGAATAATTCTCCCTGATTAAAAGCTAGACATTCCACTTGCAGTAGGACATCCATCCCCCTCCCTCCAGCTCCCCATTTAACCAAAGGTGTTTCCATTAAGCTTGGTTTTGCTTTTGGCGGGCAGCAACAGGATGTCTGTACGGTTTTCTCCTTTTTTAGCAATCAAGTCAACAGAGTGCCATGAGGCATTTTGGTCCCTGCCCTTTGGTCTAATCAGTAACTTTTGCTCCCCCCCACCCCATTTGGACATATAACTTTCAAATCCTGGTATCTCTGATACTTTATCACACTTTCAGGTAATCCTTTATGTTTTACTCAGAAGTAAGTGTGCATAAGTGTGTGCAGGATTGCAGCTCCAGTTGATACTTGAGCTGGAAGGACACAGATGGATTCAGTTGGACCTTCTTCACCAACCGAGTTTGCACAGCGACTGGGGCGATGGAATAAAAACTTGCCCGCAACATCTTTGCTTATCTTTATTTTTAAATAATAATCAAACAGCTGCAAAACACCCCTTCTCACCACCAGTCCTCAGCAACATTCCTTAACAGTATTCTATAACAGTTCACACTACACCACTTGATCAACTTAAATACAGTTTTCAAAATAATCAATTACCCCATCACATTGCTGCATTTGGTGCAGCAGGTAAACTCCCCCTGTTAATTAGTTAAATTGTTAAGATACCTCAGGTGTGCTGAATTGTCAAGAGCTCACAGATGTGCTGCCATGCAGGTTATAATTACAAACGCATACCTCTGCGTACCACCATTGACCACATTAATGTCAAGAAAACCCAACAGATTCTTCCCCTTTTCCAGCATTAAATCAATGAGCACTTTTAATCCAACTGCTAATTATTGGTCACAAATCCCAATGAATCAGTGGTGCTCCTTGACTTGCTCCCATATGGCACAGAAGTGGGCGGCCTACTGAGGAGTGCTGATCAAGGCTGGTCTTGCAACACAGCAGGATGAAGGGACCTGCTTCAGTGGCATCATGAGCGACGAAAATATGAAGGCAGAAACGGTGTCTGAATTGTACAGACTTCTTAAGGCAGGGCATTGCCAATGCTGCTCCCATGCCTGCCAGAATGCCCACCAGTTCCCCATTAATAATGTGCCTACTAAAGGTAAATATCCCCTCATAAATCTACAATGTGCAAGAGACGTCATGCTCAGTTTCTACCACCATTGGTTCAGCATCTCCTACATTGAACCTCTACCCCTTTAACCATGTGCACATTGTCAGGACTTCCTTTTTGTGAGCAGGGAAGTGCAAAAACTTCATCTCTGTGAGCGAGCACGGAGGTGGCTAATATCGGGGCCTTTTTCCATCGACGAGGAAGGCACACCTGCTCCATTTTGCAGCCCTCTCGTCTGCTCTTTTAGATGTGGCAGCCATTTTGTGTTACACCACACCTGCCCAACATCCATTTTGTGATGGGTGTCCATGACATTTCATCAAAATTCAAATGTGCCCAATGGTCCAAAAAGGTTGGTATTCCTGTCACAAAGTGTTGGGACAAACACTGGAGGTTGGCAGAGCCTTTTGTCTCTGCTTCAGGCAGGGGGGGAAAATCTTGGGCCCACGATGATGTATGGAAGGGAAAATCTTCCAATTTTGCCATGGCTGGTCTACATCCTACTTGTCAAGATATTGATGGGAAAGAGGACTGATGGATGACCTGGTAGAAAGGCCTTTGCGAATTTGATACCAATACAAATGGTGGTCTTTAGTAGCCATTTATCTTTCAAGAAAGGAATAATTTCCCCCTTTGGCACATTAAGATCTTTGTCTGGATTTATCACCACTACCACCGATGCATTCAGTACATTTTTGAGCACAGCACAGGGAAATATAGCTCTTCCAACAACAGCAACATTTCATCAGACTTATACAAACCTTAAAATATTAAAATATCAAATGAAGTTGAATGGTGGAAGTACTCCCTCACACAGCACATAGTTAAATTATTGAATAGTGAGATGGGTTTATGGGCAATAAGTCTATCAATAGGTTCTGGTCATGAAGATTGTGTACTCTCTCCCTCTGAATACCAGTTACTGGAGAACAACGACAGAAAAGGTTGGTTGCTTTTGTATCCTGCTTGCGGGCTTCTCATAATCATCTGGTTGGCCACTGTGAAGAAACAAGATCCTTGACTAGATTAGATCTTTGGTTTTGTGTTTTTATTCATTCCTGATGGTGGGGAAATGCCTAGTTTTCACCCCATTCAAAAACCTGCACTTCCATGCTATAGAGTGTGGTTAGATCAGGTTTCTGTGTCTTGCCTTGGGTCTAAAGAGGTTGTGTGGAAATACAGGGTTGTCTTTACTTGGGGTTGTTTGACTTTTACATAGTGGTCTCTGCTTTGGTTGGCCTTGCTTATCTAGAACTACCTTCTGCTTCTTTGAACCTTGCTTTGCTGGAACCTGGGGTGATGTCATGGAATCTAGATGTCTTACACCTGCCCCTGCCTGAGCTAGAGCCCCGCTGGGACTACTGATTGGGACAGAATGCACGGTTCCCTCCCCCTGGCTCACCTCAGACTGCCTTGAGTAAGCTTGGAGCTATCCATGGTACTGAAACTCTGGTTTGATATTGCCTGCTATCTACCTGACTAACCTACCCTGGGAAATCTATCAAGTTCTATGGCAGGGGTGAGGGACTTGAAGCCACCCAGTAGGCTGGATCTCCACCCCCCCTCCATGGGTCATGCTCAGCTGGCCATTGGAATTTGCAGAGTGATGAACCTTTGCTTGCATAAACAGTTGCCCAATGTGAGCAAAAGTGAGTCGCCTGAAGCTGTTGATCTCCTGGCATCATGGTGATCCATTTTTGCCCACTTTTCAGCTTCAATGCCCAGCTAAGGACTTGCAAAGCACTATGCATGGGCTGACTGGGAGGGCCTGCAAAGCTCCTTTAGGCCAACAGACTATTTACCTGTATTTTTACCTGGAAGACAGGTGGATATGACTTGGACAAATGGCATCACAGGCCTGATGGGGAAGTGTGCTAAGCCTCATTTGGCTTGCAGGCCATTTGCTTTACCACCCCTATCCTATTGACTCAGACTAGTGGTCAAGATGGACCACTGATATATAATCTTCCCCCAAGATTTTGGCTCGTCCTTGCCTTGCTTTGCCAAGAACACACTGCAATTCTCCTGACAACACTGGAATTTGCTTCTGGAAATTGCTCCCACTTTACATACAGGAGAACAAAGCAACCTTGTCTTTTGCAGAGCAGACTTCAAGTAATTCATCCACCCTGCTATAGGGAAGGGAGAGAAACTTCTGCACAAATGTAAAAGAGCCTTATGCAGAGGTTTGCATTACAGAAGAGATACCTTCTGATGCTGTTTGTTAGAACTTTTTAAAACGTGTCACAGTAACAAATTGCGTAAGTTGGAATTTCTGTTTGCTGATAATGAAAGTTGGTTATTAGTATTAAAAATTTAGATTGCCACCATGCTCAAGCAGCCATTACACTCTTCATTCACCTGCCTGTTTGATCTGTCAGCATTATTAAACGACCCATCTGCAGCAGAGGATGTATAGCTTAGGGGCCCAGAACGCCCGATATGAGCTCCGCATACAAAAACCTTTAGGTAACTGACAGTGCTATACAAATCCGAGATCTGCTGGGATGAGCGAGTTTGCAAGAGATGGATCCTGAGCTGTTCCTCATCCTGGGGCTGCTGGGGATATGCTGGTGTAACTCCTTCAACCTGGCTGAGTTGAGACTATTCAGGGCTCAGCTGGTGGAACTTACACCAGTTTAAGTCCTTAAAAGGGGACCTCTTTCTGCTCAGTCACAAGGCTTTTAAAAGGAAATGAGGAAGGTGGCTAATGACATATCAACACTAAATTGCTTAACTTTGGAGCATGATCCACGAAGAAATAAAGAAAATATTAATAATAGCCTATAGTAAAATGCCAGAGGCATTCCTTTTAGGAATTTTAAATGACGATATTCCAAAAGACAAAACTATTTTTTTCTTATACGCAACGTCTGCAGCAAGAATCCTGGTGGCTAAGTACTGGAAAGGGAATCAGTTCCCCTCTAGGGGAGAGTGGCTATGTAAGCTCTCAGAATACTTAGAATTAGCCAAATTGACAGACATAATAAGACAAAAACAAAAAATTGAAGTAAAAAAAAGAATGGGAGTGCCTAAATGAATACCTCAAAAGTCAAGGTTTGAGGGCAGAAATCTGGCTGAGTCTGGAATAACCTTGTGAAGTGAAAGGATATGAAAGAAGGATTTACATCTAGATGTTAGGATAGAGATGATAAAGAAAACAGGAAAACAGGAAGACAATTTTAAACCCATAATACAAACAGGAGTGAATGGCTGGAGCTCAGTGTTCTGCAGGATATTCACTCAGATGGGTTCCCAATGTGCGTGCTGGTGCAAAACATCGCTCATTGTCTCCACCAAGGCAGGGCGAGTTCCCTCCCCTCACCACTGTCACCATGGGCCAACAGATGCCAAAGTCATAGATCTATGGGGACACCCATTTCCCCCCATTTCCCCCTTTGTACAATTGCTCTCCTGACTTGAACATCCTGTTTTAATTGCTGTTTTAAATCTTCCGTTGTTGTACCGTTTCAACAGACTCCTTTTAGTATGCCTTTTAATTACGAATGCTTATTTAAATGTTTTCGTGTAATTGTTTTATTGCGTATTTAAATTATGTGTAATTGGTTTTAGAGTTGCAAGCCACTTAGAAGCCATCTTGGTAATTAAAAGGTATATATAATAAATAACAATAATAATAATTGCATTCACTTCCTGGAATATTTTTAATAGGGGTTTTCTGATCACGCAGAGCTGCTTAAAATGTTTGAAAAGTGGAGTAGCCCTCATATAACCTCAAAAGGACAGTATGGATCCATGAAAGGTTTAGCCCATTGATCAATCTGCAGATCAACAGTCCAATTCCTGTGTGAGTCCAGCGGGGAGCGGGTAAAATGGGAAAGTTTGCTCAAAAATGCAGAGGCAACCAAAATCCTACCCAACCTTAGGTATCAGACAGCTTCCTAAGTTTTAACCCTTCTTTATTTTCGTTTGGAAAAGCTCTGTTTTATTATTTGGGGATGGGCCACAGCTCAGTGATACAGCATCCGCTTTGCATGCAGGAAGGTCCCAGGGACAAGCCCCAGAATCTCCAGGCAAGGCTGTGAATTCATGCTGTCTGAAACCCTGGAGAGTTTTTTTTAAAAAATACAGTGATGCCTCGCAAGACGAAATTAATCCGTTCCGTGAGTCTCTTCGTCTAGCGGTTTTTTTGTCTTGCGAAGCAACCCTATTAGCGGCTTAGCGGTTTAGCGGCTATTAAAGGCTTAGCGGCTATTAAAGGCTTAGCGGATTAGTGGCTAAAAGGCTATTAGCGGCTTAGCGGCTTAGAAAAAGGGGGGGGAGCGGGGAAAAATGGAACACTCGCAAGACGTTTTCGTCTTGCAAAGCAAGCCCATAGGGAAAATCGTCTTGCGAAACAGCTCAAAAACGGAAAACCCTTTCGTCTAGCGAGTTTTCTGTCTTGCGAGGCATTCGTCTTGCGGGGCACCACTGTATATTCTTTATTGAAAAATAAGAATGAATTTTCGTGCACGATGTAAATAAGTGCAAAGGTAAAACAAGATGTGGAAAGAGTAACAATTGTTAAAATATACCTGGGTAAAAAGAAGAAAAAGAAAGAAAGAAAGAAAGAAAGAAAGAAAGAAAGAAAGAAAGAAAGAAAGAAAGAAAGAAAGGGGATTTTTTTATAAGATTGTTATTTTAATGATCCTAAACCTAATACAGTGTTCATAAAAATGATTTTTAAATATTGTTGAATTTATCCATGGCAAGTCAACATTTGTACACGACTTGTTCATATGTTGCAAGTTTACACATCTCTTCCATCCATTTGTTGAAGTGAGCCAAATTTTTATTTTTTCAGTTCATCAATACCAGTCCTTTTGCCATCACAAGGGCATGGAGAGTCCATTCATATTGTCCTTTTGTTGGGTTCCATAGATTGTGTATATAGTTCAAGGGGATGTTTTCCTCTGCAAACTTGAGATTTTTCCGAACAGTCGCGTTGATAGTTTCTGTTACCCTCTGCCAAAAATTTAGCAAGGTAGGGCATTGTAGGGACATAAGTTTTAAGGAAGCGTTGTCCCTATTGCACCACCAGCAGCTAGATATCTTGGATAGCCCTTTTGTAAACCCTGGAGAGTTGCTTTCAGTTCGTGTAGACAATACCAAGCTAGACTGGCCAATGGTTTGACCTGGTTTAAGGCACCTTCCTGTGTTCTATACCAGGCTGTCCCAACCATGGGTCCCCAGATATTGTTGGACTGCAACTCCCATCAGCCCCAGCAAGCATGGCCAATAGTCAGGGAAGATGGGAATTGTAGTTCAACAACATATGGGGACCCAAGGTTGGGAAAAGGCTATTCTACATCACACTTCAAATGATGTTTGTCTCCAGGTTGGCCACCTTCCTGCTACTTCTTATGCAGCTATTTGACAGTGGTCTGCTGATGCAATTGCTCTGTGGTTAGCATGTTTGGCCACAGGTCCCCCTGTGCTTTTGGAAAGAGTTAAATCAATTTAGTAGCAAACTTAATATAATTAGTAGTTAATAGCTAGAGCCCAGGTTCTCGTGGTGTAAATTGTTTCTGTATTGATCTGAACCTGCATTGTCAGCATTCTGGAGAGGCTGAACTTTAAGTGCTTAATTCAGCCGTATTCAACCAATAATTTTGTGTTTATCCTTCCAAACAAAAGTGCCCCGGCTTGCTCTATTTTTCTGTACGTAATAAAATCAATTAAAACTATTTCTCCCTCCTGCCCACCCCCAAATCTAGCCTTAGCCTCTTCTGTTCAATGCATTTGAAATGTCAGTGTATTCCAAGAAAATGGTTTTGAATCATAGCTGTCAACTTACAGATTTGAAAATAAGGGACCAGCAGCCTTGAAAATAAGGGACCAGCAGCCAAAATAAGGGACCTGCAGCCTCACCTGTTCCAGGCACTCCAGTCTTCCTGTCCTCCTGCAGTCTGGTCAAACTCATGCTGGTAGCTTCGAGAACACTGTCCAACCAACTTTGTAACCAGAGGTTACAACTGAATAGAATCTGAATCACATGCACCACAAGGCCTATGCAGCCTCAACTTAAGATGACTCCCCGGCCTGACTTTGCACTGCAAAGTTTGCAGCAGCACGTGGAACAAAATGGCGTCCAGCATTCAAAAACCTCCTCAGCTTGCATTAACTAGCCACACACAAGGCATGCAAGCTCCACCCCCCAGTCGTTCTTAGACTTCTTTTTTTTTTTTTTCAATTCTTTTTATTTTATTCCATAAAGATAACATGCACACAAAAAATCAACAAAACACAAACATATAAAGGAAAAGACAAAAGTTCTCAATCGCAGCAAACAAAATAGAAAGAAAAAAGAATAAAAAGCGCACAAAGTTCTTATTTCCATAGATTTTCCATAACATATTTCTTTCTTTTGAGACTTCCTTCAGCCTGGCCGCGAATCATACGGAGTCAATAAATAAGGTCACACGTTTCTTCTTTTATATTGTCGTTATGTCCATTGTTGATCTCTATTTTCCTTATACAATACCCTTAGTCAATTACAGTACATCTCTAAACCCCCTTAGCGTTATTTGCCCATCGCTGATGTTTTCCAGATAGTTTGCATATTTTCCCCAGTCCCTGATAAACACTTGGTCTTTTATGTATCTGATCTTCCCCGTTAATTTATCTAACTCTGCGTATTCTGTTAGTTTGCACCTCCACTCCTCAACTGTTGGGGTTTCTTCCTGTTTCCATCTTTGAGCTATTAAGTTCCTTGCTGCCGTAGTCGCATAGTAAATCATTCTACAATCCTCCTTTCTTATCTCTCGTTGTAATATTCCTAATAGGAAAGTTTCTGGTTTTTTCCTGAACGTGTACTTTAATATCTTTTTCAGTTCTGTATATACCTTTTCCCAGAACTGTTTTACCTTTCCGCACTCCCACCACATATGGTAGAACGTGCCTTCTGCGTCTTTACATCTCCAACACTTTTTGCTCACCTTGTACATTTTTGAGAGTTTTACAGGTGTCAGATGCCACCTATAGAACATTTTCATAACGTTTTCTTTTATCGCCGTACACGCTGTAAAATTCAATCCTTCTTTCCATAGTCTTTCCCAATCCTCGTACTGTATACTGTGGCCTACGTCTTTTGCCCAACTAATCATCACTGATTTTACCTCCTCGTTTCCCAAATTCCAGTCTAACAGCATCCTATATGCTCTCGATATATTTTTCACCTTGCTGTTTATTATTTCCGTCTGGAATTTTGAGTCATTGTCTACATACCCTCTTTCTTTAATGTCTCTACTAAACATCTGGTTAATCTGTTGGTGACTGAACCAATCGTACACATATTCTCTAATCATCTCGTAGGGTTTAATTCTCCATTTTCCATCCACTTTAGTTACTAGTTGGTTGTATGTTACCCGGTTACCTCCCATGTTGATGGTTTTCCTGTTTATTATTTCGAGTGGTGCTAACCAATGAGGTGTTTTCGGTTCTAATATATTTTTGTATCTCTCCCACACTTCTATTATCGGTCCTCTAAAAATATGATTACTAAATCCCCTGTGTTTTTTTGTTTCAATTTTCCACATGTAGGCATGCCAGCCAAAGTGGTTATCGAAGCCCTCCAGGTCAAGTAATTCCGTATTCTCTAGATTGACCCAATCTTTTAGCCAACTTAGACATGTCGCCTCATAGTATAGCATAAGATCTGGCAGCGCAAAACCCCCCCTTTCTTTTACATCTGTAAGTAACTTAAATTGTATTCTGGGCTTTTTGCCCTGCCATATGAACCTCGAAACTGCTCTCTGCCATTCCTTTATAGTCTTACTTCCTTTTATTATAGGTATGGACTGGAACAAGAACATCAGTCTTGGTAGAACATTCATCTTTATCATGTTTACTCTTCCCCATAGGGATAGTTTTAGGCGTCCCCATTTCTCTAAGTCTTTCCTTATTTCCCTCCATACCGGCTCGTAGTTATTTTTGTAAAGATCCATATTTTTAGATGTTATCCAAATGCCAAGATATTTAACCTTTTTTACCTTCCCTATCTGCCATTTCTGTTGGATTAATTCTGTTGTCTTTGGGTCCACATTTTTATATATCATCTTTGTTTTCGTCTTGTTTAATTTAAATCCAGCCACCTTTCCGAATGCTTCTATCTCTCTCATTATCTCTCCTATTGATGTTAATGGCTCTTCCGTCATCACTACTAAATCATCGGCAAAGGCCTTGGTTTTATATACGTTCTTACCTAGAGTCACCCCTTTTATATTTTCATTTTTCCTTATAGAGTTTAGGAGGGTTTCTAACACTGTTATAAATAGTAACGGAGAGAGGGGGCATCCTTGCCTTGTTCCCTTCCTTATCTTAATCTCTTCCGTTATTATACCATTTACAATCAGCTTGGCCTTCTGTTCCGTATATATTGCTTTCACCCCATTGTAAAAGTCACTGCCTACACCCATGTATTCTAGGTTTCTCAACATAAAATTCCAGACCACATTATCAAACGCCTTTTCGGCGTCAATAAACATCATTGTGACTTGCTTGTTAAACCTAACAGACAGAAATTCCAACATGTCCACAATGTGTCTTATGTTGTCTCTCATTTGCCGACCCGGCAGAAATCCCGCCTGATCCTTATGGATAACGTCTGCTAGTACATCTTTTAATCTTCTGGCCAGGATTCCTGCATATATCTTATAATCTACATTCAACAATGAGATTGGTCTATAATTTCTGACTTGAGTTAGATCCGAGTCTTGCTTGGGTAGGAATGTGATATACGCCTCCTTCCAGGTTCCCGGGATTTCCCCTTTCTTTAATATTATATTCATTGTCTTTTTC
Source organism: Podarcis bocagei (assembly GCF_964188305.1). Taxonomy (NCBI): domain Eukaryota; kingdom Metazoa; phylum Chordata; class Lepidosauria; order Squamata; family Lacertidae; genus Podarcis; species Podarcis bocagei. The sequence goes on from NC_138139.1 coordinate 41,287,978, forward strand.
AAGGGTTCCACTAAAACTGCTTTCATTTCCTTATAATAGCCTGCCGTGAACCCATCTGGGCCTGGGGCTTTTCCCCTCTTCAAGTTTTTAATTACCTCCTCTATTTCCTTATTTTCAATAGGTATGTTCAGTTTTTGTTTTCCCTCCAGTGGAATTTTTTGTCCCCCTTTATTTTTCAAAAATCTTTCTATCTTCCTTTGTCCTATCTTTTCTTGATCATTGTATAAGTTGCTATAGAAACTTATAAACTCGCTCCTTATTCCTTTAGGATCTGTTCTTTCTTCTCCCTCTACTATTATTTTATTAACTATCCCTTGTTCCTTCCTTTTTTTAATTTGCCAGGCAAGCCATTTGCCTGGTTTATTAGCATGTTCAAAGTTCCTTTGTTTAAGTCTTTTTATATTCCATTCCACCTCCCTATTTATTATTGTGGCAAATTGGGTCTGAAGAATTTTTATTCTTTCCTTTGTTTCTGAACAGTTAGGTGTCTGAACTAATTTTCGTTCGTTTATCATTATTTGTCTTAGAATTTCCTCTTTATTTCTTTCTCTGTTCCTGTTTTTTATTGCATTCTGTTGAATAAAAAATCCTCTTATGACCGCCTTACTGGCATCCCAAACTGTACTTTCTTTTGTTCCTTTGTCACAATTATCCTTAAAATATTCCGTCAATTTTTTCTTTGCCATTTCCACCACCGTTTGGTCATCCAACAGGTAGTCTTTTAATCGCCATCTATAAGATCTTTTCTCATAGCTATCCAATTCCATCTCTAATGGGTTATGGTCTGAGATTACTTTTGGTTTTATTTCTATATTTTTAATTCTTGGACATATTTCTTTTGAAATCCAGATCTGATCTATTCGAGAGAAAGATTGGTTAGGTTCTGAATAGAAGGTAAACTGCTTTTCTAACGGATGTCTCAGGCGCCAAATATCTACTAATCCACAGTTTTCTACCATAGAGAAAAAAGATTTAGGCAACTTCCCTTCTTTATTTACTCTGTCTCTAAGCCTATCCATCTCAAGTGAGACCACAGCATTCATATCCCCCATTAGAATTATTTTTTGGTCAGCGTATTCCATTAATTTTTCTTCTAGTTTCTTAAAGAATTCAGTTTTGCTGCCATTCGGAGCGTATATCCCCACTAACAATATTTTTTCTCCCTGCCAGTTAATGTTAACCGCTATCATCCTCCCCTCCTCATCTTTAAACATTAATTTAGCTTCTATCTTATTACTGATGTACAATACCACGCCTCTTTTTTTAACCCTGTCCAGGGCTTCATACTCATTTCCCAACCGTTTATTAATTAACACTTTTCTGTGCTTTCTGGCCACATGTGTCTCCTGGAGACAGATAACATCCAGGTTTTTCCTTTTTAAACATTGTTCAATTTTATTTCTTTTTCTCTTATCATTCACCCCGTTAACATTCCAACTCCAGATTTTTAACCCCATAACCCGTGTATTAACCTTTTGTTATTTTTAAAATTTTTTTTATCTGTTATATGTTTTCTGGATCCTCTGTTTCCTCTTCTTTTTCCTCTTCCTCCTCCGACCCATCCTCCCCCCCCTCCCCCTCCTCCATCTCTTTTGATTCTTCTGGAGAGGCTCTCTCCTCTCTTCCTATCTCTTGGGCTTCCGCTTTGAATTCTTTGTATTTCCTAAGGAATTTCCCGGTTTCTTCAGAGTTTATCAGCTTGTGTTTTTTACCTCTATATGTAAATGATATCCCTTCCGGGAATTCCCACCTAAACTCAACCCTATTCTTCCTCAGTGTTTGCACCAAAAGTTTATAAGCATCTCTCTTTTTAAGCAATCTTATTGGGACGTCTTTAAAAATAATTATGTAATTTCCATCTATATTCAATCTTTTTTCTCTATTCCTTTGGAGGATCCTGTCTCTCACTGCTTTGTTTTCAAATGTAATCAGACAGTCGCCCGGAAATTTCTTTGCTTTTGTTGTGTTAACACGCATTCTAAATGCGTTTAATATACTATTGGCCATTTCTTCTGCAGGCAAACCCATCCATTCTGCTAACTCTTTCGTCAGCTTTTCTTTAATATTCTCGTTCTGTGTCTCTGGGATTGCTCTCAGCCTAAGATTTACCTCTCTTTGCCTCAATTCGTTCATTGCTATAATGTCTTTTATCTCTTCCTGTGTCTTACATATTTCCGTCACATCTGCTCTGATCTTTTCCTTCTCTCTTCTAACCTCCCTTATCTCTACCTTTGTCTTTTTCAAACCTTCTTCTGTAAGCTGCGTTCTCCTAGATATTTCTTTTATTTGACCCTTAATTTCATTCACAGTTTCCTCCATTTTTTTATCCAGTTTCCCAATTCTGTTGTCCACCGATTCTAACTTATGCTCAACATTTACTTGACTTTGTTTGATCTCTGCAAACATCTTCAGAATATCTGTCTTGAAGTCCATTTCCTGTTTAGAGCCTCTCCTCTCTACAGGTGTACCCCCATTCGTTCCCTTCCTTCCTGTATGAGACATCTTGTATTTTATGTAATCCTTTTCCCCACCGTCCCTTTCCTCCCGTTTTTATCGTTCTTAGACTTCTTATTGGGTGAGCAACACAGCCAAGCAACACAGTTGGAACCTCTCTCCTGCCTGGCTGGCAGGGAGGGAGGGAGAGGAGCTGCTTCCTTTGAAATTTAAGGGACATCATTTAAGGGACATTTAAGGGACATCTATCAATAAGGGACAGCAGCGGGACATGGCGCTGGAATAAGAGACTGTCCCTTTAAATAAGGGACACTTGACAGCTATGTTTTGAATGCATTTCAAGACATTGCAGCCCCCTGGAGGGAAATGGAAAGCCAGTAGTGAGCTGCCCCCCAGGACTGTTGAGATCTCTGCTGGGATATTTTCCCATCAGTTGTGTTCTGGTTATAGAATGGAGGTGACTACAAAAGTAACCTAGGTCAGCCCTCTGTCAGTGCAGGGAACCCATCCCTACAGCATCCTGATAAGTGGTTCAACACCACCATATTCCTTTTTTAAATTTTTTTTTGAATTTTATAACAATTAATGATACAAATCTCATTCATCATGTTATTTACAATTATTCTCCCTCCCCTCCTCTGGACTTCGCTCAACTCCCCGTCTGCTGAGTTATTTAGTTTTATTTATCGTATCCTGCTTTTCCTACACAAAAATAAAAACCCTTATCATTTCTCTGAAATATCTGTTACTCAAATGAAATTCAGTTACAGATAGGTAGCTGTGTTGGTCTGCCATAGTCAAAATAAAAAAATTCCTTCCAGTAGCACCTTAGTTGGTCTTTAAGGTGCTACTGGAAGGAATTTTTTTATTTTGTCAAATGAAATTGTAAAAGTTTATTCAAATCCTGCCAGTGAATCCAGTCCATTCTGTTGTTTCTGCAAATAAACTGTAAATGGTTCCCAGACTCTTTTGAAGTCCTTTTTGTCCTTCTCTCATAGTTTGTCTGTTAGCTTAGCCAATTCTGCATAGTTCATCAGTTTTTCTTGCCATTGTTTCTTTGCTGGTATTTCTTCCGTCTTCCAATATTGCACAATCAAGATTCTTGCCGCTGTTGTAGCATACATACATAATGTCCATTTTTCTTTTGGTAGCTCTTGATTTGAGATACCTAACAAAAAGGCTTCAGGGTATTTAACAAAATTCATTTTAAACATTTTTTTCAGTTCATTGTATATCATTCCCCAATATTTTTTAATGCATTTGCATTCCAACACCACCATCTTTCAATGCAGTCTGTTTCACTGTAGAATAGCTAAGTACAATGGAAAGATATTGGTGATGGGCATTAGCTCAGTGGTAGAGCAACTGCTTTGGATGCAGGAGACCCCAGTTGAGTGTGTGGAAGGTACCAAAATGGTTCATGGCATTTTGGAGTAAAGGGATGCTTACCATGGTGGTGTAAACAACTCCCCACAAAATAACTTCATGGCTCTGAAACAATTCCCTTAAGGAACCCCTCTAAGAAGGTCCCCTAAATTCACCACCAGTAAGAACATAGGAGTGGCCGCCGGGACCACATAACACTGGTTCTGAGAGATCTGCATTGGCTCCCAGTACATTTCCGAGCACAATTCAAAGTGTTGGTGCTGACCTTTAAAGCCCTAAATGGCCTCCGTCCTGTATACCTGAAGGAGCGTCTCCACCCCCATTGTTTAGCCCGGACACAGATCCAGCGCCGAGGGCCTTCTGGCGGTTCCCTCATTGCAAGAAGTAAGGTTACAGGGAACCAGGCAGAGGGCCTTCTTGGTAGTGGCGCCTGCCCTGTGGAACACCCTCCCAGCAGATGTCAAAGCAATAAACAACTATTTTACTTTTAAAAGGCATCTGAAGGCAGCCCTCTTTAGGGAAGTTTTTAATGTTTGAAGCTGTACTGTTTTTAATATTCAGTTGGAAGCCGCCCAGAGTGGCTGGGGAAACCCAGCCAGATGGGTGGGGTATAAATAAATTATTATTATTATTATTATTATTATTATTATTATTATTATTATTATTATTATTATTATTATTAAAGCTCAGCTGGCTCAGGTCAATGGTTCATCTAGTCCAGTGTTTCTCAAATTTGGGTCTCCAGATGTTCTTAGACTACAACTCCCATGATCCCTAGCTAGCAGGATCTGGGATGATGGGAACCGTAGTCCAAAAACAGCAGGAGATCCAAGTTTGGGAAATACTGACCTAGTCTAACATCCTGTTCTCACAGTGACCAACCATATGCCCATGGGAAGCCCACAAGCAGAACCTGGGTGCAACAGCGTTCTTCCTACTTGTGTTTCCCAGCAACTGGTATTCAGAGGCATATTTCCACTGACGGTGGAGGCAGAATGTAACTATTGTGGCTAGTAGTCACTGGCAGTCTTTACGGGAGCAGCAAATGTGAAGGCTATTTCAGCACATTTCTAACCTCCTCTGGTTTCCAGCTTGTTTCCAAGCTCATTTAAAATAGCTGGTTTTGAACTTCAAAGTCCTAAGCAGCCTGGGATCTGGGCATTGTCTCCAACTATATGAATCCATGCAACATCAGAAATGGAAATCGAACTTTTGAGATTAATGCAGCATATCTAAACTCTATCTAACCATGTTATTAGTTTCCAGCCTTCACTGTCATTGACCGGACCTAAGGAGATTGGCTTTGCATAACACAAGAACATGGCTCTGAGCAATATTTTTTATGGATTTCAATTTATGGAAATTATGACACCAATGATGATTGCTAACACAATACAGCCTCCCTAACAAGAACATGCCCTTAATTATTTCCAGAAGGCACTTCTTGCCCCTTCGCTGGGATCTCATTGGCTGGTAATAAATGTTAATAGAGCTCTAGACCTGGTTAAAGTTATCAGATCCCGTGTAAAACAATGAACAATTTATTTAGCGTGATAAGTTCCTTTTAGTGGTTACAAGCTTTTCATCTGCTGAGGTGCCATCTGCTTTGCCCTTTAATTGCATGTTGAAAAGGGGCTGAAACTTGTGTTTGCATCATAATAAAAAGAATGTTATTTGATTTTAGCCTCATAGCATGTTCTGTCTTGCTGGTAGCTGCTGTGCTTCCTAGAGGTATTAAAATCTATAACTGCAGGGGCTTAGTGCTCCTCTGTCAAGCAACAAACATGCACACTCTTGATTTCACAGACCGGCAGACACACACACACACACACACACACACACACACACACGGAGAAGATGTGTTTAACCAACCACTTATCCATTCAATCTGTTCAAAAGCAGAACCACACATCTGTTCACCATGGGGTGCCTCTCCACTGGAACATTGTTTTTATTTTATTTTTATTTTTTTAATGATATTTATTGAAAGTTTAAAATTACAGAGAATAAAAAAGAGAGAAGGAGAAGAAGAAGAAAAAGAAGAAAAGGAAAAGAAAAATAGAAATATATATATAATCAGAAAACAAGGAATTAAGCAGTACAAGTCAATAAAAAGAAAAAAAGAAAAATACAAAACACACAATACATCAAAACCAACAACAAAAAAAGGAAAAACAAAAAATTTAAAAATAAATCCAGTATTCCCAAATCTTTATCTTTCATTAACTTGTTTCATCGACCTCCTCACACCTCCCTTTTTTGTATTCTAATTGTTAATTATCTCAGCAAATCCTTTCCATCTTTCACTATATTCTATCATTAAATTACCTTAATTTATTTTAACCTTATCTTACCATAAAAAGCCCTAGAGCTTAAAACTTAAAACTTATTTATACATAATTCCTTATAGTATTTCTACTAAAGCCAAATAGTTTCATTCCAGCATTTTTCTAACACTCGTTAATTTTACAATAATTCTCTAAATGAATTTTTAAACTTTCTTCCAATCTTCATCCATCGTCTCTTCTTCCTGGTCTCGGGTTTTGTCAGTCCTTTCTATCCCTTCCATCTAGTCCATTAACCTGGTGACCTTCTATCCGAGGCTCTTAAGTCTTTTCCATGTCCCTTCTGCAGGTCTTCTTCATGTTCATACCTGCACCGCCGGAGCATGATTTCTGTTCTCATCCTGAAGCAATGTTCTTAACCCGAGGTACTATTTCTGGGTTAGCGGAGTCTGTAACCTGAAGCGTATGTAACCTGAAGCGTATGTAACCTGAGGTACCAGTGTACTGCTCTTATTGGTGTTTTGCAACTTTGATCTGTTGCAGGACCTTAGCCAGACCTTAGCAGAGCATACGCAGAGTTCCAGAAAGCAATCAGTTGCAGGCAGGATGGACGAAACAGGAACCAGACGCCGCTACTAGTAACTTGGTTACTTAGAGGTGTTTATTATTTACAGCAGACTCTACAAGTTACTATATACAAGAACAGATATGGATCTTAACTAGCTCTCTTTTAACAAACTCCAAAGGACTCTCCCTCTCTCAGAACACCACACTGACCAACAAACCATCCAGTCAGTTAGGTCATAAGTCATCATGCCTGTGTGAGACCTCAACCAATGGTGGAGCTGTATCCAAGGTCTCATATCTCTAGGCAGAATAACTCCTCTCTGCTCAGTCATCCTTGGCTTTCAGCCAATGCTTAATTGACTCTGTGTGAAGCTGCACAGAATGGCATGTAGTCAAAAATCCCAACAACTCTGTTGATACAAATGGAGCAGCCTTTGCAACAGTGGAGTCTGGTCCATTAGCACCAATGGGGCATTGTCCCACCAACTCAGCCTGCCTTCAGCTAGCCCCGCACCCGCCTGCTTTCTAACAACTAGTCCAAAAGTGGCATTCCCCATCAGTTTCCTCCTCCTTAAAATCTTGACTAGCCTCCGTCACACCGTCGCTAACTCATCTTAGATGAAAAGTCAAAAAAATGGGAAGAGGGTCAAGGAGGCAGGCTGGGGCAGATCACCTGAGAATTTGAGGTATGAAACACTGTCCAGGCTTGGATGGTCAATAAGCTAACTTTAATTGGCCTTTCACATTTGTTATGGAAACAGTAATTGCAACGACAGGATTGATGGTGATGACTGGTGTGCTGGCCCCTCTCATATTTACATTGCTATTTTATACTGCAGGAAGTTAACCTCCCAGTTTAAATGAAGTGTTACAGGAAAAGAAAACCACATAAAATTCTATGTAGTGTAAAATGAACAGGGGAGATTGCAAATTAACTGCAGAATATCAATACCACAATGAAATGAATAATGTATCTAAGGTATTGATTGTCAGTCCCTTGCATTTCATTATCCATGCTCTTTGTTTTAGAGGGTTTTAAAAAATAAAAAATATTTGATCAGGTTGTTGGCATAACTCAGATCATATCTATCTTAGGCTTGGCTCACATAATCACTTTTCAAGTGGATGGGTGGAAGAAGTCACCAGGAAGTGATATTTCCATCATCAGTTTTCAATGGTCTTGACAATTTTCTCAAAAATCTTAAACGTTTAAGAAGGGTATTGAGAAGCTGGAACATGTGCAGAGGAGGGCGGCCAATATGATGTCTGGAAACCAAGCCTTATGAGGAATGGTTGAAGGAGCTGGGTATGTCTAGCCTGGAGAAGAGGTGATATGATAGCCATCTTCAAATATCATATGGAAGATGGAGCAAACTTGTTTTCTGCTGCCCCAGAGAGCAGGACCCAAACAAATGGATTCAAATCACAAGAAAGGAGGTTCCAACTAAACTGTAGGAAAAACTTTCATACAGTAAGAGCTGTCTGGTAGAGATGGAGGAAGAGGTTCCATGAAGCGGCTCCTTTTTTGACCCATGGGCAGGACTGTTGGTTGACCCCTTGGCATGATGCTGTATCAGGAGATGCCAGGGATTGAACCTAGGAACTTCTGCATGCAGGGTCTATAAAAAGGTAAAGGGACCCCTGACCATTAGGTCCAGTTGTGACCGACTCTGGGGTTGTGGCGCTCATCTCGCTTTATTGGCCGAGGGAGACGGCGTACAGCTTCCGGGTCATGTGGCCAGCATGACTAAGCCGCTTCTGGCGAACCAGAGCAGCGCACGGAAACGCCGTTTACCTTCCCGCCAGAGCGGTACCTATTTATCTACTTGCACTTTGATGTGCTTTCGAACTGCTAGGTTGGCAGGAGCAGGGACCGAGCAACGGGAGCTCACCCCGTCGTGGGGATTCGAACCGCCGACCTTCTGATCGGCAAGTCCTAGGCTCTGTGGTTTAACCCACAGTGCCACTCGTGTCCCTGCAGGGTCTATACTCGCCCAATAATCTGTGGCCCTTCCTCAAAGAAGCATCTCTTTCTTGGGCTGATGGCTGCAGCCAGGGAGACTCTGGGTTGTCCCCCACCCCCTTTATAAATCAATGCAGGGACAGATTGCTAATGTGAGAAGTTAGAAAATTTGCTGAACAGATTAGACCTACAGACTTTTCCTTCTTTTACAAAGATGCAATTTAGCAATTGCATATATCCCCTTCCCTGAAAGGAGTTTATGTTGATAACAGAAAGAAAAGTGGGTCAAGCAAAGAAGACTTTGCTCTTTTCGTTTCCTGGGTACAGCCAGGTCACCGTGGCCATTGTGTTTGCTTCCACGCTTTGTGCCTTTTCAAAAGCCCTGTGTGGTCCAGTGCTCAAATCCCCAGACCATTAAGTAGCACTTAGGTGCTCAGAATGGTCACTGCAATTTGCCCTAAGTACAGAGAAGCTCAGACAGAGGAGTGGACCTTTTCTTCTTAATGCACTTCGGAGCAGAAACCTTTTCTCCTCCTGCATTCGGCAAAAATAGTTTTGCCGTTCAGCCTCCCCTTATAAAGCAGCTCACACTCGTCATGCCAAAGGATCATTTTCTACTTCAAGTTCTAAACCTGAGCAGATGTGAAGTGTCTGGAAGAAAACATTGCTTTTGTTTGTAAATGAAACTACATTAAAAAAGCCTTGATTTCCAACTCGTCCATTTTCTTCTTAAGTGCGGAAATATGGGACAAGATTCTTATCAAATGCTTTATTATTTTTATTATGGGCTTCTTCAGGGACCTGCACAGCTAGACTCTGAAGTCTCCTGTGGCTACCAATGCTGGCTCATAATGGAGGCCACTCGGGCATTGCTGGGAATAGAGGATCAGATAGATTTGCATAAGATTCCATCTGTTAATATATGTAGATATGGTGCCAATTTGAAAACTGTTACTGTGATCAAAAAAACGAAGATCATGGCCACTGGTCTCATCACCTCCTGGCAAATAGAAGGGGAAGAAATGGAGGCAGTGAAAGATTTTACTTTCTTGGGCTCCATGATCACTGCAGATGGTGACAGCAGTCACGAAATTAAAAGACGCCTGCTTCTGGGGAGAAAAGCAATGACAAACCTAGACAACATCTTAAAAAGCAGAGACATCACCTTGCCAACAAAGGTCCGTATAGTTAAAGCTATGGTTTTCCCAGTAGTGATGTATGGAAGTGAGAGCTGGACCATAAAGAAGGCTGATCGCTGAAGAATTGATGCTTTTGAATTATGGTGCTGGAGGAGACTCTTGAGAGTCCCATGGACTGCAAGAAGATCAAACCTATCCATTCTGAAGGAAATCAGCCCTGAGTGCTCACTGGAAGGACAGATCCTGAAGCTGAGGCTCCAATACTTTGGCCACCTCATGAGAAGAGAGCACTCCCTGGAAAAGACCCTGATGTTGGGAAAGATTGAGGGCACAAGGAGAAGGGGACGACAGAGAATGAGATGGTTGGACAGTGTTCTCGAAGCTACCAGCATGAGTTTGACCAAACTGTGGGAGGCAGTGGAAGACAGGAGTGCCTGGCGTGCTCTGGTCCATGGGGTCACGAAGAGTCGGACACGACTAAACGACTAAACAACAACAACAACAACTGTGATTTAAACAGGGGAAGTTGCCCTTATACCAAGTCATCTAACTCAGTACTGTCTACACTGACTGGCAGCAGAATATAAATGCAATAAATCCAGAGGGATGTTTGATCACATTTACCTGAGCCTTTTTGGGGGGCAACCAAACCATTTCTGAAATCAACTGGAAATCTGTTTTCTGTCTCAAAGGTGATAATAAGGCTGCAGATTTGAAGCAAAGTGTAAAGGCAGATAATTGGATAAATGAGCTGTTAATGATGACACTGAACAGCTACTTTGCCACTTGGGTCTGTGATATGGTAAAAATAAATGGAGCTTGTTTCGCATTGCGATCCAGCAATGACTTTATCCTATCAACCTATCTGCCCTGCAAACTTGAACAATTCAGAGGTGACTGAGATTCTATTCAGACAGACTGTGATGGTTAAATATTGGTTGCACAAACAGATGAAGTAGAATGGGTTGATTTCTATGGCTATTTTGATCCCAGGTACAGTGGTACCTCAGGTTACATACACTTCAGGTTACAGACTCCGCTAACCCAGAAATAGTGCTTCAGGTTAAGAACTTTGCTTCAGGATGAGAACAGAAATCGTGCTCCGGCAGCGCGGCGGCAGCAGGAGGCCCCATTAGCTAAAGTGGTGCTTCAGGTTAAGAACAGTTTCAGGTTAAGAACAGACCTCTGGAACAAATTAAGTACTTAACCTGAGGTACCACTGTACTTTGTCATGTAACCCCCCTGCAAACAGATGCGAATGCAGGTTAAATAAAGACCTGATATCTTCTAACCTATGTGTAGGCTTTGTGCAAGCAAATCAAGGTGAATCCTCCTTGAACAAGTCCTTTGGAGGAGCTGTAGGCCAGGGAGGTCCTCCAGGTGTTCCATTAGACCCAGCCAGCATGGACAGCACTCAAGGACTATGGGAACCATTGTCCAAGAGCATCTGGAGGTCCACAGGTTCCTCACTAGATGGGTTGATGAGCTGACTCAAGTATAAAGCAGCTCTCTCCCCTTTCCACCTCCATCCTGTCTGCCATCGGTAGAAAAAGCTTGCCCTGATTCCTTTGCTACTGATGAAGAAAGCGGAGCAAAGATTCGGCAGGGATGCTAAAGCGGTTGTGACTTGTCCCGAGGAAGAGAATATTAATTCACTCTTCTCATGCTAATAGCTGATGTCATGTGAATTTGCCGTCTCCTGCTGCAATAAAGTGCCCGGGAGATAATTAGCCATGAAAAAATAGCAGTGTACTTGAGACACATTTAATATTTGGAAATATGTCAGCAATGCACCAAAATGTTAGCTTTCACAGTGCGGTGCCATATTTTAAGACCTGAGAAGGAGCTCCATGGCTCATCTATCAGGGGGTTTTTTGTACGCGGTTACAATGTGCTCTGCTGTGGTTTGTCACAGAGGCCTTTAATTACAGCTATCATAAAGATTGGTTGTTCATAATAACCATCAATAGACGCTCTTCAGAGAGCCTTCTTTTCTCTCTTGTTTTTATATTCTTTTTCCTTCACAGGATTCCTATTCCCTTTCTTTAGTGCCACTTGTTCGTAAGAGAAAGCGAATGCTGTTGTTTGAATGAAAATGAGATCCCCAAACCTACCTTAAATCTATACCACAAGTGGAGGACCCCACAGCCAAGGGTGGAACATGGCCCTCCATACTTTGTGAAAAGACTTGAGGTATTTGAAGATGGCTATCGTATCTCCTCTCAGTTTCCTGAGATAGCCAAATCCTCAAACCATTTGATACGATAATCTTTATTGTCATTGTCCCATACAGAACAACGAAATTGAAAAAATCTACATAAGACATTCAAAAACCAACAAGCCTGCTATCCCAGCTATCCCAACCTGGTTAGCCCCCTAAAAACTCTGATACCCCATTTTTAAATACAATATACTCCCATAGAGACTCCTTACACTGCATTTAAAACCAAATCGCATTTGGATAGAAACTGTTTCTCAGGTGGCTAGTCCTAGTCTTTATAACCCTGTACCTTCTTCCAGAAGGCAGAAGCTGAAAGAGATCATTTCCGGGGTGCGCACTATCCTGCACTATCTCTGCAGCTTTCTTATGGCACCTGGAAGCATAGATTTGATCCAAGGTGGGAAGAGTGCACCCAATTATTCTCTCCGCAGTCTTTATAATCCTGGACAGCATTGTTTTTCCCCTGACCATGCAGCTCCCAAACCACACACACAGACCGTAAGTTAATACACTCTCCACAGTACAATGGTAAAATGCCATCAACAGGTCCTTTGAGAGATTGTTTTTCTGGAGGATTCGAGAACTGGACATGGTATTCCAGGTGTGGTCTGACCAAGGCCAAATAGAGTGGTACTATTACTTCCCTTCATCTGGACGGTATATGTCTGTTGAGGCAGCCTGGAAGAGCATTAGCTTTTTTGCTGCTGCATCATTCATGTTAAGCTTGTGGTCCACCAAGACCCTTAGATCCTTTTCACATGCACTGCTGGTCAGCCAGGTGTCCTCAATCTTACATTTATGCAGCTGGTTCTCCCTGCCCAAGAGACTTACATTTGTCCCTATTGAAATTCATTTTGTTAGTGTCACTTCTGCTCTGACACTCCAACCCAGGCATCCCCAACCTTCGGCCCTCCAGATGGTTTTGGACTGCACTTCCCATCATCCCTGACCACTGGTCCTGTTAGCTAGAGATCATGGGAGTTGTAGGCCAAAACATCTGGAGGGCCGCAGGTTGGGGATGCCTGCTCCAACCATTCTACCACACTGACTCCACAAAAGAGACTAGTGGAGCAAAGGAGTCCTGTATGGCAAAGGTGGAGAATGCGTGGTTCTCCAGATGTTGTGGGACTCCAGCTTCCATCAATTCCACCCCCCCCCGCTTGATCAGGAATCCTGTACCATTGGCAGTCATTGAGGTTCCCCCTCCATGCTGTACAGCGACTGCATCCCTACAAACTCCCTCTCTCTGTGAGTGGCTTTGCTGAGGTTTGTCCTGACCAGCTATTACCCCCAGACATCTCTGCATTAAAAATAAAACTTGCTGGGAATGAGGGGATGGTATTGGCCGTTTGTCATTTTAATGTCAAAACCTTGGCAAGTAATTGCTTTAAAATCCTACTTTATTGCCAGCTCATGCTTTAATCTAACCGCTGACGTGAGCCACATCGGGAATGGAGGAGAAGGCACCTGGAAGACTCCCTCTCCCCTGGAGATCTTGCCCTCCACTTTCCCCCCAAGGGCAAATCCTCAGCCTGGTTTCATCGTTGGTGTCCAAACACCATGTAGAAAACAGCAAAATGTCAACTCTCCACCATCCCACCCGATCTAAACCAAGCACAGATCACTATTTTTGGCAAATATCACAAGGAGACTGCCGTTTAAATTATAGGGGGAGGGGGAGGGGGAAATCTGTTCCCCGTTCTATTCTCCCTCTTTTTTTTTTTTGTACATTAAACATGCATTCTGGGTATTGTGTCCTACACTCAGAACCAGCTTTCTGGATGCTACATTAGGTTTTTTTGATGACGCACACATCTGGCATGCAAATGTGGACAGATTGACTAAGAAGAGGCAGCCATCTAAATCGGTGTTTGATAACACTCCTGCCGCAAAGCAGTGGCTTTTACGAGAGGAGAAATATATCATAAATCCTACAGGAAACTCTGCTGAAGTGGGGGGGGGGCAGCCGGGCGTTGACGCGTCCGCCGGAGGAGATATTGCTGACTGGCAAGCATTAATTACAAGTGTCAAGCATAACGTGTGCAGCACGGGCTCATGTGAAATTAAGTCTTTGATTTACTGAGCAGCTTTTACTCCCCATGTGCACAGAAGAATAAGGTTTGCTTTGACTCTTGATTTTATAAATTGCATTAGCATTTGACACCCTCTCCCTACCAAGTCTGGTTTTACAACTAAAGACTTCCAAGTGATGTCCAGAGAATATTAATGTAAAGAAGCTGGTGGGCCAAAGATCTGCTTCCTCTTCACAATGGTTCACAGAACACTGGCCAATTTGGGACAAATGGCTTGCAGATAGTCTACATAACACCATGGCTGACTCATGGTCACACCGTGAGGTTAAATCCTAGAGTGATAAACTTGGGTGCTTAAGGGGACTTTCCTTGTTGTGAGCAATTTTGGAATGACCTGTGAGTTTGTTTGGGCAGTGGGTAACAGGCAGGAGATTTGAGAGGTGTTGAGTGAGGAAATGTTTTAAAAGAAAAGGAGGCAGAATCTGTTAATTTCAATTTCTCTCTGTTTCTCATTTTTCCAGTCTTCAGTTTTCTGCATTTCCGCACCAGTTAATGAATTTGTGTGCGGGTGGTTTTATATTTATTTATTTATTTATTTATTTGTTTATTTATTTATTTATTTAAAAAAAATCCTTACGAAAATTCATCACAATTTTTAATTGCTTAGCTTCGTATGCACTTTTGCCTAACATAAACAGGTTTGAAAGCAATTTCTCCTAATATAATAATTTTTGTATGTTATTTTCACAAATAGATGCATATTTATGAAGATTTCCCCATAATGTATGTATTTTGTATATACTGTTTAGTTGGAGGACAGCACTGCAAAATTCAGAGGTGTGTGTGAATTTTGAAGAATCTCATTTAGTATTCCCCTCCCCATTTTATGCTCACAATAACCCTGCAAGGTGGGTTAGGCAAAGAGACAGTGACTACCCCAAGGTCATCCAGTGAGTTGCATGCCTGAGTGAGGATCTGAGTCTTCCAGGTCATAGTCCAGCTCTCACAAACGCATAGAATTGTAGAGTTGGAGAGGATACCAGGGTCATCTACTCCAAACCCCTGCAATGCAGAAAGTAAAGCTGAAGAATCCATGACAGATGGCCATCCAAACTATGCTTTAAAACCTCCAGTGAAGAGGAATCCATCACGTTCCAAGGGAGACCATTCCACTGCCAAATTTTAATCCATTGGCATTCATGACCAATGGATCCATTTGACATGAACAATGTCAAAGGGCTCAAGATGGCATCCCTACAACCCTACATTTTCCATCTTCCCCATCTTCACGTAAACAATTCTGCAAGAAACAAAGTTAAGGCTAAGAGAAGGTGACCTGGCCAAGGTCACCCAGCGAGGTTCAGAGATGAGCTGGGAAACTGAGTGCCTAAAAAACAGGAGGGCTTAAGGCTATAGCATTATTATTTTGATGGTCAGTCCAACCTTGGTACCCAGTGATGTGTGCTTCTGGCTTGTAGATAGATAGCTTAGTGTCAGGAGTGCCAGGCCCTGTGACCAGTAGGGCTTCACAAGACTGGGGCCTTCCTAAGTTTGTTCTGGAGAGGTAAGGCGCGGCCACACAGGTGAGGCCGCTTGGTAACTCACAGCACCTGGTGGCAAGAGCCGGGAATGGATATAAGCTCAGCATTTCCCTTCGGCTCTTTGCCACAGCAACTTGTTTCCTGCCTTGCTGCATTTGGCTTCTTGCTTCCTGATCCTCGGACCTCGGCTTCTTGACCCTTGTCTTTGTCAATCCCTGCTTCCTGATCCTCGGACTCCTGGCTTCTAGACTCTCGTTCCTGCTCTCACCCCACCATCTTGCCCCCAGTCCCAGTGTTCTCAGCCGGGACTTTGATTGCCTGTAGACCGGACAGTGACACTTAAGTAATACTGGAATTGCACTGCATTCTAAGAAGGAGGCAGAGCCAGTGACTCAATTAAGAGACCAAACTATGCAGCCCAACCTATATACAACCTATACAGCAAGGACACTCTGGAACCCAAAGGTAGTTCAGTTGGTAGAGAATGTGACTCTGTTCGAGCCCCACGTTGGGCAAAAAGATTCCTGCATTGCAGGGGGTTGGACCAGATGACCCTCAAGATCTCTTCTAACTCTACGGTTCTATGATTCAGCTGATAGATCCATTGCAGATTTTCCAAGCATCTGGCAGTAGCTAGAGCACTGGTCTCGAAAAGGTGGGTTGAGAACCATTACTGAGTCACTGCCTAACCCAAGGTGTGTCGCAACCAGAGCACTACCACCATGCAAATATATAAGATGTGGGATATTTATAATGCAGACAATCCAATAATGCATGTTTGCTAGATGATAGGAGCTGAAGCTCACACAGCTTTCCTGTAACTTTGCTAGAAAGAACTCTGAGAGACACTCCCACTGTGCCATGGGTAGGCAAACTAAGGCCCGGGGGCCGGATCCAGCCCAATCGCCTTCTAAATCCGGCCCACGGAAGGTCTGGGAATCAGTGTGTTTTTACATGAGTAGAATGTGTCCTTTTATTTAAAATCTCTGGATTATTTGTGGGGCATAGGAATTCGTGCATTAAAAAAAAGTCCGGCCCTCCACAAGGTCTAAGGGACAGTGGACTGGCCCCCTGCTGAAAAAGTTTGCTGGCCCCTGCATAATCTCCTCATCTGACCAGGTACTTTGTCTCTGCTCTTTGCTCTCGTTGCAGAAATGTGAGAACATCTGCATGGCTGAGCTCCATTGCTCAGACGCCATTTTAAGCCAGGCTAAAGTATGGATTTGTGTTTGGATTACCATTTTAAGCCTGCCTGAGCAAAGTTGCTGTTATTTGTTATGCTTCAACAAGAAACACTGGGTGAGAAAATGTTGTTTTTATCTTTTACAAGACTCTTTGTCTGATGATTGTTTTAAAAGGGGAGAGAAGGGGGAAATAGCAGGAGAATCCAACCTGTCTCAAAGCATCCTAGATTACTTAAATGAAAAGGCTAAGACTAGCCGATCTAAGCTTCCCTTTTAAGATGCAAAGGGGTGCACTCTGCTGAACCCACAAACGTGAGGAAGAAAGGATAAGATCTGATAAATATATCCTCTTTTAGCATCTATACACCTTCCCCCATACGGTAAAAGAATAAGAACCGGGTCCTCAAATGCATGTTTGGATCCTGGCTCTGGAAAGTTCGAAGACTACTGAGCTAAAGGATGCATGTTGTATGTACAAAAAAGGGCACACCTCAAAGTGCTCACTTAAGACTGCACTTAGGAAGCACACTTGGGGGTGCAACCAAGCAAGAGGTGGTGATGTCCTGTGATAATTTCAAATTGGGTGGAGGTCAGCCAGCAATTTTTTAAAAATTATATTAATTTTTATTTCAATACACGAATCAATGGCGGGCAATTATAGAAGCTTCATCATCACGGAACACCAGACAATTTTGGCTCCTGGTAAATAAAAGAACTAAAAGATACCCTTTAACTATTATTCCCGCCCCGGTTTGGGAATCTTATTAAAAAAATTACTTTGCCACAACTGACTGTATCGTTAACACAAGAGACGAATTTCAAGATCAGCTTCCCCTCTGGCCCCCTACCGATCCGGAAGACATCCATGACTTGATCGTCAATCTCAAAACAGGGAAAGCGCCTGGGCCAGACCTGATCCCGGCAGAAGCTATAAAATACCACGCGGACTGGTGGGCCAAGGTCCTGGCGAACATCTTCGATGCAGTTAACAACTCTGGAATGATTCCGGAAGCATGGAAGGACGCTGTTATCATTCCAGTCCACAAAAAGGGCTCACCAGACGACCCGGGGAACTACAGGAACATCAGCCTGCTCTCAATAGTAGGGAAACTGTATGCCCGCTCCCTGTTGAATAGACTTAGCCAATGGGCCGAAGAGAGAAAATTAATTGGGCCCGAACAAGCTGGATTCCGCCCAAAACAGTCAACAATTAATCATATTCTAATTTTACAGCATCTTGCCTGGAAATATTCCACCCCAAAGGGTGGCCAACTCTGTGTGGCATTCATTGACCTAAAGGCAGCATTCGATAGTATCCCCAGGAGCACCCTCTGGGAAAAACTCACCCGTTGGGGCATTGACAGAAGGCTTCTCTGGCTAATAATCAAACTCCACGAGAACTCAGCGGCCAGAGTGAGATTCACCCCGGAGGGTGATCTCACGAATTCAATTCCTATTAACAGAGGTGTCCGACAGGGCTGTATATTGGCTCCACTCCTGTTCAATCTGTTCATAAGTGACATGAGGACTTCCCTAATAGAGGCCCAAGAAAGGATTCATGCACCCCGCCTAGCACTTTATCGCTGCCCCTTGTTATTATATGCGGATGACGCAGTCATTCTTTCTTTTTCCAGAGTAGGTCTCAGGAGGGCCCTAAAATTTTTTGGATCATACTGTAACGCAAATTCCCTTACAATTAATTATGGAAAATCTAAGATCCTGATTTTCTCAAAGAGCCGGAAACTCCATAATTGGAGAATTGATGGGAGAGTCATCGAACAAGTCTATAGATTCCAATATTTGGGAGTTTGGTTACAACATAACCTCAGATGGAAGGCCCATGTAGCATATGTTACAAATAGAGCCAAAGCTAGCTCCTTGGCGATCTTGCGATTTTTCTTCACCGATGGGGCCCTTCATATCCCATCGGCGTTGAAAGTCTTCAAGGCCAAGGTGATCCCGACAATTGCTTATGCCATCTCAATCTGGGGGATCTTTGTCAACCTATCTCACCTGGAGGTCATTCAAAATCAGTTTTTAAGAGGGATACTGAAACTGCCCAACTGTGTAAGTAATACAGCGTTACGCACGGAACTTAATATTGTATCCCTGGAAAATGCTCTGTGGAAGCACATACTTTGTCACTGGTTATCTCTATGGCACAATCTCCCAAACTTGTACTTGATACGATGTATGTGGAGAGATGATTTCCAGAGCCCATGGGTAAAAAATTTACAGCTGGAAATAACGGCAATGGGAATTTCCCCATCCAAATTACTAGAGCAGGATATAGTCCCAGCTAAAAGAACAGTAACCTGTAAGCTAGAGGAGATGGACTTACAGCAGAAAATGATCTTGGGCAATGGTACCTGCTCACCTCTAAATCTTGGTTTATTACCCCTCTTAAGGCTCCCAAACTATTTGAATTCCTTAACTTCCTCAGCTCATAGATATGCCTTTGTAAAGGCAAGATTCAACACCTTCCTATCGAATGTGCTGAGAAATAGATTCTCCAATGGACAGATATCGCTCTTATGTGATTGTAATAGTGGGGCACCCGAATCGTTGCATCACATAATTTTTGACTGTGCTTTTCACTTACCGGCCAGGAGCAAGTTTCTTGCTCAATATCTTAAGGGAATTGCCGATGATACGATTGAAGCCAAACTGAGATATCTACTAATTGATGATGACCCCCTAAAATCACTCATGGTTGCCAGATTCCTGATCAGCGTCCTATCCCTAAAGAAGAGAAACGGTCTCCTGTGTGATTCGGACAACCCCTTTAAACCATGACCTGTGTTTTAGGTGATATCACCATTGTTTTAAACCATGATCTATGTTTTAGGCGATATCACCATTGATATCCCTGATTAATTTATGAGCAGAGGGCGATGTATAGGTTACAAAATTATTGTAATGTATGATGGTGGTTTCTGTTTGTATGATGGTGGTTTTTGTTTTTGTTTTCGCTTCGGTTACTGTTTGTCTTTTGTAAGTTTTGGCGATTTTAAATTTGGAGGTTTAAGTATAATATGTCGGTATGGGAAACTGTCGTGTAACGGGCCAATGGCCGTAATAAAGATCAATCCAATATTTCAATACACACTGGGGGTTTTGGTGAAGGGCTTATAGGATCTGAAGAGAAACCAGAGTATAATACAGGTTATGGTTTCAACAAGGAAGAAGCAAATTCCATTTGAATACCCAAGAAAATGGCTCCTCTGCTGTTTCTGAGCAGTCTTCAGATCTTGTGCGAATCAAGTTTTACCCAACTTCTTTAAGAACATAGTTTTCTTCGCAATCAGCATGGCAGCCACACATGTGACCCTTAGACTTTTTAAAGACTTTCGTGCCACCCGCTACATCAGTAGGGAAGATTAAAAGAATGGAAGGGGGACGACGACAATGAAAGTGGAGAATAATTAAAGAAACTTTCAAGTTCACGGGGAACTTTTCTCTCTGTATTGGTAACCTTTGCTGATTAGTGGTGACCTCAGACAGCCTGGTCTCCATAGCAGCAGCTGCCTTATTCAGGATTTGCAGGTGATGTTATAAACTCCTGCATATTTTCTCATTTTTAACTGGTAAGATGCCAGTTTGAGAAGAGGAATGGCGTGTGGGTTGAGGAAGATGCCGCTTAACCCTTTCCGCCCTCCTTTGCTCAGAATTATTCATTCCTCTGTATAAGGAAAAAGAGCCAGTGTAGTGTAGTGGTTAGAGTGTCAGACTAGCACCTGGGAGACCAGAGTTTGAATCCTCAGCCACAAAGCTCACTGGATGTCCTTGGACCAGTCACTGGCTCTTAGTCTAACCTACCTTACAGGGTTCTTGTGGGGATTAACTGGGGGAGGGAGAGAATTATGTATGCCACCTTGAGCATAAATATACAGGGTGGATGAGGAACCTGTGGCTCTCTGTCTGTTTCTAAACTCCAACTCACATCATTCTTGATGACTGGCTATGCTGGCTGTAATGATGTTGGAGTACAACAACATCTGGAAGGCCACAGATGAGATACAGGAACCCTTCTTCTCCCCTTGCCCCCAGCAGGAAAGAAGCAAAGCAGTGGCCTTTGATCAAATAAGTGCCAGGAAAGGGATAAAGTTAAGTTCTCTCACACACATTTCCATCACAACCTCCACGGTTCATTTTAATATCCAGGAGACTGTTTATGGATATCCCATGCAATCCTTCAAGTTTGGCCTTTAGTCCATTCAATCACCAAAAATCCCTTCTGGATTAAGACCAGAGTTAAGACTGTCTCGCGTTGGCTCAAGTTCCACAAAGCTGGGAAATTAAAAGCTAAGTCTGGTGCCTTAACAGACGTGCCTTGTGACCAGCAATTAAGTTGTGCCATATCAGAATATTTGTGCCTACTTGCATCTTTCCCCTCCATTCACCTGCAATTCCTCTGAGTTTTTCAGACCAAAATCCAACTGCAGAAGCTTAAAGGTCTTGGAATAAGAAAGAGGCCCCATATCCTCCTGGTTTTGTATTGCCTTATGAAGCCAGAGGACTTCTGTGAGGATCTGTGCCTGTTCCTTGCTTATATCAGCAGCTGATGGAGGGGATGAGAAAGTTTCCTCCTGTGAACTTCCTGCAGCTATCTTATTTTAGGATCCAAAGCATTATCTCTTAGTGCTTGTCCACACTTGTCTTGCCAGTTCCCCCCAGGAAAGCCCACTGCTTACCCCTGAATTGGAACAAGTGTCAATTGGTTTCTTTGTGGCTTGATATTTGTTCACATTCAGCAGTAAACAGTGGGTTTTCCCGGGGGAAAGCGGTGGGTCAAACGAGAAACCAGACTCGTGCCTCGTAAGCATGGGAGAAGCGAAAAGTCTCAGACCCGTGTTTTCTAGGCACGGGAAAAGCCAGAAGTGTAGCCGAACCCTTAGTTTCTGCTTTGGACTGCAGTGGTCAAGTTCTACGACTGAGGTCACGTTTGAGAATACTTCCTCATTTGTTTTGTTGCATATCGTACAGCTCCGAGTGGTTTAACAATCAATCCCTCTTCCTAGGCAACTCTGGAGCATATAGCTCTGGAAGGAGTATATGGGTCTCCTAATCACACCCAGCACCATCACAAACTACAGTTCCCAGAATTCTTAGGGGGAAGCCCTGACTTTAAGGTGGCATCAAATTGCGTATGGTGTGCATATGGTTTGGGCTCTGGGTGAGAGCTGGGAGGCTGATAGGTACTAAGTGAGGAGATGAGCCACCAGGAAGGTGGAACTGCTATCTGTTCACATTTTGTTATCAATTTTTAATGATGGTTACATTGTGCGTTTTTGTGATAGCTGTTGTTTTAAGTTTTCTGCGTACCACATGGAGATATTTTATATATATTAAGCTGTGTCCAAATGGTCTAAATAAACACATAAAAGTTTCAGCTGAACAGGGTGGTAATTCTGGCTGAAGGCAGCCAAGCTTTTGACACATGGGGCTAACAACCTTTCCAAGGTACTTTGGCGGTTAATTGCTTTTTAAAGCTCATCTTGGAAATAATAACAATTCTCTCAGGTATGATAATAAATTACCTTTGTTAATAGATTTCCCACTTATTAAGAGATTCCCCATAGCCTTCCTGAAACCTGACTTCTACACTCTGGTAAGATCAACTTGATAATGTATAAACACACAGCAGTCCTGGAGTTTTATTTATCCTGGTTAACGATAGCTGCTGTATTCCATGCTGTGGTAACCTCCCAACTGGACTACTGCAGTACATGGGTCTGCCCTTGAAGATGACATAGAGACTTTAACTAGTGCAGAATGCGGTGGCTAGAAAGTCCACAGGTGTAGTCAGATGTAATCATATTACACTGATCCTAAGGGGGCTGCCCTGGTTGCCTATTTGCTTCCAGGCCCAAATCAAGGAACTGCTGCTTACCTCTATAGCCATAAAACAGCCATAGAACAACCTCCCTAGAACAACCTCAAGTCTTTAAGGCCCAAGAGGCTCAGTGGTTTCGACCACAGTGCCACCCGATCAGAAGGTCGACAGTTCGAATCCCCATGATGGGGTAAGTTCCCATTGCTCTATCCCAGCTCCTGCCAACCTAGCAGTTTGAAAGCATACCAGTGCAAGTAGATAAATAGGTACCACTGTGGCGAGAAGGTAAACAGCATTTCCATGTGCTCTGGTTTCCGTCATGGTGTTCCGTTGCGCCAGAAGCAGTTTAGTCATGTTGGCCACATGACCCGGAAAGCTGTCTGTGGACAAACGCTGACTCCCTCGGCCTGAAAGCAAGATGAGCGCCGCACCCCCATAGTCGCCTTTGACTGGACTTAACCATCCAGGGATCCTTTACCTAATCTTTAAGGAAGCGTTGAAGAATCTTTTCCAGGGGGGGTCTTTGACCACCCACAACCCCAGACCACTACACCATTTCTCGAGATGGCCAAACAAAGAGGCCTGGAGGGCCAGACATGGCCCCCAAGCCTGAAATTCTGTACTCCTGATTTAATATGACACCAGACGCTATTGTTTGATACTAGATGAGACATTCCTGCTGTGCGTGTGTTTCTAAGAAGTCAGGAAGCATTTGCCATCTTCATTTTTTTTACAGAAGTACTACTAAAAAAAGAAATCGGGGTGCAACATTTAATGGATAGGTAATGGCAGGGCAAAAAGCCCAGAATCAAATTTAAAATATTGACAGATGCTAAAGAAAGAGGGGGTTTTGCCCTGCCGGACTTGAAATTGTATTATGAGGCAGCAGCATTTTGCTGGCTGAAAGAATGGATGCTCCTCGAAAACACAGACATCTTAGATCTGGAAGGTTTTAACAATGCTTTTGGTTGGCATGCATATCTATGGTATGATAAAGTTAATAGTGCCTTTAAGAATCACATTGTCAGAAAAGCATTGTTTAATGTTTGGATAAGATACAAAGATCTGTTGGAAAACAAAACCCCTAGATGGGTCTCACCAGTGGAGGCCAAGGCAGTGAAGAAACTCAATATGGAGGTCGGATGGCCGAAGTATTGGGAAATCTTGGAACAAGATGGAGATAAGTTTAAATTGCAAAGCTATGAGAAACTGAAGCATAAGGTACAAAATTGGTTTCAATACCATCAAATAGTGGAATTTTTCAAACAGGACAGGAAAATCGGCTTCCAGATGGAAAAATCAAAACTAGAAACTGAATTGTTAGAACCCAGTACTAAGAATTTATCTAGAATGTATAACTTGTTGCTGAAATGGAATACACAGGAGGAAACAGTCAAATCAGCTATGATTAAGTGGGCACAGGATGTTGGTCACAACATCATGTCAGATGACTGGGAATAGTTATGGAACACCGGTATCAAATTTACGGCGTGTAATGCCTTAAAGGAAAACATTATGAAAATGGTATACAGGTGGTACATGACCCCAGTCAAGCTGGCAAAAATTTATCATCTGCCCGATAACAAATGTTGGAAATGCAAAGAGACTGAAGGTACCTTCTACCACCTTTGGTGGACATGCCCGAAGATTAAGGCTTTCTGGGAAATGGTCTATAATGAAATGAAAAAGGTACTTAAATGTACTTTTCCTAAAAAACCAGAGGCCTTTCTCTTGGGCATTGTCGGCCAATTGGTGTCAAAGAGGGATAGAACTTTTTTCATGTACGCTACAACAGCAGCAAGAATACTCATCGCAAAGCATTGGAAGACACAAGATCTACCCACTCTGGAAGAATGGCAGATGAAAGTGATGGACTATATGACATTGGCCGAGATGACAGGCAGAATCCGTGACCAAGGAAAAGAGACGGCGGAAGAAGAATGGAGAAAATTCAAAAGTTATCTTAAGGACTATTATAAACTTAATGAATGTTAGAGTGTTGTGGTTCTTAGGAACAAAGGGATACAGTGATATAAGGCCAGAATATAGAGATGACTAAGATGACTGAGGTTGGAAAGTAACAATTGGGAGTTGCTATAAAATTATGGACATTGGGATGCAGAAAGGGGGGTTATGGGGAAGTCCCAGAAAAGAGGTTTATGAAAATATGTTATGAAATTATACGTGTATGTTTGTCTTTTTAAGTGTTTGTTTGTTCTTTAAAATTTTGTAAAACTAATAAAAATTTTATAAAAAAAAACATTTAATGGATAGGTTTGGTCAGTTAATGAAAAAAAACATTTCAAGTGCAAAGAGTCGTCATGGCAAGTGTACAGGTTTGAGAATTTGATTCTACACTCTACAGCTGGGCAAAGCACAGGAACATCTGCTGCATATATATATATATATATATATTTGCTTTCGTAGATTTTCACGGGTACAGGAATGCAGGTTTTGGTGTCTTCGGGTGTCTTCCCGTGTAAGAGTTGGGGTGTCTAGGCGACGTTTCGACCTCGTCGAAACGTCGCCTAGACACCCCAACTCTTACACGGGAAGACACCCGAAGACACCAAAACCTGCATATATATATATATATATATCTGCAGGCTTTTTCTGTTAAACTGTCTTGCTTTCTGAAATTAGTTTCCTTCTCTAAAGCTAGCCATAACAACAACAGCAGCAAAATTTTAAACAGTAAGTGATTCCAAGAGAGTCTGACTGGGGCACACTGAACACACAGACACACACACAGACACACACACACACACACACACACACACACACACACACACACACAGCATGAAATGAAGAAAAGCAGGGATGGGGAATCCTAGGCCTGGGAAACAAATGTGGCCCTCCAAGGGCAGATCCATAACATACATTTAAAAAACACTGCTCAAAAAAGCCTGGGAAGTATAGTTTCCCCCTCACAGAGCTACAGTACCAGCACCCTTAACAAACTACTGTTCCTGGGATTATTTTGAGGAAGCTGTGTGCTTTATATGTGCCGGGATAGCTCTGTAAGTGAAGCATGATGCTCCTAATCTCTTAATCCTATGCTCTTTTAAAATGTGGTGTGTGGTTTTTTGGGGGGTGGAGGCTATTGGGTTGTTGTTGTTTTCTTGATTACGTGGTTTTATATTTTGTGATATTTATTTTGATTTTATTCTGTGAACCACCTGAGACCTGCAGGTATAGGGCAGTACAGTGGTGCCCCGCAAGACGAATGCCTCGTAAGACGGAAAACCCGCTAGACGAAAGGGTTTTCTGTTTTTGAGCTGCTTCGCAAGACGAA
Source organism: Podarcis bocagei (assembly GCF_964188305.1). Taxonomy (NCBI): domain Eukaryota; kingdom Metazoa; phylum Chordata; class Lepidosauria; order Squamata; family Lacertidae; genus Podarcis; species Podarcis bocagei. Next base: position 41,313,882 of record NC_138139.1, read on the forward strand.
TTTCCCTATGGGCTTGCTTTGCAAGACGAAAACGTCTTGTGAGTGTTCCGATTTTTCCCCGCTCCCCCCCTTTTTCTAAGCCGCTAATAGCCTTTTAGCCGCTAAGCCTTTAATAGCCGCTAAACCGCTAATAGCGCTAATCCGCTAAGCCGCTAATAGGGTTGCTTCGCAAGACGAAAAAACCGCTAGACGAAGAGACTCGCGGAACGGATTATTTTCGTCTTGCGAGGCACCACTGTATATAAATTAAACAAACAAACAAATAAAATTTCAGGGTTGTGGTTTCAAGTCCCACATGGACAAAAGATTCCTGCATTGCCGGGAGTTGGACTAGATGACCCTTGGGTCCCTTCCAACTCTACAATTCTATGATTCTATGGAAGTGCTATAACTGTATGGTGTCAATCTCCACTTGGTGGGTCTCTCTGTCTGTTGCAAAGGTGGTCTGAGACTCTTCTCATTATAAGGTTCTTGTGAGGCTTATATTTGTACAGGTTTAATCATCTGAAGTTTTACAGACCCTTTCCCTCCCCACAGTGTATTTCCAGTGCCCAGAGGTGTGTAGTTCTGCCACTCACAGCTCTCTATTTTAGTCCTTCCCTGCCTTAAGTCAGCTTCAACTCAGCTTTTATTTGCTGCTTTTGAGACTGGGGTAACATCCCCCTTATAGCTCCATTGTTGCTGGCTGCTGCTAAGGTTGCTTCTGCCTCTGTCTCTCCCCCCCCCCTTTTCCTCCTTCCCCATCATCACCTTACCATACAGGTGAGGGCTGCTTTGATGTCTTCAGGCTGCTCTTCCAGCCAAGCAATATTGCCTCTGGCACAGCTGTGTTTACACCCAGCTGTGTCCAGTAGTGTGGTGGCAAATTCAGAAATGTAGGGTCCCATCATCATCATCATCATCATCATCATCATCATCATTTTTATTTATACTCCGCCCTCCCCAGCCAAGGCCGAGCTCTGTCACAGGCATGCCTCTTTTAAGACTATACAAGCTTCTAAGATTATACAACAATCTTAAAATTAGACAATAATAATCTTACGGATGTATTGCAATGATCGGTGCCAATCTCCATGAGTTGCCTTTCAGCAAGATCTAATATTTGTAGGTAACAGAATTTGGACACTGAAACACCTCAGGTTTTCAGTGTTCCTGGATGCTTAGCTTTGCAGCACAAAGGAGGAGGAGGAGGAGGAGGAGGAGGAGGAGGAGGAGGAGGAGGAGGGGAGTTTGGATTTGATATCCCGCTTTATCACTACCCTAAGGAGTCTCAAAGCAGCTAACGTTCTCCTTTCTCTTCCTCTCCCACAACAAACACTCTGTGAGGTGAGTGGGGCTGAGAGACTTCAGAGAAGTGTGACTAGCCCAAGGTCACCCAGCAGCTGCATGTGGAGGAGTGGGGAATCGAACCCGGTTCACCAGATTACAAGTCCACCGCTCTTAACCACTACACCACACTGGCTCCTCCTCAGTGCTCTTCCCACACACCTTCTCCAGAGTGACCCTAGGAGCCAATCCTCAGTGGCTGACTCTTGTCCCTTTCACTCTGATTTGCTCCAATCAGCACAAAGCACAAGAAGATGCCTTCTCAGTGACTCAAAAGTTTCCCTTTCATGCTGATTGGGCAGCTCTAGGTCACTGGAGACAGAGTCTCTGCTAGGACCTTGCTGCAAAAATATAAACAGGCCTTCAACCCCTTGTGACCCCAGACACCTTTGGCTGTTTCCCATCTAGTAAGTGGAGCTGCTCCAGACTCCCTAACTACATCCACCTTTCAGAATATACATCCTACGAAGGTGACGTATGATAACTTTCAGTTACATGTTCTGCCACTCTCAGACACACTTGATATGGACATGGGAGAGGGCCTTCTCAGTAATTGCTCCCAAATTATGGATCTTCCTCCCTGGAGAAGTTAGACTTGTTCCTTCCTTGTTGATTTTCTTGTTCCAACAGGCTTTTTGGGAACTGAATGCTTTTAATGAAAGGGCTGGTGCCATGCTGTCATGGATCTCTTCAGAAGTGCACACATTATTTATATATAATGATGCTACTCATCCCTTCATGTTTGATCTGTTCCTTTTGAATAGGTTACACCCCTCAATTTCTACATTCAAGAGTCTCATCCCACCAAGTTTCAGTACTGCCTATTAGGTCAGTTTGGCCATTCCATATTAAGAGGTCAAATTCATCTTGCTTGTTTCCCATACGCTGTACATTAGTATAGAGATAACTGAAACCATGAGTCATTACCTTCAGCTGCTTCCTTCTTGTAGTTTCCTGCCCTTCAGCAGTTTTTTGGAGCACCACCTCAATTTCCTGTACATCAGTGATGCTATTATCCCCAGTACCAGGTGTTCCCCTGTCATTTGTAATATTGTCTACCTCCCCCTCAGGATTTTGTTTAAAGATCTCTTGATCTGGTTCACGAAACTCTTAGCAAACACATTCAGCCTAAATGTGTCAAGCAAACAATGAGCAACAAGAAGCTGCTTCTCGCAGTTCTGCCAAAAATGCAAACTCTATGGAGGGGAAACTTATATCCCAATTGAGTTCATGCCTTGGGGTGTCTTGGACAAAGAGAGAGGAAAAATGCCGATGATGATGTCAGCTGCGGTATAATTTTGGTTTGGCGAACAACAAAACCAGCCATATGGAAGCTAAATACGAAATCCTGCCTGGAGCAAAATTAAGTGAGCCAAAAATAGTTATCCTTAGGAGGAGACTCACCAGCCCATATGGGATGACATATGCAGAGTGCAGGGAGGGAGGGGATATCCACAGCAAGGTTACACTCTGGGGTGATCCTTATAAAAACACTGTAAATGTTTGTTCCGTGCATGGTAAATGATCAGCCCTGCATGATTCCCTGCTTGTTTCAGCAAAAGCCTCTCTCCAGGGATGGAGAACCCTTTCCAGCCTGAGGACCACATTCCCTTCTGGGGAACCTTGTGAGGGCCACATGCCAGTGGTAGGTGGGACTAGATGCAGAAGTTGGCAAAGCAATGTGTTACTCTTACCTGTGCACAGTAGGAGCATTTCCACTCTCACAAACATCCTTCTCTATCCTTCATCCAGTCAAGCAAAGGGCATTGTGTGGTTTTAATGACATACTCCAGCCAAACAAAACACTTGGGGGTGGAAGAGGGCCATTGAGAGTCCTGAGGGTGAAATGAAAAGGCGTGCAGGGATCATTTGGGCTCCAGGGCTGAGATCTCCCACCCCACCTTATAATAAGTTACTTATTTCAGTTAGATCCATGCTGGCATCTCTTTCCAACAGGCAGAAAAAGCATAAACTACAACTAATCCAGAATGTGGCAGCTAGACTGGTGACTGGGAGTGGCTGCCAAGACCATATAACACCGGTCTTGAAAGACCTACATTGGCTCCCAGTACGTTTCCGAGCACAATTCAAAGTGTTGGTGCTGACCTTTAAAGCCCTAAATGGCCTCGGCCCAGTATACCTGAAGGAGCGTCTCCACTCCCAACGTTCAGCCCGGACACTGAGGTCCAGCGCCAAGGGCCTTCTGGTGGTTCCCTCACTTCGAGAAGCCAAGTTACAGGGAACCAGGCAGAGGGCCTTCTTGATAGTGGCGCCTGCCTTGTGGAACGCCCTCCCACCAGAAGTCAAGGAAATAAATAACTATCTGACTTTTAGACTTCCCTGTTTAGGGACGTTTTTATTGTTTTATCGTGTTTTAAATATTCTGTTGGGAGCAGCCCAGAGTGGCTGGGGAATCCCAGCCAGATGGGCAGGGTATAAATTATTATTATTATTGATGTAAAGTCATGGCACTGAATGTATGTGGAGTTCAAGGTGGTGGTCTACTGTTTGAAAAAATTGGGGGGGGGGTAGACTGATAGAGCAGCACTCTGTTTACATTCTTACTGGTCTCTCTGCACCATACAAATGTCATTTTCATAAGTCGTAGAATTAGCAAAGGAATTTCTGAAAAAGCATATCGATTTTGAGTGAGATCCAGGCCATTTGGTTGGTATTCTCCAAGCTTCTTTGCCCACACATTGCCTCAGCGACCATTTATAAGCTTTCAATGAGAGAATTGTGTTTGAGGCTTCCTTTTGGTGTAAAGTATTGTCTTGTTACAATGACAGAGTACTAGCCTGGCCTAACCTCACAGAATAGTGCAATTCCAATGATAACAATCCCATCTATCTAAAGTGGAAACTTGCAATTATGCTTCCTCTTATAAGACAGCTTTACAAATATCCCCATCTCTGGCAAGGCAAACTGATTGCTCACCTGTTTTCTAAAGGGCAAAACATATCTATATCCTTTTCTTAGCTGCGGGCTGCAACTCATTAGCCCAGGGATGGGCAACATGTGGTCCTCCAGATATTCTTTGACCACAGTTCCCATCATCCCTGACTTCTGACTAGGCTGACTGCGGTGGATTGGAATTGGAGTCCAGCAACACCTGCAGGGCCACAGGCTCCTGATCCTTGCCCATAATAACAGGATACACGTTTCTCTGCCATTTTGTATCATGTGATACCTCTTTGGACACCCAGCTCCCACCAACCCCACCCAGCTTAGCCAAAACTTAGGGCTTATGGGAGCTGGAGTCCAACGTGTGAAGGGTCACAGGTTCCCCAGTCCTGGTTTAAAGCCTGTCCCCTTTCCCCCCATTTGTGGAGCGTTGTCAAAGATGTAATGTTTTGTCACATGATCAAATTCTTATAAACACCATGAATGCGCCATAGCTTGCATCCTGATTTCCCCCTCACTCTCATGATAGGGATTTTAAAGGAAAAAACATAGCACATTACTTATACAGTATGAATTTAATGTGTGTTCTAGGTTGGTCCTGTGGCTTTTATATTAGGAGATGAGGACCTCAGGCCTAGGGGCCAAATAGGCTCTTCAGACTTCTCTGTCTGGCCCTCAGAACTCTCCTAAGGTCACACACATTCTTCCTCTATAGGCTATACCTTACACTGGTCCTGATCACACTCTGACTGTTCTTGCCTGGCCAGAATATTTCCTTGAACTCTGATCGCGTCTCTTGTTTTTAACTACCCTACTGTATAAAGGTAAAAAAAATACATTTATTGCACCAGCCATATTTGCCTTTGACCCAACTCACTACTGCATTCCCTCTAAGTGTCCCAATTTTCCAGGAAATTGGAATTACAGAAGCCGTCCTGGTTCTGATGTGATCTCAGAATGTCCCGGTTTTCCTTTTTCCTCCCCTCCATGTCTTGGAGAACAATTTAAAGTGATGGAGAAATCAGGACACACATACATTGTCCTTTATGTGTGTAGGTAGGTGTGTGTGTGTAGGTGCAAAAACTGAGTCCTGTTTATACTGAAAATAAAATACCCGCACCAAATGAAGGAAATGGTGACTCTGGCATATAATTTTGAAGGAAAATGTTACCAATCCTCTTCAGATTCTTTAATTGCAATGTTTCAGTAGCCAGACATTTTTTAAGAAAACCCATAGAGTTCCTTTTCCATAAATGAAGGCTTACATTGTCTACTCAGAAGTACGTTCCATTGTATTCAATGGAGCTTACTCCCAGGTAACTGAATAAAGACTGTGCAGCAGTACACTGTAATCCTGAGCATTTTTACTCAGAAGTAAGTCGCACGAAGATCAGTAGGATATAGTCTCTGGTATGTTCCTGATCATTTCCACAGTTTCCATTATTATTTTTATTCCTTTTCCCTTACAGGGGCTCAAGGCAGCTTACAGCTAAAATTTTATTTCATTCCAGTTATCTGTTAAAGGTATTGTACACGATCCCTTCCTTAGCACATTTTTTTTTCTTTACAACAATCCTTTGAGGTTGTTATTGGCTCAAGGTGACAGATGTATATGTGCATACGACGTCTTATGTGTGCGGCAAGATCAAATGAGGGAGAAGCATCCAGGGGGTAAAATAGGATGTCCCTATTTTCATCTGCCATAAAGAAGGCTGATCGCCGAAGGATTGATGCTTTTGAATTATGGTGCTGGAGGAGACTCTTGAGAGTCCCATGGACTGCAAGAAGATCAAACCTCTCCATTCTTAAGGAAATCAACTCTGAGTGCTCACTGGAAGGACAGATCCTGAAGCTGAGGCTCCAATACTTTGGCCACTTCATGAGAAAAGAAGACTCCCTGGAAAAGACCCTAATGTTGGGAAAGATGGAGGGCACAAGGAGAAGGGGATGACAGAGGACGAGGTGGTTGGCTAGTGTTTTCGAAGCTACCAGCATGAGTTTGACCAAACTGCGGGAGGCAGTGGAAGACAGGAGTGCCTGGTCACGAAGAGTTGGACATGACTAAATGACTAAAGAACAACAACATCAACAAATTTTCATCTGAGAAATGTTGGATACTGGTGTGTGGCCCTCAGAAGATCACCTAGAAGGGAATGTGACCTCCAGGCAGAAAAGTATTTCCCCATCCATTTATACAACTGTAGTTTTGCACCCCTGCTAATATTACAGAATTTCGGACTCTGCATTATATGCAAACACATTAAAAAGGAGCAAATTGTGTTCTCTTATAAAGGCAGGTAGAAGAAGAGTATAATGTGGGGATGGATGCTTGAATTAGCTGGCATCTGCTGCCTGTAGGCTATCACACATTTCCGAGGCCCCAGGGCTCTCAGGTAGAGAAGAGACGGACTTCATTGCAATTAGGCAAGAAATACTGCTGGGATGTTATTTTTTTAAAAAAGCTGGTGCTCGCGAGACCAATTATCTGAGTACTGTGAAGGTCACACTTTTCTAGAGCAATCTCAAATTTGTGTTTGATCTTTGCCAGAACAAAAAGTAAATCTGTCATTGCCATCAAACACTCATATGGGAAGCAGAAGAACAAGAAAGGGCCATAGCTAAGTGGTAGGGCATAAGTTCCCAGGTTCAATCCCGGCATCTTTAGGTAGGTATGGGAGAGAGGACATACACACACACACACACACACACACAGAGAGAGAGAGAGAGAGAGAGAGAGAGAGAGAGAGAGAGAGCTGCAACCCTGGAGAGCTGCTGTCAGTCAGTTGTAGACACTATGGAAATAGATGGACCAATGATCTGACTCACTATAAAGCAGCTTCTTAAGAGTGTGTCTGGGCATTCCATTTTAACTGTGCCAATTCAAATGGAATAATGCCCCCATGCAGAAAGCATGATGCACACATGCTCAGAATCCTGTCACCTGCTGTGCTTGCCAGCTGACCGTGTGATCTGTTTCCACTTCAAAGCTTACTTCTTCTCCATGTAGCCTGAACTGAAAGTTCCATGTCTGATGTTTGTTCTGTTTTCACATGTGCAAAACATCTGCAGATACATGTGCACATGTGCAAAGCATCTGCAGATACTTCAGTCATTTAAAGTGTAATCCTATGCAGGCCTGCTTGGAAGTAAGCCCACTGAGTTCAACGACACCAACTTCAAGGTAAGGGCTTTATCCAATGTTAGCCTTCCTTGGAATGTATCCACTGAAGTGAATGGGCATTACTAACTTTGTTGTATTAATTTCAATGGGTCTGTGTACACCTGAGTTGGATACAACCCTAAGGCTACAATCCTATATGCACTTAGGGTTGCGTCCAACTAAATCCTACTCAGAGTAAATCCATTGAAATGAATGAACCTAAGCAAGTCATATATATTAATTTTCATGGGATACAACTAAAGTGTATGGTGTGTATGAGCCAAATGACTCCTATAGCTTGGTCCACATTTACTAAGAACGTAAGAATAGCTCTGCTGGATCAATTCAAAGGCCTATCTAGACCAGCATCCCAGCATCCTGTTTCACATCTTGGTCAAGCTCCCAAACCTGGAAGCTCCTAAGCAGGGCATGAGTCCATTAACCCTCTTCTACCATTGCTCCCCAGAAACTATTATTCAGCATCATGTTGCTTTGGAACTTGAAGATTATAAATTGCTGTCATCTCTAGTAGCCACTGCAATACCCTAATTTGATAGTGGTGGTGAATTTTGCTGCTTTTTACAATCCCTACCTTTTTTTTTTATTTCCTCTGTTTTTGTATCCACAGCATTTAAATTTGTAAATGTGATTTGTGCCATACATCTTGGAGTTGTTGTTTTTTTAACGCAACAGCTCTTGGCCATAAGCAATAAAAATGTGATCTAACTTAATTGGGTGTATCGGAAATGGGGAGGCATAAAGTAACTGAAACCTGCAGCAAATGGTACATGCTCAGTATACTGTACACAATTTTTTATATAAGAAACCAGGGCTGGGGAGGGGATGAACAATCCATAATGTTCTGCTTTGGAAACCGGATGAATTAGGCAGGAACTCTAAAATCCAAGGAGATGTTTGCATGTAGATAATTTTGGAGTCAACCTTAGAATCATAGAATCATAGAGTTGGAAGAGACCACAAGGGCCATCGAGTCCAACCCCCTGCCAAGCAGGAAACCTTCTTTCTTCCAATTTGAGCTTTCTCCCAGGCTCAAATTGGATGGACACGGAATAAGCTGTTTCCCCAAAAGAAGAGGAATGTCAGTTCATTTCCAGAAGCATTTTTCTGTGTGGGGCAGTGTGACTAGGCTAGCTCCCCAGTGGCTGGTTCACTGTTTGTGGACATCCAATGAAGCTGAACGTTGGAAAATTCAGGACAAAAGAACATGTTTTTCCACACAGTGCACTGTAACTCTTGAATTTGTTCCCACATGAGGCACTGATGGCCACTGTAGCAGACCCAGCACTTAATACCACCAATTAAAAATACAGTGCATCCACACCTACTCACAGTACACCAATTACACAAAGTCCCACAATTTACCACAGATTATCTAATGGGGGACTTGTGTGAGGGGTAATTTAATGATATTGAGTCTCAGGCAGTTGATCAAACAAACAAGAAGAGTTTTATTAAACAAATATGTTTATGAAACAAAGTGGGTCAGGAAATGCATTCTTACAAGGCAAAAGTTAACTTATTTACTTCAACTAACTATAAGATGTCTTGGGCTTAAACACAACTCTTCTTAAATGTCAGTTACAAAAAATCAGGTGTTACACTTCAGGTGGTAAACATTCAGGTTTCTAGAATAGATGGTAAAATGCTCAACTCCGTTTCTGTCACTTAGATATTACAATTAAAGGCTTGCAACACCGCTTCCTTCACAGCTTAATACTTTGGTTCATGAATGAGGGGCACTTCTTCTGTCACCCACTCTATTAACAATCCCACACTTGAGGTCTTCTAAATGGTTTAATAGACCCAGGTGGTCACCTCACCCCTTGTTACTGGCTTGGAAGTCTTCTGTACCTGGAAGAACTCTCCCCTCCTGGCTATACTGAGACCCAGGTTGCCTGTATTCCCACAAGATCGTGGGACCTCCTGGTTCAGTCCTGGTTCAGTCCTGGTTCAGTCACACCCCTCCCAGAACACTCCTGTCTGTATGCCTTTCCCAGACCCTCAGCCCGGTCTCCCTATCCAAGCTGTGAGGTTCTGTCCTCTCGCTATGGACAGTCTCCTCAGTGTGTATGTTTAACTTCCCTCAGAACCAGTTCTCCTTATCTCATTCCCTAACTCCCAACTCCAATCAAACCCTATCTCTTAACCTGAACCTTTGCTCCTTCTCAAAATCAAACCCTACCTAACCTTCTCCATCAGAAACCACTCCTCAAAGAAGAATGGGAACTTTTTACAAGTTACTTAAAAAGACAACAAAATGGACTGGACTTCTTGGCAGGTTTTGAATAAACATACTCAAATTTATTGATTGTTAACATAGTAAGACAGATAATATAAAGATTTATACAATTTTACAATATGCAGAGAATAATATGTGTGGAGAAATCAGAGAGAAGAGCTGAGGGAAGTCTCCGGGGGGAGGGTTTGATGGGGAGGTGAGGGAAAAGAGGGGAAATAATGAATAGGATATGTTTTGATATTTTGTTATGTTGAAATTGCCAATAATTTTTTTTTTAAAAAGAAACTGCTCCTTTTATTCTCTCGCCCCTCAAAGTGCTGTTCTTCTCCCCTCTGTGGCTAGCCAATCAGCAAGAGGGTGCTGAAACCAGTTCTGAAAAGCTCAAAGAAGGAGTGTACTCATGTCTTGAAAGACCTACATTGGCTCCCAGTACGTTTCTGAGCACAATTCAAAGTGTTGGTGCTGACCTTTCAAGCCCTAAACGGCCCCGGCCCAGTATACCTGAAGGAGTCTCTCCACCCCCATCGTTCAGCCCGGACACTGAGCTCCAGCTCCAGGGGCCTTCTGGCGGTTCCCTCCCTGCAAGAAGTGAGGTTACAGGAACCAGGCAGAGGGCCTCCTCAGTGGTGGCACCCGCCCTGTGGAACACCCTCCCACCAGATGTCAAAGAGAACAACAACTACCAGACTTTTAGAAGACATCTGAAGGCAGCCCTGTTTAGGGAAGCTTTTTATGTTTAATAGGTTGTTGTATTTTAGTGTTTTGTTGGAGGCCGCCCAGAGTGGCTGGGGGGACCCAGCCAGATGGGCGGGGTATAAATAATAAATAATAATTATTATATTATTATCTGGTTGTGAGAACAGGATGCTGGACTAGATGGGCTATTGGCCTGATCCAGCAGGCCTATGTTCATATTGCTCACCCCTCACTCCACCCTCAGCCCAACCCCTCACTTACCTACCTTCTTGCTTACAGCTGGTCTGGCGGGTGACACTGCCTGTCAGCTTCCTGTTCCTTGGACTCTTGTGTTGCCCTTGTAATGCTCCTCAGACAGGAGGATGGGAGCAAAACTAGGATTACTTGGCTCTGCCTATCAGTGGCTCTGGTTCTGCCTCTGGTTGGCCTTTGCCCTGGCAGTTCCAATGAGCACCAGCCACCACTGCTGGAAAGATGAATCTTGATGACATCCCCCAGCTGTTATATGCAATAGAAAAATGAGGGGCCCCTGATGCTATCTCTTGAAAGAGCTTCTTCATCCTTGTGTATGTTTCTGACCTCGCTCCTTGACATCCATTCCCTTTCTACTTTTATCTCCCTTTCATTTTTCTTCCCCCAGAGGGCTCTTTCCCCCTGCTCACAGCTTTGCTTCTCACCCAAGCAATTTGTCTGCAAATGGGGGGTTCTCTTCCAGTCCCCACGGGAGATAAACTTTGAAAAAAGGAAAAAAGACCAGGTCTGCATTATGATTTCAAATACCTTTTGATGGAGTGCATTTCTCATATAGATGCCAGGCTTCCCTACTGCTGAACATCAAACCTTAAAATTCCTTTCCTGCTTCCTAGGATGAATCTCAGCGGTCAAAGAAACTCTCTGCTGGAGGCTTTTCTCTCTTTTTTTAAAGTCCTTTGAGTCATCTGGCTACTTTTAACTCTCTGTCTACAGGGCATCATTTTATCAGCTTAGCCCCTTCCAAGTTACTTCTTCTTCTTCTTTTTAGTGAAAAGTGCTTGCTGCATCCACTTAGGGGCCATAAGAGAAAATATACAATCACCATATGAATACTGGGCAATTGTTTGTGTTTGAGAAGTCTGATGGAAGTTCTCATGGATTATGGGCTCATTTGCCAGTCTGACTTACCCATTGAACAATTCCATGGTTGGATCCTCAGTTGCAAATGCACTTATGGGAGTAGTGGAAAAACTATTGCAAAACTAGTAATGGATAAGGATCTTGAGCAGGGGTGTGTTTCGGTACAAGGGTCATATCACTGCAGGGAAACTTTGGAGGTGAGAAGCAAAAGGGGGGCTGATCAGTTACCGTAATTCAACTCTTGGGTTGTCACCAACACAAGTCCTACTGAGAACAGTCCTCGTGAAATTAATGAGTGTGACTAGTTTAGGTTCATTGGTACACATTGGTCTAGCTTGGTCTAGCTGAGGTTCCAATTCTACTCTGAGTAGAACTTCATGGGGGAACAGTTGAAAAACAAGAGTAAAAAGAAGCCTAAAATGTTTCCCGATAATGAGCACTCACACTTTACATTGTGGGTGCCCTTTGTGGGATCGCGCGCGGTGCTACAGTTCCCAGGGAGCTTACTGGCAAACGGGCTGGCTTGTCTTTCGGTGTTAATTTTTGGAGGTTCACGTCCAGCCTCAGTAATCAAGTTTCTTGCTGGGAGGTGGGGCCAGCCCCATTTATAAATAGGGGGTGGAGCCGACAATAGCCAGGCAGTTGGCTCTGAAGATTCACCCTCCCTTTGTTTAATGTTTTTTGTTTGCAGGTTAACTTTTTCTTCCTGTTTAGCAGGTGCTGCTACGGTCTTTGGTTGTTGTTGAAGGACTGGGAAGAAATTTTCCTGCATTGGCAGGTTTTGTCCTCTCTGTAGCAATTCGTCACAACTTTGGCGGTTATGGCCTTGGGTGGAATCCTTTAGTCTTTTCTTCCCTATAATGGGCGGGGTGTGAAGTGGTGATTCACCCCTCTGCGGCAGCGATTCCAGGGTCCCCTCTTAAAGGGGTTATATATATATGGGTGTCACTGGCCATACACTGAAAGGTCGTCAGTGAACTACCCTGCATGCAGGGATATGAGCTTGGCTGCCTGCTACACTTATGTCTCACAGAGCACCCCCATATCCCATTTACCCTGATGAGCCCCAGTTCCCCCGGCTGGGGGGCTGGGAGGGATACACGCCCAAGGCCCAAGCCAAGGTCTTCCTACATTTGGAAGTTTAATAAAGTTGTGGCCTAATTTTAATTCCATATAACGTCGTTAGAGTCTTTATTCCTTCCTTATGATCCCCAGGGGCTGGGGCTGTTGCCACCTGGTCACGCAATACTTATCTACTAGCCGATAAGACCTACCTACTAAATAGGTAAAGGTAAAGGGACCCCTGACCGTTAGGTCCAGTTGTGGACGACTCTGGGGTTGCGGCGCTCATCTCACTTTACTGGCCGAGGGAGCCCGCGCACAGCTTCCGGGTCATGTGGCCAGCATGACTAAGCCGCTTCTGGCAAACCAGAGCAGCACACGGAAACACCATTTACCTTCCCGTCGGAGTGGTACCTATTTATCTACTTGCACTTTGACGTGCTTTCGAACTGCTAGGTGGGCAGGAGCTGGGACCAAACAATGGGAGCTCACCCCGTTGCGGGGATTCGAGCTGCCGACCTTCTGATCGGCAAGCTCTAGGCTCTGTGGTTTAACCCACAGCACCACCCGCATCCCTGGTAATAAATACCACCCTACTAAATGATAAGCTGACAATTATGGTGCAAGGGCCTGGGCGAATAAAAATCAGGGCCAAACCTGCATCCAGTATGTGGTGAGAGGCTTCTCCATCAACCTCCCCCCCACCCTTACTCACCAGATCAATGGTGAGGAGGCTCACTTTGCACATAAATAAAGCTGTGGTGGCATTGAACCAGTGGGTGGAGGCAGTGATAGTTTGGATGAGGGTCAGGATGCTGAAACTGAGTCCTCAAGCATTCTTGCAGCAGCATCCATAAATCCTGGGAGCCATGGGAACAACATTTCCCCTTGGTCCCACTGGTGTCCTTGGATGCTGTCACACAAGGTCATTGCAGTATCCAGGGTCTAGGATGGCATACCATGGTGGTTGTCACAATCTCTCCCCATTGTCATTGCATCCAAGTAAATGTAGGAACAAATTATCTGTCTTCCACCCCAGTGCAGGCAAACATGCACTGCCCTGGGGGATATTCACATGTTGAAGATGTGGGGTCATCATTGCATGGGTGAACTAGTCCTAAAGGGAAGAAGGATATCAGAAGAGCACATGAAATCTTGAGCATGCTCTTCTTATGATTCAGCAAGAGAACAGTTCTGATAATGTATGTTAAATATCACTCAAGGAGAGGGGACTTGAGGGAAAGGGGTGCCCATGTTTGGAATTTAAGCTATCTGTATTCATTGTGGAGAAAAAGAGACGAGCTTGCGGTACACAGCAGGAATGTAAATCAACTCAATATTTGCAATCTTAAGTCTGGCTGGTGCAGTATATTCCAATTCATCACTCACAACACATCAAAGCCAATTTGGAGGCTTGTGCTGCAAAGGTGACTCACAGGTGCTTATCTGTGCAGTTTGTCCTGTCACAGATATAACGGCACTGTAAAAGATGATTGTCGCTGTATCACTTATTCAAAGAAGAGCAAAGACTCCGATTCAAACAAAAGCCATAATGATGAGTGATGTCTTTCCACTGCATTGTGTCAGGTGGGACAGCAGCTATGTTCAGTTCTACAATGGTGCCCCGCAAGATGAATGCCTCGCAAGACGGAAAACTCACTAGATAAAAGAGTTTTCCGTTTTGGAGGTGCTTCGCAAAACGAATCTCCCATGGGCTTGCTTCGCAAGACGAAAATGTCTGGCGAGTTCCTGCGGGTTTTTTCCCCTCCCACCCTTTTTCTAAGCCGCTAAGCCACTTATCAGCTGATCCGATAAGACGATAAGCCACTAAAAGCCGCTAATAGCGCTAATCCGCTAATCCGCCAATGGGCTTGCTTCGCAAGACGAAAAAACCACTAGACGAAGAGAATCACAGAACGGATTCTTTTCGTCTTGCAAGGCACCACTGTATATGCTACACTATTGCACAGGCTCCAAGATTCACCCTATATGTGTGCACTTTTTAAAAAAACAAACTCATAATAATAATAATAATAATAATAATAATAATAATAATAATAATTTTTATTTATATCTCGCCCTTCTCGGCCAAAGCTGGGCTCAGAGCAGCTAACATCATACAAGTAAGACAATGCATAAAAACAAGCAATCAATAAATTAAGATACCTCCCACAATTAATTCAAACAAATGAAAATTAAAACTGGACAAGTGGCAATCTTCAGGTTAAAATTAAAGACGGTTACCAACTGTTTCCACTGAAACCTGTGAGCACCTGTGAGCGGGCTGGGAACCTCCTTTGTGCTTGTTCTTATACAAGGAGAAAATGAGTCAGACTGAACCCTGACCAAAGACCTGGCGGAACCCTGACCAAAGTCCCCAACCCCCAGGATGCGGCCTGCTTTCCACCCCCGGTGCCGGAGCATGAGGCTCCGTCACTGTCTCTCTGGGGCCCAGAATCTTTAGGATGTTGTTACAGTGGTACCTCAGGTTACATACGCTTCAGGTTACAGACTCTGCTAACCCAGAAATAGTACCTTGGGTTAAGAACTTTACCTCAGGATGAGAACAGAAATTGTGCTCCGGCGGTGCAGCAGCAGCAGGAGGCCCCATTAGCTAAAGTGGTGCTTCAGGTTAAGAACAGTTTCACGTTAAGAACGGACCTCCAGAACGAATTAAGTACTTAACCCGAGGTACCACTGTATTTGCAGACCGTAAGGCCCTCCGTGGGCCATACCAAGAGAGGCGGTCCCTCTCCTTCAGTCTGTAATTTGGCTTCTAAGGTACTGCACATGGAGCAAAATTCTGTGTTTTCCATTCACTATAATGGGAAATCTAAAAACAACACAAACAAAACAACACCTAGTCTTATTTTTTTCCCCTTTTTGCCAAAGTGGATGAAATTTAGAGGCACAGGAACTCCACTAGTCTGGATTAAGCATATCAAATTACAGGCAAATAAGTCTAGGGACTTTTTGTACTATAAATTTACCGGTAAGTGATTCACTTTCTTCCATAATATGTGACAGGGGAGACAATGGTGGGTTTTGACTTTCTCTTTTGTACTTGGCTGCCTTGTGTATATTCTTGCCTGTTCATGTTTCAAAAACTTTGCAGCTTGACACCAAAATTATCTATCTTTGTATCGTTTATGCCTCCTCTGGGCTTTTGCAGAACTCCAGTAGGTCCTACAATTCTAGGCTGCCTAGAATGCTGCCTGCAGATCCCTTTTTTGTTGATTTTGTTGTTAAGCAAAACAATGTAGGGTTTTTGCAAAACTTTTAACTTTTATTCTTTTTAAAAAAATTATTGCTATGCATTAACAACAGCAGCAACAACAACAACAAACAATCCAGAGCTCTTCAATCCTCCATGGGGAACATTTTTCATAGACTCACTTCTTCAAAGCCCATGAACCTGGGGAAATGTAGAAATGTTTAGGAAAGCAGAGCAAAGCAAAGCATATGACACAGAAACAGAGCAATTGTGTTTTTTGTGTGTGTGCTGATGCCTTCATGTCCTGCTCAAGGGCTTCCCAGAGGTGATGGAGAAAATAGTAATTTCATAAAAATGTACCATTTTGATGATTCCATTTTCTTTTGAGCCTGTGGCCTAGCTAAAGTGAAAAGGCCTGGGCCTGCCTACCTTTTACAGTACAGAACTAGCTGCTTTTAGGTACTGTTATGTGGTAAATAGTCGTTCTGGAACCCTGAAAAGAACAAAGTGTTAGAATAGAATCTATGGTGGCCATTGTATGCGTGAAAAGAGAATTGGCTAGGCATGGCAATTGTGATTAATCTTGAACTGTTTTGTAGACAGATGAAAGAAGATATTGGAACACATTTAATGAATAGTAAAATTAGTCAAAGTTTTAATGAAGAAAGACATTGAAAAAAATGAAGATCCAAATGATTTTGATTGGATCAGGCTGATCACATTGGGTTGTTAAGATTGCTGTAATCCTTTGACTGCTGAAGAAAAACCATGTGTGTAATCTGGAAGTGCAGATCACTTTGGATGTGATTCTTTGCAGCCATCTCCTTATTTTTGAGGTTGTCTCTGTGTGCACTTGTATTTCATTAAAGTCCTTTCTTTTCACTTGGAGTCTGCCTCCTTTTCTTTTGGGTTGCTGGGAATGATACCTCCGGTCTAGGAACCCCTTTTAAATTTATCCGACAAAGGCATCTGGTCAACCACTATTTCTGATCAAAATTTACCCAACTGTCTTGAAAGGCAGTTTCCAACCATCCAAGTTGAAAGAGGAAGGGGGAAAATGTGCAGCTCCCCCTAGTAGAAAATTGGTTTCAATATCGCCAAATAATGGAATTTTTTAAACAGGATAGGAAAATCGGTTTCCAAGTGGAGAAATCAAAACTAGAGACCGAATTGCTAGAACCCAATACTAAGAATTTATCTAGAATGTATAACTTGCTGTTGAAATGGAACACACAGGATGAAACAGTTAAATCTGCTATGATTAAGTGGGCGCAGGATGTTGGACACAACATTATGTCAGATGACTGGGAATGGTTATGGAACACCGGTATCAAATTTACGGCATGTAATGCCTTAAAGGAAAACATTATGAAAATGGTATACAGGTGGTACATGACCCCAGTCAAGCTGGCAAAAATCTACCATTTGCCCGATAATAAATGTTGGAAATGTAAAGAGACTGAAGGTACTTTTTATCACCTTTGGTGGACATGCCCGAAGATAAAGGCCTTCTGGGAAATGATCTATAATGAAATGAAAAAGGTACTTAAATGTACATTTTCTAAAAAACCAGAGGCCTTTCTCTTGGGCATTGTCGGCCAATTGGTGACAAAGAAAGATAGAAATTTCTTTATGTATGCCACAACAGCAGCAAGAATACTCATCGCAAAGTATTGGAAGACACAAGATTTACCTACTCTGGAAGAATGGCAGATGAAAGTGATGGACTATATGACACTGGCTGAGATGACAGGCAGAATCCGTGACCAACGCAAAGAGATGGTGGAAGAAGAATGGAAAAAATTTAAAAGCTATCTTAAGGTCTACTATAAACTTAACGAATGTTAAAATGTTGTGGTTGCTAGAAGTAACAGGGTACAGGGATACAAGGTTAGACAATAAAGGAGGACTAAGACGACAGAGATTAGAAAGTAACAACTGGGAGTTGCTAGTTCAAATATGGACACTGGGATGCAGAGAGGGGGGGTATGGGGAAGTCCAAGAAAAGAGGTTTATGAAAATATCTTTGAAATTATTTTGTATGTTTGTTTTGTTTTGTGTTTGTTTGTTTTTCTTAAAAATGCTGTAAAACCAATAAAAATTTATTAAAAAAAAAAAAAGAAAATGTGCAGCTCCCCAAAGAAGGACTACAACTCCTTTCTCATCTGGTGCCTGATTTCAAAACACGCCTTTCGGCATCTTCTGAAGCCTTTGCCAAAACAACATCCAGGAAAAGTGATGTTGAAAAATAGCAAAAAAGCAAAAACAAAACCCCCTAGCAGCTATTTATAGCCACTTTCAAGTTTCTTTCTTCTCTTGCACCTGCACAGACACCAAATTAAATCCAACCTATAAGTCAGCATGGTTTCCAATAAATCAGCAACGATTTGGATACGTTCCATTGTCTTCATTCATTTGAAGCCTTTAAATATGCACTGAGAAGGAAAATTGGACAACAACATGTGTGTGCTACACACACACACACACACACACACACACACACACAGGCAGTTTCCTGTCCCATCTGGTTGGCATACACTCCTACTCTTTTTGAGTGGTTCCCCCCTCTACTTCATTAATGACTTCAATCTTCTACCTCTCTCCGCCATTCAACCAGGGCATGCTTCTTTCTAGCTGAGCATGCGGATCTATCAGAAAGCAGATTAGAATAAAAGAATTGTAGAGTTGGAAAGTACCCCCAAGATCACCTAGTCCAACCTTCTGCAACAATGCAGGAATCACAGATGGCCACCCAACCTCTCTTTAAAACCTCCACTTGTTCATGTCTGTAAAATGGGCATGAAAATGTTCTACGCAGCAAAGTTTCTCAGAAGTCATTAAGGTTAATGACAAGGTCCCCTCTATCACAACTTTAATTAATTAAAGGATATATCCCTTTGGTCTCCCCCTCCCCTTTTGTGAAACTCCTAAGTAGAGGCTCAGAAATGCAGAATTCCACTGTTAGATTGGTTTGAAATGAAATACAAAGTGCTGTTTACCTCTGAGCCGACAACTTTTTATCAGCCGAAGAAGAATTAGACGGAGAAGTATTGACGTGTCTCTATCAGCAGGAGAAGTTATTGCCCTGTCAATTTAATTTAAAATTAAGTTGCAGGGATCACAAACTCTGATTACAAATGGGGATTTGTCCAGAAAGGCTTGGCATGGATGATGTAAGGTATTAAAAGATAATTATATCAAATTGGCCTTCTGAACTTAAAAGGGACTCAGCAGGTTAAGAAGTAGAGTATGTTAATTTGAGATAAACCTAAACAGAAAGACGTAAAGTTGCAAAGGGAGAAAAGTGGTGCTAGCCTTTCTTGTGATTATTTTTTTAAAAAAGTTTGTACGGAAAGTTCAAATTATTTTTTGCTGATTATTTTTTAAAAAAAACTTACAAAAATTATTTTAAAATCCAATGTACCTGACACAATGGCCTGGCTTCCCCTTTGCAAAGCAGGTTTTTAATTCGACAGCATGAGCAGACTTGATAGGAAAACAGTGCTTTAACTACTGCATGTATCTTTATTGAGTCTGCAGATATTGCTGTGATTAGGGGACCACAGTGGTGGTCTCAGTTAAGGGTGAGCAGGCTGAATCGCATTCCGCCATCATAATGGGAAACGGGGGGGAGGGCTTATAGTACTAGGGCTTATAGTTTAAAAATGGTACCGTGGACTGATCTGAAATTTGCCTTTGTAGGAGAGGAAGGTTGGATGGTTGCCTGTGCAAAATTTGGGGTATTAAAGACAATACATGGTTTGTTCTAAATGTGGCGAGAGATTCTGGCATGTTGACAGGTAGTGTGCATTTTTCTTCCAGATCCTTTGCGAAGGTGGGGTGTATGGGGTGTAAAGGGAGGGGTAGTAACTCTGGTGGGGGTACGTCATGCTCCTTCCGCTGTACTTTGTGCACCTACTGTACCTTTGGTTCTCTACCCTGTACTGAGCTTTGAGCTCGGCTCAGTGAGTTAGGAGTCTGCATCCAAACACAGGATCTGGTGGATTGAGTGGACGAGACCAACCGTGGGTCCAAGAGTCAAGAAGGCAGTTTCTTCATATGGTGTAGTGAGAAGTGAGGGGCATATGGGGCTCATCAGCCTGGGAAGATAGCCCATCTAGGAGAAGGAAACTCTGACCCTAAACCTCTGCTGCCTTGCAGGATATCTTCAGGAGGAGAAAAAGCTAAGGATGTCAGGAGTGTGTGCAGGAGCCAGGCCCTGTGACCAGTAGGGCTCCACAGAACTGGGGCCTTCCTAAGTTTGTTCTGAAGAGACAAGGCATGGCCACACAGGTGAGGCCGATTGGTAACTCACAGCACCTGGTGGCAAGAGCCGGGAAGGGATATAAGGTCAGCATTTCCCTTCGGCTCTTTGCCACAACAACTCGTTTCCTGCCTTGCTGTGTTTGGCTTCTTGCTTCCTGATCCTCGGACCTCGACTTCTTAACTCCTTGCTTCTTGACCCTTAGATCCTTGACTTTGTGACTCCCTGCTTCCTGACGCTCGGCTTCTGGACTCTCGTTCCTGCTCCCACCCCGCCATCTTTCCCCCGATCTAGACGTCCTCAGCCAGGACTTCGACCACCCGTAGACCGGACCATGACAAAGGAGCAAACCCTACACACATCAAGAGTGGCATCCCTAAGACGGTTGGATGGTGCCTGATATGCCGCCTCCTGGCCACTGCTGCAGTCAAGGTAGTACCAATCGTGTTGCTCTGATTTCCTCTAGACCACATCAGCGAGGCTGAGAGGGGTGGGTCTTGTCCAGCCCAGGGGCTCCATACACACTGCCCAGGTTTGTGCCCTAGGGAGATCACTTTGGCACTGCTAGCATGGTAGTTTGACTTCACCCCCAGAAGTAAACTCCATTGTCTCTCAGGAACAACTGGTGCCAACAACAACTTTGCAGAGGTGGTTGGGGGCGAATTTCTCTGCCATTGCTGCATCTTTGAGAGAAATTGCTTCTTGTGTTAGGGTCAATGGGGACATCCAGCACGTGTCATTATTGGAATTCCCAGAAACTGCCTCCAGCAGTGGGGAATAGAAGATAGCCATTCTGGCTGGTAGCCATTGGTAGCTCTGGGAATTTGTCTAGTCGTCTTTCGAAGTCATCCAAACTGAAAGTGTTTCCTAATGTACAGCCAAAATCTGCTTCCCAGAACAGCAGGCATCCCTTTGCAGACACCTGCTTCCAGCTTCTCATGACTCCCATGGTTGGAACCTACAGGGCCAATGTTTGGCTACTTCACTTTTCCTTGTGACATGTGTGTTGATTCCTCTCATTGGAAGACCTCTCCAAACTTTGAATGGAGCGATTAATCCTCAGTGCTGCTTAGCCTGTAAGAACAAAACCCAGAGGCACAGCAAAATTAACAGCTCTTTAACTCATAGTAACAGTTCTCCTGAACAAGTCCGCAGATGCTCCAAAGGTCTCCTGCGGAAGAAGAAACTAGTACATATTTAGCAAATTAATTAGTATACTTAAAATATTATATCCAGAGAACTCCGGAGAGAGGCTGACTGACTTATTGAGGTTATAAATGCATGTGTAAGGCACACAGATACACACTCTCATAGGCGCACCGTGTCCAGGTCAATAATTCACAGGCATAAGTCATCCCGTTTCAAGCGATGTTGTGTCTTATAAGGATGTTGCAAACATTCCAGTAGGGACACTTGGAAGAGCAAACACCCCTTTTCAAATACTTATGGACCAGAAGCAAAGTGAGCATGGCCCATTCTGAAGCCTGCTGCCAGTAGAGTTAACAGTGACCTGCTCACCTCCGTCTTGTGTCTGTCACCACAATTTTCTTACTCTGCCCACTATCCTTGGGGCACTTGGAGCGGAAGAAGGAGAGAGGTTGCATCAGACGCTCTAGATGCAGGAGAAGTTTGGTTCACTTCACATTTAAAGGCAAGCCTACCTAATCCATGCAATAGACAAACCAAAGCACACACATCCTTCAAAATGTGCACTCCTCTGAATTTTGCAATGCCATACTCCACCCAATGAATGCGCACAAAAAAGCATATGCTATTATTATTACTTATTAGATTTATATACCTCCCCTCATCACAAGATCTCAGGGCAGTTCACAGGATTTTAAATATTATATGTTGTTGTATTTTAGAAAGGACCACCTCTTTCCATATGAACCTACCCAGACCCTGAGATCGCCTTCGGATGACCTTCTTTGCGGGCCTCCTCCTGAAGAGGTCTGGAGGGTGGCAGCACGGGAACAGGGCCTTCTCTGCAGTGGCTCCCCAACTGTGGAATGCTCTCCCCAGGGAAGTTCATCTGGCACCTTCATTATACACCTTTTGGCACCAGGCAAAAACGTTCCTTTTTAACCAGGCCTTGGGTTGATCTGATTTACATCCCATGCCCTTTTAATTTTTTTTTGTGGGGGGGGCTGTTGGGTTAATTATTATTATTATTATAAGGTATTTTGTGGTTTTATATCTTGATTTTATTCTGTGAACTGCCCTGAGATCCCCAGGTATAGTGTGGTATATGAATTATAATAATAATAATAATAATAATAATAATAATAATAATAATAATAAATTTAATTAATAATAATAAAAAATATGCATTAATCGTTGGCATCCCTGAGCAAGAATTACTCACTGGGATTAAAATTTGTACATTTTGTTGTATTTAATGGACTGTATCCAACTAAGTTCTACTCAAGAGCAGAGCCGCTGAAATTAATTAACCTAAGTAAATGGGTCTACTCTGAGAAGGACTAGCATGGGCTACGATTTCTCTAATGTGATTTCCATCTTGAATTGCACAAGGAAGGGTGGCATAGAAGTGTTATTAATCATTCCATAAGCCAC
Source organism: Podarcis bocagei (assembly GCF_964188305.1). Lineage (NCBI taxonomy): Eukaryota > Metazoa > Chordata > Lepidosauria > Squamata > Lacertidae > Podarcis > Podarcis bocagei. The sequence goes on from NC_138139.1 coordinate 41,336,461, forward strand.
TAGTTTTAATAAGGGTTCCTACCCACCCAAAACAAAACAGGGAACTTCAGAGAAAGTTGATCAGGCACCATGGCATGAACAGTAAGCAAAACTTCCACTGCTAACTGACAGGCAGAAAATAAATAATTGTGGCCACTGTCTGTTGAGCTGTAATTGGTTCATCTAATAGTGTGTGTCTCCTCTTCTTTGGCAGGGAGGTGGGGAGGGATGATGGGGAGCCACTAATCTGATCAACTGCTGACTATAAAGTTTCCCTTTCCATCCCAGCCTCTTCCGAGGAAATATAGCAGCAATTTCTTTCAACAGTTAACCCACTGAAAAAGAAAAGTGTGCAATTTAGGGGATGCAAGGCCAGAGTCATCATTTCTACCTTGGAGGGGGGGCATCTAAAATAGTAAATATAAGATGCATGGGTCCCAAAACAGAGACACACATAACTTAGCATTACTAGCCTTGGTGGTGTTTTTTCTACTCAGAATTTGTTTCATATATCTCCTCCTTCAGGTCTCTAAGATCCTCCGTACCCCAGGTGGCCTCTTAGCCTCATAAAATATCTGGTGGGACCCTTGTTGTTAGGGTTTGGGGGTCCTTTGTTCATAACAGGATGGCTTTTCTATTTCTATGTCCACCTTACAGAGCTTTCCGACCTACACACATGTCAGATTTGCTACAGAGTAGCAGTTCTTTTCAGCTCGAATCCTGCTTGTGGTTTTCCCACAGGCATCTGGTTGGTCAATGAGAGAACAGGATGCTGGACTAGGTGGGTGAAATATACTCGGAGTCGAGAGTGGATTTCATGCTCTTTATTCAGCTCATAGTGGTGGTGAGGAATGGAAGTTCCCCCAGAATGTCTGCTTTATATACATTATTTACACAATTGGCCGCACGTGATTGGCTAATTCTGGGATTCTCCTTTAGGCCAATCAGGTTGTGGATTCACTTCCACCTGGAGCTGGATTGGGTGGCTCCTGTGGACCAATCATACTGCTGCATTGTTCTAGGACCAATCGGACTGCTGCATTTTGGATCCTATTCAACTCAGTACATAACAGTGGGCCATTGGCCTGATCCTGCTGGTCTCTTCTTATGCTTTTAGTTGTCCATCCTATTCTGCAATGCTTCATCCCTGAGTTGCTACTGGGAGTTACCTCCATAATCAATCTCTTTCCCCTCCAAGAGGAAGGGACAATTGGAGGGTCTGAACTAGGAGAGCAGCTACCAGCTAGATGGACCAATGGTCTGACTCAATATCAGGAAGCTTTGGGCAGAATGGCCACAGCTCAGTGGCAGAGCATCTGAGTTGCATACAGAAGACCCCCCAGTTCAAGATAATCTTTATTTTACAAGTTTCCTACTACACATACACATATTGTATTACATTTCACATTTATACTTGCTCCTAGGAGCTGACTTCTTCCTTCCTTCCTCCTCCTGACTTTTTATATCACCTCTAAATTTTTTCGCATTCTTTGTCCATTTTATATATTGTTGTTCTGCTTCTGCATTTGTCCATAAAGTGTCTACAAACAAATAAATCCTTCTATATAGACAATTCTTATTGTCTGTCTATATATCATTTGCAACTACTATTGGTTACATCCATCACATTATACATTTGACGACTTCTTGTTATTTTTCCAGTAAAGTTCTTTGTATTGCACATTATGAGGTTTATTTCAATTCTACTTGTTTCTCTATTTCACCCTATCTTTCCAATGTACAACATAAATTTTTTCCATTCTTTTTGAAATGTTTCATTGCCATGTTGTTGAATTCTCCCTGTTAATTTAGCTATTTCTGCGTATTCCGCCAATCTTCCACTGTTGGCATTTGCTGCGGGTTCCAAACCTGAGCTAACAATAGCCTTGCCGCTGTTGTTGCATATAGGAACAATTTCGGGTCACCCCCCAGTTCAAGAACCCGAGTTCAATCCCCAGCACCTGCAGGTAGGGCTTGGGAGAAAGACTCCTTGCCTGAAACCCCAGAGAGCCACAATTGGCCAGGATAGATCATATTAAGCTCTATGGATTAATGGACTGCCTCCACCCAAAGCAGCTTCCAAGCAGGAACAGCACGGCTACTTAAAAGCACACCTGAGGCAAGAGAGCCCATTAGCTTCCCCTTCATTATTTTAACAGGGTAGTGATTGAATAATTGCAAATCACAGCACAGAGCTGGCATGGCTGCTGGTGGGGAAATGAATGGCCTCATAAAAGAAAGAGAGGGAGTAAATAAACAAGGTATTAGCATATCCCTTATCGGAAGTGGGGGTCAGTCACCAAAGTTGCAGGGTGTCAGCTTTCCCCCCGCTTGTAGTCATTAAAGCAAGCGATTACGCCCGGGCAGCGGCACTCAACATCTCTGTGCCTATCCTCACGTGTAATTTATCTTGCCAGAAGCATTAACCTTTGGCACACCAGAGTGTAGCCGCCATCCATTAAAACCCAGGGACATGGAGGGGAGAGGAAATAATTACGCTCACATGTCTGAACGCTACGGAATCATGCCTGCATTGTGTAATTGCAAAGGTCCTCATGAGGCAGTCGGCATCGCACTTGACAGGAAGGGATTTTTTTTAAGGTTCAGACTGGCGTCAGATATTAACAGCATATAATATGAGGTGGGCTGCTGGCCTCCCCACCCCCCACCCTGCTTCTTGTTACTAGTTTTGAGGTTTGGCTCCATAACGTGGTGCAATCCCCACCCCACAAAAGGGATTTGAGTCCTTGTTTACCTTAGCAATGGCAACAGCATCCTGAGGTGGATGTTACAGTAGTGCTTGGGGAAATCGACACCTAGGCCTCATCTACGGATTGCATTTAAAGCTCTATGAAACCACGTTTATGAATCATGGCTTCCCTCAAAAGCATGTTGGGAGCTGCAGTTTGTTAAGGGTACAGTGGTACCTCGGGTTACAGATGCTTCAGATTACAGACTCCGCTAACCCAGAAATAGTACCTCAGGCTAAGAACTTTACCTCAGGATGAGAACAGAAATCATGCGGTGGCAGTGGGAGGCCCCATTAGCTAAAGTGGTACCTCAGGTTAAGAACAGTTTCAGGTTAAGAACGGACCTCCAGAACAAATTAAGTTCTTAACCCAAGGTACCACTGTACTGGGACTGAAGCTCTATGGGGGCAAACTACAGTTCCTACAATTCTTTGAGGATACTGTGGGTTTTAAATGTGCACTGAATCTGCTTTGAATCTACGATGTGGATATGCCCTTGGTGGGTCTCTTTATCCTTTGTGAAGGAGGTCTGAGACTTCTCGTCGTAAGGTTCCTGTGGGGCTTATATTTGCACACACTTTTCCGGATCCTTTCCCCTCCCCCGAAGAGAGTTGTCAGGAGGCTCCTCTCCTCAGAGAGCTACAGTCCTCAAAGTGGTTTAACAGCCCATCCATCTTCCCAGGGACCTCTGGGAATTGCAAGGGCTTCTTAACAATTCTCAGCGCCTTTAACAAATGACACTTCGGAGGATTCTTTGGGGGGAAGTTATGACTGTCTGAAGTAATGAGATGGCGCTTTAAATGTATAGTGCAGATGTGGCCATAGAATTATAGCATTGCAGAGTTGGAAGGGACCCCAATGGTCATCGAGCCCCCTGAAGTGCAGAAATCACAGCTGAAGAATCCCTGACAGATGACCGCCCAACCTCTGCATAGAAACCTCCATTGAAGAAGAGTCTAGCACCTTCCGAGGGAGACCATTCCACTGTCGAGAAACTTTAAACAACAGAATGTTCTTCCAACCAAGTTGATTTGGAATCTCCTTTCTCACCATTTGAATCCATTGGTTCAGGTCCTGGCCCTCTGGAGCAGCACAAAATGAGCTTGGTTCATCTTCAGTGTGGCAGCCCTTCAAATATTTAAAGTTGGCCAATAACATGGGTGGCTTTGAAATGGGGGTTAATCACATGCAGGGAGAATAGAAGAAGAAGAGGAGTTTGGATTTGATATCCCGCTTTATGACTACCCGAAGGAGTCTCAAAGTGGCTAACATTCTCCTTTCCCTTCCTCCCCCACAACAAACACTCTGTGAGGTGAGTGGGGCTGAGAGACTTCAAAGAAGTGTGACTGGCCCAAGGTCACCCAGCAGCTGCATGTGGAGGAGCAGGGAAGCGAACCCGGTTCACCAGATTACGAGTCTACCGCTCTTAACCACTACACCACACTGGCTCTCGTTGGCTGCTAGCCAACTTGGAGGCAGCAAAGTTTCTGAATGCTAGTTGCTGGAAGAGTGCTCTTCCACTCAGGTCCTGCTTGCAAGATTCCCAGAGGCATCTGGTTGGCCAGCGTGAGAACAGGATGCTAGACCAGATGGGGCCTTTGCCTGATCCAGCAGGCTCTTCTTATGTTCTTAGCCATGATGGCAATGTTCTACCTTCACTGTCAGAGACAGTGTCCCTCTGAATACCAGCGGCTGGGATCACAAGTGGGGAGAGGACTGTTGCACTCATGTCCTACTTGCACGCTTCTCATAGGCACCTGCAAGAACAGAATGCTGGGCTTGGTGGTCCTTTAGGCTGATCCATCAGCGCCCTTCTTACGTTCTTAATGTATTCTTTGACACAGGGAGAAAACCAAATATATGAACCCTTTCTCATCTCTCCTCCCCCATTATGCCAGTGACGGACTTTGGGCTCTCAAATTTCAGCAGTGCCCTTTGCAATGCTAACATTCATTGCTCTCTCGCGCACTGTTCTACAGCATTGTTGTGGTGCCCAGTGCAGCCAAACCTGTCATGCTACTCTTAAACCACCTCTGATTATACCATTTCTTCCAAAGAACACAAATTGGCTTGTGCTGATATATCTTCAGGTGACAACCTATGCCTAGCACATAGCAAAACGGGTATGTCAGGTTTTATCCCATTCCTACTGACCCGGATGATTTTTTTATTGCACTTCCGTGCTGGCCTTGAGGAAATGAAAGCAGGTGACAGCAAAACTGATTGAGGTATCATCAGCACAAACCCAATGCAAGCAAATCCAGTCCCATTCTTGGCCAGTGGTAGTGGCTCGTGGATGCAGGTTGCTGCAAGCCCCTGAAGGAAAAAATCTCTCTGCATTTTTAGTACTTGACCTTTTCTTCTTCTTCTTTAAACTAGATCATTAGGAAATTTAAAAAGAAGAAGAAAATCAATTATCTTCAATTGCTGGACTGCTTGTCCATCACAACTACCTCTCCCCATGCATACAACTTCCATATTAAGCGTTTGTATTGCTCCTCTTAAAAAGAGCCTTGGATCTTTTGATTAGATATTCGTTTGAAAGGGGAAGTCATGCCACATACATAAAGCTTTGTAAGAAAAGTTTCTCTCATTTAATAAAGTAATCATGTTCCTTCTTTTTGGTGCACAATACTTTTCAGGCATGTTTTTTCAAAATAATTCATAAGCATATCATTAGAGCAAATTTTCACTCCAATGCTGAAACTGGTGAATAGGAGGCGTTGGATTGTGTGCAGACAGAGATAGATATGAACTTAGCATCAGTAATTTTAAATAAATGTCTACACAATTTCAGCCTGGTAGATATTAATGATCATAAGAATATGGAAGGGAAAGGGCCAAAACTGGGGCTGGGGTATCTGGCGTTGTTCTGTTATGGGAGTTTGCCGCTGTTGGGTTTTGCAACTGGGAGAGCCACAACTGGTGTAGACCACACTAAGCTAATGGCCTGACTCAGACTGAGGCAGCTTCCAACTAGCAATGGCCCTGCTGTTTAAATGCATACCTGAGGCAGGAGAGCCTATTAGCTTCCCCTTCATTATTTTAACATGCTAGTGATTGAATAATTGCAAATCACAGCACAGAACTGGCATGGGTGCTGTTGGGGAAATGAATGGCCTCATAAAAGAAAGCGAGGGAGTAAATAAACAAGGCATTAGCATATCCCTTGTCGGAAGTGGGAGTCAGTCGCCAAAGTCAGAGTGCTGAGGGTTGTTTTTCCCCCCTTGTTAGGTATGAAAGGAGGTGATTACACCCGGGTAGCAAAGCATTCAGTGTCTCTGTGCCCTTCCTCACGACTAAGTTGCAGAACATCTGCTTTTCACATAGAAGGTCCCAGATGAAACTCCTGGCAGCTGGGACTCTGTAACCCTGGACTGCCTCTGCCAGTCAGTATAGAGAATATTTCCACTATAGCTTTTTATGCATACTTCCCCCTGCTATATGTATTTTTGTACACTTTACTTGCCTGCAAAATCTAGAGAAGGGCAAATTTCAATGGGTGGCTGCATTTCGGTTTGCATATTGCAATGAACAAGGAAGGTTGACCGTGCTGCCTCCTAGCAAACACACCCAATACAGGTGGTTTGTGATTTCCCTGCACTTCTTTCCCAAATCTGTGTGCAATTAATGACGCTGGTTTAAATCCCCAACTCTTCACCGCTAGCAAATAGCCCAAGTTACCCATCATTGACCGATCATAAATCTGAAGAACAAGCCATGGGCAGCCTATTGATTTTCTTCCCCAGTGACTCAGTTCCATGCACTCCTCCATAACTCTCTCGTTCCTTTCCTATCCCCACTTTTCTTTAAAAAGAAATGCTTTTGCCTTGACTGTCTCCCCAAGTGCAACCTTTTACGCGCCTCATTCTTGATTTACCCTTCCATAACACTTAGCCATTCTCCCCAGGGCTCCGCCTGGGTGGAAGCGACAAAATAACGATGCTGTCAAAAATGTGGAAAGCGGAGGGGAGAAATCCAACCTCCTCCCCTCCCTCTCCTCGACTGGTCCTTTCTCCTAATACTTAGGGAAGAGTGGGTGGGGAAATGTGCACACTTGAGTGTTAGAAAGAAAGGGCAAAGTGAATGGCATGTGTCTCTTAATTAACGTGGATGCACCAGGTTGGCTATTATGCAAGCCAACCTGGAGCTGATTTATAAGATGAACAGCAAAAGGGCTTGTTAGCTGCCACGCACGTATAAAAAGGTGTCAATTAGGGAATGCATGATCTTGCCATAAGTCCAGGGAGGTGGAGGATAGAAATATGGAGATGAGCTGCAGCCAGGGAAACAATATGTCATAATTACTGCACACGTTGCTTGGGCTATAATGGAAACAGAGTGTGGGGCTGGCTACAATGACATTAACATCAAGACAGACACATTAAAAGTAGGTGGGGTGGGGTGGGGTCGAAGAGTCTAACTGCCTCCCCCCAAGCGATGAGGCAGGCACTTTCCCTCCACAAAGTCTTATTTTTCAAACTTGAAGCCAGCCGGAGACCAATAAACAAAAGCAAATGGGCATGACTCTTTTGTAGCTGGCAATAAATTAAGCTGCATCAAATTGTTGTTTTTCTTTTTCTTTTTCATGTGGGGTGGGGCAAATTCCTGCTCGAATGTTCAAAAATCAGGTATGCAAGTTGAAATGGCATTGTAGGGCCAATACACCCAAAATGTCTACCTGCTAGGTAAAAAAAGGTAAAGGACCGCTGGATGGTTAAGTCCAGGCAGAGGTGACTATGGGGTTGCGGCGCTCATCTCGTTTTCAGGCCAAGGGAGCTGGCGTTTGTCCACAGACAGCTTTCCAGGTCATGTGGCCAGCATGACTAAACCGCTTCTGGTGCAATGGAACACCATGACAGAAACCAGAGCACACGGAAATGCCATTTACCTTCCCGCCACAGCAGTACCTATTTATCTACTTGCACTGGCATGCTTTCAAACTGCTAGGTTGGCAGAGCAATGGGAACTCACTCCGTCATGGGGATTTGAACCGCTGACCTTCCGATCGACAAGCCCAAGAGGCTCAGTGCTTTAGACCACAGCACCATCTGCACTGAGTGAAATCAGAGGAGGCACAAGCCGAAGCCAAGTGAGTCAAATAAGGATGCTAACAAGCCTCCCATCTAGATGAAGTTTTCGTTGGGGTTATTTATGTATTCCACTACTGCGGCCCGTGTTTCGTTAGCCCAAAAATGGAAAATGAGAAAGGTCCCAGCTAAAGAAGAATGGCAACTTAAATTGATGGAAAATGAGCAGCTTGTGGACTTAACATATAGAATAAGAGAACAAGAAGAACATACGTTTAAAGAAGATTGGAAAATGTTTATTGAATACATGGGGGGGAATTGTGTACACTTGAAAATGTTGGCAGCATTAAGATAAATTCAACAGTTTTGATGGATGTAATAATGGAATACTGAATGGTTAAGTTCATGTAAAATATGCAGGGATTTATGATATGCAAAATGAACCATGGAAAGAGAAGAATGGAAGTCATTGACAGTTTAAGGTTGTTTAAATGAATATTCTAAAGTGTAAAACTGAAAATTTAATAAAAAATATGTTTATAAAAAAAATAGTGGTGGGTGAAGTCAGGGTCCTTCCTCCAGCCTTTCCAACTTTGGGATCACCAGCCTCATATAACTAACATGCTTGCATCTAATTAATGCACGAAGGGGTTAAGACCATAGAGTAAGCTGTCCTGCCAGGCTTAACTCACCTTGGGAGGGACAGGGTAATCAAGCCTTTGTTCCATTAACATTATTAACATATTGCATGTGATGAGACTCCCCATTTGGGCAGTGTGCTCTTAATTTCTGAAGGCCTCTATTCCAAATTCCATCTCGCCAGAGAGAAAAAGTAACTGAGGTGGTTTCTGATTGAGCCTGCACAACATGGGTAATTTGTAAGAGAACTTCTGCATACTCCAGTCAAATTAATGAACCCTGAACTTATTTGGGTCCAATTAATGATCCTTTGACACATATTGTCTATTAAATCTGTACAAGGGAAACCAGAGGGAGAGGAATGTATGAGGCTCTTTAATCCTGCAAGTAGGAATAACACTGAAACATAGCAGCAAAGTTTTAGACAAGAAGAGAGGCAGAAGGATATTGCTTAGAGCTTTGAAGACTGCTGCTGCATTTTGAATACAAAATCAATTTAAGGCCGTTCGCTCTTAAAGATTTCCCCTATGTTGGGCCCAGTCCTGGAGCTCACAATGCTGGAAGAGCTTCTGATCATAGAATCACAGGTGGAATCTAGACACATAGGAAAAAACATTGTGAAAATGCTTTGTAAAAAAAAAGTTTTGAAAAATATATTGAATTTGCCATAGCTTACCATCGCCACCTAGTGTCACATTTGTATAATGCACTTTACAACACACTTAAAACGTTTTGTTTGCAGCTGTATAGCTGGGTCTACAGAATTGTGGAGTTGGAAGGGACCTTAAAGGTCATCTATTCCACCACCCCTGCGATGCATGAATAACAGCTAAAGAATCTCTGACAGATGGCCACCCAACTGTCTTTAAAAACCTCCAGTGAAGGAGAGTCCACCACCTTCTGAGGGAGTCATGTGGTTTACTAGTCAATCTCTCTTCCTAAGAAAATCTGTGACTTGTGAGGGGAATAAGGGTCTCCTAACAATGCTCAGCACCCTTAACAAACTACAGTTCCCAGTATTCTCTGGGGAAACCATGACTGTTTAAAGTGGTATGGTTCTGCTTTCAATGTATAGGCCTTAGTTTCAGTGGGTATAAGAAAGAGAATCTTTTGATTCCATAGAACAAGACATTTTGCTTTGCAGTTTTTCTTTGAGAATATAAAGTTCAAAGATTGCCTTTCTAATACAGGAGGAAATCATTCAACAGCATTCCAGTACTGCCTGGTGAATTTCTTCCAGGCCCTTATGCTAAGAAGATGGATGATTTGCGCTACCTAGAGATACTTGACATTTATTTGTAATTTTATGCCACTGAGGAAGACCAGCGAGTCGAATCGCGCCCGGCAATTGTGGGCTTTTTGTGTAAGAATTTTGGCACCAGGACTTGTACCCTGACAAATCTGTCCTTGCGCACATACACTTACATTGACAGATGGGTCATTTATTGCTCTTGCATCAGAAGAGATGTAGGACAATAATCCAAAATTGGCGTGAGCTTTATTAATACACGACAGTTTGCAGCATTATATTTAGCAGATGCTTGGCATTTGAAAGCATGTTTCAGCCTTCCCAAACCTGGTCCCTGCCAGATGTTTTGGAGTGCAATTCTCACCATCTTCAGGTGCGACAGCTGCTGTACTAGCTTACCCTCCAAGACCACAACAGCAAAACCCAGGACGCAATCTTCTGGGATGCCAACTTACCATTTTTTTCTTGCCAGAGAACAGAGGCCATTTGGGATGCTATTATCTCACAATTCCGCGTCATGATCCCCCCCCCCGATAAAGTACTTTTTCAGGCACAGTGTCCCCAAAACATGCATTTTGGGGTGCTGCTCAAGCTTTCTTTTCAGGGAGAAACTGCAGTGTGAAATTATGTGAGATCACAGTGTCCAAAATGGCTGCCATTCTCTCATGAGGGAAAAAAATGGATGTCCTGGTTTTTTTCCGGGGCACTTGTGAGGCATGTACTAGCTTCCCAGCAGATGGGTCACTGTTGCTTGCTTAGTAGGGAGAAGGGTGAGGCAGCAGGAAGGTCAGCATGGTGCAAAATCCACTGGTAGAAGTGTTGGTCTCCCCACCATATTGCCCCTTTCCCTCCCAGTAAGTTCAGCCTACAGTCGAGTAGGACCCAGGCAGAGACACATGCCCGACTGGCATGTTCCCTTCCTCCTGGTCGATCGTTCGGGAGCTTCATAAGCTTTCTTCAGCCCGAACATCACAGCGACTGATGCCAACCGACACCGGCACACTTAGGGATCCGCAGAGTTTGCTCAGCTTTGCATGACAGACCTCAGCAACTCAGCATTTTGGCTAATCTACTTTATTTACATATAAACACACACGGAGCCCTGCAACATGGTTCCCTCTCTCTCTAGCATCAGACAGCAAAGAGAAAAAGAACAAAGGACAATAGTCCCACTTCACGGAACACAGTAACACAAACATCCTGTTTCCATCACTTCCCACTCTGTGGAGTCAAAACATATACCGTCATGTGATAGACAACAATCCCATGGCTGCAATCATGGAGCAGGAATTCTAACAACAGCAACCCACCTGCCAGGAAGCCAGCCGAGTGTCTTGTCCCATCCAGCAAACCACTTCTGCTCAGCTCTACAGCTGTACATATATGTACATATTACAATGCATAAGTATATCACACACTGGAGAGTTTTGACTTCACTAGGCGTCACCTCCTGGACTGGGCCTTTCCTGTTGTGGGTAGTGGAGCGACCAGCCAGGAGCACAGGCAGGGGAGGTGGGGGGCAGCTCAGAAAAAGCTCAATATGGAGGTCAGATGGCCGAAATATTGGGAAATTTTGGAACAAGAGGGAGATAAACTGAAATTGCAGAGTTTTGAGAAATTAAAAAACAAAGTGCGAGACTGGCTTCATTATTATCAGATAATGGAGGCATATAATTTGGACAAGAAAATTGGCTTTCAGGTGGAAAAATCAAAATTAGAAACAGAATTGTTAGAACCCAAAACTAAGATTTTGTCAAAGATGTATAATTTGCTGTTGAAATGGAATACACAGGATGAAACTGTGAAATCTGCTATGATTAAATGGGCACAAGATGTCGGACACAACATAATGATGGCTGACTGGGAACCGTTATGGACCACAGGTATGAAGTTTACGGCATGCAATGCCTTAAGAGAGAATATTATGAAAATGATATACAGGTGGTACATGACACCAGTCAAGCTTGCAAAAATCTACCATTTGCCCGATAATAAATGTTGGAAATGTAAGGAAACTGAAGGTACATTCTTTCACCTTTGGTGGACGTGCCCAAGGATTAAGGCTTTCTGGGAGATGATTTATAACGAACTGAAAAGGGTATTTAAATATACCTTTCTGAAGAAACCAGAGGCCTTTCTCCTGGGCATGGTCGGTCAAATGGTGCCAAAGAAGGACAGAACTTTATGTATGCCACAACAGCAGCAAGAATACTTATTGCAAAGTATTGGAAGACGCAAGATCTACCCACCCTGGAAGAATGGCAGATGAAGGTGATGGACTACATGGAACTGGCGGAAATGACTGGCAGAATCCGAGACCAGGGAGAAGAGTCGGTGGAAGAAGATTGGAAGAAATTTAAAGACTATTTACAGAAATATTGCAAAATTAATGAATGTTAGAATGATGTCAGAATGAAGTTAAGTGGTTTAAGCAGCAATGTTTTAAAGGTGTATGAAAAATGGATTATTAACAGGTGAGAACTCAAAGTTATATTAAGTTAAAGGATTAAGATAAAAACAAAGAGGGAAAGATATTGCTGAATTAACTAACTGAATTGGAATACAAAAAAGGGAGGTGTGAGGAGGTCAGGGAAGCAAGGATATGAATATATGACATGGAAAGATTGATGTGTTTTCTTTTTAAATGTTTTTTTATCTTTTTCTGTATTTTGTATTTATTTATTTTTTGGTCTTTTCTTCTAATCTTTTTATTTATGTAATTTTTTCCTTTGAAAACTTAATAAATATCATATTAATTTTTTTTAAAAAAAGGGGAGGTGGGGGGTGGATGACCCCGGGTGCCCTCACTGAGGGGGGTGACATTGCGTGTGCTGCCCGTGCACGACTCCCAAGCCTACCCTGAGCCGTCGGGGTAAGGGGGGGAGCTGCGCTGCTTTGCCAGCGGCACCCCCCTCTTCCCCCTTTGTTTTGACAGCTTGGGGAAGGCTTGGGAGTCACGGACAGGTGGCACCCGAATGTCTGCCATGGTTGGCTCGCTCCGCTCCTGGCTGCAGGGCGCGCACACCGCTCTGGTCAACTGAGTGGCTATCCTGCACCTGGGAGGGCACCCTCCACACCATGTCCCCCTTGGAAGCGCACCCGCCCTGGGCAGTGCAGGAATATGCTCCACCGCTGCAACCAGCAACATTAATGTATTTCGTATGGACCTAGATACAGTGCCCTTGACACCCAGGACTTTGGTGACTTGGGCCAGCTTGATTGGCTGCACAAAGCTCCTATCCATGGTGGAGGCAAAGGAGCAAAAATATTACAATGCAAAAGGGAAAAGAGAAAATAAGTAAAAGGAGAAGAAACCAATGGGGGAAAAAGGCATGAGCAGAATGGTTTTGCTGTGCAACAGGTGCACAAGATGATTTTGTTGTTGAAGTTTATTCCTGTAATATTCCCCTATGTAATGCAATATGGATTTATATTTTGAACCTAGCTGCATAAGCAGGCAGAATGCAGCCTTGTTTATAAATGGCTATTTGCATACTATTATCCATCATCATTTACAGCCCAGGTTATTAAAATGCACCTTTAATTGGCCCAATGTAAACAGACACCATGGCTCAAGCCAGACAACTGTGCTACCCTCTAGCAGGCAATAAATATGAAGTTTTATTAGTTTACGTGGCAAGTCTTGGAAATGTAACCTTTGTGTTTCGGATCAAGGTTACTGGGAAAGTTGTGGAGAAAATTACTTTTGTTCTCCTGTTTTCTTCTTCTTCCGAGTCCAGTAATTACTCTGATGTGTTTTCCCCCTCAGATCTCTCTTTGGGCTTCTGTGGGCAGGCACGATGACAGAATATTTTACTCCAAAGGGCATCTTTCTATGATCAAGCTGTTTTGTTTATTCTGCGACTCTGCTTAGCCACTACCTGCCCTTTCAGGTTGAATTCGAAGAAGGGATTTTATTAATCACTTTTAACGGAGTACTGGGCACAACAGTTTAAGAAGGCTTATTGACATGGTTAAGGGTCTGGAAACAAAGCCTTATGAGGAATAGCCAACAAATTCTAGTTTTGCCTCCCACCCTCTTCCCTGCTCAATTCTACAAGGGCAATGCTGAGACTGGGGGGGAAGGTGACAAACATGCCACCTTCTGATCTCCATTGCCAGTGAAGTTAACTCAAGGAAACAAACATACCACTCAGCCTAGTGGTCCCAGCAACCCTTCCCAGTAGGTCTTGCAAGGACTGCAGGTCCCTGTCTTCCATATTTCTTTAAGGCTCCTCCTCTCCTGGATGTTTCCCAAGCAGTCTTAAACTGTGTCTGTGCACCTCTGACCTCTGTTCTGCTCTCCTCATTATTCTGGGTGATCTTAGAGACCAGGGAGGAGAAGAGCTTGTTGCAGCAGGAGGGGGAGACTCCCTGGCTTCTTCAGCAGTCTCGAACCCCTCCCTCCCTCCTCTGCTTCAGCCTTGGAGTCTGAACTGCTCCCTGTCACAGACTCTTCCTGCTCACTATACCCTGTTGCCCCTTTGGCATCTGGCATCTCCTCCCAGTCTTTGACCTTTCCTCAGAATCCCACCACCAATCCCTGGGCCCTGAGCCTTCCTTCTCGGGGGGGGGGGGGAGTCCCCAGCTGGAGCCTCCCACCGCCTCTCTTTGTCCAGCCAATCCCTGACATGAGGTGGGCAGACTTTGACTGAGGAGAGATTGAGGCTGGCCAGTGCTCCATTTTCTCACCTCCACAGGTCCTAAGATGGCCTCAGGGGCTGCTATCTGGCAGAGTTTTAAGAGCTCCATGAAGCTTCCTGCCCCCCTCCTTGAAATCTACTCCTGCCCCCTCAAACACACAAAATCCCTGGGGAAAAAACTAATTCAAAAAAAGGTGAGATGTGATTTCTTAATGGTGCTAAGCGTTAGTAAGAGATCCCCTATTTCCATTGCAGAATATCATTCTCAGAGTGGTTTATCAATCCTTCTCCCCAGGGAACTCTGTGAGCTCTGTGAGGGAGCAGTGGGATCTCTCAATAATTCTCAGCACCCTCAATGAACTACAATTCCCAGGATGCTTTGGCTGTTTAAAGTGGTATGGTACTGCTTTAAATGGAGATTGCAGATGGCTCCATGGTTAAGAATCCACTGGATGTAGTTCATGATACCCCCCCTTTTTTTAAGGGGCTAGATTCCTTAAGGCAAATGGGGAGGGGAGGGTGCTACATGAGTTGGAAATGACACCAGTGTAAATCACAGAAGTAATATTGAACTTTAGAAGACAGCCTACAATAATATGCCACGTTATGCCACCGCTGCCCGAGGTTTATATATGCTACTGTCATTTTTATACTGTTCTCCACCACTAGTAATTTTCTCTCAATCTAATTTTTATTTCCCCAAGGGTTTGCCAAGGTTAAAGTGCTAGAAAACCAATGACTATTCACTTGCTAAAGGACAATAAATTAAGTTAACCGTTGTTGGTAGCAAGCAATGCGCTGGTCAGGACTATTTATATGTAAATAGGTGGAAGGCCCTTGATGGACTCTTATGTGGTTATTAGCATCTCATTCCCTGTGCAGAACATAAAATTAGAGGCCATTGTTAAATGCTGTGTGCTTATGCCTATGCTCAGCTGGTGGCTTCTTAAAGAAAACCTGGCTTGATTTTCCCGGTGCCTAAAGCTCTTTTGTCACCCTCGGACTTTCTTCTCATTAGCGTTGCAGCAATTAAAATCTAAACTTGAATGCTCTCACAATTGATAGCCTGCCAGGCTTTTGGCGCTTAGGATCCAAAAGACATGGCTTGATGAGGTGATTGCACTTGTTGCACTGTTGCTACAAAGTAATTTCGCTTGATATAATGCATCTGTGCATGTTATTTTCACTAAACTTATGCATCTAGATGCACACTTTATTGTACACATGCAATGCAAAATTCAGAAAAGTGCAAATTTTGAAGAGTGGCTGTGTTTCAGTTCACGTGTGTGAGCTTGGTAAATTTGCAAGGTGAATTGAATTTCTCCCCCACCCGTACATCCAGGTATCTGGGCCTACAGGACTGCAACTTAACACTGCATTTCCTGCAGATATTTGTTTTTCCTCACTTTCTCAAAAATCTACATTCAGATTTGGAAGCAACCCAGGCGAACGGAACAGAGCTCATCAATATTCTGCTGTTCTTCTCTGTCTCGTTTGCTTATTTTGGCATCTGCTTAGTCATAATTAAGCCATATTGATGCAATATTTAAATCATTTCTGCATGAATCCTGCCCAAGGGCCTTCATGACAGGGCTCTTCCCACTGATTCAAGTGGACAAAACAATGTAAGATAGTTTCTTTTCTTCTTTTTAAGTGTGGGCATAATTTTGTGTTCTTGTTGCAATGACAAAACCGATGACCGTCTCACAATTGCCGTTTCCATGTTTTTGTGTGTGTGTTTTATTTTTCATGGAGTGGTTTGGATAGAGCTTTCTCTGTGATTGCATAAGCAGCAATTTTATCCAATTACCTGGGACATGGCCTGCTTTGGAACATTTTCTTGCAGCTCTTTATAGAACCATAGAAGTGCAGAACAGGAAGGGACCCCAAAGGTTCTCTAGTACAACCCTCTGCAATGCAGGAATCATAGCTAAAGAATCCTGGGCAGCTTCTGCCATCTTTGGAGGAGAAACTCTCCTAAAGAATGCAGTGACTGGGTGAAATATACTGGGAGTTGCGTGTGGATTTCATGCTCTTTATTCATCTCATAGTAGTGAGGAATGGGAGTTTCCCCGAAATGTCTGCTTTATATACATTATTTACACAAGGGGCATGATTGGCTACTTCTGGGATTCTCCTGTAGGCCAATCAGGTTGCAGCTTCACTTCCACTTGGAGTTGGATCGGGTGGCTCCTGTGGACCAATCAGACTACTGCAGTCTGGATCATATTGTTCTAGGACCAATCAGACTGCTGCAATTTGGATCCTATTCAACTCAGTACATAACACTGGGTATATAAGGGGTAGAGTTACAGAGGCAGATACGTAATCTAAATTATGGGAAAGCTCTCTTGGAATAACTATGTTCACATACAATGAAACACAGAGTAAACCAAAACAACCGTGCTCATCTGATTGATAGATGCGTTAAATGAATGGCAGCTTACTTGCCTGCTCTGTTGAGAAAAGTTGAGCAAATGGATAGCTCAGTTGGGAGAGCACGAGACTCTTTTTAAAAAAAGTTTTTATTAAGAATTTCAACATAACAAATTATCAAAAACATATAATCTTCATTTCTCCCCCCCATTTCCCCCCTCCCCAAGAAAAAACCTCCCCCTCCCCCTTGAGACTTCCCTCAGCTCCTCTCCCTGATTTTTCAGCACATGTTATTCTCTGCATATTATAAAAGTGTAGAGATCCTTAAATTATCTGTCTATTATGTTAACAAGAGCCAGCATGGTGTAGTGGTTCAGAGCAGTGGACTCGTAATCTGGTGAACCGGGTTCGCGTCTCCGCTCCTCCACATGCAGCTGCTGGGTGACCTTGGGCCAGTCACACTTCTCTGAAATCTCTCAGCCCCACTCACCTCACAGAGTGTTTGTTGTGGGGGAGGAAGGGAAAGGAGATTGTTAGCCGCTTTGAGACTCCTTAGGGTAGTGATAAAGCGGGATATCAAATCCAAACAATAATAAGTTTGTGTATGTTTATTCAAAACCTGCCAAGGAGTCCCGTTCATTTTGTTGTTTTTTTAAGTAATTTGTAAAAAGTTCCCATTCTTCTTTAAAATTGCAGTTGTCCTTGTCTCACAGTTTGTATGTCAATTTCGCCAGTTCCGCATAGTCCATCAGTTTTCCTTGCCACTATTCTTTAGTCGGGATTTCCTCATTCTTCCATCCTTGTGCTATTAAGACTCTTGCCGCCATTGTCGCATACATAGATAAATTCTTTATTTTGCTTGGCAGGTCTTTTCCTGGGAGAGCACAAGGCTCTTAATCTCAGGCTCATGGGTTTGAGCCCCACATTGGGCAAAAAGAGATCCCTTGGGGTCCCTTCCAATTCTATGGTTCTATGATTCATCTCACCTTAGTTCTGGAAGACGTGCTCCCTGCCTTGCAGGCCTTTTCCCACCTTGCCTGGGTGGAGCCCTGACTGACTCCAGCTACAAAAGCTGAGGCTGCTGAATAGACTCTTGACTGGGGTGTTGCTAAGTGGGGTTCTTTGGGAGGGGGGGCGCTGCTGTTACTGATATTAACTTTTTGCATATTTATTTTAGAGGTCATTATGATTTATGTGGAAATTGCTTGATTCAGTTGTGTACTTTTTGACGTTTTCTGTATTTCTTATCACTACTTTTGTAATTATGTGATTTTTGCCATGCTGTAAGCCACTTTGAGCGTGGTTTGAACTATGGAAAGGCAAATAAAATGAAGTATGTATGCATCATTTCATTTTTAAAAGAAAAAAATCTTACTGTTTGTGGTGCCTTTAAACGCTTATCTTTCAGCCTGATCACAGCTGGCTCCCTAAAGCAGGTGGCATTTCCATTATCAGACAGCCCTAACTGGCATACTAATACACAAAACAGCTTGTGGGCATTGATTTCACATAAACGATTATCTTTACTTTAGGTTAAGGAAGAGTGGAATGGCATAAGGTACTAATGCACATGTTTTCCTGTGGTCTCTTGTTGGAATCTTGGTGCTGCCTCTTTCTCCTGCCTTGTGAACAGAAATGACCCAACTGGTTCTTTTTTAAGCTGTACAAGACAATTAAAAAAAAAAATCTCTCCCTCTTCCTCCCCATTCTATGTACACTCAATCACAATTTATTAGTCATAAAATAATACAACGGTAGAGTTGGAAGGGATCCCAATGATCATCTGTCCCAACCCCCTGCAATTCAGGTGTCACAGCTAAAGAATCTCGGGCAAATGGCTATCCAACCTCTGCTCAGGTCCAGTTAACTCACCTAATACAGAATTCCCTAACACAGTGCCCTATAGATATCTTCCTTCTCCTTATTTTTAGACTTCTATCCTGCCCTTCTTCCCACGGAGCCCAAGGTGGCCAAAACAAGAGATAAAACAGTAAGGCTAGGTGTCACCTCACTAAAGGCACAGCTGCTACATCATATGGCACAAACCTCCTGATGAACTGGTGTCTGCAAGAGGCGCTCTCTTGAAGATCACAGTGATGAAGAAGAAGAGGAGGAGAAGGAGTTTGGATTTGATATCCCGCTTTATCACTACCCTAAGGAGTCTCAAAGCGGCTAACAATCTCCTTTCCCTTCCTCCCCCACAACAAACACTCTGTGAGGTGAGTGAAGCTGAGAGACTTCAGAGAAGTGTGACTAGCCCAAGGTCACCCAGCAGCTGCATGTGGAGGAGCAGGGAATCGAACCCGGTTCACCAGATTACAACTCCACCACTATGAACCACTACACCACACTGGCTCAGAGTGGGTATACAAAGGGCAGGACAATCTTCTAGGTATGCTGGTCCTAAGCTGTATAGGGCTATGTACACCAGAACCTGCATCTTGAACTCAGCAACTACTCTACAACCAGTAAAGGTAAGGGAAAGGGAAAGGACCCCTGGACGGTAAAGTCCAGTCAAAGGCAACAATGGGGTTCCAGTGCTCATCTCGCTTTCAGGCCAAGGGAGCTGGCGTTTGTCCACAGACAGCTTGCCAGGTCATGTGGCCAGCATGACTAAATCACTTCTGGCACAACGAAATACTGTGACGGAAACCAGAGCCTACGGAAATGCCGTTTACCTTCCCACCACAGCGGTACCTATTTATCTACTCACACTGGTGTGCTTTCGAACTGCTAGGTTGGCAGGAGCTGGGACAGAGCAATGAGAGGAAGCTTACCCCATCACATGGATTTGAACCGCCGACCTTCTGATCAGCAAGCCCAAGAGGCTCAGTGTTTTAGACCCTAGTGCCACCCGCGTCCAGACAGTATAAGTCTTTTAGCAGAAACATCACATGGTGGGGATATGCTGCCCCCATGGACAGTTGAGCTGCCTCGTTTTGCATTAACAGCAGCTTCTAGGCCAACCTCAAGGGCAGTCCTGCATAAAATGCACTGTAGGATGGAATGGGAGGAAGCAATCCCTAAGGTATCCAAGGCTCGAGCTACTTAGGTAATAGCCAACACTTTGAATTGTGCCCAGAAGCAAATCTGTCCAGCTCTAGGATTGTCCTTCTAGCGTCTTCTCAAATGTTAATGTCCAGCATCTTCCAGAAAATAAAAAGCCAGGAGAAGGGGGAGAGGCAGGGTGGGTGGAGGCTGGAATCTTGTTCCTGTGTGAAAATATTTAATTAAACTTCCAGCAAAATAATTAGTGTGGTTATCTCAAAAGGCTGCTTAAAATCAATGCAGTTCTGACGACCAAATGGAGTTAACACTGTCATCGAAGATCAAAGCCATCAAAGAATGCAGCTGGAAATTAAACCTCCGGCAACCGTCGAAAGAAGCGGATTGAAGCGGCTGTGATTTTCTGCCTTGTGGGTCCCATCTACAAATTGATTTGACATGGAAAATTTCCCACAGGAAGCTTTAAAATGGTAAATTTAAATTTCCATTAATTATATAGCAAAATATGTCCTTTCTCCAAATTATACTCCATTAGAAAAAGAAAAGGGGGGGGGAGCTTGGAATCTTCCTTGTGTTGCTTGCATCTTGCCATAAATTTGTGTCTCCCTACTTGTAGTTTTTAAAAAAACAAAACAAAAAACAAAGCAATGGATGGACTATAGACGAGCCTTCAACTGTCACTTTCTGCAATATGACTGCGTGGCTAGGATTGTGTGTGTCCTGCAATTCCACACACACACACACATTGAAATCTTGCAGAATATCCTACACAGAAAACAAGCTTTCACAGGCCAGGTCTGAACATTACATTAACCAAACCATGGTTTAGCTTAGCATGAACTTACTTACTCGTGAAGAAGAGAGTGCAGTCATTTTGCTCCTCCTTGGGCTTGTAAGGACTACAGTGGTACCTCGGGTTAAGAACTTAATTCGTTCCGGAGGTCTGTTCTTAACCTGAAACTGTTCTTAACCTGAGGTACCACTTTAGCTAATGGGGCCTCCCACTGCCATGCGATTTCTGTTCTCATCCTGAGGTAACTATTTCTGGGTTAGCAAAGTATGTAAGCCGAGGTACCACTGTACTCTCCTCCTTTTACAGCAATCCGTACCCAAAGCTTCTCCTCCAGTTACTGGTCATAACTAAGGAGGGGAGACCTTGGCTTAGCTGCCGTCTTTCTCTGACCCAAAAAACCTAGTGATCTAGCATGTTCAAGATAAGCCGTATTCTGGTTTCCCATGACATGTGAACCTTAGAAACTGTTGTTTTTTAAGGAAGAAAGCAAGTTTGCAGTCATTTGCTCAGAAAACAAAAATGTACTCATCGGCCTGGCGTAGAGAATTCTGTTCTTGCTTTGGAGTTTCCCATAGAGCCATCTGGCTGTAGCTGTGAAAACAGGATGGTGGACTCAGTGAGCTAGTGGCCTGATTCATCAAGCTCTTATCTCCCCTTATAATTACCATTTCCTGCTCCCTTCCCCTCGCACGCCTCACGCTATCTCTATTCCAGATGTGCAGACTGTCTTCTTAGCATTTGCTGGTTCCCAGGAGAAGCCGCAGGGTCTCTTCAGGACTGCGACCTGGGAATCCAACAAATGGGTAGGTCCAAACATTAAGACCATTGCCTGCCAAGAACCCAATTTGAAAACAAGAGTCTAAGACAAAAGAAGTATTTCTTTCAGAGCCACAACTGATCTGTGTGGAATTTTTGGCTTATACTTTTCCTCAGCTGAACTGTAAAGATTTGAATAATTAATTGAGGAAGTTATGCTAACACTCTGTGTCAATGTAACCCTGGGGAAATAAAAAAGCATTTCTTCTTTAGTCTCAGGCTCGTATCCTTGTTTGCATTTCTCTAATTCACTGAACAGAGCTGTAATGCTGTCACTGCCTCCTTTTTATTTACTCTTATTTACAACAGTAATTGTTTTCATTTCATTAAAAATCGAATCCAACTCATCACAGAATAAGGGGGATTAAACATTATGGTTTCCACGAGACTTTTGCTTTTTTTGCTTAAAATCTGTTTATACATTTCACACGCATTCCACAACACTCGCAGAAATAATAAAAAAGCATTACAAATGCAAAGACTTTTTCATTCAAATATGTCCGCAGTGATGGTTCCAGGAAGAACTGAGCCAATTCCATGTGTCTGCCAAGTTAAGGCTGAAGATCCCTGGAGGAGGGTGTTAATTGTTAAACCACTCAGGGAACTGTAGCTCTATGGGGGTGGGGGTCTCCTAAAAACTCTCAGTGCCCTTAACAAACTACAGTTCTCAGGTTTCTCTGAGGAAAGCCACAGCTGCCGAAAGAGGTATAATGATTGTAATGCATTTGAAATATGGTTTATTGCAGGGATGTCCAATCGATTGTCTGGTGAGTGACTTTTGCCTGTCCCTGTCTCCTCTAAAAAAAGGTCAATAACTTTGACTTGCCTCCCTAAAAAAAGCTTAATGCTCAACAACCCAGACCTGCCCCCCCCAAAAAAGGTCTAAAATTTAGACTTGCCCCCCCCCCATGGGTAGATCACTGCCAGTTTTTTATTCTGTGAGTAGATCGCAGTCTCTTGGGAGTTGGACATCCCTGGTTTATTGCATTCTTGCTTTTGGTTTGCCACCTTGAGCTCCTTCAGGTGGAAGGGCAGGATATAAATTCAATGAATGATGAATGATGAATGAATGAATGCTTTGAGTGTATGGCACAGATTTTTGTCTCTTGCATTGCAAGGGGTGGGACTAGATGACCCTTGGAATCCCTTCCACCTCTACAATTCTATTATTTTTCCTTAAGTTTGTTCCTCCCCTGTTGCTGGAGTGCATATGTTACTTTTTATCCATTTTCCATTCCCCCTCCCCTACTTTTAGTTATTGTACCCAGTTTCATCCTCCTCTTCAATTTTAAGGTGACTTATTTCTTTATGTCCAGCATTATTAACAACTTTATTGAAGATTTCTCCCCTTTCCCCTCTAGGACTGGTACTTTTTCCTCACTCAACTAAACCAGCTTATCCCTCAAGCAAGCTCCCAGTTGTATTGTTCATTGCCAGCCCATTATTGCCCATTTCTCCAGAGGCACCTCTCTCATGTCACCAGTTTTCAGGCACTAGGGGAGGTGAATTGCCTTTGCAGGAGAACCGCTGTACCTATCATTCTGGAAGGCTTAGTTCCCTAAAAACTCCATCCGATTCTGGCAGAAAATCTAGAGATTCATTTCCCTCACATTTTGAAAGCACGTCAAAAGTTTCCTGCAGGAAAACACCAGGATTTTCTGTCTGCAGTCTGGCAGGCTTATTCCATACTGGAGGGATAACTATGCCTGCAAATTCCATCCACTTCTGTGAAATGGGGAGAAAAAGCTATAGCACTTTTTAGATCACCAGTAATAGTCAATGTGTGTGTGGGGGGGGGGAATAGAGCTTCAAATTGAACAGATCAGACTCAGACCTGAATAGGAAGGCAAATTAGAAAGATACAGAGTGGATCTGAAAGAGCTTGGGTTGCTTCCCAGTGCTATATAGATACATCTTGCAGCTCATGCATAAATCTAGTAGATCCCTCCCTCCCCAAGTCAATGTGTGTAGTAAATAATAATAATAATAATAATAATAATAATAATAATAATAATAATAATAATAATAATTTATTTATTTATACCTCGCCCATCTGACTAGGCTTCCCCAGCCACTCTAGGCGGCTTTCAACAAAATATTAAAATACAGTAATGCATCAAACATTAGAAGCTTCCCTAAACTGGACTGCCTTCAGATGTCTTCTGAAAGTCTGGTAGTTGTTGTTCTCTTTGACATCTGGTGGGAGGGCATTCCACAGGGCGGGTGCCACTGCCGAGAAGGCCCTCTGCCTGGTTCTCTGTAACTTGGCTTCTCGCAGTGAGGGAACCGCCAGAAGGCCCTTGGCGCTGGACCTCAGTGTCCAGGTAGAACGATGGGGGTGGAGACTCTCCTTCAGGTATACTGGACCGAGGCTCAAGGCTGGCTGCATTATTTTGGCACCCGAGGCAGAACATTCCACAAGTGCCTCTCCATGGGAGTGAATATGTACAATACTACCAAATTCAATAGCTAGCAGTTTGCTCCTCTTTCCATGAACCCACAATTGGCTGCCAGAGGTGGCTGTCTCACTCTGCCTAATGGTAAGTTTGGCCCTTTAGGGACCATTAAGTGTCTTCTCAAACAGCTGAAGCTAAGCCTCTGGGTGATTTCTCTCCTCCCAGATTTTTGTTTTCTTCTTGCTGCAGCCATCCATATTGATTTGGGTAGCTGTCAGTTCATATTCCTCTGTGGAGGAATGCCACACATTATATGCTGCTGCGGAGTCAACCTATTCATTTGTTGCATCTGATGCTGCTAAGATTCCCACCTGTCGGGAAGAATGAGCTTTATTAGTACATCTTGTTAACAGGAGCAGTGTGTGTGTGTGTGTGTGTGTGTGTGTGTGTGTGTGTGTGTTTTAAATCTCATCCAAAACCTTGGCATAAAGCAAAATGATTCCAGTAAGCCACAGAAGCTTTGAATCCATCCTTTAGCTGAGGGGTAATGGGGTTTGTTTGCATCAAAGGAAGGAAGGAGCTTAAGCAGGGAGAATGCAGACAGGAGCGGTCATGGCAGGTCTGCATAACTATTCATCAGAACATCCTCCACTCACAGAGATTCTGCCAGACACATGCTGATGACTACGATGTCTGCAATTCAAATGTATTTAAAACTCCTATAAAGAATAGGACAGGAATACTAGAAAATGCTTCAGGCGACTTCGTGTCCAACACGATAGCCTTTGGCTGTGTTCCCTCTTCTTTCTTTCATTTCCCCTGTTCTCCCCCCAACCCGCCCCATAATGCTCTTTCCTAGGGATTTGATCTCTGCCAGTGGGAGCTAGTGCCCACTGGGGGCAGGTGAGGCAGAAGGCAGGAAACCCAAAAGTAGGTTGTACCAGAACCAATGGCAGGTGGAGTCAACTAACTCCAACCTTGTGCCTCTGCAGGGGCAATGCTGAGACTATGGGAAAGGAAGGTGACAGGCGGTATGCTCAGCACAGCTGGTTGTACTCTAAGTAAGAAGGCAAGCAGCTGGATGGTAGGCTGAGGTTGGTGGGCAGTGCCTGGATCATTACAGCAAGTGGGGAATTGCCCCTTTAATTTCAGTCTGCCTTCAGCCTGGCCCCACATGTCTTCCTTCTTCCTTACAACTAGTGTCAAAACCTGTCAGCTTTTTCCTCCAGTATGGAGGAAGATAGGGACAATGGTAAATTTAGTTGCCTTTGCCTGTTGTTGGCTCTGGCGCCACCTAGTGTTGGGCTCCCTGCTGTCCACCCTACCAATTTCAGTAGCCACCAGCCACTACTCCTTGTGTCCCGTAGATCAGGGCAAGGCATCCAAATCCCTGCTTGCTTGGGCTTTTTTTGGGCAGCCGATAGGACAACATTGCATCAGGAGGTGGCACAATTCTTGCAAAAATACCCATGAACTTGGACGAAGGGAAAATTTGTCAAGCACCAACAGTGAATTTTCAGTTACCATGGTGACCTGTTGCTGGGATTTTCCCCAGACCTGGACTTAACATTTGCTCTGAAAGAGAGGATGGGACATTAGCAGTTCTACCATGTCTTTGTGAGATATGCAAATCAAATATCTGCTGGCTTGATAACATTTATATTAATTATCATGCATTATGAAGCCCTGGGTTGGCTTTGGCAAATGAAACACAAAAGTACTCCTGTACTCCTGGGAGGCTGGTTCACACGCTGCCATAAGTCTCTTAATAAAATTAACTGAAATTAATTAGGTGGGCCTACCTTAGTCCTTTTGCACTGTAATCCCATATCATAAAAGCATCGTAGTCAATTTGGCACAAGCTGTTCACAGGAGAGGCCTGGCTCTAAATGAGGATGTAATCTTAAATCACTTCTTAGCTCCTGAAAGATTGTTCTGTGCTGGCTTTGTTAAAAAGTCATTACTGATGAGCAGTGTACAAACTATCCAGTTTCTCGGTGGAGCAAGGGGCAGTAGTTCAATAGCAGAGCTTTGCGCAATGCAGAAGGTGCCGGGTTCAATCCCAGGCATCCTCAGGCAGGGCTAGGAAAGACCCCTGGAGAGTTATTGCCAGTCATGCATGTGCTCTAACATTGAGCTGAGCTACAACTCTTCACCTAGAACTGCTCACAGTTCTTATTTTTTTATTTAACAAGATTCATACACTTCTTTTGAAGAAAAACAACCGCCTCTACGTGGTCTGTGTAAAATAGGGTTGTGCACGCTCCTACTGCAGGGAAGTTGCTTGTGAATGAGCATCCCACAGAATTGAACCCCTTGTAGTCCCTACTTGTCCTCCCCCCTTCCTGGCCATATCTTTCTTTTTTATATATAAAATATTTATTAAGATTTTACACAAAACATAAGTTTTTTTAAAAAACAATTAAAAGTAATTAAACCAACTATTTCACATACAAAAAAGAACAACAGCTAACAAGAGAATTACCAAAAAAGAGACCTAAAAAACCGGTAGTTGAAAAAATAAAAAAGAAGAGAAAAAAGAAAGAAAAATATCTTAAAAAGAAATAATCCATTTTTCAATATCTTTAAATTCATTTGCTTATTTCCTTGACCTCCTCACACCTCCCCTTTTGTATTCCCGTTTATAAAATCCTTTCAGCAAATCCTTACCCTCTTTCATTTATCTTTACTCCCTTCCTGGCCATATCTTTCATTCATTTTAATAAACTAATTAAACATTAGCCCCACCCCCCAGAATTGATGACGACTTCTTCTTCTTCTTCTTCTTCTTCTTCTTCTTCTTCTTCTTCTTCTTCTTCTTCTTCTTCTTCTTCTTTATTTGTACCCTGCCCATCTCGCCGGGTCTCCCCAGCCACTCTGGGCGGCTTCCATAGAAACCAAAAATACACTAAAATATCACACATTAAAAACTTCCCTGAACAGGGCTGCCTTAAGATGTCTTCTGAATGTCAGGTAGTTGTTTATCTCTTTGACATCTGATGGGAGGGAGTTCCACAGGGCGGGCGCCACTACCGAGAAGGCCCTCTGCCTGGTTCCCTGTAGCTTTGCTTCTCGCAATGAGGGAACCGCCAGAAGGCCCTCGGCACTGGACCTCAGCATTTGGGCAGAATGATGGGGGTGGAGACGCTCCTTCAGGTATACTGGACCGAGGCCGTTTAGGGCTTTAAAGGTCAACACCAGCACTTTGAATTGTGCTCGGAAACGTACTGGGAGCCAATGTAGGTCTTTCAAGACCGGTGTTATGTGGTCTCGGCGGCCACCCCCAGTCACCAGTCTAGCTGCTGTATTCTGGATCAGCTGTAGTTTCCGAGTCACCTTCAAAGGTAGCCCCACGTAGAGCGCATTGCAGTAGTCCAAGCGGGAGATAACTAGAGCATGCACCACTCTGGCGAGACAGTCCGCGGGCAGGTAGGGTCTCAGCCTGCGTATCAGGTGGAGTTGGTAGACAGCTGCTCTGGATACAGAATTGACCTGCGCCTCCATGGACAGCTGTGAGTCCAGAATGACTCCCAGGCTGCGCACCTGGTCCTTCAGGGGCACAGTTACCCTATTCAGGACCAGGGAGTCCTCCACACCAGCCCGCCCCTTTTCCCCGCAAAACAGTACTTCTGTCTTGTCAGGATTCAACTTGAGTCTGGATCTGCGGCAAGTGGTCTCCTGGTGGTCCAGGGTCACCCCGATCTGGAACCCCGAGTTGGTTGGGGCGGGGCAACTGTGCACAACCCAAGTGTAAAACAAAACAAAATATTAACAAGAAAATACCAATAAAATCAAACTTTAAAAATAAGTAGACCTAATGAAATTGATCAAATATGGGTCAATTTTAAAAACAAATATATTGTATAATAAAATTGTAAGGCTGTCATCACACTGCGACTTCTGTGGCTAGCAATAGGACATGAGGACAGATCAGCAGGTGGGTGGTACGGACAGACAGGCAAACAAGCAGACCAGGCAACACCCAGAGTTATAGCCAGGACAGGACAGGACAGGTGTCCTAGCAACCACCTGGCTCTGCTACTGCTGAGCACCTGACATCAATGCTGCCCTTTCGATCTCAGTAGTGTCAGAGGTTGAGATGGAGGAAAGGAAAAAGTAGAACAAGCATTAATGTGGCACTCTTATGTGAGCCTACATGAAGCTCGGCATGGGCTTCCCATTCCCCGTCACCATCACTCCAGAAGTACAATAATATTTGTATTCTATTTTCAACACCACCCCCCTCCAGGAATTCAGAAAATGAATAGCTGAAATGAGCTCAGTTCCTCTTTGTTAAGTTATCTTTGTGACAATTGCACTAAATGGAAGCTGAAGCAGAATTTTATTTTACGGTTCAGGGAGGCATTCAGCTGTGAATCCTTGGAAATGTCTCCACCCGTGAACTATTGATGTTTTGCCATATTTCATTATGATCAATGACCTAATGTGGAAAAAAGAATCCCAAGATCCTCAGAGCAAAAAGGCAATGTGTTCTGAGTCGCAGAAGAAGAAAGTGGGCTGAGAAACAGATTTCAAAGACAAACACAGTCTATTGCACCCTGACTGAAGGGCCTTCTCCTTGGATTATATAGTGACCTTCAAACGCCTTTGGACAACTAATGGTGACCTATTTTACCACTGTGGTCCTTTTCTCCACCTTTGTGATATTAGGGCTAGATGCATCTGGCGTCTGGGACTGCACTGTATGTACAAAATCAACCAGAACATTGTTGCTTGTGCAACCCAATTTCCAAGTGATGAGACATTTCAGAAGTTCTGCTGTATACCCTGGGCTGGTCTCCTTTGAAAGAAATTACTGGGGACTAATGCTGTTTCTGTGATAATAAAGCTTGTTTACAAACATACACAGGCTGAACATAACATAGGGGCTCACAGCATTAACTCTAGCAGGTCCAAGAGCATTTCCATACTTACATTTTATAGTGGTACGTCAGAGTTTTTTTGACATGCTTCCCTATGATGTCATTTTTAGTCAGCTGCTCTTCTGGAATAATGCACACCTAAAACAGCTTTTTGCCAACGAAAAGCTCCTGTCTTCATGAACACAAAGCCACTTCCGCCCTACAGAGGAGGTGGGGTTGGGGGCTTCATAGTCCAGCCCCCGTGCGATTGGGGGAATCCCCGGCTGCGTCACCCCCTGGCCAGCCAATTGGCTGGCTCTGGGGGCGTGGCCTGCCCTATTTAACGCAGGCGCGGCTGGGGATCTCCCTCTTTTGCCGCCTACCAGCTGTTCCTGTTTCCCACCCTCCCGCCCTATAAGGTTTTCGTTCCTTGACCTTGCTCTGGACCTCGGTTGGTCGCCGTTGAGGGGCCTGGTAGGACTTTTTCCACTTGGCAAATTGGCACCAGCCACTTGGTTTTCACCTACCTCGTAGCAAATCGTCACAACTTTCTTGGTATTGGTGATTAGGCATTGGTATTGTTCTGTAGATGGAAGATGGGAGGAAGCGCCATCACCTGGCCCACATGTTGAAGGGTAGTCCGATAAAGGATTCCAGGGGGTGTGGCCCTGTCCAAAGCCTAGGGAGGTGAGGGCCTAAGACACACCCCCGAGCCGTGACCCCGGGGGAGTTCCTAGTTGATGTGCATCAGCAGGATTCCCCCTACTGGTGGTTAACCCTTCCCGGACTTCAAGCGGACGGGCTGAAGCTGGATATAGTCGGTTAGGACCAATGCCTAAGCCAATGCCACTCATCACCTGTTACCAATAAAGTTGTGGCCTTATTTAGCCTATTAACCTTAATAATTGTGTCATGTATCTTTATTTCCACTGGGGGGCGGGGCGGGAACTCGCCATGCAACATGCTCTGAGGCATAGGGAGCAGCAGGAGTGGTGCTCTAGGTGGCTGAGGCAGGCAAGGACCCACAGCCCAGATCCCTAGCTGGCCAGGTGGGGCTCGCTAGCTCTGGGAGGAGGTGTATGATTCCTCACCTGGAGTAGGCTTGGAACAGGTGGGGCTCACATGCCTCATCAAGCCCAGATGCTGCAATCAGCCTCCAAAGTATAAAAAGGGCAGCAGTGCTGAGGTGGTGGGTCTGCTCAACTGCTCATGTTGATGGACATTGGCTTGGATGTTCTTGGACCTCTATGTAACTGCATTTTGGGGTTGATGCTGGATTGTATCCTGACTGCTGGACTTCAGATTTGGCCTACCTGGATTGACCTTGGGCTGCGTTTCCCGACCTTGGGCTTTGTATTTCGGACTTTGAACTTTGCTTGTGTGGATTGACCCCTGGTATTTGAACTTTGGACTTGACATGCTGATTTGCTACCAGGTAGGCCAGCAGTTCAGGACAGACAAGGAAGCACAGACCTGGGCCTAGAATGCAGAGCAAAGGTAAGTGGTGGTGAAACCTAGGTAAAAGTAGGAGAGTTAAGTGTCCCCCCCCCCTAGTGTGGCTTTTCCAATAGACCTCTCACTAAATGTCCAGATAGGGAGAAATCTCTGTTGGAAGTGGGAAGATGACTGAAAAAAGAGCATGCTCCCAGTCTGAATCATATACCACCCCAGTCCAGAGGCTGATCTTTTTACAGAAATGTTGGCTGTGTGCTGCTGTGTATACCAGCATTCAAGATTTCTGTTTCTCCCATTTTAAGCTAGAGCACTGCTCTGTCTCTTACTGATTTATACAAATATTTGTATACACCTATACCATAAAAGCAACCAAAGTGCTAAGCAATGTTAACTGCATATAATACAAATGCGTAAAAAATTAAAATCAAAGGTCTTGTATTGGCTCATACAAACTAGAGTCCTTGACTAGTGTCTACACCCCAGAGTTGAAAAGGATTGTCTTTTGATATGTCTGTTAGCCCAGCAGATTAACAGGATTATGCAGAAAAAGAGACAACTGTATCACATTTATGCTAATTCTATATGACTGCAATTTATTTTTTAAAAAAGCACATTACATGTTCCACACATAGGAATTGGGTGCAATGAATGGACCTTTGACTCTGCTGTTTTAAAAGTCTAATACTTTCTTTGAAAATAACATCCTGGGAGGTGGAACATAACCATTGCATTTCTATGATCTCTTGACCTTGGACACTCCGTATCTGCTAGACGTGATTTATCATATCTAACTCATGTGCTGTCACTGTGTGTGAATCCAAGTTGTTAAACACTGTTATGCCTTTACAAAGATGTCACTTCCTTTTCTAAGCCTAATCTTTCTTCGCTAGCCTCATCTCTGCCACCTCTCCTTTCTTGCTTGTATAATTTATCCAAGCCCTTTTCATGTGTGCAGAAGAACATACATGGGCCTAAACCAGGTAAAGAGGGACATGTCCTCACACTGATCTCACGGCAATGTCAGGCACCAGGAACCATCTCATTAGAGCTCCTTCCTTCCTTTCCATTTCCTGACTTTTGAAAGTGGTTTTCCCCTCTTTTGTTTGCTTTATTTTTTTAAGTGATAGGGTGTTTGTATCGCTTATGTACATAGATTTTCTTTGTAGTATGGGTTTGGGGAAAGAGGTTTATCCCCACATTTGAGTACAAATTGGGAGACTTTTGCCGTGTGTGTGTGTGTGTGTGTGTGTGTGTGTGTGTGTGTATGAGAGAGAGAGAGAGAGAGAGAGAGAGAGATGGGGGAAAACACTGAAATCGGAACAAAATTACTTCCACTTGCTTTCCAGAACAGTAGTTTTCTTGGTCTGCTGTACTAAAAGGAAAACAGAATCCTTTATATATTTGCTTGAGAGTAACTGCATCAAACTCAATAGGGCTGCGTAGGAAGCTTTCCTGAGATTGCCACGATGAAAATGGAAGCAGGGTGGTCTTTATTTCGGATTGGTTATTTCAGAATACTATGGCTCTGGCCCCACCCACTGCCAGCATGCAGCCCCTGATGGAATGTGGCCCTCAACAGAGAAATGGTGTACTTGACTCAGTTTTGCTTTCTGCGGTCAGATGTTCTTTTGAACACATGAAGAGCAGTGGTGGCTTGTGCCTGTTGGGACTGGTAGGGCAGAAAGCTGGGAGCCCAACAGTAGGGGGAGCCAAATTAGTTTTGTCCCCATCCTCTTCCCTGCTGAGTACTGTAATGGCAACACTGAGACTAAGGGGAAGGGTGAAAACCACCCCAAACTATATGCTAAATGGCATGTGCAATTTATCCATTAGAGTTTGCAAAGGGAAACTTTGATGGGAGGGGAACTAATCTGAGCTCCTTGAAGCAAAGGCAGGATATAAATGTAAATAATAAGTTATCAAGCACTTTGCACAAAACTAAGCCTTTTCTTCTATAAACAACCAGACCTTGGAACAAATAGTGCTGATGGAGTAAGCTGGCCACCAACTTGCCGGGACCATATGATTTCCTGGCTCGTAGTGAATAATACCCATGGAGTTCAGTGGAATGCATTTCTTATTAAGCAACGCTTAGACTCACACTGCACATATCCAAGTGACTGGTGAAGAATTCTGTCTGATTCAAAAGCTTGCTTCTCAACAGTAAGCATCAGCTGGGACCAAGAGATCATCTCCTTTCACTCTGCCCATGATGGTGTCTCTGTCCCTTCTGGAAGCAATGAAATTATTAAACGGCTGATCACCATCCTGGCACATTATGTGGGAAAGGATCGAGTGAATGTCTAGGGGGATGCCAAGAGGTATGAAAGATGACTGTGGCTTCTGGCATCCCAAGGGGCCTCACCAATCAACATGACCTAGTAATTCCACCCTGGCGTCAATATACCAGTGAGAGCAGAGAAGTGACAGGCACTCTGTTGGCTGAAGACAGAAATCAACCTCTGTCAATACTGCTTCTTTCCAATCGCAGCCTGATTGTTTGGGGAATTGGGAGGCTCATAAATAAAAGGTCAGCGATTAAGTTTCTCCTGTTGAGACGAATGTCTTATTTTAGCAACATCATGAAGCGGTGAATGAATGACAAAAGATAAGTTGGACTGCGGGTCTGTGTATCATTTGAGACTGAGCGAGCAGTTGGCTCAATGAAACTGCCCCTGAGATTAAAAGGGTCTTGAAAGATGGAGGCTCAGTGGAGGCTGGAAGCTGTAGTAGTAGAACCACATGGAAAAGACTGGGCTGTAGCCAATAAACATGTCCTGTTCCTGCATGGACTTCCATTTGATCCTCTCCCCTCTCTGCTCACACCCCCCACCCTTATGTGGGGGAAACCCCAGAGCAGATGGGGGGGGGATAAGGGGAGGTGGAGGTATGGAAGTTAATGGACTTTTGTACTTTTAATAAAATGTCAGCAGAAGATGGTCATCATTATTTTTTAAGCTTAAAGTTGCTAATCTGAAACCAGTTTTCTGTGATTTCATCTTCAGCTATTATGGTTTTGGGTAACATTTGTTAATTAAGATTCCCCCACCCGCAATAGTTAAGTGGACTTGTTGAAGGGGATATTTACAAGGTAACACTAGTTGGCCTTTTGATTTTGTTAATCAAATGTAACATAGGCATCACAGGGTTTATTGGAATTATAGGGCTACAACTATTGAATTGTACTGCAGTTTGTTATAGGGATGCAGGTGGCGCTGTGGTCTAAACCACAGAGCCTAGAGCTTGCTGATCAGAAGGTCGGTGGTTCGAATCCCCGCGATGTGGTGAGCTCCCGTTGCTCAGTCCCAGCTCCTGCCAACCTAGCAGTTTGAAAGCACATCAAAGTGCAAGTAGATAAATAGGTACCGCTCCAGCAGGAAGGCAAACGGTGTTTCTGTGCATTGCTCTGGTTCGCCAGAAGCAGCTTAGTCATGCTGGCCACATGACCCGAAAGCTGTATGCCGGCTCCCTCGGCCAATAAAGCGAGATGAGCACCACAACCCCAGAGTCGTCCGTGACTGGACCTAACTGTCAGGGGTCCCTTTACCTTTACCTTGTTTGTTATATAGAAATCACCTTTCACGACACATTGCATTCATAAAGAACAATTACAGAATAATTATATATAAATTATATACAAAAGGGAAAGCAGCTGGAGGGGGTGAGGACAGAGGGTTAAGAGCTGTGCCTGGAGGAGAGGACCCTCATCCCATCCTTTGGACCCCCTGGGAAATTCAACAAACCTGCTGCACCTGGAACTGGGTGCAGAGGGCAGCTGAATGGGACACAGCTGTGGGCAGCCTGAAGCAGTACCATCCACCTTGGGCCTGCCCATAAAAAGCAAGTCTGGAGTGAGAGATTAGGATGGTGTCCACTGTTTCCAGGGACTCTTCTCAGTGTGAGACTTTTCTGGATGAGCTGAGAGTTTGTTGGGACCCTGTGTCTAATGGCTGGGCCAGCACCATCAAGCCATCTTGATCACAATGGGCCAACATACACAAGGCTCCCATCTTGGCTTTTTCTGCTACATCACATTGGCATTGCACTGAAATGGCCAGGATATGTATTTATTTTCGGGCAGTATTTAATCCCTGGTCAAATGGGGGGGGGGTGCATTTGCCAATTATTCTTTGTGTACATTGCTACGGCTCTCCCCTCCCTCCCCACCATTTTGCTGATGGCAAACAGCTTTCCTCTTCTGCAAAAAAAAAAAAAAAGAGGGGAAAGTATAGGAAATAAGAACAACACAACAGAGATGAATTTCTACATGAGAAGCCACTAGGCAAGATGACAGTGACATACAAGCAGATATTAGAGTGTTGGAGTATCAGACAGAAGGATACAGTAAGCCTGAGTTAGAGGAGCAGCCTGGAGTTTTTATAGCTGCAGCCCGAGGAAGAAAAGAAATCCCATTGAAGCAAACCACTGCAGCCTTGTTGGCTCACCCAGAATTATCTGCCATGTCAATTAAACACAACTTAGCTGTTCATCATGCTTTATCAACCAGCTCTTGTGCTGAGGCTTCTCTTACAGAGCTAGGGAACAACCCAGAATTTCCTCCACCTGCCAGCAGGGCTTTGTGGAATGTCATGGGCACCTCATCAACTCCAGCCCTACCACTCACGGGGCAGAAAGATCATGGTGAGAGGATGTTCAAGTCTGATCTGGACCTGATCTCTGTGCCAGATCCAAACTGGTACAGTGATGGAGGCAACTCAAGCCCAACACCATTGCTGAATGTCAGTGAAACCAACTCAGGATGCAGTGGATCCCCAGACAACCACACTTTGGGGACTTCCACTGGCTCCCAAAGGTGGGCAGTCCCCCGATGGTAGGTCTTCCAACATGTTTGGTACTTGGAAGGTGGATAGTTCAGCTGGGAAAACTGGGTGGATGGACACCTAA
The DNA here is from genome assembly GCF_964188305.1 of Podarcis bocagei. Lineage (NCBI taxonomy): Eukaryota > Metazoa > Chordata > Lepidosauria > Squamata > Lacertidae > Podarcis > Podarcis bocagei. Next base: position 41,371,360 of record NC_138139.1, read on the forward strand.
TCCAACCTCCCAGCCCTAAGCAAAGTGGGGCAAGCTTGCTGAGTCTTCTTGTTTAGAAATACAGACCTCTAAAAGGAAGAACTTTCATCATGACCAACACTTTCTGAGGATGGCGCCATCATCACATAGAGGTGGTGTGTATGGGAAAAGCCTGAATTTTATTAAACAATTGGCCAATCATAACAGTCAAAGACTGTAACAAGAGTCCTGCTGGGGTGGACCAATGGTGTGGCCAGTCAGGTGCCTCTGGGAAGTCTGCAAGTAGTTCATGGGCACTATAGCAGTTATGTTCTCCATCAAGTGGTAATTGGAGGTATAACCATATTACCCAGGTTGCGGCACTATCAGTCTAGGTCTGGAAATATCTTGGTTCAATACCCAATTAGCCATGATGCACACTAGGCATGCTTGAGAAATACAGTGAGATCAAATTCTAAAGAGTTTGAATTCCAAATTCTAGGTGGCCATCTGTCAGGGATTCCTGCACTGCGGGGGGGGGGGGGGGATGCCAGGTGACCCTCGAGGCACTTATGAGGCACGTTATCAATATGATGGTATGGAGGGACCACATCCTATCTTTTTCACCAGCACTGGTATGCAGCCCCTAGACTGATTGCAATGGGACAAGGCAGCCTTCAAGTTGAAAAGGGTGACCCGCTCCTTCTTTCCAAAGGCTTTGTTGTTCCGTAAGCAACCTTTGCCTTCGACAGCATCGTACTTCTAGCCCCCTCCTGCCCATCCTTCTGTGAGTAGCCTGAAACAGGACAGAAGGAAAACAACACAACCGCCGTCACTTCTGATGAAAGTAGCCAGTGACCTTTCGAGCCTTCTTGATGCTTCATAAACGCACTCTCCTAAGGTGCTGTGATTGAAGCTCTGGAAGGAAGACCAGTTCTCCTGCAGACTTCTTGGTGCCTTGCTCATTGACAGCTTAGCGCAATTGACGCAGTTCCCACCGGGCTGCTGCTTCCGAAAGGTCATGTATGCCCCAACAAAGGCTGTCACTCAGCTCTCGAGAACAGTCGGAATCACATCTTATCAGTAACTGGAGCTGGCAGGAAAGCATATGAGCTATCTTGAGGCTTAATATTCATCTTGCGAGTGGTAGCTGCTGAAGTGCTGAAGCACAGAATAAAATAAGAGGCGATTCATAAAGGGGCAAGGGGAACCCAGAATATTGGTGGGGGGGGGCAGAAGAGAGGTTTGGCAGGCTACAACCTTGGAGGGTTGGGTCCTAGGAACACCACCAGGGTGTAAAGACCAAACAGAGTATGGTGAGCACAGGTATGGCCTGATGTTTCCAGGTAGAAATGGATTGTGAATGGTTCAAACAGGGATGGAGAAACTTTTTTCAGCCCAAGGTCCCCATTCCTTCCTGGGCAGACTTCCAGGGGCCATATGCCCATGGTGGGTGGAGCCAGAGGCAAAAATAGGTGGGACCATAGATATACATTTTACCTCTGTACAGTCAGCTAGTTTTTACCTACTTGCACACCCCCTCTATCCTTCATCCTGGGAAGCAAGGGGCATTGCAATAATTCAAGGGCACGTTCCAGGCAGGCGAAAACACTCGAGGGTGAGAAGCGGGGGCATGGCCTGAAGTGAGTCCAGAGGACCAAATGGAGAGGGTTTGAAGGCCACATTTTTTCCTTGAATCTGTTTTCCACCCATATGCCAGAAGGTGGGCTTTCACAGATTGCGTCTAATGTTAAGCTCGTTTGCATTCACTAGGAGGCTCTGGTCTCTTACTGGGTTTCCTCTTAAGAGGCTGGAGCCCGTGGGTGGTCTCTCCAGTCAGGTGTGGCAAAGTGCAGGTCCGACTGATTTAGAGTCAGGACCATGGAGAGCTCTGTGTGGAACAAGCTTCAGGAACACTGCAGCGTCACTTACGGTAGATTGCAGCACTGTTCTGGAGCTGATGGATGGTGCATATTAGGGGAAGGTAACTTGATATATAATGGAGTGGGCAACATGTGGCCCCTTGACCTAATCACAAAAGCCCTCTGCAAGCAATCAGTTCAACTGTGGCAATTGCAGTGCACACACAGCAGACAGCCAAGTGTTTTGATTTGATGGCATAGACATTAGTAACTTCTCCTCCATGGACCCATACTGGCCCCACCCTGAAAGCCTGCCTACTCTGCTTCTTGGTAGTGATAGAAAGAAGCTTGAGAAGGGGGGGGGGCTTGTTCCACACGACATCCCTCTTATCCTTCATGCCTGACTTCCCTAATTCTTCCCAAAGTGAGAAGGGACTAGTTCTGTTTGCAAAGCTGCCTGATGAGACTGGTAGCCCCAGAACAGCCCCAACCCCACTCAGCTGCATCTTGCAATGCAAGTAGGTGGTGTAGCTGGGATCTACTGCGACAGACCCTCCGGGTGTCCCTATTTTCCAGGGACAGTGCCTGATCTAGAGAAGCCAGATCAGGTTTCTGATTTGATCCTGGAATGTCCCAGCTTTTTAATGTTTCACGCTTTATTATGTTTTTATATATGTTGGAAGCCACCCAGAGTGCCTGGGGCAACCCGATCGGGTGGGCAGGGTATAAATAGTAAAATTATAATTATTATGGAATGGGACGTCCCTATTTTCATCAGGAAAATGCTGGAGGGTATGCAGTGAACCCACTGCTTGCTCCCCCTACTGCTGCAACTGCCACCACCCTCAGAGCAGGGAGGGATACAGTGGCCACCACATAACATTTCTGCTCTTGCCTGCAACAGTGAGGATGCATTTCAGCTTGGTGGGGAGAGGAAATTGTCCAGGGTTCATGCCACCTTTGCCTTTATCCCCCCACAGGCATCACCATGCAGTTTGCTGCCAGCAGCACATACGCATATGACTCACAATTCTTCCACCCTGCTCTAATAATGTATAGGGGCTGCAGGAGCAGCAGCAAGAATGTGCAGGAGGGGGTAGAGCCAAGAGAATCATCCCCACAGAAGGGGGAGCTCCTCTGTGATGGTAATTGCAGAGGGGAGGAGAAGAAATGAACAGGGTCTCATAAGCAAGTGTCATGGCTGGATGCTTTTGCCAGCTGCAAAAGTCACCATGCGAGACCTTCCTTGTCAGTTAGCAAGAATGTGTCACCCAGCTAAGCCCTTTCTTCTTCATTAGCAACCAAGTTCCAAGGCTGCTCCCAAGGGAGATCTCTTATCTCTCTTCAAAAGTCACTGTGATCTACATGCTGCTTCTATGCAAGGAAAAGGTTAAGCAGTGCCAAAGATTTGTATTGCAGTCATTCATTTTGATGTATCATGGCTGCTGTGGGGTGTGCTGAATCCAGTGGTTCTTTGGGTTCAGCATGGCTGGATTAACAGTATTCTGTTATTCCACCACCATCTTGCATCTCTGAAATGTACCACAACCACCACAGAGGTACCCTTTAAGTGTGTTCCACACATTTCTTTCCCCTCCCAAAAGTGCAAAGGGACTCCACCCCAATACTCCACCAGTGACTGAGATGGCAAATTTCGAGGTAGGGTTTCATATTTGTTTATTTATTTCCTATTTATGTAGAGCTGTAGCCAGCTAAGTCCTACTTGGAGTCGAGTCGTGGCTTTCCCCCCACCCCAAAGAGTCCCAAAGAATCTTGAATTGTCATTTGTTAAAGTGCTGAGAGTTGTTAGGAGACCCTGTATTGCCCTCAAAGAGCTGCAGTTCCCAGAGTTCCCTGGGAAACAAGATTAGTTGTTAAACTCCAGGAACTGTAACTCTGTGAGAGGAATAAGGGTCTCCTAACAACACTTGGAGTGCCCTTAATCCTAACCCCAGGATTCTTTGGAGGAAGTCATGACATCACAGTTGGCATCACAGTGCTTTAAATGTATGGTATGGCTGTGGATTCAACAGTGTGATACGTAATTTGTTGTCCCTCCCTCTGATACAGCAAGGTTGAAGACAGTGGCATGAGATGCTGACTTCATCAAACTACCCTAATAGGAATTCTGCTAAGCTCCTATCAGCCATTTTGTTATTCCCATACCAACTCCTTAGCAGGGTTAGTGGTCACACACACACACACACACACACACACACACACACACACACACAACTCCCCCTACCCCTGCCTATCAAGACTTCTCTCATGACGCTCAGTGATTTTCCTGAATTTCAAGTGATTCTGGGAGTGTTTCTTTCCCCCCAGCCATAAATCTGGCCCTAAATTAGGGTATTTATCACTGTTATCAGCACTTCATACCCAATTCTTCATTGGATCGATGTCAACCCTGAAAGGTGGAAGGGTTTTGTTTTGTTCTTTTGTAGGCCATTGGTAGGAAGAGCTCTGTGCTGAAGGCATGAAGCAAGGGCTGTGTGCTGGAAGGCGAAAAGGCAGGCAAAAAAAGGACAGAGGACACAAGGTTTGCATTGTTCCCATTTGTCACTAAAGCTCAGTCTAAATGAGATCAGGACACTTAGGAGTTCCCCTGTCCAGACTGCGTCCTGTTTGGGATGTGATCATGCTCCCATTGAAGGAGCAGAGGCATAGTTTGCAGGTGCTATTGGATCCAACAATGTGACTGGAGTCACAAGTGGCTGGTAGCCCAGTTATGACCCTATCTAGGTCTGGTAGCCTCCAGGTTAACTACCACAATGCACTGTATGTGGGGCTGCATCTGAAGACTCTTTGGAAACCACAGCCAGAGTAGAACAAAGCAGCTAGATTATTACCTGGGACAAGCTAGTATGAAACTGTGATGCAAGTTCTGGCCTGATTGGGTGGCAGTTTGTTTCCAGATCACAGTACCTAAACACACTGGAATGAATGCTCATTCAATAATCAGCTTTGTCAAGTCTCCCTGCAAACAAATAGGCAGGAATGCTTACTAAAAAGGTAATCGAATCATAGTGTTGGAAGGAACACTGAGGATTATCTAGTCCGACCCCCAGCAATGCAGGAACATGCAGCTGTCCCTTACAGGGATCGAACCTGCAACCTTGGTGTTATCAGCACCATGCCCTAACCAACTGAGCTCTGAAATGAGTTTATTGCATGCAGCACTGTTTCTGTTCCACTGCAGCTTTGCTTCCAAGGAAAATGATGCAATTTCTCTCGCCGTCTGCTGGGGAAGAATTTTACATAATCAATACATTCAAGGTCATTCATCTCAATGTAAAGGAAATGCAATGTAAATGGGGGGGGGACACACACAATCAATTATGTATCACTTGCAGACTGAAAATAACAGCAGTGAATATTGATTGTAGTCATGCTCACTTCTGTTCTGGATCTGGGACCATAAGTGAAAAATAGGGAGGTTCCATCCCTAATTCTGTTGGAATTTGCCAACATCTGTATCTGAAAGCCACCTACCTATTCTGACTGCTCTGCACTGATTCCCCATTCCATTAGGTTCCTGTTCACTACAAAACTACCACCTGTAGGCCTACCAAACCGTGCTTTTCATGTTTGGATGGGGGGGGGGGGGGGAATATCCTACTGATTTTAATGGGACTTACTCTGAAATACCTGTGCACAGAGAAATGCAGCCTGAGTTTGTTCCTTTATTTTTTTATTTGGAGGAAGGTACCTTCCAGAAAGAAAGGTGTTAATTAAAGGTAAGGGGAGGAGGGAAATAGGTACTCATCAGGAATGTTAATTCCCCCCCACACACACACACAATTGCATGCTTCTTTCACAACATCTATATGGAAGGGACGTATTCAGATGAAAAAGAAGCTTATTAAAATATGATGCAGCTATGCCAGGCTTGACAATCTGCTTGACACCTTTTTCTGGGAGCCAAAGAACCCATCACTCTGTCTTGTCTGAAGCTTGTCACAACTCAAAAAAGAAACACACTTTTGACAGGTCTTTTTTGCATCCCTGGGGAGATCATGTGCCACATCCCCAGCAGAATGACAATAGGATGCCTTTGTATTGACCCATGTAAATTATATATTGCAGAGCTCCTGTATCATTTGGGATCACAAAGACCACACACTCAAGCCTTCAGAAATGTTTGTTTTTTTGATTGTCATGTATGGGTTGATTGAAAGAGACAAGGCTGCCTTGAAGAGAATTGCAAGGCATTTGTCCCACATGGCTATTTACTGTCTAGGTGACACAGGAAGCTGTCTTTTACCCAGTCCACCCACTCCCATGGAACTGAAAGGAGTCACAAGCAGGTCCACTAAAAGCATTTCGCTTAAGAATTATTTCAGTGTGTTGTAAACAAAAATTGCCCTTTTCCCTTATGGGGTATCCAAGAGCCCATATAGAGTCCTTACGTAGGTTCCCGATTGGTAGGAGAAAATAACAGAGGCCAACCAGAGAATATTGAGAAGCAAAGCAGCTAGTAAGCCTGGTCTTTATTGATCTGTTGCAACAGGGTCCTCACTCACCCCACGAAGGAGGGAGGAGGAACCCAGAACAATGGCGCACAAGGCCTTATATGGACTTTTGAAATTGCCACCCTGTAGATCAAGACCACCCCCAGAAACATCATACATACATCACAGAAGGGATGTAACCTAAGACCACCACCACCCCAGATACATCATACCTACATCTCAGAAAAGGCGGTCTAAAACAGAAATTTGAATGTTGTTTTTCCTGTTTGCCAGGTTATCTGAGTGCCTTTCCTGATAGTCTGTCACCCATTAAAATGCTGATTACTCAATTCCTGAGACAACAGGAAGGCTCCTTGACCCCCCCTCCTCGCAGGGAAAACATTTGGTCAGTTTGGGAATCAAAATGGATTCAGGTTGGTCTTCCTGTGCTGATCTATGTACATGCTTGGTTGGTACACTTATGAACATTACCATATATCTAAGACCATAAAATTCCTATCACAGCGCATTGCCAAGTTAAGATGCATCTGCCTCTCCCCTGACCTACACACACCTCTAACTTCTACTGAAGAGGTGAGGAACCTATGGCCTTCCAGATACTGCTGGATTCCAGCTCCCGACAACCCCATCCAACATGGCCAACAGCCAGGAATGATGAGGTTTGTAGTCCAGGCTTCCCATTCATAACTTGTACAGTCTGAGGGGAGGAGTCTGACCTCAGAAGTGTTGCAGATATTAATATTGCTCAGTTTGAAGTGACTGCAAACATAAGAACTGACTCCTTGGGGTGGGGCATTGTCCAGACCCATAAAAAAAACTTTTCAAACTTTTACTGGCAGAACTCTTTAAAACAAAACAGAATACACTAAATGATTCATCCAAAACATCCATACAATGCTCTGCTTCTTATAAAATATGAAATAATCCATGCAAAGCTAAAAGCAAAGTTCTTTCTTTTTCCTTTTCTCTTTCTACAGCTTGTATTCTAGCCTCCAAGCTGTTTAGGAGAGCTTTGTTTTACATCTTCACTCCACTGAGTTAGGGAGACAAGACTCAAAAGCAACTCCCTTCAAAATGGAGATTTTGCAACCCAATACCTCTCACATGATCTAAGGTTGCAACACTCACGTGTTAGCTACCAGAAAAACTACAATCAGTTAATCATTAATTTAGCAAGAGCTCAAAGTGTTATGCTTGCTTTCAATAATAGCTCCATGGAAAAACCCATTTTAAACCTTCTGCAATAGACTTTCAGCAATTTTTCATTTCTGAGTCAATTAAACCACTATACTTAACAGGAAGAACCCTTGTTCGTGTGTGCCCAGTTGAACAGCAACAACAAAAAGAAAACTAATGCCCAACACTTCCCAAAAGGCAAAATTAGGGCCATTATTTATGTGAGACAGGTACCAGAAACCAGGAGCTGTCTCTGTCAATGAGGGATGGTTGGAAGAGTGTCTGCTGCATTTTGAACAGTGCCTGTTCCTAATAAAATATATGAGTTCACAGACTCTGAGATTATTATTATTATATTTTATTGGACCTAACACTGGCTAGCCTGATTTCGATCTAGGAAGAGCAGATTTGGCTAGGTGTGGAGGGGAAATAACTGCTCACAAAGAAGCTTGGCTCCAGATTCAGCAAGAGGCTGAAGTTGTTAATCTCTTAGAAGAAGGTGCTGTGGAATCTGTCTTTTTCTCCCATCTAAGTCAACAGCATAAAAAGCTGGCCGAGTTGTGTTGTAAAGCAAACTGAAGCAGATGGGAACAGATCTCAAAAAGGGCAACTTACCCAGGTGTTATCAGCCTGCTGCAAGCCAGCGAAGCTTTAAAAGCTCCAGGATCTTGTTAACTGATAGGAGTGGACTTACTCATTCAATGTGTGTTGATGGGGCAGTGTGTGTGTGTGTGTGTGTGTTCCACCAAATCCATCTAGCTGCAGGAAGAATTTTGAGAATAGCTTCCTTTTTTTGCTTCCTTTCCTGGAATCAGCACCCCCAAGTTGTTTGTTCTTAAGAAATTGCTTAGAGGATACATTTAAAAACAACAACAACGATCCAGCATGTATACATTTTGTTAAATTAAATATCACAGGCAAACTTTGTATGATGGCTTTTGAGACCAAATGAGCATGTTTTTGTCTGTTTGGATACAACTGGATGTCGTTTTGACTCAAGTTGGCAAGCTGAACTTTTAGAAGCTGCACTCATTTGAACGATTGGTTTTGAAAATGCTAATATGTGCTCCTTAGCTTCCCCAAACAATGGTGGCTACAGGCTGCTAGCATTTAAAAGTACAGTGGTACCTTGGGTTACATACGTTTCAGGTTATATATGCTTCAGGTTACAGACTCCGCTAACCCAGAAATAGTGCTTCAGGTTAAGAACTTTGCTTCAGGATGAGAACAGAAATCGTGCTCCGGCAGCACGGCGGCAGTGGGAGGCCCCATTAGCTAAAGTGGTGCTTCAGGTTAAGAACTGTTTCAGGTTAAATACGGACCTCCGGAATGAATTAAGTACTTAACCCGAGGTACCACTGTACTGTAAAATGTTTAAATACGGCTTACTATTAAGAAAATCCCAAGTTAGTTCATAACATAAAAGCAGATGTTGGGAACTTCAGACCTAGGAGACAATTGTGGCCCTTCAGACCTCAGGTCACACCCTTCAGTGGCCCTGCTGCACACCCTTCTTGATTGTTTCTGAATGCTAGAATGTGTCCTGTGCCTCTTGTTTGCCTGGATAAAGGGGTGTGTGAAAGTGTGTGCCGTAGCTGGCCTTCTGTACAAAAGTACAGGTGTGCCCACCACTTCCACGCAGTCAACTCACTTGCAACTGCATATAATTGGTGCACTGAGAAATAAACAAATAAATAGATTCAAACCAGGAAATGGTGGGAGAAAGCTTGAGAGTTCTCATGGCTTGCGATGAGACCCTCCTTGGAGCCAGAAGGGGACTTCAGTGAGGGCAGTGGAAGCCCCAAAGAGACTAGAGGCGCAGCAGGGCTTTGTTTAGGCTGCTCAGCCTCCCTGCCTAGCAGCTGACACGCAAGGTAGCTCAGCAGCAGCAGCCAATTTCCACACATCAGCCAGCCAGCCCCAGAGCTTTGACTCTAATTATAGAGAGAATTGTGTGAGGAGAGGGCTGGAGAGACAGCTGGAGACCGGGGGCAGGGGAATGGGTGTTTAGAAGCATTTTAGAGGATGCTCCCCACTTAAGCAATTTTTATGTGTGCGGGGACCCAGAACATAACCTCTGCATAAGTGGAGAGGTGCCTGTAAAATTGACAAGTGTTGTTCCACCGACTTTTGCCATTGGACCCGTACACCAATGGGATGTGTCCCTAGAAAGGTTGCCCGGGAGGAAACATGGCCCTTGGACAGAAAATATTCCCCACTGCTGGCCTAAAACTTTCTTCTGTGGCTGTGATTACCCAATTATTCACCACTAAAATGCCCCAGTTTTTCATGCAGCGACTTTTCATCTATGCACTATTTAGTGAGAGGCAGAATAAGATTAAGTCTGTGGGGGAAATGCTAAATAATAAGCTGAAATCCATATTCAGAATAAAAAATTAATGCAAGGAGGAAATAGGTTCCATGTACAATAAAGAGCTGAGATTGCCCTGCATTATGACTGCTATAGATCTTCCCAAACTCCACCATCTTTCAAGGCTGGAGTATGAATCCAAAATTATGTAATTAATGTCCACATAAATATTACATTTCTCATATTAAGCTAAAACACCGGGCTTTCCTTTTGCCATAACTTTTGGCAAGGCCAAAAGCCTCCTTCCTCCCTTCCTTCCTCCCTCCCTTTCTCTTTCTTGCCCAGAGGTAAAGGCAGGTTGATGAGGATCATAAATCAAAAGAGTAGCTGCCATTACATGGGATGTTCCCAAATAATTTTAATCTCCAGGCAGCCAGTTTTGTAATTATTCTCTTTTAAGGTTCTTGTCTAGAGTAAGATAACTCCTTTTATATATTTGTAAGGACAGGCAGAGCACAGCTGGCTGTAGATGAAGCTCTCTGCCTAGAATCTGCCCCTTTGAGTGGGAAGGTGTAAGAAAACCTAGACTGATAGAAGGAAAACTCAATACGATCCTCAGAAGGCTTTCTGCAGGGCTGGCATCATATTGGATGTACCAGAGAGAGAGGCACATGCTTTATTAGTAGGAATTGGGGGTAGACTGAAAGGTTGTCCCTCGACTGTCACAGGCAACATACCTCTGGATACCAGTTGCTGTGAATCACAACCGGGGAAAGCTCTCAGTTCCTGCTTGAAGGCTTTCAATAGGCATCTGGTTGGCCATTGTGAGAACAGGAGGCTGGACTGGATAGATCACTGGCCAGAGCCATAAGCCAGGCTTCCTCAACCTCAGCCCTCCCCTCCAGATGTTTTTGGTCTACAACTCCCATGATCCCTAGCTAGGGGGGCCCAGTGGTCAGGGATGATGGGAATTGTAGTCTCAAAACATCTGGAGGGCCAAGGGTGAGGAAGCCTGATAAGGGCTCCTCTTATGACTGGGCCAAAGGGAGCCTGTAGGCACTGCGGATCACCTGTGAAGAGCACTTTGCAAATGCTAACAACCAGCTGGTCACTGGCACAAGGAGAAATGGATAGCATCATATGATTGGTAGGTGGGTGGCAGTCGGTAGGGGAGATAAAAAGGCTAGAACCAGTTCTCCACATCTAATCTATACCATCTAATCTATACCATCCACCTCCATCACTGTCATCTCCCCTTCTCCTGTTCAGGATAAGGCTTGTAATCCTGAGGAGGGCAAGGGAAGAAAAGCCAACAAATACAGGACCAGATAAAGAACAAAACAGATGTTGTCTACAGGCTGCAGGCTGCTTTACCTTGTTGCTTGAAGAACATACTTTCATTGATTAACATTGGGAGGAAATCTCCAGTAGATCCAAGCTCACAGGGTGCTTTCCAGGGTCCTGAAATTTTATGCTTGGAACTGAATGTATGACGCTACAGTTTCCTGAACCTTATCTTACCTGAGGTAACACTAATGTCTCAAGAAGTGAAACTGATCTGTAGAAAATGTAACTTGAAAAAAGAGACATTGCACATACTTTCATAAACCAAGAAATCTTTAATAAAAAATGTGTTTAAAAAACAAACATGACTTTGCTGCTCTGACTTTACATGAAATGGGTTTGCCACTCCGCCTGACATGACATCATCCATCAACATGCTACCTAATAAGATTTTACTAAACTAAGTCACTTTCCCACTTTGAGCCTCAGGTCTGTGGAACAGGATAGGAAGTGCTATTTTCATAAAGCAGGAAATCCCTAATCATCAGTTCCCAGCAGCTGATCATTCTGGGCTATTGGCCAGCCATCTGCCAAACAAAGGAATGGTTGGTGGTTGACCAGCAGGAAGCAGAACAATACATTCTGGAAAGAGAGAAGAGAATGAATCAGTGACCAATGCAGTTAAGAACTCAAGAAAAAGGGCAAAAATTTCCAGCCACATTTCATACTGTTCTGCATATGGGGCAAGAAGCGAGCAATGCTGTAGAGAAATCTGATAGAGGAGAAATTTAGTAGCAACCCTAATATGAACAAGTTGCGTTCCCAGGGGGAAATCAAGTTCCACAACCTCAATGCCACCATTATAAGGAACACATCTTTCATCCCCACCACAGAGCCATGATACTTAAACCCTTGGGGAAAGGATCTGGAATTTCAGAGCCCCCATATTAGGGACAAGGGTATTTGGTTTAGGAATTAGCCACACTTACTTTTCCTCTGCACTTTCCAGGCATGGTCCATACTTTAAAGCTCTGTGTCCAAGTGCCCCTTCCTTCCTTCCTTCCTTCCTTCCTTCCTTCCTTCCTTCCTTCCTTCCTTCCTCTCCAGAGCTTTCCCTATGAAAACCCACTCTTGGCTGCTGAATCGGAGCAAACGGCAATCAGTCTGTGGATAACCTGAATTGCCATTTGCTGCACTTCTTTTTAAAAAAGCAAGTTTTCTTGGGGAAAGCTCCAGGGTGAAAAATAGAGTGCTCGGACATGGAGCTTTAAAGTGTGGATCTGTGCTTGGAAAGCACAGGGAAAAGGTAAGTGTGGATAAGTCCCTACACCAAGTCAGACAGTGGGTTCATCAAACTCAGTATTGTCTGCACGGTTTGGTGATGACTGTCCAAAGTCATAGGCAGGAGTCTTTCTCAGCCCTACCTGGAGATGCCAGGGATTTAACTGGGGATCTTCTGCATGCAAAACAGATGCTCTACCACTGAGATACATCCCTCATCCCTGAGTCATAGGCCACCTGAGTTGCGTGGCAAGACCCCTCCCCCATGTGAAATGAAGACACTGGACACGTTCTTTAAGGTTAATGGGCATAAAAAGGCCACAACTTTATTGATTACAGAATTGAAAGGTATTGGCCTTAGGCATTGGCTCCTATCGACTACCCGGCATGGAGACCGGGAAGGGTTGTCCACAAGCCGTGAGAGTCCTGTTGAAGTACGCCAACTAGGATCCCACGGGTGTCACCGCTCGGGGGCGTGCCGGAGGCCCTTACCTCCCTAGGTTTCGGACAAGGCAACGCCCCCCGGAGTCCTCTACCGGACTACCCTTTCCTTGGGGGAAGGTGATGGCGCTTCCTTCCCCCCCATTCATTTGCCTAACAATAAACCCCTGCCAATGCCTAACCGCCAATACCGCGGAAGTTGTGATGATTGCTACGAGGTAGGCAAAAAAACCAAAAGAAATTGGAAAAATTCCTACCAGGCCCCTTGCGGCGACCAACCAGAGTCCATAGCAAGGTCATAGCTAGCTAAGCCTAAGGGTGGGTGGGATACGAAAACCGCTCAGCTGGCAAGGGGAAAGAGGGCGGTCCCCGGGCGTGCCTGGCCTTAAGTAGGCTAGGCCACACCTCCCCAGCCCGCCGATTGGCGGGCAGGGTCGCAGGCACGCCCGGGGATTCCCTGGATCTTGCGGGGGCAAAAGGCCAGCCCCCGCGTGTGTGGGAGGGGGTAGCCCGCAACCCCCTCTCCTCCCAAGCTCGGAAATGGCTTTGTGCTTTCCACACAGGTTGACAGCACAACCATTTCATTCCTGTGTCAAAATGGTTTGAGTTGACCCTGAACCTAACTAGAGAATGGTTTGTCTCATTGTGCATGCTAAATACATGTGCCTAGTCTTGAACTCCCAAATCCCATTGATTTCAACATTCCTTAAGCACTTGGATAAGAAATGTATCGCAGCCTCTCTCTCTAATTGGGCACTGTGTGTGAAGTTCAGCAGGGCTTTTGGGGGGTTTGTCACATTTCTTGAGAACTGGAAAAAAACAGGAGGCTGAGAAATATTAAATGCTGTAGGAAAATGCTCACCTTTCAGAAAGAATGACTCTATTCCCAAGCTTATAAAGGCTCTGTTTGGAAACAGCTCTGCTGCTGCCCCAAGAGCTTCGAAGCCTTGCCTTCAAAAGAGTCTTTGAGGAGACCCTGCTCTCTGAATCAATCCATCATTTCAGAAAAGTAAACTCATCTTTAGTGGGTCTTTAAAGATAAATGTGAAGAAGAGTGATTGATGCTGGAGGCACAATTCTTTGTGGGAAAAGAGATGTGGAGGAAAGACACTGGATGAACAATACAGGAGTGCCGGAGGTGAATAGCTTGTATCACCAGTAGTCAATAACTGCATTCCTTCCTTCCCTTCCTGCACTCTTTCCTGAGCACTATGTCGGAATCTTGACAATACATTTGAGAACAGGGAAAGGGCTGTAGCTCCTTGATAGAGGACATGCTTTACATTTTCAAGGTCTCAAGTTTAATCCCCAGAATTTCCAGGCAAAATTGGGTGGTGAACCTGGCACTCTCCAGATGTTGCTGTACTGCAACTCCCATCATCCCTGGCCATTGGCCATGCTGGCTGGGGTGTGGTGGAGCATTGCCTCCACCTTAGCTAGCAACCATCAACAGCCTTCCCTTCCATGAATTTGTCTAACTCTTTCGTCTCAATGTTGCCCTTGTAGAACTCATCAGGGAAGAAGATGGGAACAATTCTACAGTTAGGTGGCTCTGCCTTTCATTAGCTACGGCTCCACCTACTGTTGGACCTCCTGCCTTATGTTTTACCAGTCACAAAAGGTACCAGCTCCCACTGGGTAGAAGGTGTGTGAGCAATGCAGCTTTTTGCAAAAAATAAAAATCAGACTTTGAACTATGAAGAATTCCTAATGCATCAGCTCCATTTTGGAATTGTGACCGGGTGATTTGGAGTGTCACAATTTGGGACAATGGGAATTTGGAAACTTCCCTACCTCTAAGATGCAGCAGCATGCAATGAATACATTAAAGCCTCATTGCTTATCCACCAAAATAATGAACTTCAAAGTCATTCATTGACTTTGACAGCCTCTTTGTGAACGCTGCGCACACAATCTCCTGCATGCGTGATGGGCATTCAGATCCGTTCAATAAAACTTTGCTAAAATGGCCAAATATGAACCTTGCTTCAGAGACCCCTTTGCTGCTCTGATGCTGTGCAAACACTGGGTGTGAGTGGCGTTTCTCTCTCTCCTTTGAAGAGCATCCAATGCAAACAGAAGAGTTGGAAACCAATTTGCTCATGTTTTCCTAAAGAGTTACCCAGGATATGATATCTATAGTAAAACACCTTCATGATTCATAATTGATTAGGGCAAGTGACAACCAGCCTTTGCTTGTAGACCTCCAGGGAAGAAGATTGCCCCACTTATTAGGAACATAGAAATCTGCCTTGGTTCATTTAACTCAGTATTGCGGGCATGGGGAACCTTTGGCCCTCCAGATGTTGCTGAACTACAACTCCCATCATCCCTGGCCACTGGCCATGGTTTCTGGGGCTGGTGGGGGATGAATATCAGCAACATCTAGATCAGTGGTTCTCAATCTGTAGGTCCCCAGATGTTGTTGGACTACAACTCCCATCATCCCTGAGCTCTGGCCTTGGGATGATGGGAATTGTAGTCCAGCAACATCTGGGGACCCACAGGTTGAGAACCACTGATCTAGAGCCAAAGATTCCTCACACCACCACTGTGTACACCACCTGGCAGTGGCTCTCCAGGGTTTCAGACAGAGGCCTCTCCAAGCCCTACCTCAAGAAGCTGAGGACTGAACCTCGGATCTTCTACATGCAAAGCTCCAACAATGAGATAAGTTTCTTCCAGGATGATGATGATGATGATGATTAATTTTTATTGATTTTAACATATAAATTATAAAATGTACCACAAAACTTATCACTTATACAATCTTTTTAGACTTCCATCGGCACCTCTGATGATCCACCATTTTAACCACTTCTTATGCATTTCTTAACTTTATATTGCCTTTACATCTCTTAACAAATCATCCTTCCCCTTCTCCATTTTTGCAATACTTCCAATAATACTCTTCGCAAAACTTCTTGCAAACCTACAAACGTCGTCTGAACTTCACAAATACTTTTCAAATAGTCCGTAAATTTAATCCAGTCTTCTGTGAATTTCTGGTCCCGCTGGTTTCGAATCCTTCTTGTTAGTTTATCTAGTTCTGCATAGTCCTTTAACTTCATCCTCCATTCTTCAATCGTCGGTAATTCTTCTTGCTTCCATTTTTGGGCCAGTAATATTCTTGCTGCTGTTACTGCATATAAAAAGAGCTTACATTCCTTTCTATTTATATCACTCCCAACAATGCCCAGTAAAAATGCTTCTGGTTTCTTTATAAATGTATATTTCAACATTTTTTTCATTTCATTATATATCATCTCCCAGAAGCATTTCACCTTTCTCCATTCCAACCACAAGTTTCTTCCAGGATTAAAGTCTTCAGTATTCTCCTTTTCATAACAATCTGGTCCTGTCTCTGCCCCACCCCTCAAAAAATAAAAAAATAAAAATCCTAGTCCCACAACCCACCCAATAATTCTGCATGAATCCTCCTTGACACAAGAACCCTTTTCCCATACACTTTTTAGCTGCCTTTCTTTACCTTGAGAAGATGGATCAAACTGAAACAGGCTCTGGTTCTCTAGACTGCAGTAAGTCTCAGTTTATGAGTGGTCCCCTTCTGAACTTAGGAAGCTACCTTCTACCAACTCACACCACTGGTCCATCTAACCCACTATTGTCTATGCTTTCTGGCAGCAGCTCTTTAGGGGTTCAGGTGGGGAGTCTCTCTCAGTTCTACCTGGAGATGCCAGAGATTGAACCTGCGACTTGCTGCGTGCAAAGCAGATGCTCTTCCACTGAGCTACAGCCTTTCTCTGCCTTGGCTGGGTCTGTTTTTTCTTTATTTATTTTCTGCTTGCAGAAGTTTGCACTGCTTACTTTACCATTGCAAAGCTTCTTTTGGGAAGCTGGTAATAAAGCCAGAGGGAAAGCAATATATTGGAAATAAAAGGAGGGTGAAGAGTGAAATAAAATGTGGATTTTCTTTTTTAAAAAAGAAAAGAAAAGACAATCCTTTTCCCCAGGAGGATTTAGATAC
The DNA here is from genome assembly GCF_964188305.1 of Podarcis bocagei. NCBI lineage: Eukaryota > Metazoa > Chordata > Lepidosauria > Squamata > Lacertidae > Podarcis > Podarcis bocagei. The sequence goes on from NC_138139.1 coordinate 41,388,136, forward strand.
GATATTGCATCTCTTTTCCCTTCCTTATGACAGCAGAGGATATTTTCATTTATTTTAAACACACTCATTTTCTTCTCCCTTTTCAATTTCCCTTTTGTCATAGGCAGTGGTGAAGGTCAGTTTATTCTCTGCCCAGAGAGGCAACCTTGTGAAAAAGAAGATGTAGAAAAAGAAGAGGCCCCACCAACCTTGTTTGAGTGAGAATGGCTATTGTTCCCATCCATCCACCCATAGCCAACAGACTTATTAAATACAGTTTCCATCTAGGGAAACCAATACATTGGGGACTCAGTCCCCCTGTGCAATTAGAGTTAAAGCTAGCATCAGATTAAATTAGCAGTTATCTGAGATCTTCCCCCCTATTCCCCCAGCTAATTAAAGTATGTGGAGAAATTACCTGCCTACCCCTCCCCCATACCCTCCGCCTCCCCTTCCTCCATCACCATGTCACACTGGGTAATAGTGTGGTGGGGATATCTGGGCCTATGGGAAATGCAGTTTTCCCAGGGGTTGCTACCCAATTAAAAAATAAATCTTATCTTGGCCTCTTTTGAATCAGGACTTAGGATTCCCCCCTCCCACCAACCTTTTAGAGATGGGTGTGTTATCAAAAGCTCACCTTGGATTGAATTAGAAATTATCTGAGATGTTGCTTCCTCACCACCTCTTTTGCAGAAGATCTATGATTATTTCCCCACCACCACAGAGCCTAGGACTTGCCGATCAGAAGGTCAGCGGTTCGAATCCCCGCGACAGGGTGAGCTCCCGTTGCTCGGTCCCTGCTCCTGCCAACCTAGCAGTTCGAAAGCACATCAAAATGCAAGTAGATAAATAGGTACCGCTCTGGCGAGAAGGTAAACAGCATTTCCGTGCGCTGCTCTGGTTCGCCAGAAGCGGATTAGTCATGCTGGCCCCATGACCCAGAAGCTGTACACCGGCTCCCTCAGCCAATAAAGCAAGATGAGCGCCGCAACCCCAGAGTCAGCCATGACTGGACCTAATGGTCAGGGGTCCCTTTACCTTGACCTTTACCACCACCAAAGCTAATCAAAAGGCTCAGGGAAATTATCTGCCCACGTCTTCTATCCTCAACCGCCCTCAAAATCTGTTCTCTGCCAGCTCTCAGCCCCCACAAAATAGAATCAGTGGGGGCATGTGAAGAGGGACATTTCCACCTTCTCCATCACATGTTGCACTGGGCAATAATGGGCATCGGGTCCCACGGCAAGTGCAGTTTTCCAGAGAGCTGCTGCATGATAAATAATAGCTTAAATATATTGGCCTCTTTTGAGTCATCCTAGATACTCACTCTACCTTCACGGTCACTGGGATTCTTCAGCTGGGAAATGCAACCATTAAACAGGTTCGATACTTGTTTAAGTGTGTTGCACTGATGCCATTTGAATTGCAGTTTCTCATCGCAGTACTCGTCTCCACACCGTCCTCATTCATGCTTCCTTTCTCCTGCTGCCACTGTCTGTTTCCCGGGTTCTGGTTTGTCTAAAATGATACAGAATTTAGACAAATTGCCCTCAGTACAAAAACAGGAATTGAATTAGGGTGGATTCCAGTACTATCCGAGTGTGGTTGGGATTGGACGTGTGAAATGAGACTTAATTAGCATCCCTTGCTCTCTGGAGACAATTGGTTGTGAAATGCATTATTTCTTGTGTCATTTCAAGGTAATATGACGTCTCCATTGAACTTCTGTTAACACTTTTGGATTTATTTATTTTAGCCTTCAGTGGCAATTTCTGTTGTGTCTTTCTGGCTTTAGATCCATTAATTTTGAATTATCTTATGCATCCCAGAGGCAGGGGAAACTTTTTTTCATTCTGGGGGTGGAGGCACTTTCCCACTGAGACCACCTTCCAGCTGGTGGGTGGGGCTAGAGGCATAAGTGGCCAGAACAATGGATGTGAAATTTGCACAGTAGGGGTTGCTTCCAATTCTAGACCTATTCAGAGTAGACCCATTGAAGTTAGGACAGACCTACTCTGGAATAGGGGTGGATTTGTCAAACTCCAACTCCCCAGGGAAGAAGACTCAAAATGTTTTTGCCCTGGGGAGGAGCTGAGAAAGAGTAAGGAAGACCAGGCTTTGTAAACTGACTCTGCCCCAAACACTCCACTCTTCTTTGCAGCACCCTCACTCCCTGTGTTGTATGTTCTTTACTAAGTGCCTACTTGGAGGCTGAGTAGGAATTTTGGGTGAAGCCCCAATTGGCCTTGAGGCTGTATTTCTTCACCTATTCCATACCGCTGGATCAAGCCAATGGCCCATCTAGTCCAGAGTCCTGTTCTCACAGTGGCCAAATGGAGGCCTGTGGGAAATTCACAAGCAGGATTCAATCAGAAGACAACTCTCCCCTCCCGTAGTTTCCAGCAGCTGGCATTCAGAAGCATTACACCCTCCAACTATGGAGACATTGATACTCCTCTCCTCCATAAATTTCTCTAATTCTCTTTTCATGGTATCATAGAATTGTAGAGTTGGAAGGAACCCCAAGGACCATCTAGTCCATGGGTAGGCAAACTAAGGATTTGGGGGTGGCAGCAGCCCCCTGCCCCCTTTGACCTTACGCCCATGGAGCAATAAGGTCATGGGTAGGCAAACTAAGGCCCAGGGGCCGGATCCAGCCAAATCGCCTTCTAAATCCAGCCCGCGGTCTGGGAATCAGCGTGTTTTTTCATGGGTAGAGTGTGTGCTTTTATTTAAAATGCATCTTTGGGTTATTTGTGGGGCACAGGAATTCGTTCATTCCCCCCCCCCCAAAAAAAAATGTAGTCCGGCGCCCCATAAGGTCTGAGGGACGGTGGACCGGCCCCCTGCTGAAAAAGTTTGCTGAGCCCTGGTCTAGTCCAAGCCCCTGCAATGCAAGAATCTCAATTTGCAGTCACCCATCCAATTTGAAACCATACCGGGCCCTGCTTAGCTTTGCAAACAGCTAGCAGTTTTATTGCCACACCAATGTTGATTGGCTGTTGAAACAATTGATCACTGTCTCCTGTGGGAAGGCGTTCCAACGTTTAACTATGCACTGTGTGAAGAAGCGCTTTCCTTTATCTCAAAGTCCTGGCTGCCAGCTTCAGGGTTTGCTCTGCAAATAACTAGCAGTTCCTAGTGGTCCTTGTTATGCTCCCCCAACACACGAGATCTGTATGTTGTCATCTCATTGCATCAATACCTTCTTACAAATTGCCCTACTTTCCCCTGCCCTTTTCCTGGTGGCCTCATCCAGGTATCAGTGACAAACGAACAGGTATTTTGCAGGCGAATGCATCCGAAATGGCCGCTGTGCACATGCTCTCAAGTCTGCAACGTGTTGAATGCTGTGCAAGGGATTCTCTGGAGAAAAGCACTCAGCACCCTTCTGAAGACACCTTCATGCTCATTATCAGCTACTGTCAATGGGGGAGGAAGGAAGTGTCATTTTTCTCTGTTCCTAAGCAAAGGGCTTTGCATGAGGAACCCAAGGGAAAATGAGAATGGTAATTTGCTGAGCAGAGGTGCAGAAGGGTGATTCACGCATTGGCAGTGGTGGGGGGAGGGAGAGAGGGAAGCAGGGAGATCAGAGACCTTCCATCAAACAGAATTTTTAGGTCTGCGGTAAATGATACAATTTTGATGGCTTTTTCTGGTCTATAATTTTTTAATGAGACTGTAAGGTGAATCTGTCTGGCTGTGGCATTTACATAGATTTGGGGATTTTTTTTCTTTCGGATGCTTCCTCAAATTCATTTTTTGTCTCAAGATCTCCCTCAGTATTTGGATCAGGAGGACGCTAGCATGCCCCTGGTTATAAATTACTCTTGGGGCCCAGGATCACCACCCACAATGATTTTGTGGAGGAGTCTGCCCCTTTGGGGATTTCTAGATTGCTGGACTTTGATGTATAGAGTGATGTCACCTCTATACTCCATGGTTCTTCCTATAGAGTTTATATCAGGAATTGACTGTGTCATGCTAGTTCTCTCTGTTTCACCAAATTTCGATTATACCCACTATATCAATACTGCCCTCTAAGACCAAGCACTCCAGTTCCCTCGCTTGGCTCAGAGGCTTCTAGTAGGATCATCTTAACACTCGCTTCTCTCTTCACAGTTTCTCTCTTCAAGTGTCTTTGGCACTTGTGTTTTGACCTAAGGTGCCTTGGACGCTCTGAATTGCTATCCTATGCCAAGTCACTCACAATTCTATGCCTCCGCCATTTGAAATCCCATCAACTTTATCATCTTCATTCCTGGGAGCTGGGAGGGGAGAGATTTGTTCTGAGCCACACCCTGCTCAGCTCCTGACGGCTTTGCCCCCGGATCAGTTTAAAAACTGCTTTGCCACCTTTTTGATTTTAAGTGCCAGCAGTCTGGTTCCATCTGGGTTTAGGTTCCATGCATCTTGTACAGGATCAGCTGGCCCCAAAATGTCCCCCAGTATCAAAGAAAACCACACCCCTTTTCCCAACACCATAATCTCATCCACGCATTGAGAATACAAAGCTGTGCTTATCTAGTTGGCCCTGCATGTGGAATTGATAAAATTTTGGAGAAAGCTGCCTTGGAGGTCCTGGCTTTTGGCATCCTGCCTAGCAACCTGAATTTGGCTTCCAAGACCTCACAACTACATTTTCCCCTGTCAGTAGCGCCTCCGTGCAGCACAACCACTGACACTTCTCCAGTGCTGGGGCTGTCCTTAATGAAGTCTTTTTTTTTAATTATTTTTTTATTAAAAAGAATTTTTAATACACATATATTGCAAATATACAAACATACATTTCATACAATCCTTAAAAGTGTTCAAACATACCTACACTCAATCCCACGAATAATTCATTTTCCCATCACCATCCACCACCCCTTTCTAACCTTGGGTTCCTAGATCTTGTTGGACTACCAGTGGTCAGAGATTATGGGAGTTGTAGTTCCAGAATATTTGGAGATCCAACGTTGAGAAAGGCTCTTCTAGAGACTGCAGCTGTTTTCTGTTGGCATGTTCTTCTATCCCAGACACTTTCCTTTCCCCCAGGTTCTTGGATTTGCCTCGGTATTATTGTGTTTCTCAAGTGCACAATACTTGAAAGCTCACACCTCCAGCACACTGAGCGGGATTTCCCTCCAAACATATTTTCTCACTTGCTCTGCATTACCAAACTAATAGCTTTCATATTTCCAACCATCTGAGGAAAACATTAGCTTGGCATTCCACTGTGACAATGGTTGGCTGGCACCAGCACAATCTACAGGGAGAGCAAAATCTATTCTTCTTCCTGACAACTCCATTATTTTTCTATGTGTCTGAACCTTTTGTTAATCCTGCCCCTAGGGACAGCAATCTGGGGATTGGGAGCGGTACAGCCATGCCTTCAGCTGACCCAGGAGGAATTAATTGCAAACTAAAGTCTAATGGCTTGTGCTCGCCAAAGTTTGTGATTGCCAAACCTGCTATTACCCCAATACCTTAAAAGATCATCTCGCCCCTTATATACCCAACAAACCTCTGCCCTCTAGGGATGGGGGAAGAACTCCAACTCCCATCAAGACCATTGGGCCATGCTGGTAGGGGCTGAGGGAAGATGGAATCCAACAACATCTGGTGGGCACCAGGTTGAGGGAGGCTGTCTTAATATCTTTGTAATTAGCTGAAATGCACAACCTTTTTAAAACTGCAAAGTCTATTTATTACAAGGCTAGAAAGCACCCTTGATTTCTTAGACTAAGGGCTAATCACACAGAATTCTATTCAGCTTCAACACTTACTTTGTCTTATTACTTAGATAAGAAACCAAGCTGATGTGTATATGAACTTTGCCTATGGGCTGCATTTCTCAAACCCTCGTTCTCTGGGCGTTCCTCTGGAGATCAAAGCGATTTCCTCTGGTGAAAACAGATTGAGAAATGTTGCCTCGGAGACTCCAAATTGCTCCAGCCTCCAAGCTCCTTCCGGTGAAGCAGAGTAATTAACTGCTTTTTAAAATGCTACTCACTGCCTTGCAAAACTGAACCCAAGGTTAATGGTTAATCATCTTCATTAGTTGTTTCCATTACATGCAAGAGATAGAGGTGAACAAATGTCTGATTGTTTCTCGGCTGTTTTCCTCAGATCAGGTGTGATGTTCCACTGGAGAGGGGCAGTTTCCCTTTTGCTCTTTTGATGCAAAGCCTTCTCCTTTTAATCACTCCTGTAAAAAGGGGGGGGGCTTAAGATGTTGTCTTGACAGTGTCCATCCAGTCCAGCACTTTGTAGACATCAGCCTAATGTTTGCATGACAGGAGAATGCCAGTTGCTAGGAGGCAGAAACAGCTGACTGGGTAGGACAGAGCCACTCCCCTAACTTCCTGGCAGATTGGTCGCTTCTGCTTACTGGGGCAGGGAGGGGCGAATTATGTATTTATTTATAGATAGATAGATAGATAATAGATACTATGCTATACTACACTGGAATGTTTGAATGTTTCTTTGATTGTCCTTGAATATTCCCGTCATCCTTTCCTGCCACACCCTTTGAGAACCACTACTCTAGATCAACACTGTCTTCTTCTTTGGTGATCACATGTAGCTGAGTAAGATTGTCTTCCATAAACACAGTCTTAGCAGTGTGTCCATAGGTGACTGTGGAGGCCAATTCTGGATGCGCACATCCTTCCACAGTGGGGACATAGTTTTCTGGGCAGGAGTTGATCATGGTAAGGGTTTGCCAAGCGTGCCTTCCTCTTAGCTCGTTTCTCCCTTTCATCCTGAGTTTGAGTGTCTTCAAAGCCCATGACACCTTTGGTAAAGGGTGTTCGCCAATTGGAGCATTCGCAGGCCAGTGTTTGCAAATTGTCAGTGTTTATACAGTGGTACCTCGGGTTACAGACGCTTCATGTTACAGACACCGCTAACCCAGAAATAGTACCTCGGGTTAAGAACTTTGCTTCAGGATGAGAACAGAAATCGTGCTGCTGCGGCAGCGCGGCGGCAGCAGGAGCTCCATTAGCCAAAGTGGTACCTCAGGTTAAGAACAGTTTCAGGTTAAGAACGGACCTCCAGCATGAATTAAGTTCTTAACCCGAGGTACCACTGTACTACATTTTTTTAAAAATTGCCTTGAGACAGTCTTTAAACCTTTTTTGTTGACCACCAGCAATTACGCTTTCCATTTTTAAGTTTGGAATAGAGTAGTTGCTCTGAAAAATGATAATCAGGCATCTGCACAACATGACCAGTCCAACAAAATTGATGTTGATGTTGAAGAATCATTGCTTCGACACTGGTGATCCTTGCTACTTCCAGTACACTGACATTAGTTCGCCTATCTTCCCAAGTGATTTGTAAAATTTTCTGTAGTGACCGTTGATGGAATCTTTTGAGGAGTTGGAGATTGCGTTTATAAGTGGTCCATATTTCACAGGTGTACAGTAAGGTTGGTAATACAATAGCTTTGTAAACAAACATTTTGGTTTCCCTGCAAATGTCTCAGTCCTCAAACACTCTGCACTTCAATCAGGAGAAAGCCGCATTTGCAGACCTCAGGTGATGCTGGATTTCGGCATCAGTGTCGACCCTTGTGGAAAGGTAGGAGAAGTGATCAACATTTTCCAATGTTACACCATTGAGATGGATTTGTGGCGCTGTGGATGGGTTATTTTGTACTTGTTGGTGCAGCACTTTGGTCTTTTGGATGTTGAGCAATAGGCCAAGCTTTTCATAAGCTTCTGTGAAGACATTTTGGATGGTTTGGAGGTCATCCTCTGAGTGTGCATATGCTATGTTGTCATCAACATATTGAAGCTCTATGGTGGAAGTTATGGTAACGTTACTCTTTGCTTTCATAACAACACTTTATACACCCAGCAATGGGGAACCTGAGGCTATCCCAAATATTGATGAACTACAATTCTCAGCATCCCTGACCGCTTCCCATTGTGGCTGTGAGTTTAACAACAGTTCCCCACAATCTACACTGACTGGCAGTCGCTCTCCAGGGTCTAAAACAGGGGGTCCTTCTCGGCCCCATCAGGAGATGCTGAACAAAATCATTGGGGGGAGGATTCTACAACCAGGGTGAAACTGTCCAGCCCCTTTGTTATTTTTGCTGTTATCAAGAGGTGTAATATTACTAATGTAATCTTGTTATATGCATAGTACTGGTGCTGGTTTTTTTGTATGTTATATTTGTTGGTGGTGGTGGTGATGATTAAATTTATATAACACCCTTCATTTGAGGATAACAGGGCGGTTTACAATAATTATGTTATTATGAAATGAGGGGGGTGAGATGATGGCGGTGGTTTTCTAAATGCCACATATGTGCTCCACCACTGAGCTGTGCCCCTTCCCCAGATTATGAGCTTTGGTAGTCTGGCTAGAGTCACATAGCACAGATGCACAGTCCACAAAACCTTGTTTGATCTCTCCATCTCCTGCTCCTGCTGCCTTATACATCCGCTGGATCCCTCCCTTCACTGGCATCAGAAATGTCTTTCCCAATCAATTAGTAGCTTCAAGTGATTAAGCTGCAGCAGAGCTTAACTATTGTCATTGCCATGGAGAAGCCACAAGAGATGCTGATAAGAGCTTGTGCACATTACGCAGGAAACAGCAGAGGGCAAAGAGAGCCACTTATTCCCATGTTTAAAGATTACAGACTCTGAAAAACTAGCAAAAGGCTGGCTGTCCCTGGTCCGATTTGTAATAGGTCCCTCTCCGTGGTGCTGCCACATCAGGACTTTGGGGCAGATGTTCTTGCCTGGCTGTATTGCTTTTGTTTGCTATTATTGTATAATATTTTTGTGTGTGTTTCTACATTGTAAATTGCCCTGTGGTCATTGGATGAAGGGTAGTCTAGAAATGTAATAAATAAATAGTAGTGATGATGATAATGCCTCTTCGTTCAGCCTGGACACTGAGATCCAGCGCCGAGGGCATTCTGATGGTTCCCGCATTGTGAGAAGTGAGGTTACAGGGAACCAGACAGAGGGCCTTCTCGGTAGTGGCGCGCCGCCCTTCAGATGTGAAGGAAAATACGACTTCCGGGGTGGCGCCATCGGCAATGGCAGACTCCCTCTGAACCGGAGGGACCAGCTCCGCGCGAAACGGGTCTTTTCCGCTGCGGCGAACTGGGGACCCTCTTAGAAATCACAGGCGGATGAAGCCTGTGACCGTGGGACTCGGCGGGCACCCTTAGCACCCCCCAACCCGCAAAGGAACCAACTAACGGGCTCCGAAGCGAAGAGGGGGAAGTGGCGCGGTGCTGTGAGTCAATTGCTTTTTCCGTGGAGCGAAGCCGCATAGCCGTTGCCGGAGAGCGCTGCCTTTTTCCTGGGACAATTTGGCATCTAAAATAATCACCCATGAGTACTTAAACATTGAACAATTGGACTTCAAATAAGAACTGGCGATTAGAAAGGAATTGGACTTAAAATTTACCTTAATTTGGTACTGAAACGGGAAGGTCTAAACAGGAAGTCAGCCTTCTGTTTCCTTGTAGTCAGAAGAAAGCAAAGACAATGTAAACTAGAGCTTAGAAAATCACTTTTAAAGGATCGGTTTTCACCATTTAAAACCGTTGAACCCCCCCTTCGGTAGCAGGAGAAGAAGGGGGATCTTTTTTGGACTGTTTAAACCTGCAGAAGTGAGTTTAAAGTAAAGTAACTTTCCACCGTCCTGATCCTGGAGCGGGGTGTCAGAATTGACGTTTGAAGCTCATTGACCAGAGACAAATGTTTTTGACAGACAGTTAAAAGAAGAGTAATATTGTGATCCCACTGTTTCCTTTTGCATTTTAAAGGAACAAATATTGACAAAATATCTTAAAAAAAGAAACTTTGTTGCTATTGTCCTTAAAAGAAAGAACAACCAGAAGTTTTCCCCCTAGAGGGGGACTGTGAAACTGTAACTAATTCTAGGGAGTTTACAGCTGCCACAGATTGCAACCGTGAGAAAGGACTTGTGACCTTGCAGGACAATGTTTTCAGAAGCACTGTTGGGTGCTTTCTGTAAAATAAATTCCCTATTGGATCAGTTAAGTCAGAAGACGGATTTGATGATTAATGCGGCCAGAACATTTGAACAGGTAGTGGGAAACTATATGGAGCCCACCCAGGAACTTAAACAGGAGTGTGCCATGACAGAACAGTTGAGAGAAGAGGATGTTGTTGAATCTTGGGAGCCAGAAAGGGAGGAACTTTTGGCCCTGCAGGAAAATGAGCCTTTGGATTTGACAAATGAACTTGGAAAAAAACAGATTTGGAAAGATAAAGTTTGGATTGATTTGGAAATGGGGGGTTGGACTGACCCCCCTATGCAGAGATGTTTGGACATTCTGAGTCTGGCAATGGGTCGTCAGATGTTTGGAGCTGTGGGGGCTCCCAATTTTGGAGGGAATTTGAAACATGTCTTAAAATACCACATGGAGTCTAGTCTGGACTATGGAAAAGGGGCTGATTTGTTGAAAAGGGTCAAAAACACTACCAAGCTGGAGTTCCCACGAGTGAAAGGAAAATATGAAGAAGAGCTGCGGAAGGGACATGGAAGAGACTTGAAGACCTCGGATATAAGATCACCAGGTTAATGTGCCAGACTAATGGGATAAAAAGGACTGACAAACCCGGGACCAGGAGGAAGGGACGCTGGAAGAAGATTGGAATGTTCTTATTTTTTTTTATCATTAGGAATGTTTTATAAAATTGATGAATGTTAGAAAAATGTTGAAATGAAATTACTTGGCTCTTGTAAAAATGTTTAAAGAATTAGGTAAAAAGGTAATGGTTATGAGAAGTTGGTAAAAATAAGATTTAAGTCTTAAGCTTTAAGGTTTTTTATAAGATAAGATGAAAATAGAGTAAGGTAATGTAATGACAGAATACTATGAATTATGGAAAGGATTTGCTGTGACAACTATTAATCAAGATACAAGAAAAGGGAGGAGGAGGAGGTCATAGAAAGAAGGTAATGAAAGTGGAGAATTTGAAAACGATGGTTTTATTTTTTTCTTTTTCTTTTTCTGTTTTGTCATTTAAAAAAAAACAGATGTGAAGGAAATAAGCAGCTATCTTATCTTTAAAAGACATCTGAAGGCAGCCCTGTTTAGGGAAGTTTTTAATATTTAATGCTGTATTGTTTTTAACACTTGATTGGGAGCAGCCCAGAGTGGCTGGGGAAACTCAGCCAGATGGGCGGGGTATAAATAATAATAAATAATAATAATAATAATAATAATAATAATAATTATTATTATTATTATTATTATTATTATTATTATTATTCCTTGTCTGGATGAAGGCTAGAGACGGATGTGTGAATGTGTGCAGAAACTAGCGTACTATTCAAAGGTAGAATTCACATTCGTTGCTCCACCTGCTTTTGCCTCTGGCCCTGCCGACCACTGTCATGGAATCAAAGAATTGTAGAGTTGGAAGGGACCACGAGGGTCATCTAGTCCATCTCCCTGCAATGTAGGAATCTTTTGTCCAATATGGGGCTCGAACCCAGACCCTGAGATTAAGAGTCTCATCCTCCACTGACTGAGCTATACCCAGTCTTCGTGTGGCCTCAGAAAGGAATGCATCCGTCCAGCTGGAAAAAGCTTCCCCACCCCTGGCCTAGAAACACCAGCACACTGGATTTGGAACCAACTTTAGGGCATCTTTGCCTTGAGATCCTAGACTCGCATCCACACCATACATTTAAAGCTGATTAAATTTAATGAAGACTGCTGGTGCTGCTGCTTGCGTGAGTGTTGGGAGGACCGCTCCCTTTCTGCCAACTCCATCTGGCCTAGGGGGCGGGGCCTGCACTCATCGCCACAGCATAAGAGGCCTGGGAGAGGCCTCCGGGACACGACTGCTGGTGCTGCTGCTCGCGTGAGTGTTGGGAGGACCGCTCCCTTTTCTGCCAACTCCATCTGGCCTAGGGGGCGGGGCCTGCACTCATCGCCACAGCATAAGAGGTCTGGGAGAGGCCTCCGGGACACGACTGCTGGTGCTGCTGCTTGCGTGAGTGTTGGGAGGACCGCTCCCTTTCTGCCAACTCCATCTGGCCTAGGGGGCGGGGCCTGCATTCATCGCCACAGCATAAGAGGTCTGGGAGAGGCCTCCGGGACACGACTGCTGGTGCTGCTGCTCGCGTGAGTGTTGGGAGGACCGCTCCCTTTCTGCCAACTCCATCTGGCCTAGGGGGCGGGGCCTGCATTCATCGCCACAGCATAAGAGGTCTGGGAGAGGCCTCCGGGACACGACTGCTGGTGCTGCTGCTTGCGTGAGTGTTGGGAAGACCGCTCCCTCTCCTGCCAACTCCATCCGGCCTAGGGGGCGGGGCCTGCACTACCATCACAGTTTAAAGGACAGAGCAGCTACCGGCAGCAATGGACAAAATAGTTTTAAATGTTTTAATTGCTTTTAATTTGCAGCACCTTAAATGGGGGTTGTTGTTCTTTATAATATTATATTATTTCATTATCTGCTGCAAATGTTAAAGATGTTTTTATATATTTTAAGGTGTTTTAAAGGTGCTTTTATTGTTTACTTTGTTGTACCACCGTGAATGGTGGTTTTATTTATGTATTTTTGTTTGTTCCATTTTGTTTTGTTTTTGGGGTTGGACACTGAGTGGGGCGGGGATTGGTTTTGTTTGGGCATAATTGTTTTGGTTGTTTTGTTTTCTATTTGTAAATGGAGGTTAGTATGAGGCTTGGGATTGCGACCGTGGAGGGGCGAGGGAGGTATGGCGGTGGGGGCAGATGTTATAGGCGAAGGGGATCGAGATATGGATATGCTCGTACCCCTTCCAATCTGCGCCCCATCCCGAGAGACGAGGGTAGGGTGAGCAAGGATTACTCACCTCCTTCACTGGTGTTGTGCAATGCCAGGTCTATAGGCAACAAAACTGCTACCCTGCGAGATTTCTTTATCTCGCAGGGAGTTGACCTGGCTTGTGTGACGGAGACCTGGGTGCGCGAAGGGGTAACTGTTACCTTACGAGAGATGGCGCCCCCGGGTTTCTCCGTCCTCCACCAGTCACGGACTGTGGGCCGGGGGGGAGGGGTGGCAGTATTAATCCGGGAAGATTGCTCTTTCAGGGCTCTACCATCGCCATCGATCCCCGGCATTGAATGTGTTGGCCTAGTGTGGGGCTCCGAGGAGAGCTTGGCTGTCTGGCTGGTGTACCGGCCACCTAGCGCACCAGCAGCCACCCTGTCAGGCCTGCTGGAGGCGGTGGCCGGCTGGGCCTTGGAGTTCCCTAACCTATTGGTATTGGGAGACTTCAACTTCCACGCTGATGCCACTCCCTCCTCACAGGCTCTGGACCTGGTGTCTTCCATGGCGACACTAGGGCTCTCCCAGTTTGTTTCGGGCCCCACACATCAAGCAGGCCACACGCTGGATTTGATCTTTGGCGCCGGTATAGATGTGATCATGTCTCCTTCGATGAAGGTGCCATGGTCTGATCACTACGCTCTGAAAGCCAGGATTGACTTTCCACCCCCACCCTGCTTAGGTGGCGAGCCGATTTGGGCTCGCCCGCGGAGGCTGATGGACCCGGATAGATTCCGTCAAGCCTTGCGGGACCTTGCTCCCCCTGGCGACTCATTGACTGAGCTTGTTGAGGGCTGGAATACCCAGCTCCTGGCAGCCATCGATGAGATCGCACCTAAGCGCCCTCTGCGACCCCGCAGAAACCGGGCTCCCTGGTTTACCGAGGAGCTTCGGAAAATGAAGCGGGACCTCAGACGGCTAGAGTGAGTATGGCGGGGTGCCCGTGACGGAGCCTCAAGAACATCTTATAGGGTTTTTATGAAAACCTATGAGATGGCAGTGAAGGCTGCTAAGAAGTCTTACTTCTCGGCCTCCATTGCATCCGCTAGCTCTCGCCCGGCGCAATTATTTAGTATAATTCGGTCTTTAACGTCCCTTGAAGGACAGCCAAATTTAAATAACAATCTGACACACAGCTGTGAGGCATTTGCGAGCTTTTTTGCGGAGAAGGTCCTGTTGCTCCGCCATGACCTCCCTGCCAATTTGGATACAATAAAGGAACTGGAGGCCCCTCGACTGTCCTCGGGTCCAGTATTGGACCACTTTGACCGGATATCTCCAGCCGATGTGGACAGATTCCTCCAAGCTGGAAAGCCCACCACCTGTCCTCTTGACCCGTGCCCATCATGGCTGATTAGAGCGTGTCCAGACGAGGTGCGGGGCCCCCTGGGGGGTATCATCAATTTGTCCCTTGGCACCGGGATATTCCCAGGGGAACTGAAGGAGGCGGTGGTGCGTCCGCTCTTAAAGAAAACATCATTAGATCCCTCAGATCTATCCAATTACCGCCCGGTCTCGAATCTTCCATTCCTGGGTAAGGTGATTGAGAGAGCGGTTGCTGAACAGCTTGGTAGGTTTCTGGATGAAACATCTGCTCTGGACCCATTCCAGTCCGGCTTCCGCGCTGGTCATGGGACCGAGACGGCTCTGGTCGCCCTAACAGATGATCTCCGCAGGCAGCTGGATCGAGGCGGGTCAGGGCTGCTGATTCTTCTAGATCTGTCAGCAGCCTTTGACATGGTTGATCACGAACTCCTGGACCACCGCCTTGCCGACGTGGGGATCCAGGGCACAGTCCTTCAATGGCTGCGCTCGTTTCTCTCTGGTCGGGGACAGAGGGTGGTGCTTGGGGGGGAATTGTCATCACGCCACTCCTTGGTGTGTGGAGTGCCTCAGGGTGCAATTCTCTCCCCGATGCTTTTTAACATCTTTATGCGCCCCCTCGCCCAGCTTGTCCGGAGTTTTGGGCTGGGTTGCCATCAGTATGCTGATGACACCCAACTCTATCTGTTGATGGATGGCCATCCTGACTCGGCCCCAGACACACTGACCAGATGTCTGGAAGCTGTGGCTGGATGGTTACGTGGGAGCCGGTTGAAGTTAAATCCTTCGAAGACAGAGGTCCTCTGGCTGGGGCGGGACGATATGGGATCGAGGGGGCAACTCCCATCTCTTGCGGGGGTGCAATTAGTGCCAGCACCGTCCGTTAAGAGTTTGGGTGTAATCTTCGATACCTCCCTCTCTATGGAGTTGCAGATTACAGCTATAACAAAGGCGGCATTTTTTCATCTCCGCCAAGCTAAGCAGTTGGCCCCTTATCTCTCTCGTCCTGACCTAGCCACTGTGATCCATGCGACGGTCACCTCCAGACTGGATTATTGTAACTCGCTCTACGTGGGGCTGCCCTTGAGACTGACCCAGAAACTCCAGCGGGTGCAGAATGCCGCGGCGAGACTCCTTATGGGGTCTTCGCTGCGAGAGCACATTCATCCGGTATTATACCAGCTGCACTGGCTCCCGGTGGAGTACAGGATCAGGTTTAAGGTGCTGGTTTTAACCTTTAAAGCCCTATACGGCCTAGGACCCTCGTACCTACGGGACCGCCTCTCCTGGTATGCCCCACAGAGAAACCTACGGTCTGCAAATAATAACATCCTCAAGGTCCCAGGCCTCAGAGAGGTTAGGCTGGCCTCGACTAGAGCCAGGGCCTTCTCGGCTGCAGCTCCAAACTGGTGGAATGCTCTGTCAAAAGAGACTAGGGCCCTGCGGGACCTGACATCTTTCCGCAGGGCCTGCAAGACAGAGTTGTTCCGCCAGGCCTTTGGTCAGGGCGCAGCCTGACTCCCTCCTCTGGCAACCTGCACATAATTCTGCTTAATTGGTTGCCATCAATTTGATTTAATTAATTTTTATAATGAAATATTTTTAGATTGTGTGATTATTTGACTGATTATTTGATCGTTGTTAGCCGCCCTGAGCCCGGCTTTGGCTGGGGAGGGCGGGATATAAATAAAATTTATTATTATTATTATTAATGTGCATTTGGGGGACACGGGTGGCACTGTGGGTTAAACCACAGGGCCTAGGACTTGCCGATCAGAAGGTCAGCGGTTCGAATCCCCAAGATGGAGTGAGCTCCTGTTGCTCAGTCCCTGCTCCTGCCAACCTAGCAGTTCAAAAGCACGTCAAGTGCAAGTAGATAAATAGGTACCACTCTGGGGGGAAGGTAAATGGGATTTCCATGCACTGCTGTGGTTCGCCAGAAAGGCTTAGTCATGCTGGCCACATGACACGGAACCTGTACACCGGCTCCCTCGGCCAATAAAGCGAGATGAGTGCCGCAACCTCAGAGTCGGTCACGACTGGACCTAATGGTCAGGGGTCCCTTTATCTTTACCTTTAATGTGCATTTACAGTACATATCTTCCCCCCAAAGAATCCTGGGAACTGTGATGAACCCCTCACAGAACTACAAGCCCCAGCACCTTTAATGGACTACAGTTCTCAGTATTCTTTGATGGAAGCCATGTGCTTTAAATGTGCATTATGTGTGCTTTAAAAGTATGATGTGGCTGTGAGTAGACTGCTGCAACTATGTGCAGCTATGTTGCCTGCCTGAGCCCAGAGTTACAGCTGCTTATTATGTCCTAAAACTTTGCCACTAAGTGAACAGTTATTTATGTTTTTTAAAGATCCCGTTATATAATTACTCGTAATTGCTAGTTTTATACCAACCATTAATCATTTTTAAGAAACATCTAATTAAAAGTAAATAAATAGCTAGTCAACTGCACATTGCCCCGGCGCTCGGAATTTGTAATTAAGCTCCTGCATTTATTTCCCCCCTGTGATAACAGGCATAGGAAAAACTCAGACCAAAGGTTCCATCTAGTCCAGTAACCTGTTTCACACAGAGATCAGATTCTCTCCCCGATGCTTTTTAACATCTTTATGCGCCCCCTCGCCCAGCTTGTCCGGAGTTTTGGGCTGGGCTGCCATCAGTATGCTGATGACACCCAACTCTATCTGTTGATGGATGGCCATCCTAACTCGGCCCCAGACACACTGACCAAATGTCTGGAAGCTGTGGCTGGATGGTTACGTGGGAGCCGGTTGAAGTTAAACCCTTCGAAGACAGAGGTCCTCTGGCTGGGGCGGGACGATATGGGATCGAGGGGGCAACTTCCATCTCTTGCGGGGGTGCAATTGGTGCCAGCACCGTCCGTTAAGAGTTTGGGTGTAATCTTCGATACCTCCCTTTCTATGGAGGCGCAGATTACAGCTATAACAAAGGCGGCATTTTTCCATCTCCGCCAAGCTAAGCAGTTGGCCCCTTATCTCTCTCGCCCTGACCTAGCCACTGTGATCCATGCGACGGTCACCTCCAGACTGGATTATTGTAACTCGCTCTACGTGGGGCTGCCCTTGAGACTGACCCAGAAACTCCAGCGGGTGCAGAATGCCGCAGCGAGACTCCTTACAGGGTCTTCGCCGCGGGATCACATTCATCCGGTGCTATACCAGCTGCACTGGCTCCCGGTGGAGTACAGGATCAGGTTTAAGGTGCTGGTTTTAACCTTTAAAGCCCTATACGGCCTAGGACCCTCGTACCTACGGGACCGCCTCTCCTGGTATGCCCCACAGAGAAACCTACGGTCTACAAATAATAACACCCTCAAGGTCCCAGGCCTCAGAGAGGTTAGGCTGGCCTTAACTAGAGCCAGGGCCTTCTCGGCTGCAGCTCCAACCTGGTGGAATGCTCTGTCACAAGAGACTAGGGCCTTGCGGGATCTGACATCTTTCCGCAGGGCCTGCAAGACAGAGTTGTTCCGCCAAGCTTTTGGTCAGGGCGCAGCCTGACTCCCTCCTCTGGCAACCTGCACAGAATTTTGTTTAATCGGTTGCCATCAATTTGATTTTAACTAATTTTATAATGAAATATTTTTAGAATGTGTTATTATTTGACTGTTATTTGGTTGTTGTTAGCCGCCCTGAGCCCGGCTCAGCTGGGGAGGGCGGGATATAAATAAAATTTATTATTATTATTATTATTATTATAGGTGCTTCCAGGAAGCACAGTCTCCCACTTTGGTATTTAGTAGTATACGGCTGCTGAACCTTGATGTTCCCCTTACCTACTGGGGCTAATATCCTCCATGGGTTTCCCTCGATATAATAAAAAAGCGAGAATGTCATCACGCAGCTCTCATTAGTGGATTTATAGTGCCATATCCTGGAGTTGCCTGAAGTCAGAGCAAAGGAGGGGAGCAAAAATGAAGGCAGGTAGTAGCCATGACGTGGGAGAGAGACGGCAAGGACACCAATAGGGGGGAAGTGGTGGTTTTAAACAACAATGGAAGGAGGGGGCATTAAAAAGGCACTTAGTAGTTGCAATGTGAGGGGAGGAGGAAAATGTGGGAGGCTACCATGGGAGAGGGTGGTTGTTGTTGTTTGGGAGGGGTTGCACCAAAGAAGGGGAGGCAAGCACATGGGGTGAAGGTGCAAATGGGTCCCAAGCAGGGCTGTAGAATAGAAGAGCAATGGGGTAATGGGGATAGGAAGGTGAAAACTGAGCTTTGTGGTTGCATGGGGTAGGAAGGGGAATACTGGAGGAATAGCAGGGTAGTTGGTGAGTGGAGTGAGCGGTGGCACAGCCTCTAGTATTCTTCATACACTTGCTTAACCTTCACAGAGCATCCAAGGCTCAACGCCAAGTCCCTTCTTCCTAGGCTCCACCCTTCACCAACCCTACTCTGCCCCCTCCTTGAGTGCTTTTGCCTGACTAGAATGTGCCCTTGAACTGTGGAGATGCCTCTTGCTTGCCTGGATGGGGGAAGGTGAACTTCTGACTTGTGCACACCTGGAATGTAGCCTATCAGACAAAGAGAAGAGTCTGTTGCTCCACCCACTTTTGCGGCTAGCTCCGCCCATCAGGTGGTTGCCAAGGAAGCAACGTGGCTCTTGAATTGTGAAAAGTTCCCCACCCCTGGACTCAACAATGTGTTGAGTATTCCATCTGTGTGTGAGGGCGGGATTTGCAAAGCCCAGGACCACCTCTGATTGGACACTTGCTTGCCATCACCCTACACCTCCATGAACAGCGAGAAAATGTGTTGTTTGACCATGTATTGGTCTTTATTTGCCAGGGAAATCTCATCTCGTTTCCTTTGCAGAATGTGTCTCACTACTTAACACATAGAAGGAACCTGCACTATAAATTGCCAGAACAATCTTAGAATCTATTTCTATTATTAGGATTGGTTGGAATGGGCCACTTAGATTTTTATGTAGTTCCTGATTCTCTTACTCATTTTCTTGAATCATTTAACAAATATCTTATACTAAAAACCTGGAGTTCATTAAATAGCTCTTACTTGGAGAATATCACCTACAGCTGGCTGCTCTGTCTAAAGCCAGAGTGATATAATGGTTCAAGTATTGGACTAGGACCTGGGAGACCAGGGTTCAAATCCCCTTTCAGCCATGAAGCTTCCTGGGTGACCATGTGCCAGTCATTATATATCTCAGTCTAACCTACCTCATAGGGTTGGTGTGGTATTTAAATGAAGAGGAGCAGAACCATGCGTGTCACATTAAGCTCCCTGAAGAAAAGGGTGGTATGTAAATGTAATAATAAATAATAAAATGTTTCAGGACAGTAACAGGACTCTCCTCACTTGTCATTTCCAGAAACTCTTATTCAGAGGCCTAAGTGGTGAAAGTTCCTAAATTATTGGTACAGTGGTACCTCGGGTTAAGTACTTAATTCATTCCAGAGGTCCATTCTTAACCTGAAGCACCACTTTAGCTAATGGGGCCTCCTGCTGCCGTCGTGCCGCCGGAACACGATTTCTGTTCTCATCCTAAAGCAAAGTTCTTAACCCGAGGTAATATTTCTGGGTTAGCGGAGTCTGTAACCTGAAGCGTATGTAACCTGAGGTACCACTCTAAAGGGACTCAAGAATGGCTTGTGAGAGCCATGAGGTCTGATCTGGAGCAACCAGCTCAAACCTCTCCAAACAATGAACTTCTCAGATAGACTGGGAGAGAGGAATAGGCTTGATTACCTAGTTCCTCCCAAGGTGGGGGAAAGTGACAGGGTAGCTTAGTTTACTCTATGGTATTAACCCTTTCATTTATTAATTAGACTTTTACATGTTGGTTATAGGATGCTGGCTATCCCACACTTTCCAGGCCCAGGCCCATGCTTTAAAGCTCTGTGTCCAAGCTGTTTCTTTTTTTATATATATAAAATTTTTATTGGATTTTCACAATTTATATAAACACACACAGCACACAACACAGACATACAAACAAAAAGACAAACATGTATAATTTCAAATCCTTAATTTCTTAACCACTTTCCCTGACTTCCCCACACCTCCCCTCTTGCATCCCAATTCCAATAGTTAACTCAGCAAGTTCTTATCTCCAACTTTTACCTTATTAATATTTTACTTAAATCTTCTTAATTAACCAAATTTAACTGATAGGCCTCAATTAAACCACAATACTCATCATTAACGTCCTTTTCTAAGGTCGACCCAAATTCCCTTCCACATTTTTCCCAATTTTTATATTAATTACAAAACATAATAACGAAAAACAACATATAATTATACACCCTTTGGATTCCAAAGCTCTCATCCCCCCCCTTTCCCGGTTTCGATCCCCAAAGAATATCCATCAGTCATCAATTCTCAGCCTGGATCCCTCACGTCCGAGGCCCTCAAATCTCTCACAGTCCCTCTCTGCCGGTTTTGTTGGTAGTCCTTTATGTTGGACATCAAGTCTCGGAGAAGCTCTGTCCCGATAGGGTCTGTGTTTCTTCTAACCAGACCTCCATATTCAAAATTGGAGCCCAAATCAAGTTTCTTATTCCTTTTAAGTCCAAATGTCCCAAAAGCTCCAACTTTCGTCTTAACCAAATTTATAATCCATATGTCTTCCGATCTCCCGATGGGTAGATCTCTCCAATCTTCATTCTCAAATTCCAAGCTGTTTCTTTTTTTTTGTCCCAGCACTTTCCCTGGGAAAACATCTGTTTTACCACTGAATCAGAGCAAACAGCAATTTGCAGAAAGTCTGATTGCTGTTTGCTCCAATTCAGCAGTAAAATGCGGGAAAGCAACAGGTAAAAAAAAAAACACAGTTCAGACACAGAGCTTTGAAGCATGGGTCTATGCCTAGAAACGCGGTGCAAAAGGAAGTCTGGGTGAGCCCTAAATCCAACACTCCAACTACTTCTCTGCACTAGGTAACTTCAGCTAGCATAGATTTTTATAAGGTTTATGCAGTAGTTTGGTAGTGCTTAAATCCATTGCTTTTGAATATTAACAACGCAGTAACCATTCTGCCCTTGGAGAAGGATGGAATGCAAACCTGATTTTTTTAAAAAATACAAATTAAAAATGGTTGTGGGTATATAATCATCTATCTGAAAAATGCCCTCTGTCTCCATTTTGCTTCGTGGGTTGACCTCCTGGCTTCCTCGCCACTTCTCCCTCTGTTTGCAGCCATGAGTCTGCTAGCTATATTTGTTTTAAGCATTTCATATGTAAATCTCACAGTTTGACATTCTCCAAATTAGGTAGGTAATGGATATGTTGTGAGAGTTACTGATGTGGAAAGACTGTACTATTAGTGATTCAGGGGGGGAAGTGAGGTTGGGGGGGAGGCAGTGTGGGGTAATTACTGGGTCACGGAACAGGCGCCTGGTGCCAGTCATGGGAGACGCAACAATGGATCGAGTAGGAGGATGAGTAGTAAAATGTGTCAGTTCGAGGAGTGACATTCAGGGCTCCTCCAGATCTGTCAAACTTACAGAATGGAGTTTGCATATTAATGTTTATAATAAGGCACAGAGCAAAGCTACAGCAACCCTGCACTGCCAACTTAATTTCCTAAAATAGACTTTTTTTGAGCGCCCATGTCAATATGCAGCAGGATCTGCGATGAATTAATGTGCACGGAAAAGAGGGGAGGGGGCATGTTGCTGAATGAATGCTCCAGGCTCAGCTAGAAAGGCTTGTTGGAGAAGTTGAGGAGGAGACAGCCATGCAGGAACATCTGGAGTTGGGTTAGCATGACCACTTGTGCAATGTGCTCCCCAGGAAGGAAAAGCATCATTAAATATTGAGGACCAAAAAAAAGCACAAATTTCCCTAAAATGTGCACGTGCTAATTTGCATGTATAGATGCAAATTTAGAAACTGTGGCTATAATTTTATTAGAAACGCAAGATTTCTTGCCCTAGGGACCATGTGACTTGTGGGCCTGCTTTCAGTCTGCTGCCCAGGTGCTTCAAGGTCTCGATTGCTCTCCCTTCTTCATCAGATGGCCCTTCAAAGAGAAGACTTCCCCAAGTAGGACACATGAAAACTCTGTTTGGGATGTGCCTGTTACAGGAAGCTGCTTTCTACTTTGCTTGACCATTTATCCAGGATTGTCCAATGCAGGGGTCACCAACCAGATGTGGTGTCCTTCTGATGTTTTGGACTCCAACCTCAGTCATCCCCAGCCAGCATGACCAATGGTAGAGGATGATGGGAACTGTAGTCTGAACTACCTGGAAGGCACCTCATTAGCTAGCCCTGATCTGGTGAAAAGCAGTAGGGTTAGGAGAAAAGGTTGAATGCCCAGTGTGCTCCAGACCTCTCGGGGCCTTCAATCAGGGAGTTTCACATGCAGAAATTCAATCTTTTGCTACACCATCTCCACACTCCTACCTCCTAGGACTGGCAGCAGCTTTCTGGGGCCTCAAGTAGAGGTCTTCCTTGTCATCTGCTACCCTATCTTATTTTTCTTTTTTAAAGCTGGAAACCCCAGGGGTAGAACCTAGGACCTTCTGCGTGCAAAGCAGATGCTCTGCCATTAGGCTGTGTTCCCTCCCCACCCAGCAATTACTCCTCAGTCCAACTCCATCGGCTTTCATTTCAACCCACCTGGAACTAATTTGGCACTCCTGGTGATGGCACTGAAGTTTGAAAACACTAGCCTCAAAATACACATTTTCCCAGCTTGTAGTACTCAGTTGCATTGTGAGTCAAACACCCTTCCTCTGAACTTCTTATTCCACTTGTAATTAAAACTCAGGCTTTATAGAAGCCTCTGTGCCAGTATTGTGCCTGGGTGCTCATTCAAAGCTGGTAGTCACGGGTAGCAGATGCTCAGAAGCTGATTGCTTCTCCTTTCCTCATGGATGAAACTGTCCCTGATAGCTGAAATGATCTTGAAATAAGAAAAATGTGGATGCTTCTTTAGTTGTGATTATTTAGTTGTGATTCCTGCACTGCAGGGACTAGATGACCCTTGGGGTCCTTTACGATTCTATGATTCTAGATCAGGAAAGAAGCTCCTCCCTTTAAATGATCAGAAGTATGAATAGAATTAATGACTATGTCTTGGCTCTTCATTGCACACCCTTTAGGATTATAGATTTGTTAAAGGCAATTGATTTTATTGCAATTTCTATTAACTGCGTACTTCTTGGCCTATCATAATACTATCAGATAGTATTGTTTCTCCTTTAGTTGTTTTTGAAATGCAGTGATGATCTAGTAATTGTGGGTTGATTTATGATGATTTGCCCTATTGAACTTACACTCAGTAGTGCTTTGATGAATTGCTTAATGTGTTCTTAGTATCCAATATTTTCATATTTATGTGTTGCTTTATTATGAACTGCTTCATTGTGCGTATTGAGATATTGTGGGCAGACTAAAGATGCAATCCTATGGTCCTTGGAGAGGGTATCCCAAAGGCCATATGGTTTTGCAGATCTTCCCCTCTGTGAGAAGATGGGGAGGTCCACCCTGGGAAATCCCCTCTCAGCCACCACAGAAAGGACCACTTTTGGTGCTGACCAGCGGTGAGCAAAGGTTGCAGTGTTTGAGATCTTTTAGAGCAGATATTTTCAACCTTTTTGAGTCCACGGCTCCCTTTACCATTACATTATTTCTGCGGCACCCCTGTGGGGCTCAGGTTCTCAATTATGTCCCCCCTTGCCTGGGGAGCAGCAGCCTCTCACCCCTTTTTGAACACCCTCCCTTGTGGAGCGTTCCCTCAGCCTCCTCTCCTCTTCCCTCTCCTTGGGAGTCCTCCAGGCAGGTGCTGCTGCCACCCCTGGTCTCTGAGCTCCCCAAAGAGATGTGCCTCTTCATACTGCCCCACAGGGGCCTGTGAAGTACCCCCTAGCCAGCCCCAGGGGCACCATTTGCCTGTGGAGCTTGTAGCCAGGGCTGCTGCAACAAAAAACAACTGTGCAAGCCTTTGGGAGGCAGAGATGTGAGAAGGCATCAGAGGAGGAAGGGAAGGAAGGGAAGAGAAGAGGGACAGAGGCCAGTGTTGCCCAAGGTCATCATTCAAGGCACCCCAGGGTGCCACGCCACACTGGTTGAAAACCACTGTTTTAGAGAAAAGCAAGTGGTGACGTGATAGAAGTTTAAAGAATTATGCCTGGCATGGAGAAAGTAGATCCAGAACAGTTTTTCTCCCTCTCCATGGACATCCATTGAAACTGAATTTTGAAAGCTTCAGGACAGATAAAAGGAAGTAGCACCGAGTTAAGCTATGGAACTCACTTGCACAGGAGGCAATGACGGCCACCAACCTGGATGGCTTTAAAAGAAGGTCACGGAGGAGGAAGTTTTCCATGGCTACTAGCCACAATGGCTATGCTCTGACTCCACAGTCAGTGTGGTGTAGTGGTTAAGAGCGGTAGACTCATAATCTGGTGAACCGGGTTCATGTGTCCGCTCCTCCACATGCAGCTGCTGGGTGACCTTGGGCTAGTCACACTTCTCTGAAGTCTCTCAGCCCCACTCACCTCACAGAGTGTTTGTTGTGGGGGAGGAAGGGAAAGGAGAATGTTAGCCGCTTCGGGTAGTGATAAAGCGGGATACCAAATCCAAACTACTACTACTACTACTACTACTACTACTACTCTTCTTCTTCTTCTTCTTCTTCTTCTTCTTCTTCTTCTTCTTCTTCTTCACACCAGTTGATGGAAACCCCAGAAAAGGAGAGTGTTCTTGTTCCCATAGGCATCCTGGTAGCCATTATGAAAACTGGATGCTGTACCAAATGGGCCATTAGTCTGACCCAGCAGGACTCCCTGTATGTTCCTTCTTGTTTTGTCTGCTTCAGCCATGACATCCCTCCAATCACCACCAGGGTCTACCTTTGCCCCACCCCTGACTCCCATAAGGAATTATGCCAGTCTTGTTCAGAAATGAACTAAGTATATTGCTGCAGCAGCGGTCTGCCATTGACAGATGGATTGCATAGACCTTCAGAGATAAGTGTGTGTGAAGCCCCACTCCCATAGGAGAGACTGATTGTACATTAAAAGGGCTGCATCCTGTTATTCAGTTGTGTGCAGCAGTTGATAGGGAAGATCTCCTGGAGCTTCTGAACTTAGTCCCAACTCAGATGATTCAGGTTATCTCCGACTGATGTTCAAGGAAACCAGGGATCCCACTTCCACAAGAAGCAGTGATGGCTTCAAAAGAGGATTGTACAAATTCCTGGACTATGGTGCTATCAGTGGCTTCTAGTCAAGATGTCTATGCTTTGCCATCATGGTAGGAAGCAGTAATGTTCCTGAATACCAGTTGCTGGAAACCACAGGAAGAAGAATGCTCGTGTGGTTGGGCCCTGCTTGTGGACTTCCTACAGGCATCTGGCTGTGAGAGCACTTACCTTCTTATGTACTTATTGAAATCTGAGCAGAAGCTGGACAGCCAGCTGTTGGGGGATTCACTAGCTCTGGATTTCATGCACCATTCCGCTAGTGACTGGTGTCCAGTGGGACTGGTGGGGCAGAAGGCAGAGAGCCCAATGCTTGTTGGAGCCAGAACCAATGACAGGCAGAGCCAACTAAGTCTAGCTGTGCCACATCTGCCTCCCTGCTGAGTTCTACAAGGGCAGCACGAAGACTAAGGAGAAGAAGGTTGGCATCCAGTGCCACTTCCTGGGCTGCTTGTAAGTTAGAAGGCAGGCAGTGGGGATTGACTGATAGTATACTGAAGTTGGTGAGACAGTGTCTGACAAGCCCCAATGCAACGGCCGCCATGGGTCATTCCCCAAGCTTCCCTGCCTGTTAAATGATGGAGCAGATGCATAGTTCTGAGACTAAGCCAGGCTTAGTTCCTCTTCTCCATTGGCCTTTGTAGCTATTTCAAAACAAGTGCTGAAGAATTCCTTCCTTGAACACCAAAGCAATTTTGATCCAACCTGTGACTCGCGATTAATTAGGAAGGAGGATATTTATGGAGGAAGGCAAAAAGCCTGCTGTTCCTGAATAGTTCGCCATGGTAGAAATTTCACACCCAGTAAATCACTAATGAAAATGTCATTTCCCTGCTGGGTTTACCTGAGCCTCTATTAATCTCACCGTTTCCATTAGAAACAGAATTACTGTCAGATTTGCAAGGAAGAAGAAGTGTTGCATTGTTGCATTTTAAATTAGCATCCTCAGTACTGTAGGGCAAAGAGACGATCTGGAAATTAGAGCCGGGAAGTCTTCTTCACTGGCCCCCAAATTGGATACATTGGCCATCTGCTCAGCTCTGATCACCATCACGGCTAACAAAATTCTCTTTCACAGACTAGTTTCATAGCACAGACTGATTCTGCATTACCTCCCAGTGCATCCAGAGGGAGACAGTCCCAGCAAGCGAGGGATGGGATTTTATCCATACTTGCCCAGTGAGGTTGTGGATGGGCATATACCAAGATTGCAATTACCGCTTCCTTCATTTACCTGGGGCAAGTGCATGGATAACCTAACCAAGGGGAGTTTTCAAATATGTATCAAGTAACCCCACCCCCACCCCTTTGTGGGCAGCAGGATCTAGAATCAAACCAGTCTGAAAGCAGCAAGTTGACATTTTCCTGTATTAAGAACAGCTACTTTGTGTTTCAAATATGTGTGTGTGTACAGAGTCCGAGTCTTCCTTGGAAGAGTGAGGTGTTACGTACTTCTATTTAAAGGACATTTGTGATTTCTAAATTTGCATCTATAAATTAGGATGTGCAAATTTTAAAGAAAGCTGTGCCCTCCTTTTGGGGGGTAATGCATAAGTAGTCACTTTCCATGGGAAGCAATGGAGGAAGAGGAGATCAGGGTAAACAGGATTAATATAGAACATTCTTACTTAGACAAGCCCACCTGGATGTTTAAATATGTTTTGCAGAGTTTTAATTTGTTTGTCTATTCTATTGTGGTTTTAATTTTCTGCATGTCTTAAGTAATAGTTGCAAAGATTTTAGTGATCATTTTATTGTTTTTGTAAACTGCTTTGAGGTTTTTCCTACATTCAAGCAGTATATAAATTTTGTGAAATATTTGTGTGTGTGTGTGTGTGTGTGTGTGTGTGTGTGTGTGTGATCTCTGCATATGCACCATAATCCAAAGTACATTTAAGACACTGTCACCCTCCCAAAGAATACTAGGAACTATAGTTTGTTAAGGGTGCTGGGAACTGTAGCTCTCTGAAGGGTGAGCCATAGTTTCCAGGCTTCTTTGGGCAGGAAATGTGCTTTAAATGTACGGTTTTATCCAGGGCTTTTTTTCAGACGGAACTCACTGGAACTGAGTTCTGACACGTCTTTGGTGCATTTCAGCATATCTGTAGTGTTGTGGCATGTTGGCATGTCGACATGTCACTCGGGGCTGAGTGCCAGAGGCTGTGGGTGGCACGGCACTTTGTGCTGTGCGGCGGAGGCTGCAGGTGTCATGGCGGAGGGCGGTGGCATAGGAAGAGAAGCTTTTTTAGGGGCGATGTCCCTAAAAGCCCAACAACTTTGGCTCCCCCCCTAAAACAAGGTCAACAAGTTCTGGCACCTCTTTTTCTAGGAAAAAAAGAAAGCCCTGGTTTTATCCTAGGAACTCTGGCTTGTTAAGTGTCCTGGGAATCGTAGCTCTCTGAAACTATAGCTCCCACGCTTCTTTCGACAGGGGATGTGCATTAAATGCATGGTGCATATGCAAGCTCTTTTCTGCTCTGTTCATGTGCATTTGAACAACATTTTTCTCCCCAACCCCTTACCTCCTGCAGGGGTTGTCAGAGGCTAGAAATAAGGTATTCCAGAGAGCCGGTTCTTGGTGGAAATGTCCAGGCACTGAAGCATGAAGGAGGTTGGTGCCCAGAAAGGGAAGGGGAGGTGGAGAGAGAGAGAAGGAAATGAAGCAAGGAAGCTAGTCAAGCTTAGCAAGAAGGGGGCACAGAAGCTAAACATCAAGGTATTGGACCAAGGCAGACTCCAATGGTGGTTGGAGGGGAAGGCTTGGCTGAAGGAAATAAAACAAGAAGGAGCATAAGAACTCAAGGAAAACCCTGCTAGATCAAGCCAGAGCCCATCTAGTCCAGAATCTGGTTCTTGTAGTGGCCACCAAGATGCCTTTGGAAAATAGGTCCCAAAATAAGAGCAATCTCTTCTCCCGTGAGATACCTGCAAGCAGGACCTGATCACAAGAGCACTCTCCCTTCCTGTGGTTTCCAGGAGCATTTCTGCCTCCGACCGTGGAAGCAGAACATAGCCATCATGGCTACTAACCATTGATAGCTTTATCCTCCATGGATTTGTATAATTTCCTTTTAAAGCCTTCCAAGTTCGAGGCCATCACTGCCTCCTGTCTTTAACCTCCTTCCACAGTTAACGACATAAAGATGTGTTTGCTTTTTATCTGCGCTGAATCTTCTAACTTCTACATGCATTGCAGATGCTCTTCCACAGAGCTTTGGCCCTTCCTCCAAGGAAGCTTTCTTATATTGAGCCACACCATTGGTCCATATTTTGAAGAGCAAAAAAGAGGACGCTATGACGACTCTCATTTTAAATACCCCTACTATATGTAGGCTATAGAAGCTGTGATATACAGTGGTACCTCAGGTTACAGACGCTTCAGGTTACAGACCCTTCAGGTTACAGACGCTTCAGGTTACAGACTCTGCTAACCCAGATATAGTACTTTGGGTTAAGAATTTTACCTCAGGATGACAACAGAAATTGTGCGGCGGCAGCAGGAGGCCCCATTAGCTATAGTGGTACCTCAGGTTAAGAACAGTTTCAGGTTAAGAACGGACCTCCAGAAGGAGGTACCACTGTACTGCTGGGGGGTGGGCAGGAGAAGAGAAGAGAAGAGAAGAGAAGAGAAGAGAAGAGAAGAGAAGAGAAGAGAAGAGAAGAGAAAGTCTTCAACCACCAGTTGTGTCTATGTCTCATCCATTTTGGCAAATTTTAAAACTCCACCTTGACAGAAAATTTAACCTTGAAAAAGAGGACACATGGCAACCCTAGCAATTGCCTACAGACTGGCCCTGATTCTTCAGGGTTTCAGGCAGGTTCTCTCCCAGATCTACCTGGAGGTGATGTTGAACCTCTGCCACCAAGCTGGGGACTCCACCATATCCTCAGAGATGGAGTGTGTGATTCTTTGGGCAGCAAAGTGCTGAAGAGAGTCAAGGGTACCCAAGTGGGATACTAGGACACCAGAGGGTAGACTGCCTGGCAAACTCATATTTTGCAATGCTGATGTGCTGGTGCGGCGAGGTCCGAGTCCAGTCCGAGGTCAAGGGTGCAGTATGGAGGCTGTCCATCAAAGCTGAAGCGGGGTCCAAGGCAGGGAGTCGGGTGAGGCCAGGAACTCTGGCAGAGGAGAAGGACAGGGTGTAGGCAGGAACTGGCTACCAACAATGTTGCTCCGGCAACTTGGGACTGGGGCTGGCAGGCTTTTATCTGCCCCGAGGCATAGGGCGGCCCCGGTCCACAGATGACTCACCTCTCCTGGCCTGGAGGCGAGCACTCCTCCTGCAATAACTTAGTTCCCTCCGCCTCTCTGCCCTGAGCCTCTGCAGCTCAGGACCCAGAGGCAAACTCCTTTTCCCCTGATGGGGCTGAGAGTGGAGCACCTGCAGGCAATGGGTCCTCCATCACCTCAGGAGCCAGAGCAGACTCAGCCGGTGCCTGCACCTGAGGATCCAGCACAGGTGAGGACCCTTCAGGCTCATGCCCCAGCCTCGGCTCAGCTGGTTCTGGAGGCGGGGACTCCTGTGCAGGCTGGGATTCCTCAGGTTCAGCCTCTGAGTCTGAATCCCAGGCCATCACAGCTGACATCTGAGGAGTTAAAAAAGCTGGAGCGGGTGCAGCAATAGATGCAGACAGTGGACTGAAATCAGTGAGTCTTTGCATCACCGAAACAGAACAGCTTGTTTTCTGTTTGTACTGACAAGGGTCACTTCCCTCAAATGCCAATCATCCTGTTTTCAGTCTCCCCCAAATGTCCCTGGATCAGGTCAGCGAACCCGTTGATGCTGTTGCTATGGAAGCAATTATGGGAAGATAGATTATAGTGACTCGGAGCATAATAAATTTCCCTTTACCTGATTTATGGTCTGTATCCTTTCCCCATCTCATCATACCATTTATAATGTTGCCAACCAGTCACCTCTATGACAACAGAATGGCAGAGAAGGAAAACAGGGTTCCCCCCGCACCCAGCGAGGGTTTTCTAGACCTGGAATGAATCTCCACAAACGGCTGTCATGCTCTGTAGGTGGAGCAGCCACCAAAGTCTTGAGTTAGGGGTTCTTTTTGAAGATTGTGGCTTACATGGAGAGAGAAGGTGGGTGAGGATCAACCCTCCCTATGTGCTGTCGTCCACATCAGAATTACATGGCAAGGAGCAGCATGGCACCCATGCAGGAATGGGAGGAGGCAAAATTCAATTCGGTTAAATGAAAATGTACATAAGTCACACTTTATGAAACAGTATGCAAACCAAGATTTACATGCCTCTAAATTTTGCAGAGCAGTTCTTCAGCCAAGTAATGTTTTAAAAATGCATCAGGTAGGGCGAAATGTTCATAATATGCATGTGTTTACAAAAACAACATGCAAAAATGCATTGTGTGGGGAGAAATTGCTTTGCAAAAATATGTACTGTATGTTCAGCAAAATTGCATAGAAACATGTGTTTATTAGAAGAGAGGAGCACTAATTTACTTATGAGTTTTCATGAGATTTTGTTTCGGCAAAACATGAATTTCTGCAGAGGTGTAGAAAACTGAACAGAAAATTGAGAAGCTGAGAGAACCAAAACTGACAGATCCAGCTATCCCTATATCCATGGTCGGCTGCACTGAAGACCTCTAAAATCCAGATGTGACATCTGGGCTAGTCATATGTGCTCTAAGGCAATGGTCCACCACTGAAGTTGGAAGTACAAAACAAATTACAGAGTGTTCCTTCCATCTTTTAAATCAAATTTTGGCAGTTCACCATAAAATAAAACAAAATTTCAATAAAATTTCTCCTCAGCTTTTGGGCAGCCACTGCAAATCTTGAAGGTCTGTCACAATTTTGTCAGAGCCAGAGAGCAAAAATCACCATCAGGTATCCTACTTAACAAATTCAGAATCAACTTTGCCCTCATCTCGGAATACAAACAGCAGTATAATTGATGCCAATATTAAAATATGCCACAAGACAGTCCCATTAAAACAGCAACACAATTAAAACAGGAGTCTGAGGTTGAAATACTGGCAGAAGTACTCTGAATGCACATCTCCAGTCTTTCTTTCAGGGCCCTTATTTTCAAAGTAGTGAAGTGTGTTCCCAAATCACTTCTACCACATTTTGAATGTCAGCCCTGTCTTTGCCCTGAGAATCATCGCTCTGGAACATACTTTGTTAACATCCCCTTCTCCTTGCTCTTTTGCCAAACGCAAGTCCTCCCCGGTGATTTCTCCCTCCATGATGCTTTTAAATCTCACAAATCAATCTCTATCAATTTTTCATGCATGACTGTTCTCTTTGGTTACCACGCAATGTCCCTCCTCGTATTCAAAACACCTCACCTGGGGTTGTTTTGTAGTCTTGACCTTTACTTGATTGTTCTTCAAGTCCGAATTCCCTCAGCACCTCCTCTGTTCTTTCCTCAGACACATGATGAAAAGTGCTTTAGGGTACATATGAAGGCACGGCTCACACGGCAGAGTTAAGAGTTGCCTGCTGGGTCAGATTGCAGGTCCATCTCCCAGCCCCAGGCTCCAACAGGCTCCAAGAAGACCACCCAGTTACAACCAAGATGTGCATAACATACTTGTAATACAGATAAGTAATCTGTGTTTGGTGACCCAGGGTGGTGTACCCAGGGTGGGCATCAATGGGGAGAGGAGCAGAGTATTTGCACATACATAGAGTCCTTGTATGTTGCAGAAGACAAGAAGTCTAACTGTAACTGGGGAGAAGAGCCTGTTTATTCCACTGCTTACTTCCTGTGTTGAGATGGCACAGTAATCCACAGCAAAACAGGTTGTAGTAGTGTGTTCTTGGTTGTATGAAGGTGTCGGGGTGTGTGTTGGTGGGCAAGTCACATGCCCAGGAAGTGGGGAGATCACCTGTTTGGAAGAAGAAGCTTGCGGGCACACCTGATACAGCTTTCTCACTTCAGTGGCTTCCAGCGCTGGCCAATTCATCAGCTATGAGTCTTCCTTGACCAGTGACCCATGCTTTAATGACCTCCCAGTTAGACTATTGTAATGTGGTCTATGTGGTTTGGACCCTGCAGGTAGCACAAAACACAACCACAAGAGTTTTAATTGCAACAGCAAAGAGAGGTTTTGTAACAATGAGCTGCACTGGCCACCAATTCACTACTGAGCCCAATTCAATGTGTTGACATTAGCATACAAAGCCCTAAATGGGTTATGTACAGTCTGAGTCACAAAGGAGATCTCACACGGCCAGATCTAAAAGAACATTAGTTCTGCAGAAGTAATAGTAGACCAGCAAGATTGCTTATTACTGAAGAGATGAAACAAAACAAGCTTCTTTGTTTTGCCAAATAGAAAATTGTCTCTTCCTTCTCTCCTGGTACATGCTGTTTCATGAACAACACTGGACTCATCCCCCACTCTGGCAGTCAAGTATGACCTTAGTTTATTAGCTGGGCTTGGATTGCACCAAATAGCACTCATTCTTTTTGGCAAGTTGTTAAGCAGGACAGCATGTGGCCCATAACAATATGTACACTTCTGACCTATGTCTTTGAGTTCCAATTTGCCATCCCTGCCTATGACTGCTGGAACTGTATGAATTCAAAGCACTTACATTGCTACTAAAGGGGAAATGAACATAGCCAGCAATTAAAACATGGTGATTGCCAAGGGTCAGATAGGCTCACTGGGGTGGGGGAAGTGGTGAGTGGATGTTGTGCAATTCTGTATCAGGACTGCAAGCACAGAGAGGTGCCCAACAGAGCCAAACATAAATAAACCTAGTCTGCAAGCAAATATAGCAAGTACTAGAGCATGTTTTTCAGGACCAAGGATAGCAACTAGAGAGATCAGACATTGTTCCAGTAAAAAATCTATAGTTGAGGCTTGTCCGTTGGGGTGAAAGGGTACAGCCACATCAATCTCAAAATGAATAAATAAAACCCTTTGCTATTTATGGGATTATATATATATATTTCGTCTCTATTGCACACTGCCCTGGGTTCCTTTGGAAGGAAAGGTAATTCACAAATGCAAGAAACAAATAACAATTTGAATGAACAGCTAGACTAGCAAGGTTATTGAGAATGAGAGAGGGTGGAAGATAATAAAATTATTTGACACAAATCCATCGTGGATTTGACACAGTGCTGCTCCCACTATTGCATGGGGATGAATTAGCCACACCCAACTCCCCCAGGAAGATGATGATTTGACTAGTTATTTTAATTGTTGTTTTGCAGGTCCTCTTTATTGTTAAATTTCAATAAATACTACCATTTTTTCATAATAATTTATTTTGTGGATCTTCTTACAAGATGTGATGGCAAATTGCAATTCTAAAAAGTATCATCCTCTTTTCCTCACCTTTGCCACCTTGAGTCTTAAATACGCAGTCCTCTAAAAGTTTCAGCTGCAGGATAACAGATCCCTGTTCCTGCCTGGTGGTGAAGCTGGGAAGATACACTTGTTAATTTATTTTAACAAAAGTACTTGCTCTTAAAGCTACTACATCAGACATAACATAAAGGTGGAGAAATAAGCAGTGAGTTGATCAGCAGGGATGAAATGAAAGAACAGACCCTGTTTTAATTTAAATTGGGATCGATCTCCCTAATGAGAAGCAGAGAGTCAAAATAAATTACATAAATGGAGTTAATCATGATGGAGAAGAAAAAGAGTAACCTTGTGCCGGTCAAACTGATTTGGCTAATCCTAGCTAAAGGCAACCAGGATAATATATACTTTTGGTAATTTATTTTTTTAAAGGAATGTTCTCAGCATTTTTCTTGGGTTGTCCTTGAGGTCTGGAAGTTCTTAACAAGAGGAAAACTAATATGTAAAGATTGTTGTTGTTGCTGCTGCTGCTGCTGCTTCTCTATATCGAGGATGAGCAATCTTTCTTCCTGGACGGCCATGTTGCCTTCCAGAGTAAATTCTGGGGGCCTCATGCCAAAGGCAAAAGAGCGCAAATTAAATGAAGGTGGATTTTGCTCTTCTTTAGTAGCTTAGCTTCTTCACGCTCACATGTCCCTCTTTATCCTCCATCAAGGCACACAAGAGACATTATTAGAGTTCAAGGACACTTCTCAGCCAAGAAAAAACATGTAAGTGAGGGCTGCTGAACAGTGTATCTGGGGAAGATCTGTGACCTAGCAAGAGCCCAGAGGGCCAGAAACGTGTTCTGGAGAGCCGCATTAGGCTTGAGGCTCCCCACCCTTGGTTTACATCCTTCTTAAAGGACTGTCTGATCATTTAAACAGGAGATTCCAGGGACTGAACCTTCTGCACACAAGGCCCTGAGGTATGGTCCTTCACCCCCTGCACACACCCCCTGTGGCTTGGGCTAACAGTCTCCCACCACCACCTTCTGGAACTTAACCACTTCTTAAAATTGTATGTCTCAGTTCCCTCTGGGGTTCGGAAGGTAACCTGAGTGGGATTAATGCATGACAAAAGTGTTCCACCTCTTATTTGTCCTCAGTCATCATTGTCTGCTTCTCTTTC
Source organism: Podarcis bocagei (assembly GCF_964188305.1). Lineage (NCBI taxonomy): Eukaryota > Metazoa > Chordata > Lepidosauria > Squamata > Lacertidae > Podarcis > Podarcis bocagei. The sequence continues at coordinate 41,422,937 of NC_138139.1, forward strand.
CCCAGGGATTGCAAAAAAACCAACAACCTTCCTTTGAAAACTAAATAAGGGAACAGAATGAATTGGGCAAACTATACATTTATGGATTCAGTCTGCATCATTTGCTTCTGAGATTTGGGTTCTTGGTTTTTAAAAAAGAATCAAGAACTTGGTGTGTGCAGAACACTCATAGCTCTTAGAATGGCATACAAAATCTTGCATTGCTAATGAATGTCAGTAACAAAAAACAAATCAAGAGTACAGCCTGTCCTTGAATTCCTAGGTAACTGTTCTAAACCAAGCTGAAGAAGGACTTAAGATTTGCAGTTGAAATAAAAGCACGGAGACCATAGATCTTTGAGTATGTATCTACCACTGCCCTCTACTGATAACAAAAACAATTAGCACAAATGTATAAAAAGATTTAATTTCTAACATGCTTTTGGCATTGTTGTACCAACAGACCTATAAGTGGACAAAGTATGGGTTGTTCTGTTGTTATACTGGAGTGCACTGAGGGCTTACATCCCACACCATGCTTTTAACCCTTTCCTGCTGTACTAACAGTTTGCTTTATACCTGATCTCCCTAGGAGAATGCATTGGAAATATAACAGCTGGAAATTGATGTCAGGAAATAAATATATGGCATGACTGCATTTAGAATCCTGTTGTGTTGTTGAGATGTCGCCAGACCACCCATTAGGCAAGGTATTCACTTTACCTAATGGGTGGGCTGGCCATATCTCAACAACAGATCAGGCAGAGGTAGTGGATAAAAATAAATAAATCAAACCATGAGTGGTAGTGGATAGGTTTCCCCCAGCCTATCTAGAGCCCCAACCTGACTTCAGAGCTGACTGACACATATTTGCAGGCTGGCCACAGCTGCACATTTCTTTGCGCATATTTGCTGCAACATTGATGCTGTAGACTAACTCTGTAGACTATAAACTGTCCAGAACGTATGTAGGAAGAGTTCCTAAAGCCCTATAAATCTCAAAATAGTCAGCAAATGTCTCTTGTGTGTTTAGACGCTTGTCTCTGCCTCCTCTCTGCTATACGTCAGATGTACAGTGGTACCTCAAGTTAAGTACTTAATTCATTCCGGAGGTCCATACTTAACCTGAAACTGTTCTTAACCTGAAGCACCACTTTAGCTAATGGGGCCTGCTGCTGTTGCTGCGCCGCCGGAGCCCGATTTCTGTTCTCATCCTGAAGCAAAGTTCTTAACCTGAAGCATTATTTCTGGGTTAGCAGAGTCTGTAACCTGAAGCGTATGTAACCTGAGGTACCACTGTATTTGTGAGTCTCTCTCAGGCACATCTGTGAAGATGTGCTCCTACTAAAACTTTTGCTGATTTTTTCCTCTGTCTTTCACATTCATTCATTCATTCATTCATTCATTCATTTATTTATTTGTTTAAAAATTGCAAACCATTACTTTAACATTTTCTAAGCAGAGTAATGACAGTCCAAACTGGAACACTGAAATAATAAAAAGTAAGTAAAGGTACATATCAATATACTAGTGGTCCAGGCCACAGTCTTATTGATCAGGGGGAACTTGTGAGATACATATGTCTGAAGCAAATAATTGGTAGCAGAGGGGAAGGCATTCAAGGGAGTTGGGGCAGGACCAAAAAATATCCATTTTCAAGTCACTGCCATACGATGTTTTGCAGGATGTGATGCCAAGAGTAAACTTTCCCCATACAATGTAAATGATCTACATAAAGGTGCAGGTGGTCTTTCAGATCACATGGTTCCAAATTGTTCGGGGCTTTATATGTCCTGAACAACTAGTGCAGAAACCAAAAACTATTGTAATTTTTAAATGGATAGTGCAATTTGTGCTAGTTTTTGTCACACCAAAAATGGGATAAGTCACATTTTGCTCCACCATCTTGATCTGAAATGGCACCCAGCACCCAAATCTCAAGGAAGACTGACACCCCCACCTTTAACATGATCCTTTACTAATTAATAGTGGCTCTCATAAAACAACAACATGTCGAACTTATTTGCTTAACAACAACCTTTATTAGAGGCAGACGTTTAAGGCTCTCCTGGCAGGGCAACACCTTAGGAGGTTATTTTTGTCCCATCACACTGCCATTGGACGCTCATGAGAAATATAAGAGGCAAAACTCTAGGTGGTCTCTTCATTTCATCAGCAAGCAAATTAGTTCAAAGGATGGTTCCATTTTCGTGTTTTAGAAGCTTAAAAGCCTTTCCGTGTTGACTTCAGTTGGACCCTCACTTCTTAATCTAGAGCTTTCACGAAAGCTTCCTTTCTCTTCAGCCACCAAATGATCTTCTACCTCCTTATCAGCAACACTAATAGCACAGAAATCTTCTCATTAGGGGAGCTGGCCTTCTGCCCCTGATGTACATAAGACCAGGACACCATAATACAAAAGACACTTCCAGATTTATAATGATGACAAATGCATGCCAATTTGTGAATCCAAGTCATGAAATGGGTTATTTTAACCCATCGTTCTTTTGAGCCATGGGTTTCTCATACAGAAAACGAGCACAGTGGGGAAAAGAAGACATGACTCCAAGATAATGGATGCAGACCATATATTCAAAGATGGTTTCCTTAACATTGTGTTCCAAAGATAAGGTTTGAGTATTCTCATAAGTGCAGAAGTAGGATGCCACCAACCCAGTTCTGTTGTTACTATGAATTTATTATTACCATGAATTAATTAACTAGATTTCTGTCCTGCCATTCCTCCCAAAGGAATCTGAGCAGCCAACACGCAAATGACAAAAGAGATTTTTCCTTCTCCTAGATGTGCTACCTTGGCATGTTGACAAGCCCCATCTGCTTAGTGGTAGAGCATGATTGCTGAGATGGCTCAGTTGGTAGAGCATGAGACTCTTAATCTCAGAGTCAAGGGTTCGAGCCCCAAGTTGGGCAAATGATTCCTGCATTGCAAGGGGTTGGACTTGATGACCCTTGGGATCCCTTCCAACTCTACAATTCTATGATTCTAAGATCTATTTTGCATGCAGAAAGTCCCAGATTCAATCCCCTAAATCTCCAGATAGGGATGGAAGAACCCTCCATCTGAAACCCTGGAGAGCTGCTGGCAGTCAGTGTGGACAATACTGAATTAGATGGAGCAGTGGCAGCTTCCTGTATTCCTACGACAGGCTTCCTCAACCTCGGCCCTCCAGATGTTTTTGGCCTACAACTCCCATGATCCCTAGCTAGTCAGTGGTCAGGGGTGATGGGAATTGTAGTCTCAAAACATCTGGAGGGTCGAGGTTGAAGAAGCCTGTCCTATGATGTGTAACCAGAGGTAAGCAACAGCAAAGAGCAATAAGGGAGAGTTGGGAGTATATGCTAAATATTTGAAGTGTGTTTGTAAAAAAAAAACTTGGGTCTGTTTACGTAGGATATATAAAGCACTGTATTTTGCTGCCTTAAATACTGAATTGATGAAAATGGGACGCTTTTTTCCATGATGGATATAACGATCATGTAATTCACAAAATATATGAGCCATTAAAGCCCTGTGACATCTCTTCCCCGTGCTAAAGATTGTAAGTGGGATTAATGGTACCAATAAATCCATTCCCATAGGGAAGACTATAACAACAACAATCCCAAAAAGGGGGGAAATGGTAGGAAATATAGCCCACCTGGTAGGTTTATGGCCTTTCCGAACACAGTAATCATTTTAAAGAGATGCTGATTAGTGCTGGCAACAAGATTGGAACTGGAAGCTTACACGACATCCATTTAAACCGGAGCGCTAGGGAGTCTATAAGATCCCATTTTGTGGCTCAGACGGAGATGATTCATCCTGGTTGCAGGTGCGGCTTGTTCCTTGCACGCTTCCACAAATGGATGAAGAAAGCAAAGTTTGCACAAAGGAATCAAACAACAGAATCCAATTCTCAATTTGCACAGGTGGGGCTGGTTTAGCAAATCGACACCAGTGCTGAGCCAAAATCTGTGCTCCAGTTGCGGTTTTGTGTTGCTGGTTTATCTGCATTGTGGTTGTTGTTTTGGTTTTTTAAAAAGAATTTCCTCCCTATTTTCAGGGCATGTTGAGATTTCTTTAGCATTTCTGCAGGAAGGAGTTATAGTTATTTTTATAAATATTTATAAACTGCACTTAAAAAAACACACACACACAGTGATGAAAGCACAAGGGATGGCAAACTATCAGGGAAGGGGGAGATGGAGTGGAATGTCCCATACAGGAGCACTCCAGACTGCAAAGTTTTGTATTATTGATTGAGATTCATTTTTCCGTTGAGACATTATAATTAATGGACTGTTCTAATTTCCTTTGAGACAACATTCCTAATTGCAGTACTTCTCACTTATGACTTCTAGGCATTCCTGTCGGCATTGATTCATTTCAATTTGCATTTCTGCACTCTTCAATTATGGATGCCCGGTCAATATAGGTAGGCCAGCGGTCCAGTCTTTTCTAAGGCTGCCTATCATTTCAGAGGGAGAAAGAAAGGAGTTGTCTGGTGGAAACTGAATGCTGCAATATGTCCTGTTCTTAGCTAGGTCTGATGGTGACAGGGCAGCATAGGTGGGCACAAGGGTGGGCACTGGATGTGCCCAGACACGCCTAAATGTTTCTTTCTTAAAAGGGGGATCAAGGGAAATAGAACGACAGAAAGAGATGCAGGCAGAATTAAAAAGCTGGAAGGGATCTGGAAGGAATTCTGCCTGAGTCTGTCTCTGGAAGCAATGGTGGGGTGATTGGCTCCAGCACCAGCAGTAAGCGGGGAACAGAAGCTCATTTGCTTCACACAGAAGCTGCGGATCCATTCCAACCTTTTTTTTCTGCCTGCATCTATTTCTGTCTTACAGCTCTGTCTCAATTTGAGCTCTGCTTGCCACCTTTTGTAGAGCGAGATCTGTAGGGGTGAGGAGGTGCTTTTGTGGCATGCAAGCAAGGAAGAGCCATCCTGCCCTCTGCCCTCCAGATCTGCCCTGCCTCTGGTCAGCTTGGCGTGGGTCTTCTACTGTACAGGAAAAAGATACAGTGGTACCTCGGGTTACAGACGCTTCAGGTTACATACACTTCAGGTTATGGACTCCACTAACCCAGAAATAGTACCTCGGGTTAAGAACTTTGCTTCAGGATGAGAACAGAAAGCAGCAGGAGGCCCCATTAGCTAAAGTGGTACCTCAGGTTAAGAACAGTTTCAGGTTAAGAATGGACCTCCAGAACGAATTAAGTTCTTAACCCGAGGTACCACTGTACCCTGTTTTGTCTTCTCGACCACTCTTGTTGTGGTTGTTTTGTTAGCTTTTGTGCCTTTTTACCCCTTCTTGTCCTTATTTCTTTCAGCTTGTCATTCCTACTGCTTTTTCCTTTGTTGAAATAAATAAACCTATACAAAAGCCCAGGTGCCCTGTGGAGTATCAGAGGCTGGAACCCTGACCACTTACACCTCTATCTGCTGATGGATGGCCACGCCGACTCGGCCCCGAACACACTGACCAGATGCTTGGAAGCTGTGGCTGGATGGTTTCGTGGGAGCCGATTGAAACTAAATCCTTCGAAGACAGAGGTCCTATGGCTAGGTCAGGATGGCATGGGGATGAGGGACCAACTCCCTTCTCTTGCGGGGGCCCAATTAGTGCCATTGCCTTCCGTTAAGAGTTTGGGTGTAATCCTTGACGCCTCCCTTTCCATGGAGGCGCAAGTTACAGCAACAGCCAAGGCGACATTTTCCCACCTTCGCCGCATCAAGCAGTTGGTCCCTTACCTTTCCCGTCCCGACCTGGCCACGGTGATCCATGCGACGGTCATCTCCAGGCTTGACTACTGTAATTCGCTCTACGCGGGACTGCCCTTGAAGCTGTCCCAGAAACTCCAGCGGGTACAGAATGCTGCAGCGAGGCTCCTCACGGGGTCTCTGCCATGGGAGCATATTCACCCAGTGCTTTTCAAGCTGCACTGGCTCCCGGTGGAGTACAGGGTCAGATTTAAGGTGCTGCTTTTGACCTTTAAAGCCCTTCACGGCCTAGGACCCTCATACCTACGGGACCGCCTCTCCTGGTATGCCCCACGGAGAGCCTCAAGGTCCATAAATAACAACACCCTAGTGGTCCCAGGCCCTAAGGAAGTTAGATTGGCTTCAACCAGAGCCAGGGCCTTTTCAACTCTGGCTCCAGCCTGGTGGAACGCTCTGCTTCATGAGACCAGGGCCCTGTAGGATCTGATTTCTTTCCGCAGGGCCTGTAAGATAGAGTTGTTCCGCCTGGCCTTTGGCTTGGAGCCAATTTGATTCCCTCCCTCCCTCCCTCTCTTTCTTTTTTCTTTTCCTTCTTCTCCTGCGATGAGGCTACATTTTAATATTTTAATGTTCCATTATTTTAATGTTGTATTTTATTTTTGTTTTTAAGTTGTAATCATTCATCTTGTTTTTATTATTGCTTGTAAGCCGCTCTGAGCCCGGCCTTGGCTGGGGAGGGCAGGGTATAAATAAAAAATAATAATAATAATAATAATTATTATTATTATTATTATTATTATTATTATTATTACAGGGTTCTAGTTCATTGGTTTCCAAACTTTCCCACCCTACAGGCTACTTGAAAATTGCTGCCTGTTGCTTAGCAGTTGTGATGCGCTGTGCTAGATGCTAAAGTATCTTCTTTAAAAAGTATATGAGATTCAAGTTTAACACAATAAAATGTAATAAGGCGCCAAGGAAGCAATTAAAATACAATTAAAAATCAATATTTGCAATTTAGCTGTAATGTCCTTGCTGTGCTGGTGCAATGTCGTGTTCAGCCACATGCTGGCATAGCCATTGGTGTTCCTCTGGTGTAAGAATGATCAGTCCATCAGAACAGTAAATAAGAGTTGGTCAACGTATAGACCAGAACTTGTGCAAGGAGCAACCGCGGGCAAGAGTGTAACCTTGCGAGCAAAATTCTCACGCAGGCAATTCCCTGTTTTAGACAACTTGCTCTGATAATAGATGCCTGCAGGAATCCATCGCGGAATTGTAACAAGAAAGTTCAGCCTGCCTCAACTCAAGGGACCTTCTGCATGAAGAATTGTTGCCCGTCCTGAAAACATAGGAAGCTGCCTTATCCTCCATCACAACACTTGCCCACCTGACTGGGAGTGGTTCTCCTGCATTTCAGACTGGGAACATTCCCCAACCTACCTGGAGATGTCCAGGATTGAACCTAAGACCTTCTGCATGTAATACTCTGACTACTGAGCTCTGGCCTTTTCCTGGGCTTCCAGAAACTCCCCACCGATTTTTGAACTCAATTCTTTTCTTTTCTTTTAAAACAGGAAGTATCCACAGGGACGCGGGCGGCGCTGTGGGTTAAACCACAGAGCCTAGGACTTGCCGATCAGAAGGTCGGCGGTTCGAATCCCCGTGACGGGATGAGCTCCTGTTGCTCAGTCCCTGCTCCTGCCAACCTAGCAGTTCGAAAGCACATCAAAGTGCAAGTAGATAAATAGGTACCGCTCCTGTGGGAAGGTAAACGGCGTTTCCGTGTGCTGCTCTGGTTCACCAGAAGCGGCTTAGTCATGCTGGCCACATGACCCGGAAGCTGTACGCCGGCTCCCTCGGCCAATAAAGCGAGATGAGCGCTGCAACCCCAGAGTTGGCTACAACTGGACCTAATGGTCAGGGGTCCCTTTACCTTTATTTTTATCCACAGAGACAAGCAGCTCTCACTTCAGAAGATCACCTTCCAATGCTTGGAGAGCAATCAGAATGGCGCCAGGAGCAGAACTAACACATCCCCTTGCAAGTTTATTTAAAATGAATGCTCAGTGCCTCAGACGGGGGCTGCAGTATTAGCAGAATGAGGAATGTGAAGAGAATACTTTATTTTCATGACAAGGCAGGAGGCGATGCTGAGGCTGTTTGCCTTCCCACCCACACCAGCTGTTGGGAATCAAGCCCAGGTTGAGGGAAGGTGGGAGAAAAACAGAAGATGGGAGGAGCTGTTTGTGTTTTATAAGCCACAGAGAACGATGGAGAAAGGATGGAGGACAATGCCACACAGTGCCCCAGGAGAAGATTTTGAGCATGGTTCATGGTTTGTAGGAGAGAGTGAGGGGGGGGGAGGAAAGCAGTTGTCTATCCCACCCCATGTTTAACCCAATGAAGGGGCTCTTGGATCCAAGAGCTGGGACTTCTGCCTTATCCTCTAGTGTAAGAGGAGTTGTGAACCCTCTGAGGAAAGCGGGGAGCAGGCTTGGGGGAGCTTGCCCACTTTTTTGGGAAGATGTTTACATGCCACCCTTCCTTCAGAGACCACGGGGCAGTTTAAAATAACAATTAAACAGTAAAATTAGAAATCTATCCCCAAACACAGAGGAAAATAAGGAAGGCAAGGATATGTGGTGTGCTCAGATTTGGAAGGCGGCTCTCGTAGAAAAGTTGACAGCGAACCTTAGATTAGTAAACACACAAAAGAAAACGGACATATTCCACGCCTCTCGGGAATGATTTTATCATTTGCACAGAGCACCAAGTAGCCCAATTTCCTCCATCGGCATACACCTGTCTATGGCTGAATTGAAGAAGGATTGGAGATTTTGAGACATCAACTGTAAGGGAACCAGAGGAAGGTTAATTTTCAACCCCACCAACAACAACAGCAACAACCCATCACTATTATCTTTACAGTGGTACCTCGGGTTACAGACGCTTCAGGTTACAGATTCCGCTAACCCAGAAGTAGTACCTCGGGTTAAGAACTTTGCTTCAGGATGAGAACAGAAATTGCACAGCGGCAGCGGGAGGCCCTATTAGCTAAAGTGGTACCTCAGGTTAAGAACAGTTTCAGGTTAAGAACGGACCTCCGGAATGAATTAAGTTCTTAACCAGAGGTACCACTGTATTCTTAATATTATAACTTTATAATCACAATTTCAAAGCATTTCAAATATGTATATTTTCAATAATCTTCAATCCGACCAAAAGTTCAAACAACTTTAGATGAGGCAGTGAAATGAAGAAGACCAAGTCTATTTAATATTTTTTTTATTTGCCTGGCTGTAAATGTTAATTTTTATGTGAGTTCTCTCTTTCTGTTAAACGAAATACTATGAGCAGAAGGGAAAGCTTAAACAGGTGTGCTATTCTTCCCCTCTTTTTCCTTTCTTTCTTTTTGTTACTTTTTCTTCTTCTTGATTTAGGTACAAGTTATGCAAAATGGTAGTTTATGTTGAGTTAACTTTGCTGCTGAATCTACAGATTAAAAAATCTGCAATATGCCCAACTTGATGTTTACTCAATCCATTCATTTATAAAAAAATAAACAGTGAAATTATATATCTATCCCAAACTATAGAGGATAATAAGGAAGACAAAGGACCATGGTGAGAATGATGAGGTTTTGTGAAGAAGCAGAGTCTTCCCTTGACTTCAGAAGGATAAAGGCAGGCAAAGGCAAGGAAGACAAAGAGGAGCAATATGGTCAGAATCTCATGCGAGATAAATCAAAGGGTCAATGTGCTCAAGACAGAAACAAGTGGAGCGAGATGAGAAACAGCAAGAAAATATCGCAGAAATCAATAAGGGATAAAATGAAAACCCGAGCCAAAGTTTTTGCAGACTTGATAGGAAGAAACAGATGGATCTGTGCCGTGTTGGAGAGATGAACATGACAAGACTTCACTGAAGAATTAATACAACGGAAACATGAAAAGGGATGAATCAAAGGAAAAGAGCAAAGCGATGGGCTTGAGGAGAAGCTTGGAGAGCAACACGATTAAAAGAGAATACAAAGAGTGAAGAAATGAGGGGAACCTTTACCATGAGGAAAGAAACATTTGGGGCTTTTTGGTTTAGAAAGAAAGGGGGGGGAGTAAAAGAGGACTTGACTGAGGTATATTGCCCAGACAGGGGCATTTTGTGGCTCACAAGAGCAGTGAAGTAACTGAGGCAGGACGCCATATCCAAGACCGTGTTGATTGGAAGCCCCTCTGTTCCCCTCAGATGGTCCCAAGTCTTCCATCCTGTCAAAACACCCAGAAAACAAGAACCACCCCCTCAAAAAAAATGCCTCTTCAATTTTGGGCCCAAGCAGCTCAAAACAAAAATTAATAACCCAAGTATGCCAATAATACTGCCTCCTAGAAAAGACATCTGAGGGAGTGGCCCTTGCCATTGTGCTGCCATCTCCCCACAAGTGGCTTTCTTCAAATGAACAGCTTCCCTTTGGTGCCATCTCCTTTAGAAACAAATGCAGTTGCCTCAGCTCTCTTGGAAGTTGAACACCCTCTCAGAAGCTCTGGCTTTCTTGGCTACAACCTCCCCTCCAGTCAAGATCTAGGCTTACCCAATGCCTAACCGCCTTACAAAATTGCAAGGATTGCTACAAGGTAGGCGAAAACCAGATGGCCAGCGCCAGTTGGCCAAATGGAGAAAAATCCTGCCCGGCCCCAAATATGGCAGCCGACTTCGTCCATAGCAAGGTCATAGCACAAGTAAAAGCAGTCAAAATTAAGGGAGGGAGGGTGGGAGATCTGATGAAAAAGACATAGGAAGGGTGCCAGGCAGGACGCAATTTAATCATCCGTGGAAGTGGGCCCAAGCATCCCTATTGGTTGGTTGGTTGGTTGGTTGGTTGGTTGGTTGGTTGGTTGGGCCTGCTATCTGAGCAATGTCTGGCCAAAGTCTCCCAGTATTGGCCAGTTTGGCCGACAGCCAGACAATCTGGCCTGCCATTTGTTGGGTCACTTGCATGGTCTGAGGACTGACCACAACACCACCCACTGAGGAAGGTGAGCGGACTTCTTGAAGTGAATTGTGGCAGTCAGGTGGGTATATCTGCTGGTGTTCTCCTCAGCAGTAGGAAATGCAGCAACAGGGCCCAGCTAGAGTAAAACAGGCACAGCTGTTCTGCAGTTGTCCCAGCGGTTGTGTTCGTTCCTACTGCTGGTGTCCTTCACTGTTGCACCATTTGATGTTGTTACAGAAAGGCTAGCTCACAATTCCTTAAAACAGGGGTGGAGAACCTGTGGCCCTGTCAGGGGATGATTGGTGAGTGCTAGAAGAGATAAGAGTCCGGGAATCCAGCCATATTTACAAGATTTATTGGTTTCTTGCTGCTATTTACATGGAGCTCTGAGAGTGCATCTGCATCATGGAGTGTCAGTTGCAGAGACTGACGAAGCTTTCGCTTTCTTCCAGCATAACCACTTCCGGAACCCTCCCCCTTTCCTTCCTCTATTATGAGAGTGGCTGGGCCCCGGAAGCTGCTCCCCCCTCTCTGATTCATTGCTTCCTGACAGCCCTTCGTCCCCCTCCTCATCTGAGGAAGTACAACTGCTAAGTATCGGAGGTTTATCTCTGTAGGTCCCCATTCTCTCCCCCTTCTCTGCCTCCAATTCCCTGACAGGCCCTCCCTGATGTTATTGGACTTTCTCACTGACCATTGACCATGCTGGCTGGGGCTGATGGGAGTTGGAGTCCAGCCACATCTGGAAGGCCACAGCTTCCCTGTCCCTGTCTTAGCACCTTAGATTCAGCCATGAGAGTTCTTGGTATTTTTCATGGAGTTGTGATTAATTTCCAAGACAAGGACTAAAAGAAGATGGAACACCATACTTTTAAAGCACATTCAACACACCTTTAAAGCACATGACTTCTCAAAAGAATCCTGGGAATTGTAGATTCCCTCTCGCAGAGCAGCAAACTACAGTCCCCAGGATTATTTAGGGCAAAACTCCATCTTTTGGGCATTCAACTCAAGAAAAGAACAGGCATCCATGTTGAAACAGCAGAAGTACAATCAGAATAAAAAGAACAAAGGATGAAAGAGAGGAGGCAGTAAGATAAATCTGGATGTCATGTACATAGCAGTGATGTTGAAGATAAAGTGAAGGAACAGAATCTGAACACGATTATAAGACTTTAAAGGGGCTGAAACACAGTGCAATGGCAGCTGATAAGGAAAACTAGGAATGTCAACATCCATTAACGTAAATTTTTAAAGAGTTAACACAAGTTAAGAATGAAACAAGAACAGGACAGTACTATTTTTTAAAAAACACACCCAAAGTGTGAAGATAAATAGGGGATAAGAGAGAAATCAACTAGGTCAAAAACAGGAAAGATAATGATTTTACAAGAAGAACCTTAGAAATCTTGCCAAAGGCCGTTTCAGGGGGTATAAGGAGCTAAACAAAGAGTTTCATTACAGAAATGAAAGACTCTGCAAAGTTCAAGAAGTTTAGATGAAAAACATAAATGCTAAAGGACAATCAATTAGCAAGAACAGAAGGGCCAAGAGTTGGCTTCTTAAGAATGGGTGAGATCACAGTTTGCTTAAAATTAGAAGTGGGAGTACCAGAAAGAAGGAGAAAGGTTGAAAAATGTAGGAAGTGTAGATAAAAAACAGCAAGAGCTCCAGAATATAGGAAATAATTGGGTAAAGGATCAAATTGGGGGGAGTATAATGGGCTTTATCAAGGAAAAAGAAAACATTGCCTGTAATAATGGTGTGTGTGGCTGAATGAATGAGAAATAACTAAGTAGTTAAAGGTGAGGAACTCCCTCCAGCTGTCCCTATTTCAATGGGACATTCCAGGAATTTCAGAACTCATCCCGGCTTCTGATTTGATCCTGGAATGTCCCGGGGACTCATCTTTTGGTGCCGTGTTCTCGCATCCCGATTTTCATCAGGGGGATGTTGGAGGGTAGGGGACTATCCATAAGAAAGAGGTGAAGAAACATCAAATGGATGAAGAGAAAGATGGATGAAAAGAAAGCAGGAAGTGGGGAACCTTTATTAACCCAAGGGCTCCAGGGTTCGGCAGGGCCAGAGGCAAAGGTTGGTGAAGCAATGGATGGCTTGCTTACCTCTGTGCCACACAAAAGCCAAAGGTTTCTACAGTCACATGTATCTTGCAAAGCAAAAGGCCGCAGACCATTTTGGTTGAGGCCTCAACCCTTCATCCCTCTTGCCAGATCCTGCAAAATGATTCAGTCTCATGAGATCTCATGATAGCCTAACAGGGAAGCAGAACTCTTCCCTCCTCACTGCTCTTTGCGCCACATGCCCACACCCTCCAATATTTCTCTTATGAAAATAGGGATGTCCTATTCCATTATTATTATTATTATTATTATTATTATTATTATTACAGTGGTACCTCGGGTTACAAACACTTCGGGTTACAAACTCTGCTAACCCGGAAGTAGTTGCTCTGGGTTGCAAACTTTGCCCCAGAATGAGAATGGAAATGCTCGAGTAGCTTTAAGAGTCTCTGGCGGCGCGGCGGCAGCGGAAGGCCCCGTTAGTGAAAGCACACCTCAGGTTAAGAACAGTTTCAGGTTAAGAACGGACCTCCAGAACAAATTAAGTTCGTAACCCGAGGTACCACTGTATTATCACTATACCCTGCCCATCTAACTGGGTTGCCCCAGCCACTCTGGGCAGCTTCCAACATATATCCAAGCATTATAAACTTCCCTATCCAATGCTGTCTTCAGATGTCTTGTAAAGGTTGCATAGTTAGTTATCTTCTTGGCTCGGGGAAGGGGGCAGTGTGGTGTAGTGGTTAAGAGTGGTAGACTCGTAATCTGGTGAACCGGGTTCGTGTCTCCACTCCTCCACATGCAGCTGCTGGGTGACCTTGGGCCAGTCACACTTCTTTGAAGTCTCTCAGCCCCACTCACCTCACAGAGTGTTTGTTGTGGGGGAGGAAGGGAAAAGGAGAATGTTAGCCGCTTTGAGACTCCTTAGGGTAGTGATAAAGCGGGATATCAAATCCAAACTACTACTACTACTCTTCTTCTTCTTCTCCTTCTCCTCCTCCTCCTTCTTCTTTGCCTCATAACTCCATACCCTCCAACATTTCTCTGTTGAAAATAAGTACGTCCTATCATACCCTCCAACATTTCTCTAATGAAATAGGAACGTCCTAAGGAAAAGCAGGACATTCTGGGATCAAATCAGAAACCAGGACAGCTTCAGTAAATCCAGGACTGTCCCTGAAAAATAGGGGCCCCTGAGCAAAGGAAGCTTCTGTGTAGTGTGCCTGGAACAAGGCTTATTTTCTGGTTCTCAGTGTCTATCTTTTTCTTTTTCGTACTGTTTTATTGTTTAACTACGTCAGCAGCAAAGCCACTTGGACATTAGGGGGCATACCAATAAATAAATAAATAGAAATAATAATTTCCATACATTCTCAGTGGTTCGCTTGGGATTTCAGGCACAACCTCAAGCAACCAACTTGGAGAAGTTTAATTCTCTCTCTCTCTCTCTCTCTCCACTGGCGTCTTGTTCCAAATAACTTGTTTTTGTTTCCATGTGAAGAGAGGCAAGGAAGACAGGGAGGAGGCAGGAGCTGTCACCCGCCTTTATGCTCAGTCACATTCACACTTCTCTCATTCTGATCAATCTGGCAGTTCTGCGGCAGGCCGGGGGAGGGGGCAAGAGAAAGCCCAAATAACAGTATTGCATCGGGTGGGGTGGGGGGGGAGCAAAACGAAACACAAAACAACATTACGGAGTGCACCAGCTGTGAAGGAGAAGAACAACAGGAGAGACGAGGGGAAGATTGATGAGGGAAGCCACGTTGAACTTAACGGCGTGTGGATTGGTCTCGTGCTGTATGGTTAGCTAATGGTTGTAGCCTGTGGCATTGGTCTTTGGCTGGTGGGTCTGGACCCACAGGTGGGTCGCATCCTGACCTGAGCTGGGTTGCATCAGCAACAGCGGGTTGTCTCCAACTAAATGTTTGCTCAGGCTCCATCTGCACCATATCATTAAGGCGGGATAAATCCACTTTAAACAGACATGGCTTTGTCCAAACAATCCTGCAACTGTAGTTTGTTAAGAGTGCTGAGATTAGTTAAAGGTAAAGGGACCCCTGACCATTAGGTCCAGTCGCGGACGACTCTGGGGTTGTGGCGCTCATCTCACTCTATAGGCCGAGGGAGCCAGCGTTTGTCCGCAGACAGCTTCCAGGTCATGTGACCAGCATGACTAAGCCGCTTCTGGCGAACCAGAGCAGCGCACAGAAACGCCGTTTACCTTCCCACCGGAGTGGTACCTATTTCTCTTCTTGCACTTGATGTGCTTTCGAAGTGCTAGGTTGGCAGGAGCTGGGATTGATAAACAGGAGCTCACCCCATTGTGGGGATTCAAACCGCCGACTTTCTGATTGGCAAGCCCCAGGCTCCCAGCACTGCAATTCTCAGAATTCCCTCTTCCAATAGAACTCTCTATGTAAGGCGATCCAAGAGGGCTCTATCCCAGACACATCAAACCAAGGTCTCCATATATTTGCACTTATATGCATACTTTAATGTAATATATGCTTATCCCCCCCCCCCACACACACACATTACTTGGCTGGAAAACTGCACTGCAAAATTCAGAGAAATGAGAATTTTAAAGGGTGGTTGTGTATAAGTTCTGACATTGCTTCAGAAAGTGTGAATTAGGCAAGTTTGCCTTTCAGTGCAACCCGCATCAAGTTTAACCCCCAATCCTAGTTGGGGAGCATTTGCTAATGCACTAGTCATTTTCCAACATATTACGCTTCAGTTAGATGGGGAAGGGTTGTGCCTCATCTGCCTCACATGCAATAGGGTCCCAGGTTCAATCCCCGCCATCTCCAGTTAGATCTGGGAGAGACCCCCCCCCCCCGGCTACAACCCCAGAGAGCTGGTCTTCAACTGGTCCAGACCCAAGGCCCACCTCTGACTCCCAACCTGCAACGTAGGACCCATTTTCACATATTCACTTAATAATTTATACTTAATAGTTTGTATTGAATAGTGCCAATGTGGCACATCATTAATCCTTGGGTGGCAATTCACAGAGCAATAGACATAGTCTTACCTTGGCATTGATGCAAGTTATTTTTACAGGTGTCCTTAGTCACAAGCATGAGAAGCTATTGAAAATCAGTGGGGGGGTTTTAAAAAATGACAAACACTGGGCAACCTCTGCATTCTGGCCCCCACAGTGGTATAGTGTGGGGGGCCCACAGGGGCAGTTATCCCAAGTGCAGAATTGTTAGGGATACAAAATTTCAATACCCAGCGCTGCCTCAATACAGCTGTGCACTTCCTTCGCTGGGCTCCATTAAAAACAGCTTCTCCGTGCGAACCAGGAAGTGATCTCTCCAGTCTATGGAATGAGTCTTCTATTCTTATCTCTGTGGCTGTGATCTCCTGGGTGACTCAGACACTCTTAAGCAGTTGAATGCACATGCGTACTCCGTCCATTTCCCTCCCACCTGCCCACCCTGCTCTGTGTGGACCTGGGTACTGGCAACCCACGCTACATCACTGGGTCCCCAGCATACTTCCATTCTGGGAGAGTTATGGAGAACCAGAGACACGGACTAGATAGAAAGTGTCCCTGCTCCCTAGAGAGCCCCCTCACTACAGGCACTGCCTTAGAAAGGTGGGTCAGAAATATATTTCTCCTTGGACTCAGCTATACAGCTGCAAATAAAATGCTTTAAATGTGTTGTAAAGTGCAATACACATGTGCGACACTAGATGGCAACAGTGAGCTAGGCCGAATTCAACGTATTTTTCAAAACGTTTCTTGAAAAAAAGCATTTTCACAGCCCTTTTTAATGTGTGTAGACTCCATTCTTGTAAAAGGCTCTTGCCTTTCTCCTGCCATTTTGCAGCACTCTCTTGTCAGAAGACTGTGCTCCTTTGGTTTGGTCAGCCTTTAGCTGGAGTACGGCATAACAGCGAAAACAGCTTTGCACTAGCCCCACTGGCAGAGGAAGAGGAGTGCGGGGGGAGCGCACTGCCCCCGGCAGCGCGATCCCAGTGGGGTGCTATCGCTGCTGCCCCCCACCTGTACTTGGTGTCACGCCCCCTCAGGTGGCACGCCATGCCCCCAGGGCGCATGCCACACCCCTGCGGGCGGTGCGCCATGCCCCTGGGATGCGTGCCAGCCCCACCCCGCCTGCTCTCCGCCCCCCAGTGCTGGAGCATGAAGCTCCACCACTGACTGGCCCACCTGGGATGACCTCACACCCCACCTGTGCTGTAGACAATATTGAGTTAGGATGACCCATGGTCTGTCACTGTATAAAGCAGGTTCCTATCTCTCCTTCCTTCTGTTGGAGGCCAATCCAGCCATAGGCCAACCCTACCTTTCTACCTTACAAATGTGCCCCCCCCCAGCATACCCTTGAGCCCAGATTAGCACAAATCAGGCTGGCTAACCAGATCTTGTGTTGCCCATCTGCTCAGAGGCAACCCACAATAATAAATCCAGAGGAGCCCAGCACAGCTGGTGTCTGTAACCGATACAGCCAGGCAGGGTGAGGAGGGGTAGCCGGATGGGGGGGGGGGGCAGTGGCTCAGCTCAACTTCCCAAGACGGTGTGAAGATGAATGAACATGTGAAGAGCCCTTTGAAAATAGAAAAGTGCTAAGTGTTATTAAGAGAAATCAAACCTGACCAAAAAGAGCAGCCCACGCATAATTTCTTTGAAAGCTGACAAAGCAATAGCTGTCACGGTCAGCACATAATATGACAAACAATTCCACCATATTAAAAAAAAAAAAGTCTGGAGAGCTGTACATTTTCTAGCTGTGAAGTTTTATTAAACCCGTTGTGTTTTTTTCCCTTCCTTCCTCCCACTCGCCGGCCCCTCCCCGCCACTCTCGCTTTTGAACTGTCACTTCTACTTAAAACCTTTTCAGTTTAGTTGAGTTTCCCCTCCCCCCACCACCACAACGGCTTCTGCTCCCCCCCTTCCCCTGCTGCAGATTTCATAGGAAGGCTGAAAAGCCTTTGGTGATTCATCGGTACTTTTAACTAACCACAGGAACATGGGAAACTGCCTTACACTGACTCAGACGGCTGGTCCATTGAGCTCAGCATTGTCTCGGCTGACTGGCAGGGGCTCCCGAGGGATTCAGATGGGGTCACCCCCTCAACCCCCCCCAACCCCACCTCAGAGGTGCTGTCTATTGAGCCCTGGGCATAGGTGTAGCTAGGGATGGGGGCGGGAGCAGCTGCCCTCCCCGTAAATCAAGTTAATAAATAAAAATACTTCACTAAAAGTATAAATAATCAGAATATTTGAAATTGAAATGCTCGCTGAGGTCACTTGGATGAAGTTGTGGTGCTCTAGCAACACAACTGGCAATCCGACTGAACGATAGCTGTGGCTTCCACAAACTGACCAATCGCGTCGCAGGTAGCTTGGTCCTTCTGCCGCCCACTCCACCCCCAACATAAATCCTGTGTGTGCCCGTGGCCTGGGACCATCTAGATCAGTGGTTCTCAACCTGTGGGTCCCCAAATGTTGTTGGACTACAACTCCCATCATCCCTGAGCTCTGGTCTTGCTAGCTAGGGGTGATGGGAGTTGTAGTTCAACAACATCTGGGGACCCACAGGTTGAGAAAGGCTGTTCTAGATGGAAATATTGCTCCAGATATTATATTGCTCAGCTACAGTCCTTCCTGCAAACATAGGATGCTGCTTTATGCTGGATCAGACCCTTGGTCCATCTAGCTCAGCATCGTCTCTGCCGATTGGGGATTTGGTTGGGCATCTCTCTCAGCCCTTCCTGGAGATGCCAGCGATCGAACCTGAGACCTTGTATGTGCAAAGTGGATTCTCCACCGTTGAGCTCTGGCTCTTCTCCCAAGACACAGAAGCTGCCTCACACTGAGTCAGACCCTTCGCCTATCTGATTCAGCATTGTCTCTGCTGACTGGCAGGGGCTGGCCAGGGTTTCAAGCTGGGAGTCTCATGCCAGGGATTGAAGCTAGGAACCTGCATTTTGCAGGCCCTGTGGTGGCTGCTTCCCAAATCTCCAAATGTGTTGGCAGATCTTTGCCTATCGCTAAGATATCGTATAGGTCAGGGTTCCTACACTGTGTGTAAAAATACAATTACATGTGACTCCCCACTTATGTGGGGGTTAGGTGTTGGGAAAAAGCACCAATGCAAAAGCCAGCTGCAAGTGGCTGGAATGCAAAACAGGATGTTGTTGTCTCGAACTGTACTGTTGGGAAAAAGGAGGAGTCTATTCTCTGTACTGAGCACCGGATGTTAGCTCAGAGGGTCATATGACCTGTGCTGGAAGTACAGGGGCGGAGTTGTGACTCTTCTGCTGGAGTCTGAAGGGTGCAGTCACGTTTCTATGTACTGCTGAATGACAGGAATAAAAGACATGTAAATAGGACTCTTGTCTGTCTCATTTCCCCTCCCTGGGGGGGGGGGAGCAGGGAGAGAGTAGTAGCAGAGGGTGTGTTCTTCTCTGACGGGGAGAATCGCCGATTTACGACCTTGCCTGCCGGGAGACGCAGACGGAAAGGTCATCAAGTATCTCACTCAGTTTGCCCGGGGGAGGCTAGTTTACCTCTGACTGTGAGCTGAGATACTGACATTAGGCTCCCAGGTACTGCACATATATGTGAATTCACATATAGTGGGGAGCACCATCTCAAAAGCTTCTAAGCACCCTCTCAACCTGTAGAAACCCTTGGAAAAAACAGCAGCACTTACCTGACTGGCAGGAATGGTGGCAATCGTGGCTCTCAGTCTTCCTCAGCAGCGGAGGACAACGTGTAAGCAATTACAAGGGGGTGTGTGCCAGTATCCCAAAGTGATGGGCTGTGGGTCAGACTGGGGTTGCAAAGGTTTGTGGGATTGCTAGCCATTTTCCTCACTCTTTTCGCACCGTTTTTGCAGTTTTTGTGCTCTTTTGGGGCCATCTTGGCAGCTCAAATCAAGTTATTTGTTTATTTCCACGTATATGTGGTTGCGCGTGAGTCAAATGAGCATCAGTGGAAAGTCGCCTGTTAAAATTAGACAGCCTCCAGCACAGTGCATTGCAATTGGTACAACAGGCAGGGAAAATCATTAAGTGGTCCACCAGCGCCACTGGCAACTTTCAAGTGGTCCATGGGGAGTTGGGGAAACTCTGGAGACCATTCATTTAGGTATTTAGTTGCGTTAAATATTCCCAGATATAGGAGAGGGTTTTCAGCGGCTGGGTTTGATGTGTCGCCATCAGCAGTTACAGAAGCGGGATTTACAAGGCTGCCTTGGCACTTGAGAGGCTGCGCTTGCAAAAGCGTCTCATCCAAAATGTTAGCCCATGCTCTCCTAAGCTGTAATTTTTATAGGGATGTAAGATTCCAATTTATCTCCCCGGTGCTTTCTCTTGGGAGACTTGGGTGAATTCTGCATTTCAATTTTAATGGCCCTAAGATTCCAGAAAATATAGCCAAGTACCTCGCCGTAGCCATGAAAACTAGGCCACAATTATTAAAGGGGAGGTGAGTAAAAATCACCAATATTTTTAGCCATTCATGATTGATCATGGATTTTGTTATAAAGCGGACCCGGAACTTATGCTCACTTTAAACACGTGATCACAACCGTATGCAGATGTGGAGGGGAAACAAACAAACAAACAAACAGAGAGTAGGGGAAACCTGCCGTTCCCTGCTCTACAGCTATATATTCCACCACCACCCAGGCATCCAGAGGGTTGTCCTTATTTACTGGGCCCTGGGGAGGTGACTTTGAATGATTTTGCCTTTGTGCACAGATGCCCCGAATCAATCCCTCACATTAGTGATGGGCCAACTGTACTCTTACTCTGGGTGGGTCCTTTTAAACTAGGATACTTGTCCATTTGCATAGGTCTGTTGCAAGTAGGAACAACGGGACATTGTTTGGAAAATTGTGTATGTTGGGCAAAGTTGCATACAAAAATGTGTGAATCAGGAGAAATGCTGAGATGCTGATGAATTTTCACAGGGACTTTTTTTAAAAAAAAAAAAAAAGCAAATTAACGTAGATATATGGAGAACTGAACCTATGACTGCAAAAATGAGAACCTGAAAGAAGTTGTCATCCACCCATCCCTAGCAGTGATATATGAGTTCTTGAATTCCAGACACCTGTTGTGGCATAATGGTTAGAGTAGTGGGCTACAGCTAATCATAGCTAAGTTCAATTCCCAGCCTAGCCATGAAACTGAGACACTGAGTGGCCTTCAACTTTGAGAGTTTTCTTCTTTACCAGTGCATAAGTGACCACCCTGTCTTTGGTCCTGACCAGTGGCTTGCCCCACAGTTCCTGGTTCAACTAAGGCTGTCCCCACAACCTAGCCCTCATACTGAGATAAATGTATGTAAAGAGCTTTGAACACTCACAGTTCTCTCTAGACTACACACATAGGCTTGCATCCAATATACCTGAAGGAGCATCTCCACCCCCATCGTTCAGCCCAGACACTGAGGTCCAGCTCCGAGGGCCTTCTGGTGGTTCCCTCGCTGCGAGAAGTGAGGTTACAGGGAACCAGGCAGAGGGCCTTCTTGGTAGTGACGACCGCCCTGTGGAACGCCCTCCCATCAGATGTCAAGGAAATAAGCAACTATCTGACTTTTAGAAGACATCTGAAGGCAACCCTGTTTAGGGAAGTTTTTAATGTTTGATGTTTTATTGTGTTTTTAATATTCTGTTGGGAGCCGCCCAGAGTGGCTGAGGAAACCCAGCCAGATGGATGGTGTATAAATAATAAATTATTATTATGATTACATTATCATATTAGTCCTACTCAGAGTAAACCCAGTGAAATTAACAGGTAAGACTAATTTAGGTTCATTAACTTCATTGGGTCTTCTTTGAGAACCAGTGTGGTGTAGTGGTTAGAGTGTTGGACTAAGACCTGGAAGATCAGGGTTCTCATCTCCACTTGACCATGAAGCTCATAACCTAACCTACCTCACAGGGTTGTTGCAAGGATAAATTGGAGGAGAACAATGTAAATCATCTTGAGCTTCCTGAAGGAGAGGTGAGATATAAATGTAATAATGAATGAAATGAATGGCGACCACCCAGAGTCATTGCATATTCGACTATGAGCTATCTTCTCACATGACCTATGTGTCACTGTTCCCTGTCACTAAAGTGGTGATGTGGGATTAGTTGGGCACCAGAGAACATTGGGTTATCACCAAAGCTGGTCTTATTCAAGGTATGTATATCCATTGAAATTAATGGGCATTACTAACTTGGGACCAATAATTTCAATGGATCCGCTCTCAGCGTACAACCCATTATATGCTTCAGTCCCACAATAGGCTTGTGGGGAGCTGTGGGGAATCAGTGGGGGTGGGGGGCTGCGCTGCAGAGAAGTTTTGTTTGATCATCTTCTGTTTTTCTCCATGCCTAATTTTTAATTGCTTTCCATTCATCAGTATTTTTGAACAAGGAAAATGATAAATGAGCCCGGGAGCTCAACAGAACAACAATTTCAAATGAACCTAAATCGCTCAGTTTGTATGCATGCAGTTTTGACACCTGTGGGGAGGCGGGGGGAGGGGGGGCGTTGTTGAAAAAATAATCCAATTTAATTTTCAGGTATGTCCATAAAATGTGCAAGCATTCTAATGGAAAAAGCATAATTAAAGTCAGCGGAAATATAAATGAGAAGATTGTGCTATGACTGGAATATTGTCTTGCGACAGAATGGTATATTACACAAACCAGATTATTAATTCATAGGTTTGGCATTTAAAAAATAATAATCTTCTAGAATATCAAAAAGAAGAAAGCTTCATTATTCCCATGCATAATTATTGGCTAAGCAAAAATGTGCTAATAACAGCAAACTCGGCATCCTAGGAATAAGTTTGGTACAGAAGGGAGGGTGGGCATCTTCATCATGAATGTCGCCAGAAGAAGCTGCTGGGGTGGAAAGTGGCAGGCGTGTCTGCAGAAAGAATCAACAAGAAGGGATACTGTCAGCTGCAGCAAAGTGAGATTAATAGGACGTGGAGCATGACACAAATCATCTCAGAGTGGGAGTTGATAACATGGGGGAAAGCCTTCCAGTGGTTTTCAACCAGTGTGTCGTAAAACCCTGGGGTATCTTGAATGATGGTCAGGAGTGCCTTGGGCAACACTGGCCTCTGTCCCTCTTTCTTTCCTTCCTTCCTTCCTTCCTTCCTTCCTTCCTTCCTTCCTTCCTTCCCTCCTCTGATGCCCTCTCACATCTCTGCCTCCCAAAGGCTTGCACACCTGTTTGTTGCAGCAGCCCTGGCTACAAGCTCCACAGGTGAATGGTGCCTCTGGGAGGTACCTTCTTTGGGGCGGTGAGGGGGGCAGCTCAGAGACCAGGGGCGGTGGCAGCAGCTGCTCAAAGGACTCCCAAGGAGCGGGGAGGGGAGAGGAGGCTGAGGAATCACTCCAGAAGGGAAGGTGTTTGAAAAAGGGAAGAGTCAGCGATCTCTGCAGGCAAGGGGTGACATAACTGGGATCCTGAGCCCCACTAATGCAGTAACAGCAAGTCAATTTCATACGTCTGTGTAGCTGTGTGTATTCATTCCTTCATTCATAAAGTCTTTACCCTGGCATTCGACACATACTTTTAGGGCCTGCCCTATTCTTTTGACGGTAAATTTGTTTTAAACTGATTTTAGGTTTCGATGTTTGAGGGTTTTTCCTACACTCAAGCAGTATGTGTGTGTGTGTGTGTGTGTGTGTGTGTGTGTGTGTGTGTGTATATATATATATATATATATATATATATATATATATATATATATGGTGGTTTTTTTTGAAATAAATAAATCATAGAATCATAGAGTTGGAAGAGACCACAAGGGCCATCGAGTCCAACCCCCTGCCAAGCAGGAAACACCATCAGAGCACTCCTGACATATGGTTGTCAAGCCTCTGCTTAAAGACCTCCAAAGTAGGAGACGCCACCACACTCCTTGGCAGCAAATTCCACTGTCGAACAGCTCTTACTGTCAGGAAGTTCTTCCTAATGTTTAGGTGGAATCTTCTTTCTTGTAGTTTGGATCCATTGCTCCGTGTCCGCTTCTCTGGAGCAGCAGAAAACAACCTTTCTCCCTCCTCTATGTGACATCCTTTTATATATTTGAACATGGCTATCATATCACCCCTTAACCTCCTCTTCTCCAGGCTAAACATGCCCAGCTCCCTTAGCTGTTCCTCATAAGGCATCGTTTCCAGGCCTTTCACCATTTTGGTTGCCCTCCTCTGGACACGTTCCAGTTTGTCAGTGTCCTTCTTGAACTGTGGTGCCCAGAACTGGACACAGTACTCCAGGTGAGGTCCGACCAGAGCAGAATACAGTGGCACTATTACTTCCCTTGATCTAGATTTACACATAAGCTAAACAAGCTATAAGTTTAGGGCCTCACTCTCTTGGGTGCCCCCCAAAAAATGTAAATGAAAAAAGAACTGGATGTACATTTCCAAAATGTAAGATAAAAAACAAATAAAATGAAACCTACACCATTTTAAGTTAGAGCTTAATAATTACTTCATTATTAATATAGTAAAGCTAAAGGGACCCCTGACCATTAGGTCCAGTGGTGGCTGACTCTGGGGTTGTGGCACTCATCTCGCTTTTATTGGCCTAGGGAGCCGGCATACAGCTTCCGGGTCATGTGGCCAGCATGACTAAGCCGCTTCTGGCGAACCAGAGCAGCACACAGAAACACTGTTTACCTTCCCTCCGGAGCGGTACCTATTTATCTCCTTGCACTTTGAGTGCTTTCGAACTGCTAGGCTGGCAGGAGCAGGGACTGAGCAATGGGAGCTCACCCCATCGCGGGGATTCGAACTGCCGACCTTCCGATTGGCAAGACCTAGGCTCTGTGGTTTAACCCACAGTGCTCCCCGCGTCCCTATATTATTAGTATACTCCTCCTTAATTGTATTTCAGTTCAACAATTACTTGGATAAAATACATATTTTGTTATGTGTAAATAAATGATATTGTATTTTTTATTGCTGTTATCTACCTTGGGGTTTTAGTGAATGGTTGTATAGAAATCAAAACAATGCTAATACTCATAATAATAGTAGTCGTAATTCCACCCTATTCCCAGCCCAATCTGTTGTTGTTGTTTTTTTAAAAAATCTGCATTAAAAAAATTAAACTCCTATTTTATCATAAAGCACATATTTAAATTTGCCTTTTATTTTAGTGCATGCACTTCCCAATGTATTTTACCCTAAAATCTGTCATTTTTTAAAAAAAATGCATTTTGGTACATTTTTTGAGCCATTTAATTGTATTGCAAGATTCAAAGGAGTGCGAAATCCCAAAGGATAATTTTGTTCCAGTTCAGGAGGTGCCAATTACGGTCAGTTTGCTTAACAAACAGAGACCAAAGGAAACTCTCTTCAATTCCTGATACCTGTATGAAAACTTTAAAGGAAGCAGGAGATGAAAATGAAGAGTGATTACTGCAAGCTGTGACAAACTGCACATATGCTGATTCTGGAATTAATTTAGGAATCTTCCTATTTGAATTGTTAATTCAGAAGGGAAGGGTGGGTGGGGAAAACTGGATCCAGGAACGGAACTCTAAAGGAATAGAACAAGGGGAAGATTTCATAAGACGAAGGCTCCATAAGGACACCAGAAATTGTCTTAAGCCAAATCAGACCATTCTTAAGGAAATGAGCCCTGAGTGCTCACTGGAAGGACAGATCCTGAAGCTGAGGCTCCAATACTTTGGCCACCTCATGAGAAGAGAAGACTCCCTGGAAAAGACCCTGATGTTGGGAAAGATGGAGGGCAGAAGGAGAAGGGGACGACAGAGGACGAGATGGTTGGATAGTGTTCTCGAAGATACCAGCATGAGTTTGACCAAACTGCGGGAGGCAGTGGAAGACAGAAGTGCCTGGCGTGCTCTGGTCCATGGGGTCATGAAGAGTTGGACATGACTAAACGACTAAACAACAACAACAAATCAGACCGTTAGTTCATCTAGCTCTGTATTGTCTATCTCTCTCGCTGGATTATCACCTTGTCATGGTGAGTGGTCTTGCATGTTCCTATAACCCTTGTGAGCGAAGCCATTTGTTTACAAAGCTATTGTACTACCAACCTTTACTGTATGCTTGTGAAACTTATAAACGCCATCTCCAACTCCTCAAAAGATTCTATCAACTGTGTCTCTGGAAAAAAATTACACATCACCTGGGAAGACAGGCGAACTAATGCCAGTGTACTGGAAGAAGCAAAGATCACCAGTGTCAAAGCAATGATTCTTCAACATCAACTTTGTTGGACTGGTCATGTTGTGCGGATACCTGATTATCGTCTTCCAAAGCAACTACTCTATTGCTAACTTAAAAATGGTAAGCGTAATGCTGGTGGTCAACAAAAGAGGTTCAAAGACTCTCTCGAGACAAATAAAAAAAAAATGTAGTATAAACATTGACAACTGGGAAACACTGACCTGTGAGTGTTCCAATTGGAGAACAGCCTTTACCAAAGGTTTCATGGGCTTTGAAGAGGCTAGAACTCAGGACGCATGGGAGAAACGTGCTAAGACAGGCATGTCCAAAGTCCATTTGGGGGTTCCTAATACGGCCCCCAGGCTGGTTTTATCCGGCCCCTGTGGCAGTTCATTTACTGGGGTCAAATCCTAAAAAAAACCTCAACAAGTTCAATCCTTTAAAAAGCTCAGCAACTTTGGCCGGCCCTCACACACGTTCATTTCATCAAATCTGGCCCTCTTTGAAAAAAGTTTGGACACCCCTGTGCTAAGAGGCAGGCACACTTGGTAAACCCTCACTGTGATCAACTCCCGCCTGGAAACCTATGTCCCCACTGTGGGAGGACATGTAGATCCAGAATTGGCCTCCACAGACACACTGACTATCAATGACTTCAGGATTTCAGACCTTCTCATCTCCACCTTGACATGCCAGGGATTGTCCAACTTTTAGTGATGTCTTTCACTGGGGTCCAAGAGGAGAAAGCACAACTCCTTGACAGGACATCTCAGCACCAGCAAAGACACCACAGATGCCCCTCTCCTGCCTCTCCGATTTTGCCTCTGAGTAGCTCTCAGCGTACGATGCCAGAAAAGAAATCATAAAGTACTGCTAGTCCTGAAAGAAAAGCTAGAAACGGACAAGCCAAGTGACTCATTCCATTTCTTAGTTCTCTGGCAAAAACAGAATGTGCTGAGGCAATCCATTCTGTCAAGCTTTGAAATGTTTCGAGAACATCACTTGTGGCTCAGAGAACAGGTAGGGGACCATAATTAGACACGTCCTCCTGTGTCATTTTGGGGATGGCCGGAGAGTATCTTTGGATATTAGAGGAGCAATGGCAGGGCGGAGATCTTTCATGTGAGATGGGAAATGGCATGAGTCTCTGCTCAATTTGACAGCTTGCATTGAAACAAATTTTGGAAGTCTCGGAGAGGTTTCTTTCATGGCTGTTTCTCTCCTGCAGCGTAAACGAGAAACCACAAAAACAGTTACTGAGAGAATAGTTGGGAAATACTTTTATTTATTTATTACACTTATATCTTCCAAGGATATCG
The DNA here is from genome assembly GCF_964188305.1 of Podarcis bocagei. Lineage (NCBI taxonomy): Eukaryota > Metazoa > Chordata > Lepidosauria > Squamata > Lacertidae > Podarcis > Podarcis bocagei. Next base: position 41,450,240 of record NC_138139.1, read on the forward strand.
AGGTGGCATACATGGTTCTTTTCCTCCCCATTTTAGCATCACAACAACCCTGAGAGGTTGGTTAGACAGAGAGACAGTGAGTGTCCCAAGGGCACTGAATGAATTCTATGGCTGAGTGGGGATTTGAACTCTGGTCACCCAGGACCTAGTCCAACACTCTAACCACTAGGCCATGCTGACTCACAGGTATTTCACATGCTATAATAGGGTGCCATGTGTCCTACTATACAGAGGACAGTCCTTTGTTTGAAGGCACCCTCTGTTTAAAGGGGGGGACTCTGGATCCCCCAGGGGCCAAAAGCAGCCCTCCAGTCCTCTCTATCTCAAAACTTTCCCCAGGCAACATCCTTCACTGGCTGCAAATTCTGCTGTTTCTTCACCCCTGGTCCACACTGACCAGAGGGGTGTCTGAGTGCATGTGGGAAATAGCCAACTGTACAGCCCGGGTGTAAATGGCTATGTGAACAATAAGAAATGGCAGCAGGTGGGTCCTTGAAGTTGCCCATCAGCAGTAAGCAGAGCTGGCTTGAAGGCTGACCCAAGGGTTGCATATGGAATAAGAGAAAATGCAGCCATAGGGAGCTTGCAAAGGCTTTAGTGAAGGAGGCAGGGCTGTGCAAATAACTCTGTGGAAACCCCGTTTGTGTGCATTGGAACCTGTGCAACCAGGCTGTGGGTGCAGGCTGAGCAAGGGGAAGAAGGGATGTGGAAGAATTCAGTTGTATAAGAACAGTTAAAGGCTTCTTTGCAGCTCATGGGAGGACACCCATCTTTCCTACTTTACAGAGGACAATCCCTTACCCGAAGGGCTGTCCTGTCCAGGTCTGGTTTCAAGGGAAAGAATCACAAGATGGGAGAGCAGAAAGAGCTTTGAAGCTGCCTGTATTGTATAGGACGGGTGGCAACCCTAATTGGCCTTGAGGTGGGTGTACAACTGCGGGTGGATCTCAGCAGGCAGCAAAAGGCTAAGCACAAACACACACACACACACAATCACACACACACATTATCTTCTGAGCAGTTTTCCTTTCCAGAGTGCCCATTTGTTTTACAAGGTGCAATTGGGAACTTCACTTTTCTATCATAAGGTATAATTCCACCCTTAGAGCCAGTCTGGGTACATATAAAGCGCAGCCCCTAAAGTGGTGAAGCCACTAACCGCTCACAATACAAATCCCACATGATTAATACTCCTACTATTCACTAAAAATTACTTGCAGACCAATTTGTTTCCTGAGGCACGCCCTGTATAATTACATTTCACTGAATTGCATCATCCACGGCTTTGCTTTTCAAATGAGAGGGGGGAAATGCCAAATTCTCAATTTAGCTTGGAAACTACTTTCTCCTTCCCTGAAAAACCTTGATCCTTAATCGCAGCTTTCGTGAACTGATGCTAGTTTGGGTTCTTCATGGCGGTGGAACACACATGTTCAAAAGAGCGTAAATCTTACATTCTGAGGATATGATCCAGCTCAGTTTAAACACCATTAAATGCTGCTGGTTTCAATAGGAGAGATGTAATTATGTGCTCGACCCATACAAAGAAGCACGGCTTCCGGTGCAATTCTGTGCCTGTCTACTCAGAAGTCCATTGAGTTCAGTTGGGCTTATTTCCAGGTAAATGGGTATAGGATGGCAGCTTTAAGCTTCCCTTTACTGAGATTATCTCCCAAATGAGTATTTCACTTGCTGATTTACTTCATTTATTAGTATTATGGAGCCACAGCCTCTGCCTCTATAAAGGGTGTTTATAAAACTTCATTCTGCCATTATAGTGAGAAATGATGGGGCCACGGGTGCTGTAGCTTATACTTAGAAAATGGCTCAACAACATAATTGGAAACTTTGCGACAAAGGAGAGGAAGGTTGAAGGGTAGTCAATGTCAAATTTGGGGGGGAAAGGATAAGGAATTCCTAACTTTGAACAAGTTAAACATTTGATTGGTGATTCTGGCATTTGGATAGGTACTGCACATTTTCTCCCCAAAGGTTTTGCTACGTTGGGCTTCAAGGGATTTCTCCACTTGTACTGCATCTTCTGGGTTTGTTTTGTTAGGTCAATGAGAACATTTAGGACTGTGCAGGATTTTTATTTCAGGTTTTCAAATCCAACCATGATCCTATGTACTGGAGATGTATGGGAAGAGTCAGAGGGAATGGCTCACCTGTGCCTACTAGGCACCCAGCAGGGGATTGGGCAACAAGTTTAAATGGACCTTTGATCTGGTTCATGAGGCCACTTGCTAGGTTTTTATGGCTAAGTAGAACCTCCAGGCTTAGGGGCAGTGTACCTTGGACATCCCTTGATGGGAAACAATCCTAGGAGGTGGGCTATTGCTTCATGCATAGGTTGCTGGATTCAGCAGGGCTCTTCTCCTGTAATGCTACAATATGTAAAGACAAGTTTGCCTATTATGGCCCTGGTCAGTGTTGGATTAGATGGCGTTCAGTTGTCCTCAAGGAAGAGATGTTTCCCCTTGCATGCAAGCATCTGCATCACATTAAAATATTGTTCCAACGAGAACACAGCTGGCTGCCAAACATTATAGGTGGATAGCAAAACATTTTCTGAAATGCAAAATTTCCAGGGCCTGGTTTATTTTTCCCTTCCACCTTGGGAGCCCCGAGAGGGGTAGACCTTGCTCACTTGCTGCCTTGCTCACTTGTGGCACTAACTGCAACAGTGCCTGTTTCCTCTGCTCTTCCAAGGGGCAGTCAGGACATGGCAACTCAGCTGTTTGGCAGGCAAAAACTCACCACTGTGCCGGATAGAGATGTCCAAAGGCACCATTTTCCATTCCGCTAAGTATTTGTCGCACGCAGCCTCGTTTCCGTTCTGCTGCATTTCATCTCCCACTGCATATTCATCTCGCCATCCACTGTGGCAAGATTACATAACTTATGCGATTTACATACTTAACTGCATAAATTGCACAAGCTACATTGTCGTTACATTATTCCACCGCTTTCATTTCAATGCAAAGGAAATGCAATGCAAATTACAGAGGAAGAGGGCTGAAATCAATTATATATTGCAAATTATATGGCTGGATAGGCTTGCAGAAATAAAAAGTTTTTAGCAGGCATCTGAAAAAGTATTTAGTAGGGTCCCTGCCTAATGTTAATCTTTATTATCGCACTCTCTCCCTTTGTCGTTGTGGGAGAGGGCTGTAACATTTTTATTGGTGTCGTCTTTGGCATAGGAATAAATACATGTGAGGGTTTTGATATTTTTATGTGTATTTTTTGTTTTGTTTTATAATGTAAATAAAAGGGTAAACAGGAGTCCGCTATTATTCTGTTCTCTCTCTCCTTTTTCCAGACATGATGTGCCAGAGCCAGTGTGGTGTAGTGGTTAAGAGCAGTAGACTCGTAATCTGGGGAACCGGGTTCGCGTCTCCGCTCCTCCACACGCAGCTGCTGAGTGACCTTGGGCTACTCACACTTCTCTGAAGTCTCTCAGCCCCACTCACCTCAGAGTGTTTGTTGTGGGGGAGGAAGGGAAAGGAGAATGTTAGCCGCTTTGAGACTCCTTCGGGTAGTGATAAAGCGGGATATCAAATCCAAACTCTTCTTCCTCTTCTTCTTCTTGCTGCTGATAATGCCAGTTGAGCCTAAAGATCCCTTGGTGCAGCAATCAAACTGCCTGGAGATTCCAAAACGTGCAGCCGAATCATGCAGTGTGTGTTTCCTGACTGTGCCAAGGAGGAGCTCTCATGGTTTAATGCTCCCCGCAGGAAGTAACATACTAAGTGAACCCCACCAAAGCTGTGAGGCCAAAGTTTCCCCTGGTGCAAATGGAAGGTTGTCTATTGGCTGGTGTCTATTGGGACTGGTTGGGTGGAAGGCAGGGAGACGAACAGTAGGTGGTGCCAGAGCCAACGATAGGCAGAGCCTACTCATTCTTGTTTTGTTCCCATCCTTCTCCTCTCTGAGTTCTGCCAGGGAAGCACTGAGACTATAGGAGAAGAAGGTGACAAACAGTGTCATCCCCTGGACTCATAAAGTTAGAAGGCAGGCTGGTGGGGACCGGCTAAGGTTGGTGGGGCAGTGCCACCCTTGTGTCCCATCCTCTGTTGGATTTTCTATCCTAAAGTTCATATGGGAGAGATGATTTTCATTGGGCCGATGGGGTGCAGGTTTAACCGTTCCTCCTTTTCCATGTGCCCTGACTCCAACCCTGATCTCTGCCTCAGGGCTGTTATTTGGAATAAAATAACTAGAAACATCCCATGCAATGGCTGGAGTGGCCAAGTGCCCACTGTCTGTAGGAATCCTCTGTTGGGAACATACCATACCTGAAACCCCGGAGAGCAGCTGCCAGTCAATGTAGACAATACTGAGCTGGAGGGCTTCCTGCGCTCATCCCAGCCCTTGGCACCTTGGCAGCAGACTGCAAATGCATGGGTGACATGGTCATAGTCTTCTCCAAGGTGGTGTGACTTACTGTATTTATATATAATTATATGAGAATCTACACCTATGAATTTAGGATGTGCATGTATATTTTTGTAAATCTTTGTCCTTTTTTTTTAGTGGTGCAATTCCTTCCTTCTTATGTAAAAATTGGGGTTTCGCTTTTGCTGCCCAACTCCCCATGGGACTCTGAGTCCCCTAACTCCATGATCAGAGAAAAATGGATGGAGGCTGGATCCAGTGGAAAACAAGGCAGATATTTATTTTTCTGTTGCAACAGAGTTCGCTACCCTCCTTCCAAGGAGGGAGAGAGCCTGAACAAAAGTGTGCAGGAACCTTTAAATGCTTTTGATATTGCCCAACCCTCTTAGCCAAAGACCACCCCCCAATCATCATCATACATACATCATAGGAGATGGTCTACAGCAGAAATCCTGTCTGCCAGGATACCTGATAATGGTCACCGATTGCATTACCTGGGCAGCCTGGCCGTTCTTTTGTGATGGTTCCTGAATCCAGGTCACAGGCCCACCATATTCATACAAGAATACACCCTTAATACAAGATTCGTAACCTAAAAGACAGTGGGAAGGCTTTCCCCATTTGTCTCCCTTACTGCAGAGGAATATTTGGGAGAGTCAAAATGGCTCCAGGATTGCTCTCCTGTACTATTTCAGACACATGGTTTATGTATATATTTAGATATGTGTGCATTTATGAATATTTATTCTATATTTGAGACCTTAGAATTCTTATAACACTCCTTCCTTCCTTCCTTCCTTCCTTCCTTCCTTCCTTCCTTCCTTCCCAATATCTAAGTGTCCAGCCCAGCAATCATCCATTTCACATCAAATCCAGTTTTCCCCTCGTTTAGCAATGTGGAGAAATCTCCCAGATTTTTACTGCTGAGGCAATTTCACCAACCTCCACTGTTCAGATGCTTTGCATGTCCTTTACGAAGACTGAAAACAGATGCCCTTGTAAAACTCTAGAAGTGCTTAAAGGGAGAAGAGAAGTTTCAAGATAGACCCATCTCCCTTAAGGGCTCTCAGCTAAATACTTGAAATCATCCGTGCTAGGCTTATCTGCTCCTCAGAGGTCACCTAGGATCTTAAACAGCATTTGCTTTTTAGATTTACCTGAAGTACTTGGGTTTTAAATGTGGACAGGGAATTAAAAAGAACAATCCAGATATTTTTTTTCTTTTAAGGCCATTGGTTTTTCTTTTTTTAAAGGAAAATTCACTGATAAAGTAAAGGCTTTTAAACCCCTGCATCTCTACTACTTGACTCTTAAACCGAGATGGAAAATTAGCAGATAATAGGGCTTGTTTTGCCAGTATGCTTGATAGGCTGCAGTCTTGCTGCTTGCGCAAGCAAAGGAAATAACCCCAAATTCCTTGGAAAGCCTGTGGTTGTGCATTACCCACAGTGGATAAATAAATACTACTTTGTTGTGTGTGCTGTTTAACAGGGTAGTTTAATAATTATTTATGCAGTGCAGAGGTGGGCAATATTTAGGACCTCACACAGACACGTACGTGTGAGCACACTCCTCTTTTTTCAGGAAAACCCAAAAGGTTTTTTTTGAAGGAAGAAGACCTCAATTTTTTGATTGACTTGCCAAAGATCCAGGACAACGCACCAGATGTACTGCAGTCCTAACTCTCACACACACAACGTTTAAAAAAAAAACTTCCCTATGCCTTCAGATGGCTTGAGGGTCAGATAACTCCATACCCTCCAACATTTCTCCATGAAAATAGGGCTCTCCTAAGGGAAACCGGACATTCTGGGATTAAATAAGAAACCGAGAGAGCTTCTGTAAATCCAGGACTGTCCCTGGAAAACAGGGTCACTTGGAGAGTCTGAGACATGCAAGAGGAAGAGAGAAGGTACACAATGAGATCTATGAAGTCTGCAATATCTCAAATACCACCTCTCCCAATATGAACCAATTCAAATCCTGCAATCATCATCTGATACCCTTCTGCATGTGCCTCTTCCTCAAGAGGTCTGGAGGGTGGCAACACAAGAACAGGCCTTTTTCTGCACTTTGTTGTTTAGTCGTTTAGTCGTGTCCGACTCTTCGTGACCCCATGGACCACAGCACGCCAGGTACTCCTGTCTTCCACTGCCTCCTGCAGTTGGGTGAAACTCATGTTGTGTGCTGGCCCCGGGGGGGAAAGGTACTAATACCGTAGCCGAAGTTCAGTCCAGAGTCACTAGCAGGGTAGACGAACACTGGATGAGACGCGAGGTCCGAAACAGGGAGCCAGGCAGGGGAACAGGAACGCTGGAAGGGCAGCAGCAGGAAGCCAGGCGGGGAACAGGAACACGGGTAGGTCCGCAGCGGGCAGCTGGGCGAGGAACAGGAACACCGGAGAGTAGTAGCAGGAAGCCGGGCGAGGAACAGGAACACCGGAGAGTCAGGAGCAGGAAGCCGGGCGAGGAACAGGCACACTGGGAGTGCAGATCTAGGTCTGGGTAAAGCAGGTACTCCACAACGACGTTGCTCCCGCAACCTGGGACCGGGCTGCCTGACCTTTATCTTCTTCTAAGGCCGGGGGCGGTCCCGGCCCCCAGGAGCCCCGCCTCTCCTGGCCTTAAGGCGAGCACCCCTCCTGGGAGAGACCAGTTCCCTTCGCCTCTCTGCCCTAAGCCTCTGCAGTTCAGGAGAGGCCGAAGGGTTACTGAGCCCCGGGGGAGGCTCACCTGTAGCCACTGAGTCCTCCAGCACTTCTGGGGCCAGAATGGTCTCACCTGGTGCCTGCCCCTGAGGATCTGGCACAGGTGCAGGCTCCTCAGCATCTAGGAATCCCAGGCCATCACATGTTGGTAGCTTCGAGAACACTGTCCAACCATCTCATCCTCTGTCGTCCCCTTCTCCTTGTGCCCTCCATCTTTCCCAACATCAGGGTATTTTCCAGGGAGTCTTCTCTTCTCATGAGGTGGCCAAAGTATTGGAGCCTCAGCTTCAGGATCTGTCCTTCCAATGAGCACTCAGGGCTGATTTCCTTAAGAACTGAAAGGTTTGATCTTCTTGCAGTCCATGGGACTCTCAAGAGTCTCCTCCAACACATTAATTCAAAAGCATCAATTCTTCGGTGATCAGCCTTCTTTATGGTCCAGCTCTCACTTCCATACATCACTACTGGGAAAACCATAGCTTTAACTATACGGACCTCTCTGCACTAGCAACCCACTTTTGGAGTCCTCTCCCCAGGGAGGCTTGCCTGGCGCACCTTCATTAACAAAACATTCCTTTCCACCCAGGCCTTTGGCTAATTAAACAATATTTGGTCTTCTAAATAGTATATTCCTGCCCATATAGCAGTTCAAAACACGTCAAAGTGCAAGTAGATAAATAGGTACCACTCTGGCGGGAAGGTAAACGGCGTTTCCATGCGCTGCTCTGGTTTGCCAGAAGTGGCCTAGTCATGCTGGCCACATGACCCAGAAGCTGTACACTGACTCTCTCGGCCAATAAAGCAAGATGAGCTCTGCAACCCCAGAGTCGGCCATGACTGGACCTAATGGTCAGGGGTCCCTTTAACTTTACCTTTAAATTGTATATGTTTAGAGGAGTATTCATCGAATCCTAGAATCGTAGAGCAGGAAGGGACCCAAAGGTCATCTAGTCCAACCCCCTGCAATGCAGGAATCTCAGCTAAAGCATCCATGACAGATGGCCATCCAACCTCTGCTTAAAAACCCCCAAGGAGGAGAGTTAAAGCCCTGCCCTGAGTTTCTGCAGAGATGGCTTCTGGGATCTTTGGAAGTTGCAGGAGAAGCCACCCAGCAGAACTGAGAATTAAGGGATATGATGGTTGCTTAAGTTACCTCCATCACCTTAACTATGAGTGAAGGAAGTTGAGGTATAAATAAATAAATCTACTTGTCATAGGAAGAGCACTCTGGACTGAGATCTCTCTTCTTATCACCAACTGCATTTCGTCCATAGCATCTGGTTCTCATTTGGGTCAGCTTCTCTGTCCAGATTGTTAGCAAACTAATGCCATACACCAATACAGAAGCTTGTTCCAAATTCTCCTTGGCTTCACTGGAGAGTTCTTAAGTACTTGACTCCAAGGGTGCTGTTCAGTCCAAGAAGCCCAGCCCTAATTTGAGGCATGGAAAAACTCAGAATGTGTAATGTCCTGTGATCAGACTAATGGCTTTAGTGCTGTGTTGAACCTGCCTGCCAATTTCTCAAAAAGAGATTTCCCCCCATGAAAGAGGTTTCAGTTTTTCTGTCTCCTTCATTTCACTGCTTAAGTGAGTACAAGGTTGAGCTTGTCTTATCATTGCGAGGTAGCTCCCAAGGGAAGGCATTACCTCATGAAACCTTCCCTCACATTTTAACTGAAGCACAGGAAGCCAAGGAGGCTGGCTTAGAGGTCACCGACACACTGCCCTCAGGAGGCACCAATGTGTCTGGCAGTACTTCCTAAGGTGCCCCCTAAAGATCTTGGTTTTAAAAAAATCCCCTCAAAAATTCACAGTGCACAAGAGACAGTTTGCATTTCCTGCTCAGTTCCTGTTTGCTCTGGCTCAGCCTCTTGTCCATTGAGCATGCCCCTTAATCATGTCCACATTTCATTGCATGACAGGGTTGGGCACGAAAAGAGGGAAAGTGCCAAGAGTGTCTCGGTGACTGAGCATGGTGGCAACTGATATAGGTGTCTTTTTCATTTTCTGTCCCTCTTTTTCTGTTCTTTTCGATGTGGCTGCCATTTTGTGTTCAGCCACTCACCAGTGTCAGCCATTTTGTGTACTTCCAAACAGGCCCATCCAGAGCTTAGCCCACCAAGGCCCAGGGCAAATGTACTCAGCTGCCCCCTCCATCTGCATGAGCCTGCTTCCACACACTTACCCATCACCAGCTGCCATTTTGTGTTGTGCCCCAGACCCTGCAGCAGCCATTTGTGACTGGCACCATTGGCGCTTTTTGAAAAAATTCAGATGCGCCTACCGGTTTTCAAAGGGCATTTCCTGGATGCCTCCTTAATTGATGGAGAATGTTTGGGGTGAGGGAACAGAAGAAATCCAACCTAAATCATATGGACAGAAATGTGATGTCTTTTGACTAAGTAATTCACCAAACAAGAGCATGAGTTTCTCCACAGTCAGTGGGTAAGAGAAGAATAATGTGTCTGGACTTAGCATAAATCGCTTTTGTTCAAAACAGGATCATATTTCTTCCCTGTCAGAATCCAAACTTCAATATTTCCACTACAAAACATTACATGTCACTTCCTTCTTGGTTACAATGTCAAAATAAAATAATTTCATGCATGATGAAGAAATCTCACTGCTGTATTCTGCTCTGTGAGAAACTATCATGACGAGGTTTAAGAATGAGTCAAGTACAAAAAGACGAGGCGGCTTTTTATTATTACTGCAGTTCACCTCCACTAAATTTACCTGATGGAAACAACCAGTTATGAAAAACGCTTAATCTAGACATGCTTTTTCTTTTAAAAAGGGGGGTGGGGTGGAGGGAGGGACATGATAGAGGTGCAAAAGATAATGTGTGGAATGAAGAAAGTGGATAATAACAGGATTTTTTTGTTTCCTTTTCTTATTGCTAGGACCCGGGATAAGCCAAGGACAGTAACTGGCATCCCATAGCCCTTGAAGACACACCTGTATACGTAAGCATTCCCTTGAACTTGTAATCTAATTGTTTAAATCAGTTTTTTAATTACTAATTGTTAAGCTTTTGCTGCATTTCTGTGGGTATTTTGCTCTTATTTCATTGCAGGTATTTTAATGCTTTTTATGGAATTGTTCCGCATTTTAATGATGGAAGGATTTCATAGTTGATTTTACCCTTGTAAAATGACTTGGAAGCCATTTTGGCATGCAAAGCAGCATATCAATTAAATGGTTATTATATTTACTGTCGCGTTTATAACCCATCTTTCCTCCGAGGGGCTCAAAGTGGCATACATTCTTTCCCGCCCTCTCTGCTTTATCTTCACAGCAACCCTGCGAGGTAGATGGGCAGACAAAACAGAAGTACTCTTTCACACAGCATGCAGTTAAACCATAGGATGTGTTGTTCCAAGATGTAGCAAGGGAGACCGACTTGGATGGCATTAAAGGGGAATGAGACTAATTCATGGAGGATAAGGCAACCAGTGGCTACTAGCCATGACAGCCATGTAATGCCGCCTCTTCCCATATGAACCAACCCCGGACCCTGCGATCATCATCTGAGGCCTTTCCTGGTGTGTCCCTTCCATGAGAGTCCTGGAAGGCAGCAGCATGAGAAAGGGTCTTTTCTGTGGTGGCTCCCCATTTGTGGGAGGCTCTCCCCAGGGAATCTCGGCAGGCACCTTCATTACATATCTTTCGGCACCAGGCAAAAAACATTCCTCTTCTCCTAGGCCTTTGGCTAATTAAGCTATCTATGACGGCCAGGGGTCCCTTTACGTTTACTATGGCTTTCTAAACTGTGTGGCAGGGAGGCCTATTGTTTTTGTTTGTTACTATATTATGCATTTTTGTGTTTTTATATTGTAAACGACCCTGTGATCTCAGATGAAAGGCAGTATAGAAATTTTATTATTATTATTATTAATAATAATAATACCTAAGTGACAAGCAGCAGGCTTCAAGGAATCCAAGGTTAGCAAAGGTACAGAAATTTGAGGGGGTAAAAAAATGCTACTAGAGGAACCTCAGTGACAGTTCAGTGAGGACTGAGCATGGTCAGTGTCCACAAAATGTTTACTATGTGAGAAGGGGAAGAACAGAATGCAGTGTCAGAAAACTCGTGAATAAGGAGCGCTCTGTTTTGCAGCACGTTGTTGATCTTGAGGTCCAGGGTGCATTCAGACAGCACTTGATTCTATTTCCCCGACATTTCCTTACCTGCTGTTTTTTGTGTTTTGTGTGATGTTTTAAGTGTTTAAAAGTGTAAAAGCCACTTTTAGGAAACGGGTAGAATCTAGTGGAATGAGTAATGCTGTCAACTTGAAAAAACTGCATTGCAATGTCACTTGACAAGATTTTGGGTGGTATCCCAGCATGCATCCTTTCCCACTATTTAAAATTCATCACAACGTGGTGGTTTGTGGATCAAAAGGGCATAGTTCCGTAACACAACTGGTAATGCAGTGTAAAAGGAATGTCTGAAATTGGGACGGGGCACCAGCGTTGGCAACCACTAAGGCCTTGTCCTTGTCTGAAGGCAGCCCCAATTATCACCTCACTAATTTGTCTTCACTTTCGAGTAGCCAGGTGAACTTCTCTCAGCCTCTCTGTTCTTCCTTATGAAAGCATTCTATCCTTTTGGCACGCAGCCTTGATTTAAGAACTCCACTACTTTGATGGATGTGGCCAAGATGATCTTTTGGTGGAACAATGCACGGAAAGAATCCTTACAGAATGCTCCCCTTGTAGCTGGTCCTTTGGCAGCTGATCCTCAGGGACGTGTCACATTTGAAAATGATTGATTATTCATTCGCCTGCACTGCCTTGCATGGAACAGAAGCTTCGACATGAGTTGCTTTCTGGTCCATATAAAACACCACCATCTTGGAATTTAGCACTCATGTCCTGTTTTGAGGCTTCCCATCTGGTTGGTCAATCTGAAAACAGCTTGTTGGACTAGATGGTCCATTGGCCTGATCCCGCAGCCAATCTGATGCCAGCCAGATACCCAACTTTCCCTAGTCCCTAGTCCTTTCTATTTATTTTTTAGTGCCTCAGAAAGGTCAGCACCAAATGCTGGCCATGACCAGACAATAAGCCAGGTGTAGGGAAGTTTTAATCCTGTTCTCCAGATGTTCCTGAACTACAACACCCACCATCCCTGGCTATTGGCCATGCTTGCTGGGGCTGATGGGAGTTGAACAACAACTGGAGGGCCACTGGTTGCAGCAAGATATCGCTGCTAATACATGGAATGCTCAATTAAAATGTAGGCATCTCATTGCACAAAAGCTACAGAGGGAAATGTCACAATTTATGCATAAACTCATATTTCAATTTTTGTATTATTATTTTATTGATGTATACACTGTTTACATACCAAAATGGCCCTTAAGCGGTCTACAACTATAAAATAAATTGCAAAATCCATGCATAATTAAAATACACAATAAAACTGTTCCATCAAAGCATTAAAACAGCCTTAATTAAAATATACAACAAAACAAGCCAGTTAAAAAGCATAACAAATAAAGCAGTTATCGTTTTATTTATCCAGTGGTTTTTAATATATTCAGTTGTTTTGTATTTAGTTTTTTTCTGTAATATGAAATGACTTCTAGACGATTCATAAATGAAATAAATGACAGCAATAAATAAAAGTTTAAAATTCTTAACTCTGCAATTGAACCATGCAGACACAGCCAGGTATATCATCCCTGACCACTGGTCCTGTTAGCTAGGGGTGATGGGAATTGTAGTCCCAAACATCTGGAGGGCTGGTGTTTGCCTATGCCTGCTTTAAGAAAGGGGTTCTGATGAAAATTCATCAGCATTTTAGGGCACGTTTCTTCTGGATTTACCATTGTATCTGCTATTTTACTGGGAGGAGCTATGGTAGCCACTTTTAAATATCTAAAGGGCTGCCACTTGAAAGATGGGGCAAACTTGTTTCCTCCTGCTCTGGAGGGTAGGACCCTCAAGTTAAAAGAAAGGAGATTCCATCTAAGCATCAGAAAGAACTTTCTGACAGCAAAAGCTGTTCAACTTTCATGAGTGGTCATGGATTCTCCTTCCTTGGAGGTTTTTAAGCAGAGGTTGGATGGGCACCTGTCTTGTATGTTCTAGTTGATATTCCTGCATTGCAGGGATTGGATTAGATGAGCCTCTGGGTCCCTTCCAACTCTACAATTCTATGATTCTATGACTCTGTCTTCCAGTGGTGGTCACTCCAATTCCCACCAGCCCCAGCCAGCAGGGTCAATGATCAGGGATTATGGGAGTTGTAGCCCAGAAACATTTAGTATGTTTAACCTGCAGAAGAGATGACTGAGAGGTGATATGATCTGTTGTTGTTGTTTAGTCGTTTATTCGTGTCCGACTCTTCGTGACCCCATGGACCAGAGCACGCCAGGCACTTCTGTCTTCCACTGCCTCCCGCAGTTTGGTCAAACTCATGCTGGTATCTTCGAGAACACTGTCCAACCATCTCGTCCTCTGTCGTCCCCTTCTCCTTGTGCCCTCCATCTTTCCCAGCATCAGGGTCTTTCCCAGGGAGTCTTCTCTTCTCATGAGGTGGCCAAAGTATTGGAGCCTCAGCTTCACGATCTGTCCTTCCAGTGAGCACTCAGGGCTGATTTCCTTCAGAATGGAGAGGTTTGATCTTCTTGCAGTCCATAGGACTCTCAAGAGTCTCCTCCAGCACCATAATTCAAAAGCATCAATTCTTTGGATAGCCATCTTCAAATATCTGAAGGGCTGTCACATGGAACAAGCTTGTTTTCTCCCGCTCCAATGGATTCAAATTACAAGAAAGGAGATTCTGACTAAACATTAGAAATAACTGTCTGATGGTAAGAGCTGTTTGACAGGAGAACCGGCTATGTCATGGAGGTTGGACGGCCATCTGTCAGGGAGACTTTAGCTGTGATAACCCGCATTGCAGGGGTTGGTCTAGATGAACCTTGGGGTCTCTTTGAACTCTATAATTCTATGATCTCAGCAGCCACAGGTTCCTCACTCCTGCTGTATTATATGAAGGGCATGTATGATATCACACTGGTGCTATGGGATCAGTATTGTAGATATAGCCAACAATTATATTTTTTTGGGGGGGGCAGCCTTTGATTAGTGTGGGAAAGAGTTTGGGGAATTTCAAGCGCATTTGTCTGGCCTTTGGCTGATTAGGTCACCATGACCATCTTCCACCATGCAAAATCAGGGCTCAGAAAAGAGGTTGCCTTTGGACATAAACCTTGCAATGTAAATCTGTATCCTTGATTATGACATGCAGTTTGGAAATCCTTGACAGAATACCAGGCTTTTACTGCACTCTTCTTGCCTAACTGATTTCAGCTGTTCATAACAGTTTTGAATGGCATGTGATGATGGCATAAAACTCAACTTAAAAGTGTAGCATGGAAAAGAGCAGCCAGCTCCAGCAGTGATAAGTTGAAATGTGTTTTGCAGAACTGGCTCCCGCAGTTTTCAAAAGCTGACAACAGAAGGGAAAAAATAATAACATTTGAGAGAGGGATGGGTGAATCTGTCAATTTCTGATTCTTTCATATTCTTGTTTTTCCATTTTTAAGCTTGGTTCTCCCCGTTTCCACTTGAGTTCACAAAAACTAATTTTTTTTTTAAGTCCTCGTGGAAGTTCATCAGCAATTTAAGTGTGATTTTTTCCTAATATCCAAATTTTTAATACAATTTGCCCAACATACACATTTTTGTAAGCAATTTCTCCTAATATAATGCATTGTGTGTGTGTGCTCTTTTCACCAGTATATGCATTTTAATGCACATTTACGTTTAATTTACATTTTATTGTAGCAAACGCATTGTTGGCAAAATTCAAAGAAGTGCAAATTTCAAAGAATGAATGTGTTTTGGTCCTCATAAAGTAGGTAGGTTTACCTTTAAATGTGAAGTGAGCTAAACTTCTCCCCCATCTCTAGTTTGGAGAAGGCAGAGACCTGCAATGGAAGCTGGGGCTTCTTCTTTTTGACAGGAACCTGTTTCTCATTTACAAAATGCAAAGTGCTGGGATTCATTCCCCCTGCCCCCAAAGCCATGCCTTCTGACCTAGAGATCTGTATATACCCCAAGCCCCTGCTTTATTGGAGATATTGAATGCCTTGGTATTGATGGGAAATCACTCTGCATATCCTCAGAGGCACTTGTGTTATATCAATACAACATTCCAAGGCTGAACCTTGATCCTAAAAATGTAGCTCATTAGCAAACTGTGGCTCAAATCAATCCCCGATAGTCACTTGTGGTAGCAGGAATATATGCCAGAGGTTTTTGCTTTTGTCTTAAGGGTACTTCAAAAATTGTTCCCAACAGAAATCTATATATTCTCCCCTGATATCTATAATATGATTAATGGAACTGACGTTCAAGAGAGCAGGTTCCCTGGGGGAAACTGTTTCCATGAGAACAGCTCCCAGACTTACATTTTTAAATGTAATTTTTGTATCCTTTTTTTTAAAAAAACTGAGAGCTGCACCGCAAGATTCAGACAAGTGCAAAATCTGAAGGACGGATGTTATGAAACCCACACATTAGTCTGAGAGGTGCGGACCAGGTCAGTTCAAATGGAATTCATGAAGAACAAATCCCCAACTCCCAAAAATAAAAGTCCACATATGTGTGGGTCCCTGTGGTGAGGGAACGGTACTCAAAACATTTCATATATGTATTTAACCAAATTTGTATACTGTTTAGTTGGAATAAAACCTCAAAGCAGTTAATAAAGAACATGCTATGGGGCATTGTTCGCTTTTTAAAAAATTTTGTGTACCTCCCAACTGAACCCAGGCCTTCTGAACTGAACTCCCAGGGTTGAGCCCTCGCTTCCATTAAGGTTTAGTTGCTGGCTAGATAATACTTCGGAGAGCAGAATACTTTTTGTGTGTTTATTTCCCATCATCTGTGCAGTTGTCCCCCCCCCCTTCAAAATATGCGCTGCGCCAGATAGAGATGTCTCCTCAATACTCGTGATGGATGGCTAACCCAAATTACTTTGAGGCATCTGAGTTTTCAAGAACTTCCATTAAGTTACCTCATTTCTTGCCTGTTTGTTCTGCAAGGCAACCCTGGGCAATAAGGCGAAGATTCCTGATCTTCGTAAACATGTCCTAGAGATAAAAAAAGAAATTGTTTCAAAATGCTTCACCCTCCTTTCCTCTGTATCTCCACATGCAATTTCCTCCTTGCCAGGCTTTGAATTCAGTAAACTCTCAGATGTGATTTTCCAAAACTCAAGCCCCTTCTTTTTAAAAGCTTTTAATCATAGCTGCCAAAGACTCATCCCCTGAGGCTGCAATCCTGTACACCAGTGGTTCCCAATTAGCTAAGTTCTGTGGATCCCCTGTTTTTCAAAAGCCAAGCCATGGACCCCCTTCTTTTGAAAATGATGATATCTCTGTAGTAGTTTATGTTGTGTGAATGGTGCCACCATATACCCTCCAACACGTCCCAGCACAAAATCAGGACGTGCATTTTCTGGGCCACAGTCTCACTTGATTCACATGAACCGAAAAATGGGATGGTCTGGACAGTTGATGGGTATGTGCCATGGGCCCTTTGGGGTCCGCAATCCGCCAGGTGGTAACAGCTGCTGTATGCACTTACCTGGGAATATTCCATTGCATTCAATGGGCTTACCTCTGTGTGCACATCTATAAGACTACACTGTCAATCAGAGGGTTCTTCTACTAGGCCATCATAGGAAAGTAAATGGCAGCTTTCAATGCAGCTACGAGCAGTTGCTATATTCTTGGGAGCCATCCTGTTCTTCAGATTTCCAGGTTTAGGGACCGTATGTGCATTATGGTGCTCAAATCAACCTCCATGTGAATCACTAGGCTCTGTAATAAACTTAAAGCATTCAATACTCAATAATGGCTGGTGCCCATTCGACCTGCAGAGGGAGAAGGCAGGGAGCCCAAACAGTAGATGGAGCCAGAGCTGTTGACCACCAGAGCTGACTATAGATTTATCTCCATTCTCCCCCCCTGCTGCTGCCGCCGGAGTGGTACCTATTTATCTACTTGCACTTTGACGTGCTTTCAAACTGCTAGGTTGGCAGGAGCTGGGACCGAGCAACAGGAGCGCACCCTGTCGCGGGGATTCGAACCGCCGACCTTCTGATCGGGAAATCCTAGGCTCTGTGGTTTAACCCACAGCGCCCCCCGCGTCCCTTTTTTGATATGTTTACAACCCACTTTTCTATTCATAGCAGCAACCAATTGGGAGGACCCCCCCCCAACCTACAACAGGGGTGGGGAAGAGATCTGGCAGGCTGGATCCTGAGCTCCTGCTAAACCTGCTGTTGTTGTTTTATTTATACCCCACCCATCTGGCTGGGTTTCCCCAACAACTCTGGGTGGCTTCCAGCACATATAAAAACATAATAAAATGTCAACCATTAAAAACTTCCCGACACAGCTCCATTCTGGCATTTGGAGGTGGGGGGGGGGAGGAATTTCCCAAAGGCAGCAGTGGCAAAGGCTCATCCATCAGATCTTTGACTTGCAACATGCAGCTGGAGCTGGTGAGCAACATCCTTCCCAATGTTTCCTGGCGGCTGGGCTGGAAGAAGGCCTGGGAATGTGCTGCATCGCATAGCACAGGGTGGGGAGCTTTTTCCACCTGGTGGGCCAGATGCTGGTTTTCCCCACCTCCACCAGGCCACTCTGGCCAGTGGGTTGGGGTGCCCACTTGTCCATTGCCTTACATAACCATGGCAGCAGGTGAGCTCAAAGGAAGATCCAAGGCAATCTGAGCAGGGCTTGAAGTCACTGTCCATCAGCTGATTGGCACAGACTGCAAGCCCTGCTTGCACTTAGCAGTCCCTTTTTAGTGTAACTGATCCCAGCAGGCTTGAGGTCACTGCCCATCAGCACTGACTGCAAGCCCTGGGCAGGGGTCAGCTGCACTACAGAGTTTCCCACTGGGAACGCCAAAGCACGGCCGATCCCAGTGGACTTGCTGCCACTGCTGATCAGCTGATGAGCAGTGATAACAAGTCTCCCTTGCCAAGGAATCAACAGGAGTGCCCTTTAAGTTCCCATTGGCACCAGTGGAAGCCTCCCATCAGACCAATAGCAACTTCATGGAGGGAGTGATTTTCAGCAAGATAATGATGCATAGGGAAAGGATGCCCCATCACAACCCTATTCACCACTCCCTCCCCCTACAGTGGCTATTTGAAGAATATAATACCTGAGCACTAAATGCTTCCGTGCATTTAATGTCACATATCATTTTCTGACATGCCCTGATGCTCAAGCTTGCAAGCTCTGGCCTTGATACTGTGCGCTGGAAATTCAGCAGTGCCCATACCCAGCAAACCAGCTGATGATGGACTGATGTGTATTTGACTTCAGACCCAGCAGGGTGAATGTGCATCAGGACTGAAAATTGAACTTTAGTAACACAGGTTTCCAAGCCAACGGCTAGAAGACTTTGTTTATACCCTCTTCTTTCAGTTTCTGATATGTCTAACTGATGCCGCTTTGCAGTCAGAGGGGAGACCATTGGTTGCAAAAATTGGCTAGACACAATAAACTGCTTTATTGTCATTAACTCTCCCCCCTCCCCAACCTCAATATGGGAAGCTTGACAAGAAGGCCATTTATACAGCACATTCCAAGACTTTGCTGCTTGACAATGCACCTTCTCTTCTACCAGAGGCCAATCCATATGGGGAAATGGGGCACTGCCCTATCAACCTCAGCCACCCCCCAACCTGCGTGCCTTCTTACTTCCAACTAGGGTCCAAGAACGAGCACTACCTCAACTTCCTACTCCTTAATCCAAGGGTGACTGATATCAGCTCCAATGTATGGCAAGATCTCATGAGAAGACTTTTTCTGAAGTGGTGGGAGAGCCACGAGAGAACCCCAGTTCAGCTGGACACCTGGAGTAACTTACTGTAGTTTTAAGGCTGTTCAAAGTAGCTAGTCTTCATGAATTTCACTTGTAGTGCTCTGTGTTGGCCCCTAATTCTCCCCCAAAACATAAGAACAGCAGTTCTAACTTAAGGAAGAGATCTTTATTCAGGCTAATAAAAGTATGGGCTCAGCAGCAAGCACAGTGTCTAAAAGTCATGATGCCTAGGTACACGAGTAAGGTGAAACATGCAGAACTGAAAGGATGCAATGAAGATGTCCCAACAATTTGTCATGCTGCTTCCACCAAGCTTTTAGATGTGAGGCAGGGCAAGCTCACTGACTCTCACTGACTTATGATACTACCATGCATGCAAATGCATGTTCTGTCTGGGCTGCTGCGTCTGACCCCTCGGTTCCCAATTTACAATAACTTTTGTTTGCAGTTATGTTGCTCTATCTTCTTCTCCCCTTTCTTGCATTCTCTCACTCACTTGTCCTTTCCTTCCATCTCAGTCTCTTCCAGTCTCATGTTTTCCTTTAGTTCCATCCAAGTTGCATTCACACTCCAAACTAGCCCTTTCTCCTGCAGCATAAATCTGCCAGAATTTATCCTTGTGGTCCTGGAACATCCTCCAAGACCCACTGACGCCACAGTGGTCTCATTCTGGGTTGGGTGGCCTGCAAGGATGACACTTTGATGGCTGCTGAGACCCTTCTCAGACTCTTTCTCTCCTTTGTCAGCTCACAGAAGCCAGCTGCAGCAGTCACTTACCTCCTGTTCTGCCTGCAGCTCTCTATTCACATTTGGGATGACAAAATCTGTCTATTTCTCATCGATGTCATTTTCACACATGTTCGCCTATAAGTCTGTTCCATCTGATTTTCGCATTAACTTCCATTTAAGAAATAATAAAGTCTGGACTGAAATTTTAAAGCATATTTCCCCTACAAAATGCATCTTTCCAAATGCCAGAGCAATTCGAAACTACTCTGACAAGTTAAGCGTCGGAGCACTACTTTGCTAGATTCAGAGAAAGTGACACATTCGGTGAGCAGCTAAGTTCTGATTTGCACATTTAGAGTTGCGAGGTGTGGATTAGGCCAGGTCATTATAGGATTTGCAAAGACAAAATAATCTACACGATTATTTTCAACACACCCACACAAAATAAATTGCAGTCATTGCTCAGTTGTTACGGGGAATCTGAAAGTGTTAAGATAAAAGTTCATTGCTTGCTTTAGGGACTCCTTGATAACACTTTTCAAGTCAGTACATCACTTGCTTTGGGGATTACAAATAACATTTCTCAAGCCAAATTTGCATTGCATAGCTAAAACCTTCTCCCTGTGTACAGGGGACTTTTTGTATGGAGGAACATTCTGGCCTATGAGCCCACAGGCTGATTGACTTCCTAGGAAAGGAAAGGGGAACCTGTGGACATCCAGATGTTCTTGATCTCCAACTCTCATCAGCCCAAACAAGCATACCCAAAGCCTGTCCAACCATCAGGCAGAGTCATACCTAACCCTGACCTGATGCCAAACACTGAGTCATCAGGGGATGAACCAAACATTCCACAGGTCAAGGAGATCTTGAGGGGCAAGCAGGGTCTCTTGTAGGCAGTGTGCCTGGAAATCCCAGGTGTGAGAGAAGCATCCCTGGGTAAGAAACCCTGTCAAATTGCAGTCAAAGGGGCTCAGGGGCTTTTGTGCCACTATCAAAGGTGATGGCAGGGAATTAAAAAGCATTCGTTTTCCTCTCTGAGGTTGTGCTTATATTTATTTATCCCTAGAATAATAGAATTGTAGAGTTGGAAGGGAACCCAAGGGTCATCTAGTCCAACCCCCTGCAATGCAGTAATCTCAACTAAGGGATCCATGACAGATGACCACCCAACCTCTGCTTAAAAACCTCCAGTGATGGAGAGCCCAGAACCTCCTGAGGGAGACCATTCCACTGTCAAACAGCTTTTACTGTCAGAAAGTTCTTCCTGATGTTTAGTCAGAATCTCCTTTCTTGTAACTTGAATCCATTGGTTCAAGTCCTACCCTCCGGAGCAAGAGAAAACAGGCTTGCTCCATCTTCCATGTGACAGCCTTGAGATATTTGAAGATGGTTATCATATCTCCTCTTACTCTCCTCTTTTCTAGGGTAAACAAAGCCAGGTCCTTCAACCATTCCTCATAAGGCTTGGTTGACAGACCCTTGATCATCTTGCTTGCCCTCCTCTGTACACATTCCAGCTTGTCAACATCCTTCTTAAACTGCGGTGCCCAGAACTGGACTCAGGACTCCAAGTAGGGTCTGACCAAGGCAGAATAGAGTAGTACTATTACTTCCCTTGATCTGGACACTGTATATACTTCTAATGATACAGCCTTGAATAGCATTAGATTTCCCCACCCCACCCCACTGTGTAAAGCCATTGTAAATCTCTCCTTCTGACTAAAAGAGAGGCATGCCAGTCATGGAGGACCCCTTTGGGAATGTGGTCCTGTGTCTACAAAAGTCTCCTTCCAAAGATCAAAATGAGAACATTGAACTGGGTCCGGAAGCTGTTATAGTGCTGGCATAATGCCGCTTTCCAAGAGAATACTATGAAGAGGTACCAAGTTGTAGGATTGAGTCACTAATCAGCTTAAAACCCAAAACTTCAACTTATCTAAATAATGCCCTTTGGCTGTGACTGGGCCAAGGACATTTCAAAGTTGACCACATAGAGCAAAAGTGCCTTCAGGGCTCTGTGTTTAGAGATGGCGCTTCTCAGTCAATGATTCTGGGCACTGTGGAAGCTCTAGTCACTTATGAGGAGGCAATGCATCCTTGTTAAAGAGTTCTGGCGATAGAAGGTGAGGGCAATTTGGTGACTTAACAGAATGGCCAAAATGAGAGAGTGGGAATGAAAGCTAGCTATGTATTACAGTGATGCTTTCACGAGGAAATGGACCGTGCATTTAATAGCCCATGTTATGACTAAGCCTATTCTGAGTTGGATGAGACCATAGGCTTGAAATTGTTTTGGATAATCACAGAGTCCTTTCATAGCAACCTTCAAATCCATTTCAGTGGAAGAGCTTGAGGATTAGAGCAGGCTTTGCAACTTTTGAGAATGTCTCTAGAGGATCCTCTAAAACTGGGGTGGGAGACCTTTTTGCAGAGGGCCACATTCCCTTCTGAACAACCTTCTGGGGGCCACTGGCCAGTATTAGGTGGGGCCAGAGGCAAAAGTAGATGGGCGGGGTACAGTCATCATCATCATCATCATCAGTGCTTTTTTTTATACAGAAAAAGGTGCTAGTACTCACCCTGAAGTTGTTAGAGTAAGTACCACACTTTTAATGGAGGGGGGAGGTACCGGTACTGCTTACCCTTGAATACCCTCAGAAAAAAAGCACTGAGATTCATCATCATCATTATCCAATGAAGAAGCTGATATAATGTATAAATCTCCTCTACGGTCTTTGTGCTGGCTTTAAAAGAAATATTGTATTTAAAATACACATATATTAATTGTGCAGTCTCACCACTGGCTGAGAAAGTGTCATGCTTTGGATAACAATTTTTCAAACAAAATTTAACACACTAATTTTCTTGGGATGAAGATCAAGTAGCTTTCCATTCAGGATGTACCTAGAGGGCAACTTGTTCAAGTTAAGCTTATTGAAACAGAAGCAACAGAATGTCAATTTGTGGTCTAACAGCATGTCATATCTGAGAATTGAATAAGCAATTACATGAGGCTAAATTGAATTTATTTCAGTGCCAGATTTGTAGTCCACTTGTTGTTGTTTTTTGTTTTTTGACTGAGATAAAATACTACTCTGTCTATACAGTAAACATGTTCTCAGGTGTCATAATTTTTAAGTTAGCAGCTTTAAAAGTTGGCTGTTTAAAACCTCCCCTTTAAAGTGAGATGTGCTACATGCTCTTTTACTAGACTGCAACCAGTTAAACATCACTGTAGGAAAAAGAGAAACAAGGAACTCTCCTGTGCAAATGAGTTGTAAGCAGAAACAATTACGCGTGTATGGAAAAAGTGGTTTCTGGAGACCCTACAAAATCAAATTGGAGTGATGGCATGGCAGTCCTCAGTTCAGATAAGTTTCATATTCTCTTCTTGCAAATTACATGATCGCCATTGCAGAAGTGATGTCATAGCATTGTCATAGCATCATCAATCAGATTTGGCTCTGTGATGACATCACAGAACCAAATCTAAATGAAGACAGCCACAAGCCCATCAGGTCTGTGTCCCTGCGTCAGTTCTGTCATGCGGAAATGTTGGTGAGTTTCCACGATGATTTTTTAAAATTGCAAACTGATGTGGAAGTGTGGAGAACTGAACTTAGCACTGGAAAAAGGCAAAACTAAAAACAACAACAACAACCTGGAAATAAATTCATCCATCACTCAGCACCTCCTGCAGAATGTGTGGCTGGAACACTGGGTTTGGTCTAGGAGGAAAAACAGACATGAATGAGACAGAGCACCTGGAATTTTGTTGGAGCAGCTCTTGAGAAACATGTGCTAATAAGTAGGAAGAAGAGACAGTGTGTACTTGGGGATCTGTGGCAGAAGCAGTATGTCAGTTTCTGAAAGGATGGGCGCTCGCTGAGTCAGACACGATTACTGGCATTGCCGCAGACCACCAGGATGGATTCTGATGCTGTTTGCTACTCATGTTTAATCTGGCCTAACTCCTTGGAAGGCTGTCCTTTGACATCTCTCTAAATCGGAACACGGTCCTCACACGCCTGGAGGTTCTTAAACAGCTGCCTGGGATTTGTTCTCAGGACCGCACCTTTCGACAGCCACCAAGGCAAACCGAGTAAGATCCTTAAGCTTGCAGCACAATAACAAGATTTTAAATGCTTCTTCACATCTTGCCTCTGAGCTCTCATGTCCGGGCTCCTACCTAGCACATGCAGAGCTAGACTCTGATACTTGGAAGCAGAAAAGGGATCTTTATTTGCGCAAGTAATCGTAGAGCATCGCCAGCAGGTGCCGTGCTCAGGAGTCACGACTCAGGAGCAAAGCGAGGAGCTCAGAACTGGACAGAAGGAGCAGAGAGGCTCTCACAGGTTTCCCCTCCTGGCATGCTTTTGAAGATGAGGCGTGGCATGCTCACTTGTGGCACGTTTCTTGTGCTGTGGGAATACCAGAACCTAAGAAGAACCTGCTGAATCAGGCCAATGGCTTGTCTAGTTCAGCATCCTATTCACTTATATATATATAATTTTTATTAAATTTTGTATTTTACAATTTAGAATACTCATTTAAACATCCTTAAAATACCAGTTACTTCCCTTCTTCTCTTTCCATGGTTCATTTTGCCAATCATAAAATCCTGCATATTTTACACATTTTATTCCATTATTACATCCATCAAAACTGTTGAATTTATCTTAATGCTGCCAACGTTTTCAAGTGTACACAATTTCCCCCCATATACAGTCATACCTCATGTTACGTTTGCTTCATGTTACATTCTTTCAGGTTATGTCCCATGGCGACCCGGAAGTACCAGAAAGGGTTACTTCCAGGTTTTGCCGCTCGCTCATGCGCAGAAGCGCAAAATGACATCACGTGCATGCTCAGAAGCAGCAAATCACAACCCGCGCATGCGCAGACACGCCACTGCGGGTTTCGCTCTTTTCATGTTGCGAAGGGGCCTTCGGAACGGATCCCGTTCGCAACCAGAGGTACCACTGTATTCCATAAACATTTTCCAATCTTCTCTAAACGTATGTTCTTCTTGTTCTCTTATTCTATATGTTAAGTCCGCAAACTGCACATATTCCATCAGCTTCAGTTGCCATTCTTCTTTAGCTGGGACCTCGCTCGTTCTCCAAAGTTCAGCATCCAGTTCTCACAGTGGCCAAGCAGACACCTGTGGGAAACAAGCAAGCAGGACCAGAGTACAACAGCTGTCTGCCCACCTGCAATTCCCAGCAGCTGGTATTCATAGGTGTTGGCTGCAGGTGGGCACTCCCATTGGTGGGTCTGCTCCCATCTGCAAAGGCATTGTCTGGTTCTAGGTGACAAGGCTGCACCCTCCTGATCAGGCCACTTGCTGTTCAGCTCCACATCTTGGCTGATCAAAGCACTCCCCAGGCTTCCCTGGGGAAGATCCTTGCTCCCCCTTCCACAGGGCAAAGAGGGGAGTTTCCTCCTCCTCCAACCCAGGTTCCCCCTCCCAATATTTCTGCCTCCTCTTCCATTGGATCCTGCCAACCCAAATCTGATCCTGAGAGTGTTGGGGGACTCACGGCATCTAATGTGTGTTCACCCATCAGCAGAACTATCATTATATCTGATTTTCAAACCTCATTGCAGATAACTCTCTGCCTTCCCTCTGCAAGAAATCCCTTGAGAATGGACCCCAGCAGTAAGGAACAGAATTTAAAAAAACAACCCAAAGAGGATTTCACCTTCTCAATGCATTTCTCATCTGAAGGGGGTCGGGTGGGGAAGCCAGCTCACATTCTGCTTCTTAATATAGATTAATTTAAATCCAATTGCTGTGCTGCAGGACGGTATAAAAATCAGGCCACCCAGTTTTTATTGCTGGGAAGTGGTTGTGATCCTGGGTAACAACGAAGAAATACAGAGCCGCAAGCAGAATGTTGCTTGCATGTTCCATAGCCCAGCAGTTCTATTCACTGGAGCTAAGGTAGGGCATGGTTCTTACACCAATCAGGCCCTGTTTTTCTTAATCTCACAGCAAAGATTGGAGAAACACAGATTTGTAGAGTTGGAAAGGACTGTGAGGATCATCTAGTCCAACCACTTGCAATATTTGTTTGTTTGTTTGTATGCCTCCCTTATCTCAGGGTGGTTTACAACATAAAACTATAATATAAAAATCACAAAATACGTAATCAAATAAAAACAAAGACAACCCAATAACCCCCCTTTCCAAAATACATTTTAAAAGGGCATCAGATGTCAGTCAGCCAAAGGCCTGGTTAAAAAGGAAAGTTTTTGCCTAGTGCCTAAAGGTGTATAATGAATGTACCAGCAGAACTTCCTTGGGGGAAAGCATTCCACAAATGGGGACCCACCACGGAAAAGGCCTGTTCTCATGTTGCCACCCTCTGGACCTCTCGTGGAGGAGGCACATGAAGAAGGGCCTCAGAGGATGATCTCAGGGTCTGGGTAGGTTCGTATGGAGAGAGGCAGTCGTTGAAGTACTGTCCTGAGACATTTAAGGCTTTAGAGGTCAAAACTCGCACTTTGAATTGGGCCCGGAAACTAATTGGCAGTCAGTGTGCTCTGGCCAGGATCGGTGAAATACGTTCAAACCATCTTTCACCCAACATGGGGCTCGACCCCACAACCCTGAGATTGGAAAAGGCAGTGGTGGAACATGTGCCTTGCATGAAGAAGTTTCCAGGTTCACTCTCCAGCAAGTAGGGCTGGGAGAGACCACCCCTGTGGCAAAAAGTGTGTGTGAAGAGCCCATCGCTGAATTTAGAGAGTGTTCCAATAGGCCAGAGTATATAAGGTCACCTAGTCTCCTAGTACCTGGAGGCAATGCAGGTCTGTGGCACCTTGTTCGAATGTGGTGCAGTGGTTAGAGCACCCTTTCTCAACTTTGGGTCTCTAAATGTTGTTGGACTACAACTCCTATCATTCCTAGGCAGCATGGCCAGTAGTTGGATATGATGGAAATTGGAATCCAACAACAGGCTGGGTTCGAGTGTTGGCCCTGGGAGACTTGGGTTCAAATCCTCACTTGGGCATGAAGCTCATTGAGTGACCTTGGGCTAGTCTAATCTACCTTAATGATTGTTGTGTGGATTAAATGAGGAAGTGGGTGGAAACCATGTATGTCACCATGATCTTCCTGAAGAAAAAAGTAGGATATGAATGCAATAAAGTAAACGAATAAACAGAATAAAAATAGTTTTCCTGTCTTGCTTCATGAACTCCTTGTGAGATTGATCTTGGACTGTTCCATAACCTTGTTTTTGGATTATGTTTTAGACTTGGACAGATTCTCTATGCTTGTGTTTGGCTTGTGAAGACTGATCTTCACCTTGAACCCTACTTTTTTGGGTGTTTTCGTAAAAGACTTTACCCTCTTTGGACTGAACCTCTGGCCCCTGGATCATGACAGGGA
Source organism: Podarcis bocagei (assembly GCF_964188305.1). Lineage (NCBI taxonomy): Eukaryota > Metazoa > Chordata > Lepidosauria > Squamata > Lacertidae > Podarcis > Podarcis bocagei. The sequence goes on from NC_138139.1 coordinate 41,477,348, forward strand.
TGGTAGAAGTTGTCACTCAAAACATCTGGAGAAAACCACGTTGGTGGGGATGCTGCTCTAACCACTGCACTACAGTACACACTAAGAGCTTACATGTGTTCTGAGGCACACTCTTGCCTTTTTCTGGATTCCCCACACCTCCCTGTGTAAAAAGCCCTTCTTTGTTTCTCAGATATGATACTGACCTGTCTGAGAACAGAAGTTCAATTGACCCACAGCTGGCCACAAGATGTTAGGCAAGTCTCCCTGTAACACTCCTCTCAGGCACCCCCATTCTCCTCCCTGTGGAGTTCTAGAAGGAGAACACTAAGACCAAGGAGGAGGGAAGCTATAGGCGGTGCTGACCTCTGGACTGGTTAGGTAAGGAGGTAGGCCTATGGGTGGGTGGGAGGTGGTGGAAGCAGACTGAGGTTGGTGGGGCAGTGCCCCACTGGCCATAGTAGGACCAGCCAGGACTGCGTGTGTGGTGAATATATCATTTCTCCAGGAAGGTAAGATTTGGAAGAAAAGAGCAGGGAGGGGGTATTATTTTGTGAAATAAGCATGCCCTAGAGTGATTGCTCTGTGCTCATAAAACAATTCCATTTTCTAAGTCCCTGACACTAAATCTCATGGTGTAAAAACAAATTGTTTGGAGAAAACCATGGATGTTACAAATCATTCCTGTACAAAGCAAACAAGCTATTTACTGAACATCATAATGCTCCCTTTAAGGTCAAACAAAAAAGTGTGTGTGTGTTTAAAAAACAACAACAGAACTGTTAAGCTCTGCTGTAGATCCCTAAGCTAAACACCCTTGCCTTTAAACAACAAATGTGAAAAATGAAAGGAGCACATATGTGGATTTATATGCACATCTGGCTTTGGGTTCTTTATTTCTAACCTCCAAAGTGAGCCGGCTTCAGAAGGCTGAATTCATATAGAAAATCCATGCCCTACTTGTGATTTATGACGCCACATAACTACTCCAAGATGGTGCGATCCAAAATATCTCGAGGAGGAGTAAGAAGCCCCATAGAGCTCTCAAATGTTCCTACTTGGCATTGAAGGTTTCAAAAACGGCTGAGAGAGAGGCAGGATTAAAGAATCTAGAGACAGTTTTCTAACAATGGCTCACAGCAGGGGGGAGGGAGCCCCGGGCTATCCTGACCTCTATCTGGCACTCGGGCTAGAGAACTTGTTCCGTCTGGGGGCCACATTCCTTTCTGGTTAATCTTCTGGGGTCCACATGCCATGGATGGCTGGGGCCACAGGCAAACGTTGGCATAGCAATGAATACGAATGTTGTCTTTCTACATAGTCTAATTTTTACACGTACCTCTGTCTATCCTCCATCCAGATAAGCATGATCAGAGTCCATCTTCAAATATCTGAAGGGCTGTCACAAGGCAGATGGAGCAAGCTTGTTTTCTGTTGCTCCAGAGGGTGTTGTTGTTGTTGTTGTTGTTGTTGTTGTTGTTGTTGTTGTTGTTATTATTATTATTATTATTATTATTATTATTATTATTATTAAAATTTGTATACCGCCCTTCATCCGCAGATCACTGGGCAGTTCACAACATAAAAATACAAAATGAAAACACAAGGTAGACCCTGAAACCATGAGTAAGAACAGATTCCAACAAAACATTAGGAAGAACTTTCTGGTAGTAAGAGCTTTTTGACAGCAGGATGGGCTGCCTTGGAAGGTGGTGGAATCTCCTTTATTGGAGGTTTCAAAACAGAAGTTGCATGGCCATCTATCAGGGATTCTTTAGCTGTGGTCAGTGCATTGCAGGGGTGGGACTAGATGACCCTTGGTGTCCCTTCCAACTCCATGATTCTAGGATTCTGTCTTGGTTTAAGCTACCTTGCAGAGTTGTTGTCAGGATAAAATTGGTATTGAGAGAGAGAACCAGGTGTGCTGCCTTTTGCTCATAAGAGGAAAGGCAGGGAAAAAAAAATTACAGCAAATAAATTAAAGCAAGTCTGGAGAAACAACATCTAGCACTTGTTTCATAGACCCTTAGTTTCTGAAAGAGAGTTTCTGCGACAAGCAAATCTTCTAAGCACAACAGATGTGTAATATGCTTGTTCTGTTCTTCTAAGAAGTAGCCAGCTGAAACCAAGAGGTACTACAATTTAACATGTTAAGCTTTGTGCCCCAAGCAATTAACAACACTTTTCAACCTGAAATCGGTGTTTTACACATAAGGCGGCTTGTTTTATGTGCAAAACAAAAGTTACAGAAGCACAGCTATTACCCGCCTCCCAAAACGTTATTTTGCTCAGTTCTGTGCGGACAAAATCAAGATTGAAGCATAAGGATGGCCTGGCTTGTGGGAACAGAGCAAGCTGCCTTATACTGGATTAGACCATTGGCACATCTAGCTCAGCTGACTAAACCAATGGCAACCAAGCTAACACCCACAGGATCTATGGCACCCCTGAAGACTTCTAGTGGCACCTATGACTCTGAGATTTCTTTCTTTTTAAAAAAAGTTTCTAGCCTTCCTAGATAGAACCTCACGGGGCAAAATGAACTACCTTGTGAGCAATTTCTGTGAAATGAGAGTGGTGTAGCTACCTTGTATTTTTCCTGGTATTGGGTGGCGCTGTGGGTTAAACCACAGAGCCTAGGACTTGCTGATCAGAAGGTCGGTGGTTCGAATCCCCGCAACAGGGCGAGCTCCCGTTGTTCAGTCCCTGCTCCTGCCAACCTAGCAGTTCAAAAGCACGCCAAAGTGCAAGTAGATAAATAGGTACCACTCCGGCGGGAAGGCAAATGGCGTTTCCGTGCGCTGCTCTGGTTCACCAGAAGCAGCTTAGTCATGCTGGCCACATGATCCGGAAGCTGTACGCCGGCTCCCTCGGCCAATAAAGCGAGATGAGCGCCGCAACCCCAGAGTCGGCCACGACTGGACCTAATGGTCAGGGGTCCCTTTACCTTTACCTTGTGAGCAATTTCTGTGAAATGAGAGTGGTGTAGCTACCTTGTATTTTTCCTGGTATTGAGACATGCTCAGGGCTATTAGATCTAGCTGATTCTTCTCGCCACTCCTCAGCACTCAGCCAGTCCATGACAGCAGCGTTTCAGGCAGGGGCCTCTTGTAGCCGTACCTGGAGACGCCGAGGACTGAACCTGGGACCTTCTGTGTGCAAAACAGATGCTCTGCCAGTGCTCTAGTCTATAGCCCTTTCCCCCAAAGGGCACAAAGAAGATCTGGCTATAAATTACTTTTAAAAATAAGATAGTTGAATGCTAACAAGCACTTGCTTGTTTTTGTTGTCTCGGAGCATCCTCGGCCTTCACCAGCGGGCCTGTGCAATCTACCCTTTGGGTTGTGACTTTTTTGTTAGGTCGATAAAAGTGTGCAGTATAAATATATTATCATTCACTGCACACAGTGCTGCCTTTTCAAATGCTTCCCCCCCCCCCGCCCCCGTTGTTGGCTGTTGGTCTCTCTGCCTCCTCCCCCCTGCTCCTTTTTCCTTCCCTCATCTACTTTTCTGACAAATGACCTTGATTTGTAATGCAGGCAGCAACTCGTCCCCCTTCGGCCCACGTAGGCCTCAGCGTTTCCTTCAGGGAGAGCAAACTTCGACAGAAAGCTCAATATTTGAGGACCCATTGGCACATTTCTCAGAAGCAGCCCCAAGACAGCCCATGATATGAGTGGCGTCTCCTAAAAATAACCTCCTTCCATAGGCGTGCCTGCACTGTTGCTTCACAGCTTCCCTGCTCAGGGGCTTCAACCTTCGCTCTAGCTGCTGGAGAAAAACGCCACAGTAGGGAAGGCCCATGGCTCAGTGGGAGAACATCTTTTTTTGTGTAGTGATGGTCCCAGGTATCTCTAGGTAGGGCTGGGAGATAGCCACTCCCAGAGAATCATCAGGGCAGACAGTACAAAGCTAGATGGGCCATAGTTTGATTCAGTAAAGTGAAGGGCTGTAACTCTATGATACTACTTTAAGCAGTCTGGGCTTCCCCCGAAAGAATCCCAGGAACTGTAGTTTGTCAAGGGTGCAGAGAGTTTTCATGCCCCTCACAGAGTTACAATTCTTAGAATAGTTTCATAGTCAATCTCTTTTCACAGGGAACTCTGAGAATCTTAGCTCCCTGAGGGGAATAGGGGTCTCCTTAGGAGACCCTTAGCACCCTTTACAAACTACAGCTCCCAGAATTATTTGGGGGAAGCCATGAGCACTTGGAAGTGGTATCATAGGGCTTTCAGGGTGTGGTGTGAATGTGGCCAGTACTAAGCTAAATGGTTCAATGGCCAAACTCTGTTTAAGGAAGCTTCCTCTGTTTGCACAAGTCATCCATTCTATTTCAACACAATAATGATGAGCCAGAATCTGCTCTTAAAAGGGGGTGGAGAACCTCAGGGCCAATAGAGAGATGAAACCCTGGAGAGTTGATGCCAACCAGCATAGACAATAGTAGATGGACCAATGACCTCCCTCAGTATTAGGGAGTGTTCTAGGTTCTTAAATGCAGCAAGTGGCTGAGAAGGCACACTCTGTACTACCAGAGAACAGGATGGTATCAGCTCAGCACAGTTTATCTCTCCCAGACCTTTACTCCAAAAATGCAGTTGAGAATCTGGCCCACTAACTTCTTAATTAAGAAGCAAAGTACCAATCAATTGTGAGGCTGTTGCTATGCGGGTGCCACATCACAAGAAAGGAGAGCAGATAAGGGGGGCACTTTGACTGTGCAATGAAAAACACGTAAGATAATATTTATTTGGTTCAGCTGAAAAGAAGTGTCACAAAACCTCAGCGTTTGAGGAAATAATAAAGGACAAAAAAGCTAATTGTCTTGAGTAGATTTTTGCAGGTTTCTAGAGCTACGGCTGCAATTGTAAGGCTGCTTTTAAGCAGGGAATTATTTTTACCTATCACAAACCTCTCTGCGTGGCATTCCAAGCGGCATGTTATTATTATTATTTTAAAAACTGAAATCTTTATATCCATTTGTTAGTAATAACCCACCTGACAGCTTTTATCAGCACAAGCTCTAACAGACAAAAGGCTGCGCATTTGCAGGAAACTAACAAGAAAAAGTTGTTCAGGTTTTGCTGAATAATTTAAGTATGATCAGTAGCAGTAATAATATTTTGCTCCAGTTATAGAATCTTAGGATCACAGAGCTGTAGAGTTGGAAGGGATCCCCAGTGGTGTCATCTAGTCCAATCCCCTGCATTGCAGGAATAACACCTAATAACAGGTAGGTGATGGCAGGTACACTGACATTTGAAATACTTAGTCAGCCAATGAGTTGTGTGGTGGCTTCTGGGTGTCCCCTCTGTTGAGCACTCCTCGTGATGTTTTTGAACAAAGCTGCCCGGAGCTTGGTTGGTAGCGGCTATATATTGAGCATTCATTCTGATTTGTTTGCAGGGAGGTTAGATGATGGTGATGCACCAGGCATTATCCCACACTTTCCAGTGCATTTCCCTCCCACTTTCTTTATCACAAAAGTCTTGCTTTTTGGAAGGAAGCGGATTTCATTGCACAAGAGCTCTGAATCAACTCTAATTGCGCAACCTGAGCCTGCTATTTATAGTAAAATAAGTGCTAGCGCTCATTTACAGATTCAGCTAACTTCAGTGAGGATTAGCCCTAAACAACTTAGGCCCACAGCACCTTAAGGACTGTCTGCTTCCTGATGCTCCACATCAGTCACTGAGATCTTCGGATGGAACACCTTTGATTGCCCTTGAGCAGGCATAGGCAAACTTGGTCCTCCAGATGTTTTGGGACTACAACTCCCACCACCCCTAGCTAACAGGACCAGTGGTCAGGGATGATGGGAGGTGTAGTCCCAAAACATCTGGAAGGCCCGATTTTACCTATGCCTGCCCTTGAGGTTTGGCCAGCCTTTAGTATGGCAGCCCTTGCGCTGTGGAACTCTGTCAACAAAGTTCAGATGGTGTGCTTTATGCTTTCTGTTAGGTCTTTTTAAATGGCTACTGTTCAAATAGGCCTTTGGAATGTGATTTGTTTTTATCGATGTTATTGTAGTATTATGTTGTCATGTTGCACACCGCCTTGTATGTGTGTGTGAGTTGCAACATCCTTATCAAAAGGGCTTTTTTTCCAAAGCTCCGCTTAAATGCAATCGACTTGTTTTCAGCAGGACTTACTCGCCAGCAGGTGCACAGTGGCGGAGCTCCATGCTCCGGCACCGGGGGAGAAGAGCAGGCGGGGGCGGGGCGCCCAGCGCGGGCGGGGGGCAGCCGCGATGGAACCCCACCGGGATCGCGCTGCCGGGGGCGGTGTGCTCCCCCCGCCCCCTCTTCCTCCGCCAGTGCAGGTGCATGCATAGGAATGCAGCCTTACAGTCCCGCTGAAGCCCGCAATCTTAGGCGCAGTGTTCCTCCAAACTGTGGCTGCGTACACACACCATCCATACATCCCTGCAAAAATCTGGGAACTGTAGTTCCCCCTCCACGGAGCAACAATTCCCAGCACCCTGAACGAACTGCAACCCCCGGGATTCCGCGGGAGGGCGGGGATGCGCTTGGGCGACGTCTGTGCACGCAGCAATTGCTGCGAGGCCAGAACAACGCGCGGGCGCGCTCCCCCCTTCACACGCCGACTCGCGTGCCTTTAAGAGCGCGGCGTGCTCTCAGGCAATAGCTCGGCACGCGAAGCAGCTCTCGCTCGGCCCAGAGGCTCCCAAAACTGGGAATCGCACCTGCTATAATAGTCGCGGATCGAGCCGCCCTTAAAGGCACAGCTGGAAAGGGGTGGCCGGGGACGCGGGCGCACGGCAGCTAAGCCGGGCGCCCCTCTCGGTTGCGAGCCGTGCCAAGGCGCATCCGGAGAGAGACGCCCCCACCCCCTGCCTGTCCAAAGCCCCCAGACCAGCTTCTCCTCCTCCTGAAACAAGGCGCCGCTCGCTCGCTCGGCTGCGCCGCCGCCGGCTCCTCCCCACCGTCTCCTTTGCGCGCACGCCCCTCGCCGGCCAAGCCCCTCTCCTCCCCTCGGCTCGTCTGGAGCGAGCGAGCGCGGGGCTGCCTCGCCTGCCTGGCTGCCGGAGGGCCGGGCCTCCTCGGCTCCTCTCGCCTGCCTGCCTGCTCTCCGCCTCCTCGGCCGCCTCCGCCTCCTCCTCCTGCTGCTGACGTCTCGTCCGTCTGAAAAACTCCAGGCGGCGGCGGCGGATGCGGCGCTTCTGAGTGGCTCAGCGAGCAGCAGCAGCAGCAGCAGCAATCCCGAGCAGCAGCAGCAGCAGCCGCCGCCGCCGCTGCCTCCGCCGCGAAGATGGTGGTGGTGGCCGCGTCGCCTTCGCCGTCTTCGTCCGCGGCCGCGTCGTGCGCCCGCCGCCTGGCCCGCCGCTCGCGCTCGGCGCTGGTCTTGGCGCTCACCGTGCTGCTCGTGCAGACGCTGGTCGTGTGGAATTTCAGCAGCCTGGACTCCGGCGAGGAGGAGCAGCAGCGCCCGCCGCAGGGCAGCAGCAGCCGCAGCGCCAGCCGCCGCCGAGAGAAGCGCGACCTGGAGAGCAGCAACCCTGGCCACGACGGGCACCGCGCGCACCAGCACCGCAAGGGACCCGGCGCCTTTCGCGCCAAGGCGGCGATGGTAAGGGGCGCCTTCCCTCAGCTCGCGGGAGAGGAGGTGAGGAGCGGGGAGAGTGAGGCTAGGAAAGGCAGCGGCTTCCCCCACCCCCCTTCCCTCCAAAGATGCTCTGAAGGGCAAGCCCTGGAGGGCGCCGCCGGTGGCCCTGGAGAAGACGCCGTGGCCGCCTTTGCGCGCCTGTGCGCCCAAGACGCCTTGGCGCGCGTCTTACCCGTCTGGCGGCGCACTTCTTCGGAAGGCAGCCTCCGCTTCGAAGGGACTTACTGCGGGGTTAGGGGTCGCAGGGTGGTGGGTTAACCCCTTCCCGCCTGCCAGCTGCGTCTTTCCTTCTCTTATCTCCCTCTCCCCGCCTCCTCTCTCGTACTCCCCGCGTGGTGATCTCGTCTATCGGACTGTGTTGGGTTTCTGTGATGGATGTCCCTTGGGGGGAAACAGTGTTGTTGAATTGGGCTCCTTGGGAATTTTGTACAGAGTGGACTTTAAAAACAAACAAGCACGCGCAACATACAGCCCAAGCCTGATCTAATGCGTTTTGGCTCCGAAGTGAGTCCCGCTGAGGGCAGAGCCGCACTATGCAATATATGGGCTTGCTCAAGAGTAAATAGGGATTTCCACCGTGGCAGGGCTTGCTGGAGGAGCATGCCTCTATGCGCTTGGTGGGACTTGGGAGGAAACATTCTTAATATTTGGGGCTGTCATTCTGAGACCTCGGGTGCCTTTTGGGGTTTACCTTTAGGTGGAAGAAGGATGGGGTACTGATGGTGAGTGGAGATGAAGTCCTTAAAAAAAAAAGACTTTAAGGTGGCCAGCACAGAGAAAAAGTAGTAAGATGATTCATGACAAGGTATGTGTGGTATTTTCCCCCTTTCCATTCTCAATCATGATGTTTGGTGTCTTGCTCAAAGAATAGTCCGGAGAAGTCCTGGGAGTCCTCTTTGCACTCTACAGTTCTTAGATGGAACGGGTTGTCTCGCAATGTCTTCTTCTTCATCTTTGCCAAGTAAGACTGCCTTCTATGAACACAGTCTTAACGATGTGTCCATAAGTGACTGCAGAGTCCAATTCTGGATCCACACCTCCTTCTTGCAGTGTGTGCCGTGGTTGTAGAGGTGTCTTAGGGTTGAGCATCAGGCAAGGGATGGATGGCAACCCAGGAGGCTTCCACATGCCAGCTTGCTTTGCACTTGGTGCAGCTCACACATGCAGGTGTACCACATCATCCACAGGATTACGTTGTTCTCAGGAAAATGCCATCACATATAATCTCCCCCCTATTATATCCAGATTTGCTGTTTCTGGGTTTTGGGTTTTTTTTTAAGAAAAAAAGCTTTCTGGATTTTCTGTTGAAATTATAACTCTGGATTAAATATGGGCTGGAAGGCTCTATTTATGAGAACCATGTCATTTGGGCTTAGGGAAAGTGCCCTGAGAACCTGTAGAAATATGTGTCTCTCTTTTATTAACTTGAGTGTATCCTGGTTTTAAATCTGTATCATAGGTGAGGGTGCGTGAACCAGTCAATTTCAGATTATCGTTTTTCCCTGTCTTAAGCTTGATTCTCCACATTCCCACAACTTGTGACAGAGTTCATCAGCATTTTAGTTCGAATTTCTCCAATATACACATGGTTGTATGCAATTTTACCTAAAGTATACATTTTTGCAAAGCAGTTCCCCCTAACTATAATGCATTCCTTTATGTTACTTTCACCTGCTATGTGTGTTTATATGCAGACTAGTATATGGATCTTTGTACATATAGGTTGGCTGAAGAGCTGCACTGCCAAATTCAGAGAAGTGCAAATTTCGAAGTTCGGCAGTGTCTTGATTTTGCTTATTGCTTCAGAAAGTGAAGGATCAGTAAGTTCACCTTTGAGTGTGAACTGAATTGAATTGCTCTCCAGTCCTTATCCAGGGGCAGGTAGCCAGGGTTTTCTTCTAGACACGGAGGAGTTTCTGAAAGTTGGATCTGGGTGCTAAAGGGAAGAAAAAGAAGAAAGAACTCAAAGCACACAATTTGGAAGTCTCTTCCAGCTTGCGATGTGCTGGTGTGGTGCATGTACTCCTACACCCTGTGGCATTTTCTCGAGCCGGGGTGGCTCACCCTGGCCATAGAGCAAACTTTTCTGGGACCCCACTGATTTTGGCAGAGTTGGGTTCAGTGGAGAGATTTAAACCTCTCTGCAGAGCCCAGATATGGATCACTGCCTGCCACCCCAGACATCGGATCAATCATTTGATGAGCAGGGAGGGCTGGCCGAAGGAGGCAGCTCTGTGCATGTGTGCGTATGCAACAATGTTTGATGGGCACGACTCCTCTTTGAGTCCCCTGCTATGTGCCTTGCCCAGGCTCACCATCCCTGGCGTAGGAGTCAACTCCTAGAGGCCAAGGTCCCTTTGCCCCCCGCCCCAATATTTGAGGTCTTGGACCCCCCCTCCAAGTTGAAGGGCATTGCCATTCTTGTGGTGTGCGTGTGCCGTGTCATATGATCGATTATGTGGGGTGAGGCTTACTTGGCTCCTTCCCCAATATTTTCTTCAATACCCCAGGCCTTGGGTGGCAAGTGCAAGCAACCTTTTAATCAAAAGAGTTGTTCAGTTCCCCATATGTTTTAAATATATGCTGTCTGGATTTTCGGAAGTGTTGAGCCAAGGCTTGGGTTGAAAACCTCCCTTTGAAGGCTTGGGCTGAGTCTTGGAGCACGCTGGAATCCTAAATTGGATGCCTCTGACCCTGTGCTGAGTGAATTCCATTGTCCTACCTCTGCAGGTAACACTGCCACTTCTTGTGCAGCTAGGGCAAGAGCTTGTCGAGCAAACCAATAAAATTTTGAGACAGAATCTTTCGAAACTATAGGGATGGTCTTTGCCCCTCTTGAAAGTGACCCAGTGCTTCAGCGGCATTTTCCTTCGCCAGGCTGGCTTTGCTTTCGACAAGCCTACCTGAGTCGACGTTTCCACAGCGCTGCTTTGTAAAGAACTCCTCGGTCCTGAGGTTTGAACCTCCTCCACCAACGCTTAATACAGCTGTAATTTTAAAAAGTGTCTGCCTTCATATTCAAGAAAGGTAGCCAGCACAACTCCTTTGCTGGCGGAGACTGCATGTCTGCCTCACGAGGATGCTGCAGTTTCATCCTGCGTTTAGTCAGTGAGTTGAGCTAGAAGGTGACCACTAAAGACCCTTCCCATTCTAGCTTCTAGAAGATCCCATCTGCCTCACTGTGGTGGCACTTTTATGACTTAAATTCTAAGCAACCCACCTTAATTCTAGCTCAGTCTGTTTGGATTCTCTAACTGGGGAAACTCCCTCCAAGTCAACCTTTTCTTGGAGGGGGGCAGTGCTGAGGTGTTCATTGGGTTAAGAAAGGCATTCAGCACATTCTGAGGCATCCTTTTTCACGTGTTCCATGGGACGTTGTTAAATAGGTCCAGAAAGATCTACAGTACCCCCCAAAAAAACCATTAAAAATCCCCCACTGTGTCTTGGGATCACAATATTTCCCTGAAGGAAATCCTGTAGATCCAATGAATTAACTCTACCTGGCGTGCCGGGTTTAGATCAACAACAGCACATTGCTCCTCTCCTTAAAATTACCCCAATGGTTCCCCAGGAAGGACAGAACAGCCATATTTTGGAACGCAAATATTTTTGTAGCTGGATGAAAATTTCGGTGCATATTTTATTTTAAGGGTAGCTGTCTTAAATCATTTGAAGTTGCCCTCTGTCCTGGCTTTGGGGTTTAACAGCTGAGCTGTAGCAAAAGCATCCTAGTTTTGGATCTCTCAGAAGGTCGTTTTTTTTAACTTTCAAAGCTGCTGTGAGCCGTGTCACACCAGTGCCGAGTTAACTTCCCTACTGAGCATTAATCTCGCTTTTTAAAACACACTCTTTTCCTTGTGCCCTTTGGCGGTTTGCTCAGCTGCTTCGGGTGTGGGAGCCCCTGGCTATCACCCACAATTCTTCCCTTTGGCTATCAACTGATAAGGGGAAGGGGAGCAAGAGGAGAAATGTCCCAGAGGCCTTCGGCACATCAGCAGTTTCCCCAACTACCTTAAAGGCACAGGCGCCTCCCGGATATCCACTGCATTTCTCTTCCATCTCCCTTCTTGCGTTTGCGACCCCGCCCTGCCTCATCTCACTGGAGCCCTTTAGCCTTGGAGCTCAACTTTTTCCCACTCTTTTGAGCCCAGGGGGAAGAGGAGAACAGAAGCCCTAAGTGACCTTTGTTTTCCTTTTGGAGGGTTTGCTGTGCTATACCCACCTGAGGAATTTCGTTCCCTGAAGCAACCAAACTATCCACAGGGGACCTAGTTATGAAACAGCAGAGGGGAAAGTGCTTTAACTGGGTTCTCTATTATTAGAAGCCCTCTTAGGGGACTCAATTATTTTGAAATGCATCGCTTGCTGAGTCATCAAAATCTCCCCCCAAAGTTGAGGGGCATTTTCCTTCGCTGCTAGGATATTTGCATTGGGGATTTTATATATATATATTTGCTTTCGTAGATATATATATTCTTCTCTCTGTGTATAATATTCCAAAGCAAAGCATGGTGCTGAGCGGTCCCTGAACAGGTAGATCAGGAAGGACTTGCGATGCTGATGAAATGGGCAGCAATGTTGCAAGGAATGCATGTGGTGTTGAAAATATTGCCCCCTCACACATATTTTTAAAAATGAACATTACGGGTTGATTTCAGGCGAGTTCTTTCCAGAGCACACCCACTGAAATGAAGGGACGCAAGTTAGTCCTGCCCATTAATTCCAGTGGGTATACTCTGAGTAGGACTAGCATGGAAAACAACTTTATATCTTTCCTGCTAGAACAGGCCAGGAAATGTTTGTTTTACTTACCTCTTAAGGTAAGTAAACCTTAGCTTTATCTTCTCCTGAAGATATCCTGCAAGGCAGCCAAGCATTAGATCAGGGTTTTCCTTCTTCTAAATGGGCTACCTTACCAAGTCGTTGATAAGCCCCACCTGCCCTTTACGTCCCTCTACAGCTCATGCAGAAAACACCTTCTTGACCATTGGACCCACTATTGGTCTCATTCGCTCAATCTGCCATAGCCTGTCTTCACATGCAGGGGGAGTCCCTAACTCACCAAGGGTTTGAGACCCATCGGCTGCCCTCACCTGGTTTAGCCGGCCAATCAAAGCGGCTGCTGTCACATGCTGACAGCTTCTGGGAGCCGCAGGTGAGAGCTGAGTGCAGGGTGAGGACCAAAGGTGGGCAAGCCACCCTCAAAGGAGCAGGATGTGTCCCCTCACCAGCGGTACTCCCCCTCCCGTAACGCCCCCATACACCCCCGGGTTGATATTACCTGTTTACTAAAAGGATTCATATGCCACTTTTCATTCAGGGTATCAAAGTTGTGTACAGCAAGATTTAAACAATGAAATATAATTAAAACTACATCAAATGATATATCAAACAAGGGGCATGTCTCTTGACGACATTCCTTTTTCAGGAAGCCTTTTCAAGCGGAGGTTTTTATCCTTGTCAGTTTCTTGTATCGGATTTGAAATTGCTTTTATTGTTGATGGTTTTTATCCTTAATTGCTCTGAGATGCTTTTATGGGAAGTGATTCATAAAATAAATAAATAAAAGTAAAAATAAGCATACAGTCCTCATACAGTAGGCACAAACGATTGAGCTGGTGATCAGTGGTCTTTAATTCACTCAAGCGTTTGCAGTCCAGTTGCCAACAAGAAACCACCAGTGAAGGTGTCCGCTGGATTTCTGAGGGGAGACTGTTGCACAAAACAGGTACCCCTACAGAGAAACAGCCTACTCCTGGTTGGTGCCAGGTGGGTCAGAGCAGGCTGTGGTGCCACACACGGGGGGTTCTTTATTTGGGGGATGGTGGACCAGGTCCTTATCTTCCCCCACCCCTCACAGGCCAAGTTTGACTGTTGGTTGGGGCCACAGCCCTGTCAGTCACCTGATGCCACTGTGATGCCATCAACCCATTTTTTGCATAGGGCTGCAAATGGAAGGCACAGTCAGCTGATCACTGGGCCTTCTGCTATGATCAGCTGATTGCCAGGACTTGTGAAGTGATGGGCATAGGACAGCCAACCAGCTGATTGTTGGGTGCCTGCAAAGTCCCATTGGCCCAGCCACTTCTTTCCCTGCACCTAATGCCCTATGGCAACAGGCGTAGTCCTGGTGGGTATGGCTTAGCCACAGCGACCTTGCAGGCCAAACGGGGAGCCCTGGCAGGCTGAATTAGACTTGATGCTCTATGTTCAGCCTTTTACCTCCAAGGCAAGGGTAGCCAACAAGGTGCACTGCAGATGCAGGTGGACTTGCAACTCCCATCAGCCTCAGCTAGCGCAACCAATGGCTGGGATTGACTGGAGTTGTAGTCCAGCAGTGTCTGGAGGGTGCCAAACTGGCAAACCTTGTTCAAGACACCACATGTTGATCTTCCCCTTTCCCAATTTTCCTCACTTTCAGCCCTATGAGGTAGATTGTGTACACACACACACACACACACAGAGAGAGAGAGAGAGAGAGAGAGAGAGAGAGAGACCCTTGAAAACCCAGTGAGCTATTTATGGCTGAGAAGTAATTTGAAGCCAGGACGTCTGGCCTGGTATGACTTCGCTATTGCACCTTCCTGGCTTTTTGAGACTGAAGGACTGTCATGAAACCGGAAACTGGACTTTGCCATTCATGACAGCACTGTTAGCACACAAGTGGCTGTAATAAGAATGACCAAAGGCAGTGGAGGCAACAAAATCATTTGACAATGGGATATTTTGGATCTGGGGGTCAAAAGAAAAGGAAAAGTTTCTGCCTGCCCCCCCCCCCTTTAGCACTGAGAGAAATCTTATTACAAAGCTTTCCGTTAACCAGGCTCTGCTTAATAAAACAAACAAATCTCTTCAGCCTCTGAGCTAATGTATGCATTATTTAAGAACACTGTTAAAAGGCGGCAGCCTAAATGGATGGGCTACTGTGTCAGTTGTCTCATTAAGTCTCTCTCTCTTAGGCTTTCTCTTTTTTAATTTGGCTTTTTACGGCCCACCTAAGATTTGAGACAGATTATAAACCACTTGGTTCATATTCACAGCATCTCTGATTGGTGGGCAAGTCGTGCGCTATTCCCGAATGCCGGATCTTTCAGAAGCACTCTGCTGTGAGCTTTGGCAAGTTAACGGAATGCAAAGGAACATAGGAAACTGCCCGGTCCTGAGTCAAACCATTGGGCCATCTAGCTCAATATTGTCTACACTGACTGGCAGCAGCTCTCTGGGGTTTCTGGCAGGGGACATTCCCAGCCCTACCTGGAGATGATGGGGATTGAACCGGGGATCTTTCTATTTATTTTCTCCAAGGAGCTCAAGATGCTACACATAGTTCTCCTCCTTGTTTAATCCCCGCAACAACCCTGTGAGGTAGGTTAGGCTGAGAGGCAATGAAGGACCTTCATGACCAAGTGGGGATTTGAACCCTAGTCTCCCAGGTCCTAGTCCAACACACTAACCACTGCACACCACACTGGTTCACTCAGCACCCTGAAACTGCACTGTGGGACAACCAGAGGGTTTGGATCATGATAGGTGCCTTGTTCTCACTACCCCCCTTTTTAATATTAAGGTTTCATTGGTCCACCAATTTTTCCCACTCCCCCCCAAAAAAATTTTCCATATCACTCTGCAGTTGTTCTTATTTGAAATTAAAGCCTATTCATTTTTCTGCTGTAACAAGAGAGGACCAGCTGTTGTACACAAGAAATCTACGCCTGGTGTGCATATCCCACCAAGTGTTGAAATTAACAGTATGAAATAAGCCATACGGTTACCTGGTTTGTATCTTTTCCTGAAAATACTTTTCTCGTCCTTAATTCTGTGTGTGTTCCGAAGATGCAACGTTCCGTGTAGATATTTCCAAAAACCTCATGTTGATGCTGGATGACTCGAGGGGAGAGGAGCATGAGCTGGGGTATAATTCGCAAATGTTGTTCAGAGCGTGCGGCTTGCAATTCTCCTGATTCGTCTCTGCAAAGCTGGAGTAAATTTTGCTCCTGGCAGAGTCAGTAGGGCCTGTTGCTATCCAGAACATAGGAAGCTGCCTTGCACTGAGTCAAACCATTGGTCCACCTAGTTCTATCTTGTCTACACCAGGGACATTTCTGGCAGGACCTGGAGATGCCGGGGGTTGCACCCGGACCTCCTGCATGCAAATCAGATACCCTACCTCTGAGCTACAGGCCTCCCACTTTTTACCCAGCTACAACTGCACAGCTAAGGTTTTCCTTGGGGTTGACCTTCTGCTCTTTAATTCAATTGTCCCATGTTTCATTAGCTTGCAGCCAGGCTTGAGGTGACATTAACTGCACCTTCTCATTTAACTTGTCCTTTACAAAACAAGCAAACAAAAAAAAAAACGCAGGTAGCACTAACTGTGTATGTGGCGGGTGACAATTATTAGAATCGCTGAAGACAGGGAGGAGGAACTTTTCCCTTTCCCTTTTTGGTGCTTTTCTGATGCTTCCATTGGCATCGAGGAGAAATCCCCTGTCGGTACTTACACGGGATTTTCCCCAAAGCAAATTTAAATCTTCTGAAGAGGGACTTTCCGCTGGACTGTAGCAAGGGAGGAAAGCATCAGAGAAGTTCCTCCTCCAGGCTTGCTGCAATCCCAGTAATTAACTCCCCTCCCGAAAAAACGGATGCTGCTGGCATTAAGCACAGTAGTGCCTGGTGTCCATTGAGACAGGGCAGAAGGCAGAGAAAAAGAAAAGTAGCTCTCTGCCCCCCCCCAAACAACCTGGTACCATCCAGATGTTTGGGAGTACTGTTCCCCATAGACAATGGTCAGGGATGATGGGAATTGTAGTCCAGACCATCTGGACGGCACCAGGTTTGGGGAAGACTGCCCATGATGATGTCAAAGGCTGTAAACCAGATCTTTTAGTGGCTGTAAGTGTGCACGTCTCTGTTATAGACTGTGGGGCTGTTCTGTTTGGTGGGTTGTTGTTGTTGTTAACACCAGCTGAGGATTCTGGCTTTAAAAAGCATAATTACTGTTGCTGTAATAATGGCATCAAACAAGCAATTATTTTTTTGTGTGTGTTTTAAATTTTGCATTGCGGAGCACAATTTCCTCCTTGGATCAGTGCAAACATTTTTATACGTTGTGCACCACAATAGGCCAATAACAATACAGAAAATTTATTCACATTTGTCATCTGGCTGTGCCATTTCTTGGTGTTAGAATAACGGGTTGCTGCCCCCAAGGAGTTGCCACGCCGAATTAGAAAAAGCCTATCCAGTGTCAATGACACTCAAAAGACCTGCACATAGGAATGGAAGGGTTTCCCTTTTTCCCCAGCATGGAGAAGGATGGGGAGAAAACTGGGGCCGGCTGGCTAAGACTGTCATGAGTAGTGTTAGAAGCTGAGGTTTGAAAGCTAGGAGCTAAACGGCACCTTAAACCTAGGTTATGGGCACAACAATGGAATGTCTAGGCGTGCTTTTCTTAAAACAATAATTCAAAGCTGAAAATGAATGAAGGCACCTAAAATATTATGTTCATTTTTCACATGGTCTAGTCCTTCCCCCGGGACGCGGGCAGCACTGTGGTCTAAACCACTGAGCCTCTCGGGCTTGCTGATCAGGAGGTTGGCAGTTCGAATCCCCGTGATGGGGTGAGCTTCCGTTGCTCGGTCCCAGCTCCTTTCAACCTAGCAGTTCAAATGCACCCCAAAAAGTGCAAGTAGATAAATAGGTACTGCTCTGGCTGGAAGGTAAACAGTGTTTCCATGCACTGCTCTGGTTTCACCAGAAGTGGCTTAGTCATGCTGGCCACATGACCCGGAAAAACTGTCTGCGGACAAACGCCGGCTCCCTCGGCCTGTAAACCGAGATGAGCGCCGCAACCCCAGAGTTGTTCACGACTGCACTTAACTGTCAGGGGTCCTTTATCTTTTTTAGTCCTTCCCCTACCCACCCCCCCTGATATTCTTAAGAGGGTCTCTTCTCCAGTCTACTCCAGAAAGTAGCTGGAAGTGGGAAAGCAGAAAAAGGTCCTTCTTTCCTTCCACTCTACAGTTCCACTCTGAAATCTTAGGTGCAGGACTGCGCCCAGAGCTCAGAAACTTCTCGCGCTAATGAAATTCCCTGTCACAAAACACGCCTAGAACAACGGGAGTTTCGAACACTGGTCATGAGCTCTGATGTCACCTTCTGTTTGTTTCCCTGCCAGTCAAAAGCTGCGCCAAATGAACCAATGGTCTATCTTAGTAAAAGGCAGCTTCCTGTGATAAATATGGAGCGCTGGCAAGAGTGATTTGCTCTTCCTGCAGCAGCTGACTGGGTGGGGAGTGACAGACAGAGAGGAGGAAGGATGGTTCCGCCCACCATTGACACATGACCATGGATAGGACAGGTGTGGCCAATGTCCCTAACTCTTGGCCTAGGCCTTGGAACTCTTTTCCCCCAAAATTCTCTTTTCTTGCTGGGAGGCAAGCAGATCTCGAGGTGTAGCATGCAGAATCCAGAGTGTACCATGGAGGATTACCAACTTTTTTAGGCTGGTGGGAACATTCAGAATTCTGAGAGTGTTTTGTGGGTGCCATTCACAAAATGGCTGCCATGGTGCATGGTGCTTCACAAACTGGATTTGTAGAACATGGTGGGGCATGGCAAAAACACAGAATGGATATTTCGTGAGATCTTTTGTGGGTGCCATAGGGCACACTGGAGGAAACTCATTGGCAACACCTGGGGTAACAAAATGGCGGAGTAATAACAAGATGGAACTGGAAGAATATTCTCATTGCTAGTTTCAACCCTACCATTCCAGGTACATCACGTGCATCTGGATTTAAGCATGTCAGTTGCCTCCTAAACCAAAAGGGCCTCCTACTGAAACGGTCTGGAAGGTCCAGAATCCCACTTATGCCTAGAGAACACGGAGCCCTTGGAAGCTTGACCCAAGTTCTAATCCGACCCTTGGGATGAAATAGATTCTCCACCCCTGCTCTGAACTTAACAAGTGTTTATACCTGCATAGCTTTCTGGTCATGCACTGTTTACCGAAGAGAGATTCGGCTTAAAGTTTCCTCACGGACTGTAGCCATAACTCATGAGTGCTGCAAGCATGTTTATATTCACTCCATAACTAGGAGAGTAGTCTCTTCGCTTACCACCATAAATGGTGAGGCTCGAGGAGTCGTGTTCCCGATTTCTGCACCGCATAGCTGTTGTTTCTCGTGCTGAGCAAAAACGGAAGGTTACTGTGGGACACTTGTCATCTGCCCTCTTATTTTGAGAGGCGATTTGGGAATTCTTCAGAGGTATACCATACATACAATTGGCCTCTTTTTCTTTCTTTCCCTGTTTTTTGTTTTTTTATTTTTTGGGTGGGAGTAATAATGGGTTGAAATGCTATAGTCAGTTATTTGGGGAGACTTTAATAAAATGACTTGGCAAAGAGCAGAAGGCTTCATTGACTATTTACAACAGCCTGGCTGAGGTTTTCTCCTTCAGGTTTTGGGGTGGGGCAGGTTTAGCTGTTTTCACATTATTGTTGTATCTGTGGTCTATTATGTTCGGGTTGTGTTCTGGTGAATGGGGCCTTTATTAAATAAATTGGCTGAAAGGAGTGGAGGGATGACACTGCAGAGTCCTGTGATCCCTGGGTTGTGAATAGTTGTTAAATGTCAAATTGCATCTACTCTTTTCTCATAAGATAGAGTTCATTTCAGCTGCGTCTTCCTACTACTATTATTCTTTTGATAAAGGCTAATTACTGTATACACTTGGTATAAATAGCCTGATCTTCAGAAGAATCATTTAAGTGTGTCTGTATGTGGCAGGGTGGACATTACCCCTGATGCCAGAATTTAATTTTGGGTAGGGATCAGTGAGCATCCTTGACCTTGTCCCAAAGGGTTGAGATCTCCAGAGCATTTTGAGATCATCCTTGGTGGAGGAAACTGCCTTATACCAAGGATCAGGCTATTGGTTTATCTAGCTCACTAACTGATGTGATGGGCACTGGTTCTCTAGGGTTTCAGACAGGTAGTTTCCCCCAGTCCTACCTGGAGATCCTGAGGATTGAACCTAGGACCTTCTGCATTCAAAGCAGATGCTCTATGACTGAGCTAAGAACTGCCCACCAAGGGACTCACTGGTATTTTTCATGCAGAATGGGTTCTCAAAAACCTAGCTTGGAGCAGAGGCAAAGGTTTAACTACTCCCGGTCTCTGGAGGAGTGGGCTGCCTTTTATCTTTGGGAACCAGACACCAAGTTCAAGCATCTCCCAACATTTTCCCTACCACACTCATCAAAGAGGAGGCTGTTGTCTGCCAGGATTGGGATGGCAATTTCCATCAGCCCCAGCAAGCATGGCCAATGGCTGGGGTAGATGGGAGCTGTAGTTCAGTAACATCTGGAGGGCTAAAGGTGCCCTATCCTTGATATAATCCAATCCGCTGATCAGTGCAGGAAATCCAGGGTTAGAAGATCTCCAACAAGCCTCTGTTTTGAAGGCAGCATAGTTGTGGGTCATGATGCCCATATGCTGCTTCCATTATCTGGGTCCCCCCGCCTCTCGATGAGTGAAATCTGCCAATTTCAGTTTCTTTCTCTTTCTCATTTCCTCACTCTTTAATTTAAATTCTCCAGTTCATTTCTGCATCAATTTGTGAATATTTTTAAAAATGAAAACTCACCTGCATTTTACTGCCGTTTTCTCCTAATATACACATTTTTGCAAAGGGATTTCCCCCAGTGGAACACATGTTGGAGTGTTATTTTCACTGATGTGTGTGGGGGGGTGTATTTTTTTTTTAATACTGATGTATGTGTTTTAATGCACACTTTACCCTAATATATGCACTTAATGTGCCCTTTACCTGGCTGGAGAACTGAGCTGCAAAATTCAGCTGAATTTCAGAGGGTGGTTGCATTTCAGTTTGTACTAGGTAGGTTCAGCACCCATGGGAATAGATAATTTCTCCTCCATCCTTACCTCTGAATACCTGTCATGGGGGGAGACAATGGGAGAGGGGTCTTCATTTGTTTATTCATTCTTCCATTTACATCCCACCTTTTCTCCAAGGAGCTCAAGGTGGCATCCACAGTTCTCTCCCTTTCATTTTATCATCACAACAACCCTGTGAGGTAGGTTAGGCTGAGAGACTGCAACTGGCCCAAAGTCAACCAGTGGAGCTTTGCGGTTGAGTGAGGATTGGAACCCTGGCTCTCCAGGTCCTGGTCTGACTCCGCAAGCACTGCACCACTTCCCAGAGACATCTGGCTGGCCACTGCAGAGAACAGGATGCTGGTCTGGATAAGGCATTTTCTCTGATTCAGAAAGGCTCTTCTCATGTTCATCCCTTGGCAAGGGCAAGCCCAACCACTTCTGTAGGTAATTGACTCCGTTGTTGAATTGTTCTTACCATCAAGAGGTTTCTCGCTAACGTTCATTTAAAATATCCTTGACCACTTGGATTTCCATGCCTTTTTTCTTTTGTGGTATTCGGAGCTGACTTTCAAACCACCCTAATGCAACAATGCCATGGCCCTCAATGGCATAGTAAGAGCCGTTCTGGCGTGGTGGTTAGACTGGGAAAACATGGGTTCGTATCCCCATTTAGGCTGCATACACAGCACACCTTTGAAGCATGCCCTCCCCTCCCCCCAAGAATCATGGGAACTGTAGTTTGTTAAGGGTGCTGGGAATTGTAGCTGGACTAGATGACTCTTGGAATCCCTTCCAACAATTCTAGGACACTATAAGTTCTTTTATCAAACACACAGAAGGATATCTCACCTATGCTCTGGGCACTTAGTATAATCTCAAGAATGCCATTACAATTATTAGTCACTATATTTTTCAATCTTAATGAGCCTTAAAAAAAAACAAAAAACCCACACTAGAATTTCCACCTTGCCAAGACTGCTAGGAGTAGCAGCAAAAGATACTTCAGTGTCATGCAGAGGCAGCCAACACGTTGCCCTCCAGATATTGCAAGACTATAATTCCCATAATCCCTTACCATGGTTGTGCTGTCTGGGGCTGATGGGAGTTGCAGTTCAACGACATACAGAGGGCCTTTCGTTGACTACCTTTGGCATAAAGGTACCACAGCAAGGATGGGAAAGCTTTTACAGCCCCAGGGCTACCTTCCCTTCGGGGGCCGCATGGCAGTGGTGGGTGGGGCCAGATGAAAAAGTGGATGGAACAGAGGATGCACATTCTCATCTGTGCTCAGTTTCTACAAGCTCAAACCCACTTGTGTCCTCCATCTGAATTCAGGGGCTCATTCCAACCAGGGAAACACAGAGTGTGAAGGAGGGCCAGTGAGGGGTGTGGCCTGGGGAGAGTTCCGAGAGCCAGTCAGAGAGACATGGAGGGCCGCATTCGGTCTCCAGGGCCCTTGGCTGCTCACCGCGGTACAGTAGCTTTTGCTGTCCGCACATTGGCACATCACAAAACTTCCATGTCCTGCAGCCCTGGCGCTAAGCTCAATTGAGGCAAAATGCCAAGATGTTTGCAATCTGAAGTACTGCATGACTACAAGGTATTATTCTCCTGCTGCCCACACTAACAGCTTTGCTGGCTTCATTTACACAAGAACTTCCCGAACAAGCATCCAGCTGCTATCAGGAGGCAGCTCCTTGAAGCAGAAAAGCAACATGGTTGAGGGCCTGTTATTACAACAGTAGCTGAGACTCACTTCAGCACGAGAGTCCCATTAGCAAGGTGTGTACCACATCCAGACATTTGGCAACCAACAACTTGGAAGGAGCAACAGGGGGAAAAGGGGAGGCTGGCTGTAAATTTTGAGAGGATCAACAAGGTTCTCCAGGCATGTGGTGGGTAATGTTGAAGTGCAAGAGCTCACTGTGACAGCCCTTAGAGCCACGCTTCCAAAGAGAGTCGAAAAATGCAGGCAGTTTTCCTGAACTCATTCACATACAGTGGTACCTCAGGTTAAGTACTTAATTAGTTCCGGAGGTCCGTACTTAACCTAAAACTGTTCTTAACCTGAAGCACCACTTTAGCTAATGGGGCCTCCTGCTGCCGCTGCACCGCTGGAGCACGATTTCTGTTCTCATCCTGAAGCAAAGTTCTTAACCTGAAGCACTATTTCTGGGTTAGCGGAGTCTGTAACCTGAAGCGTATGTAACCCGAGGTACCACTGTATATGTATCACACACACAACACACACACAGCAGTATGTAGCAGCAACAGTCCCTAGCGCAATGCCCAAACCCTATGCATAGTTTACTCCAATGCTATGACTCCAGTCCTATGCAAAGTTGCCCTGGAGTAAACTCCCTTGAGCTCAGTGGTGTTTAATTCTGACTGCATAGGTTC
Organism: Podarcis bocagei; assembly: GCF_964188305.1. NCBI lineage: Eukaryota > Metazoa > Chordata > Lepidosauria > Squamata > Lacertidae > Podarcis > Podarcis bocagei. The sequence continues at coordinate 41,500,258 of NC_138139.1, forward strand.
AGCTTGTAACACTGAGGTTTAACAAAAGACATTCAGCCAGCTGAAACGCAACTTTTAGTATTTAATAAGAGGTGCAAGCAACCTTGCAGGGAAGTGTAGGAACACCATCCAAAAAAAGAGAAAGAAGTACCCAGCCTCTATTTGATTCCTTGCCCCCATTCTCTGACTTTCTCTGTGGTAGTCTGCCACAAGCAATAGCAAAATCAGAAAGTCTTGTCACCACCTTTGCTTGCCCGGCTAAGAGTGGCAGACGATGCCATGACTCCTGCCCCCCCCAACCCTGTTCTGGAGCTGTTCTCTCCCTTTACTACGCAACCAACAATGATGTTATCAGCCTCTACTCCACTTCTAAGAACTGTGTTGTTTTTAATTTTTCATGTTCTTATTGTGTGGTTTGTCTTCTTTTTACTGTTATAAACAACTTTGATACATTTTTGCAATATTTTTAATAAATATAATTCCGGTGCTCAATTTTTAAAATTAATTTTACTTTATACACTGCCTTTCCTTGGAATAGTTCAAAGCAGAGGACCTGGTTCTCCACTCACCCTCTTTAACTGCTCAGCAACTCAGTAGAGGCAGGTTAGGTTGACTCTGTGTGTGTCTGGCCCAAGGTTTCCCTCTCAAGGAATCCCAGGAGCTATAGGGTGTTGGAAATTGTAACTCTGTGAGAGAGAAACTACACTTCCCATGAGTTGCAGTGCCTGTATCCAAAAAGCTTTTTACAAATATGGAGCCTTGCTTAAGCACCACTGACTTATGTTTAACAGGTCTTACTCTCAAGGAGGTCCATGTGTAGTAATGCAGCCTAACAGACCTACTGAAGTCCACAATTTTAGGCACTCGCTTCCTCCAAATATCGCACCACTGATTTAAAGCCCATTCTGCATCTCAGGCCTAGGGACTCAGGTGGCACTGTGGGTTAAACCACAGAGCCAAGGACTTGCCAATCAGAAGGTCGGCAGTTCGAATCCCCGCGACGGGGTGAGCTTCCGTCGCTCGGTCCCTGCTCCTGCCAACCTAGCAGTTCGAAAGCATGTCAAAGTGCAAGTAGATAAATAGGTACCACTCTAGCGGGAAGGTAAACGGTGTTTCCGTGCGCTGCTCTGGTTCGCCAGAAGCGGCTTAGTCATGCTGGCCACATGACCTGGAAGCTGTACGCCGGCTCCCTCGGCCAATAAAGCAAGATGAGCACCACAACCCCAGAGTCGGCCACGACTGGACCTAATGGTCAGGGGTCCCTTTACCTTTACCTACATCTCAGGAATTCTGAAAAATGTACTGTGCTGGACTTGATGGGCCTTTGGGATTGATCCAACAGAGCTTTGCTGAGTTCTTCTTAATTGCTTTCACTTCACTCATTCCTGCTAGCACTGGGAAGAAACTACCCACAACCCCTGCTCTAGCATTGTGGCTGAACAGGGAATCAGGTTTTTGTAATGGAGCAAACCATGGTGATAAGCTAGGGCTTGTCCTTGGCTCATCAACCATGGTTTGTTTGAGTTCAGAGATGGTGGTTTTTTCCCTCCCCAGGCTAGCAGGGTTGAGGGAAGCAGGGGCAATGAGCTCATGTGTGATAAGCTCTGGTTTATGGCCTATTGTGCCATGTGGGTGTGGCCTTTGAGGTGTTGAAGCTATTCTAGAACAATAGCCCAAAATCAAACTATACTGCTGCATATTGTGCTGAACACAGGCACAATAGTTCTGCTAAGTCTTCAAGGTGCTGACAAGGCTCTGTTGTGTCATACCAGAATATGTCTGTCTGGAGCCGCTTGACCTCAAGCTGTTTGTGTGAAGGATCAAAGAAGCCAGTCAGTTCTTCAGCTAAAGTGTGATTTTTAACAGATGTTTTGGTATCCTGGTTCTCAGATCTCCTCAGGCTCCCTTTAGCATGTGGATGCATGGCTAAGGGTTGCCCAGGTCATAGAAGCTTATGAGCTGCCTTTGATCATGTTAGATCTGACCCAACTCGCTACTCTAACTGGCAGTAGCTAACCTGTGGTCTCCAGCCAATGTCTTGCAGATGTTGTTCTCATCACTTGATGGGACCTTTGACGTGCACAGCACATACTCCACCACTCAGCCTCTCCCACAGGTCGACTTTGACATTGGAGCAACCAAACCAAAAGCTGAGACTCCATTAATTCTGGGATGTGGGATCAGCTTAGCAAATGGATGGGGCAGGCAGGGATGGTCACAGGTCAAACAGAACCTTCAAGAGTGAACACAACCCATATATAACTCTGGTGCGAAGGCCTATCCATCAAGGCAAAGTGGTGGCCGTGAGCACAATGGTGCTCTTGAGGCCTTCCCCTGGCACCCATGAGGCCTCTGAGCCTCTCCACTCAGCTGTCTCTGAGGACATGAGGTAGTGAGGGGAGGTTTCACCCTGACATCTCGCGGGGTCAGGCCACCGCCAGGGCCCAGCGCCCTGAAGGAGGAACAAGCTGCATTGGCTCTGGCGCTTCGCGTCTCATTCCTCCCTCGATTTGAGGGCCAGGGAGCGATGGTGCCTTTCCCCAGCCTATACTTCTGTTGATGCAGCCTAGAATAGCATTAGCCTTTTTTTTGCTGCTGCTGCTGCATCACACTGTTGACTCATGTTAAGCTTGTGGCCCACTAAGCCCTTAGATCCTTTCCCCTTGTACTGCTAGTAAGCCACAGATTCTGGCTACTGCTAACATGGAGGAGGCGGAGTAATGTGGTCTTCTAGCTACTGCTGGACGGCATCTCCCATCATCCCATGGGCCACGTTGGCTGGGCCTGATAGGAGTTGGGAGGTTCCACCAACATCTGGAGCCACCCAGAGTGGCCGGGGCGGCCCAGTTGGATGGGTGGGGTAAAAATATCATCCTCATCATCTAGAGGGTAACAGCTTCCTCATTCATGCTGTGCTACAGAGGAATGCTATAGATCCTCTTAACCCAGCTGACATGTTTCCGTTGAAACAAAAGTTGAAATGCCAGTCTGACCCATCCCCGCCAGTATGGTGCAAGTGATCACATAGGTGTTGGTGGATGTGGTTTCTGATGCAATCTGTTGCTGTCAGGCAAGAAGCAAGGCTGATTTTACTTCTCTTTTCTTTTCAGAATAATACTGTAATAATAAAAATTCTACGGATGTGGTAGGGGAGGGAAATCCTCTTTACCTCAACCAGGAAGACTCAAAAGCACTTTTGTTTTGTCAGTTTTTTGCGGGGGCGAGGTGTTAACAACTTACTTCTACACACCCTTTTCTTGGGAGTAAGCCCCACAGGTTTCAGTGGGGCAGTGGCTTTCAACCGGTCCAGATCCAAGACTCCCCTCTGACTCCCAAGCTGTGACATGGGACCCACTTTTACATTTTTGCATTTGAATTCTGCTTAATAGGGTTAATAACACTCGTTATTTGATCTTAAAAGGGCAGACAATAGGCAGTGTGTTACCTCAGGGTTCCTACTAAATGAAAACTAGTCCTGCAAAGTGGCAAGAGAAAGCTGTGAGCCTGTAGTTAACCAGAAATACGTATCTTATTTAAAAGAATGGTTCATCCCATTCAGCACTCGTGGAAATTGATAAAATGAGCTTCTAATCACAATAGCATGCCCTAGTCCAGACACATGTATAGTTCTGCTCTGATCTGGTCAGCCTAAGCTGGAATCCAGCATGGTAGTCCCAGCTTTGCTGCAGCCCACCTGGTATGGCCTCGCAATCTACCTGTGGGTTCTGACCAGTGTTAGAAACTCAGACATATAAGCTAGGCGCCAAATGGCCCCTTAAACCAGGGTTGTGGTCGCCAAAAATGCCTAGTTGCCATTTTGGGGCCAGACAGCTCGAAAATTGTATTTTTCAATACAACTTTTTGGTTCCGGAAATTCGTTCTGATTGTGCAGATAAAAAATAATGGATAGAATTCTATAGGATGTGTCGCTAATGTGTGAAAACTGCCAAGATCCAAGGATCCCCAGGCATGCAGCTCCGGATGGCGGAGAAGTCAGTTGCCATCCTGGCGCCTGGGCATCTTCACTTGGTCACAAGTGGCCGATAGCCAGGTGCAAAATGTTCCTGGCACCTGAATTTCAAACACTGGTCCCAACCCACTGCTTGAAGACCTGTGCAGTGGGATATACTTCTGAGGAAGCAGGCATAGGATCATGCTTTAGACCTCTTTCAGCAGAAAGAAATAGTGGTTGTATGGTATTGAAAGGCTAACGGATCGGTTTATAGCATCAGTTTTTGTGTTTTGGAGTCACACACCCAGGGTGAAGTAAAGCCTTCATGCATGCCGTGAAGCGGACTTCAATCTTATGATCAAATTATCTTTCTGTTTTGTTTTGAAACTTTCCTTTTGCTTGAAAATGTTCTCGGCTGTTACTGTTGCAGTGTGCATTTTGGTTTTCTTTTTTATGTTTTGTACACTACTTGCTTTTGTCTGAGCTTTTCATTGCTCTTGTATGCCTGCCTGTTGTGTGTGCACACACCTTAAGAGATGGTTTCAGGAAAAGGGGGCAAAGGCTTCAGCTGTGGGGCTGCCCCCTTTGAGAAGTCTGGTGCTGGCCATAAGCCTGCTGTACTTATTGAAGAGCAAGAGTTAGCCAGCCACTTTTAACATTTTTGATTAAAAGAGTAAATACACACACACATATCTGTAAAAAAAAAAAAATCAGAACATGCAATGTTCAAAATTAGCCAGGCACCCTGTGCATTTTGTGACTGGCATGGGTCCAGTTGAGACCATGTGAGATCTCTGGATGCTGGGTTGGCAACTGACACCTCCACCTGGCTGGCCCCTCCAGCTTTCTTAAGCAGGTAAGCAGAAGAGCCTGCGTACTGCATGTATATTCCACCTTTTCCTCCAAGGAGTATATAGTTCACCCTCCCCTTCACACTTAATGCTTACAATGACCATGTTAGGTAAATTAAGAGACTGCGATTGGCCCAAGGTTACCCAGTGAGCTTTATGGGTAGGGATTTGAACCCTGGTCTCCCAGGTGCTGGTCCAACACTCTAACCATGACCTTGGCTTCCTAGAGCAGCTATATAAATTAAGCAGGTAAATAACTATGGGAGAAACAAAATGTCACTCAGAGAAGGATCTGCGATATTTTCCTTGAAGCTTGCATTTGTTTTATTCAGGCTTGTTTTATTTGCAGTTTTAATGTATTGTCAACCGCTTTGAGATTTTTTTCTTTAAAGTCTAAAGCAGGCTTCGTCAACCTCGGTCCTCCAGATGTTTTGGGACTACAACTCCCATCATCCCTAGCTAACAGGACCAGTGGTCAGGGATGATGGGAATTGTAGTCTCAAAACATCTGGGGGGCTGAGTTTGCCTTTGCCTGGTCTAAAGTGATATTGAAATGAAATTTATAAAATAAGGCTCATTGAAGAAGAATAAAAAGTGCCTAGACATTCCGTTGTGGCAACTGTAACCTAGGTTTAAGGTGCCATTTGGCAATTAACTTACATATCTGAGTTTCTAACGCTGAGAACATGTGAACCATAATTATGTAGCCCAGCCAGGGCAACAAGCCCCATCCTATCTGATGGATGGCCCTGTTGGCTGTGACCAGTAATAGGCCTGAGATCTCCACTGCTTGGTCAGATACATCTAATCCACAGTGTTATTCTGCTGAGTTTGGGGTTGGGTATATTGCAGAAGGCCATCCCTGACCATTGGCCATGTTGGTTAAGCCTGAGGAAGTTGGGTGCCCAGCAGTGCCAGGAGGCCCACAGGGTCCTCACCTCTGGGCTGAAGACTGCTAAGGATGTGCTCTGGTGAGGGGAGCTCAGGAATCTTAACAGCAAAAACGCCTGTTGAAGGGCAAGCCATATGCACACCCACAAGCAAAGAGGAGCTGTGAGATTCACCACTGATGGAATGTCATGGCTGCTTTTGAAGTGTCAGTACAATTCCATAATGAGTATCATCAGCCAGATAACATCCCATAGATATGTTCCGTTTGATCTATTTCTGGAGCGTGCAGAATTGGGAAGAAAAATGAGGGAGATGCTTAATAATTTTGTGGCAAAAGCTAAGACTCCACCAAATTGTTGTGGAGACCGCTCCCAGCTCAAGGGATGTATTTTCTCCCCTTCTCACGCTGATATCACACAAGCTTTGTTCTGTGGGCTGCCCTCTCTGAAAAAGGAAACAATTTGTTTCATTCAGACCTCGAAATGTTTCTGTGTATTCCATTTCCAACACACAGCTGGGTCTTTCTCTCCCAGTGAATAGGGTGATCGTAGACGAGTCTGCTTGAAATTGAAGCTCATTGAGTTCAGTGGGATCTCCTTCCATATTGGTGGGTCACATTTAGGCTGCAATCCTATACGCAGTCATGTTCACTTCGTAGAGTCTGGTATGGTTGCTTTGTAAAGTCCAGTCAAAGCTAAAGCTGAAACTGGTTCCAAATTTTATGTCTTAAACCCATAGGTGGTCAAAAATGAGCCATGTTTGCAAGCCACCAACAAACGTGGCTTCACTCTGGCCATGACAGTGTGAACATGCTGGCTCCCAAGAATGTAGGAATGTTTTGTTCCTGGATTATTTAGGAAAACTTTTTGTTGCAGAGCATGGTTCAGGAAGAGGAGACATCATAATCCAGGGTTTGGACAATGTGCTTAAACCAGTAGTGTTCATCTTTTTCACACCCAGGATCCACCTTACCCAAGCATACATTTGGAGACCAATTTATTGATATTTTACCATGTATTTGTACAGTAGGTTGCGACCCACCTTGGATCCAGCCATGACACAGTAATGGTTCCCAAACCACCAGCTGAAGATCAGTGTGCTAAGCCCAAACCTTGGTTGGAGTGGAGCAAAGTGGTTGCAGTCTCTTCCTTGGAAGCCATTGTGTTTGTGCAATGCTGCTAAACCATGGTTTGACCCAGTGCTATGTGTGAATGAGGCTGTTGTGGTTTGCTGCCAGAAATCAAACCATGGTTAGTCCGCTGGGCTGGGGCTGGTTCTGAACAAACCACACTATAGCGAAAAAAACCCTGGCTTGGTATTGAGAGCTATAGTGTTTTGGCTAGGAGTTCATACCCATCCAACACATGAAGGGTGTAATAGAAGCCCTATGACCTTGCTCTCTGACCAATTATATGCATGTAAACAACTCCCCCTCCCATTTGTTGCCAATAACAAGACCCCCACCCTCAAACACCTGTGAATGCACAGACTTTAAGAGCAGGACAAGCGAGTTTGTGCATTGTCCCCTCTACATGTTGGATGTATGCACAACCCTAATGCCTTTCTCCATGTTAATATTTAGTCTCCCCTTTAAGTCTACTTATATAACTCTAGCGGGTGGTGGGATTTCTGGAGCGCAGTGCCTTTCTAAAACGGATATTGCTGTTTTTCTGAAAATTGCTTACTTTGTAAGATGGACTGTTCTATTTATCTGTATGCACCTGAGCATCCTTTATGTATCTCCCCCCCCCCCCCGCTGACTTCGTTAAGCTCCTTCTAAATTACATTGTTTTTATGGGGCTCAACACATTGCCTTGCTAAAGATGCTCATGCGGAAGGTAATTAGCATTGAATTTTGCAGTGTGATGGATTGTGGTGAAGCTTAATTGCAGCTTGTAGGTGCGTTGAGCTCTCTATACATATATTTATGCTTAGCTGTGTGATTTTTTTCTCTCTCTTTTGGAATTGCTACAAGCAGCTGAGTTTCTATTTTGATAGCAACTCACTGCTTGGCCATTCCATAAGAGTGTGTGTTGCTGCTGTCATTTTTTAAAAGTGAAAACAACATTATGCAATATAACACAGGGTCACTGCTTCAGACAAGGGGTGGGGCACCTTCAGCCCTCGAAATGTTGGATTGCAGACCATGCTTGCCAACCTTCACTGTGGCTTGTTGAAACCAGGCAGCTTCTTGGCCCATGGTCTAAAGTTGCCTTCCCCACCCCCCAAACAAACCATAGTTAAAATGAATCATACAAACCATAGTTAAGATTAATGGTTTTAAGTGGCATGACAAGCCACTCGCAGTAGCTCATTCTCATATGGTTTGATGTGACATCTAAACAGTGCCAATACTATTTCACTACTTTTGAGTTATTTTTATCTGCTTCTTCCTTGTAGCCATTATGCAGAACCAGGTCAGAACTTACTAATTTCCCGTACCTTACATTATTTTTAATGGAAGGTATGCCCATATCCATCCTTTTCTTTAGAATCTCTCAAGTTGATTCTACAAGCAATTTGTTCTGTTCTGCAACTGGTCTGCCAATCAGAGGTTGCAGTTTGAACTTATCACCCTTTGTCATCCTTTGTAGTGTTAGATTACCTTTGCTGTTGAGATTACAGGTGTCCTTCTCCTTGTTTGAGGCTGTTTTTCAAAAGGTGGAAGGTCACCAAAAACTCCTCAGTATTAAAGGCTGAGAAAACTCTGTTGTTTTATCCTTTCTTTTACTGCACGTTTTTACAGCTTCTATCATCTTTGACTGTCTCTTCCAGTTTCTCTGGTGCTGCTTTAAATTGTGGCCAAACTGCTGTTCCTTCTATTATCTTAAGAAAAGGAAAAAGTGGTTCCTGCTTTTCTTCACAGCATTCAATCAACCTTTTTGCTGTTTGCTATGCTCTATCTCAGCTCAGACGTCTGATTCGAGCCATTGCTAAGGGAAACTTCACTGTGGTTTGCAATCAGCTGGCAAACCAGAATTCGAAACTGTGGGTTGATGTTGCTGAACTTCTATGTGCCCTGCAGCTTTTGAAAGTTCAGAGTTAGGTCAGGGGGTGGGTATAGCGAAGGGGCAAAACTCTACCCACTACACCACACTGGCTCTCTGGGTAGCATCTCTCCAGGATTGGACTAGATGACCCTCATGGTCCCTTCCAGTTCTGTGATTCTATGCAAAGCATGCGCTCTTCCACCTAGTCACAACCAGCATAATGCAAAAATGGAATTGAACAAACAACAAAATCTAACATTTGATGCAGGAGCAGACCTGCTGGATTAGGGCAAGGGGGACAATTTGCTCCAGCATCCTCTCTCCAGCCAGATTCCTCTGAGACATTGGAATACAGTGGTACCTCAGGTTAAGAACTTAATTCGTTCTAGAGGTCTGTTCTTAACCTGAAACTATTCTTAACCTGAAGCACCACTTTAGCTAATGGGGCCTCCTGCTGCCACTGCGCTGCCGCCGCACGATTTCTGTTCTCATCCTGAAGCAAAGTTCTTAACCCGAGGTACTATTTCTGGGTTAGTGGAGTCTGTAACCTGAAGCGTATGTAACCTGACGTGTATGTAACCCGAGGTACCACTGTATAGCTTACTGATTGCTGTTGACTCCACCCCCCAACCACCACCAAAATTGAGTTTTCAACCCTTCTTAGGTTAATCAGTGGTGTCCTCAAAAGCTTAAAACTATTTTTGGATAACTTGAGCAAATATTGCCAATCCTGTTGGCTCAAAGTAGCCCCTTGAAAGGAAGAATGGAGATAAAGTAAAAGGAATCCCACATGACAAGCTGAGCAGCCTTTGGGGTAAAACTGGAAGATTTAGATAAGCCGCCTCTTCTCTCTAAATGCCTTGCCGTCCGGGTGCCAAAGAGGTCATCCTGGAATTTTGGCTTGCCCAACATTTAATCATTGTCTTAAATATCTCCTTTATGGGCAGATGCCAAAGCCGGATTATTACCACTCCTTAACCTTTGGGCAGTTTTGAGATATTTATGACTCCATTTTTTCCCCAGAAACTGAGGAAGCTGAAAAAGCTCACGCAGCAAGTGTTTTGTTACTTAAAACAAATCCGCCCAGGCAACAAAAAGCAGTTAGGATTGATGGCACATTAGGAGAGGGCCAGGGAAACATTTTTTGACCAAGGGCCACATTTCCTTGGGGTTCCCCTTCTGAGGACTGCATGCCATTGGTGGGTAGAGCAGCAAAAGTAAATTTTGCTTTCGGGCAGGTGGGATGTCCTCTAGATTACACTCACAGGGTTGTTCAGAAGGGAATGCAACGCTTGGGCTGAAAAAGTTTCTTCACCCCTGGCTTAACCGATTCTGGCCTGACTGCATTGGCTTCCAAATAGCTTCTAGGCCCAAATAGCTTCATAGGCTGGTGTTTACCTATGAAGACTTATGTGGCTCAGGACTTCAATACCTGAAGGACCGCTTCTCCCCATATGAACTGACCCAGACCCTGTGCTTGTCATCCAAGGCTCTTCTCTTTGTCCCCACTCCCCGAGAAGTTCGCAGGGTGGCAGCACAAGGAGAGGCCTTTTCTGTGGTGGCTCCCCATCTGGGGAATGCTCTTCCCGGTGAGGCTCGCTTGGCACCATCATTACAGGTCTTTAAGCGCCAGGCAAAAACATTCCTCTGTACCCAGGCCTTTGGCAATTAAGTAAACTCTGGCCTGTTAAAGGTGTGGAGGGGGGGACTGTTATTATAATTATTTTTATTACTATGCTTTGCTTTATGTCTTTATTATTATGCACCGTAAAATATGTTTTTAATGTTGCACACTGATAAAGGGCATTATATAAATTGAAATAATAATAATAATAATAATAATAATAATAATAATAATAATAATAATAATGATGATGATGATGATGATGATGATGATGCCAGGGATGTGAACCTGGGACTGTCTGTATGACAAATCATACATCCTACCATCAAGCTAAGCTCCCTTCCCAAGTATGAGTGGAACATAGGAAGTTCCCAGGCCTGATGACACAAACGGAGTACATTCTTTGTGATAAACCCTGTGTTGTGGAACTACCTCTCCACAGAGGTACATCTGCCACCTTCAATATATTTCTTTTGGTGAATAATGAACATGCACCGCTTAACCTTTACACCTGGGATGTGTGTTTTCAGGACCCACCCCTAACCCTGTGAGTGTAATTTGTTTTAGCTGTAATTCTGAATTTTAAATTGTTGCAATCTGCCCTGGGACTTGCTTGTGAAGTGTGTGTGATTAAATATTATCATTATGTACAGTGGTACCTCAGGTTAAGTACTTAATTCATTCCGGAGGTCCGTTCTTAACCTGAAACTGATCTTAACCTGAAGCACCACTTTAGCTAATGGGGCCTCCCACTGCTGCCGCACCACCGGAACACGATTTCTGTTCTCATCCTGAAGCAAAGTTCTTAACCCGAGGTACTATTTCTGGGTTAGCGGAGTCTGTAACCTGAAGCGTATGTGACCCAAGGTACCACTGTATATGTATGATATGTTAGGGAAGAGGTAATGCCTCTGGTGGGGGACATTTCCTTCTCCTTCTGGGGCATTTTGCCCACCTTTAGTCCCCATCCTGCACTGAGCTCCTGTGGCTCCTAGAAGCTGTCAGCATGTGACAGCAGCCACACACCAGGAAACAGCTTCAACTGGCTGGCTAAACCAGGTGAGGGTAACTGGTGGGTCTCAAATCCTCAGTGAATTTGGGACTTCCCCAGCAAATGAAAACAGGCTCCAGTGAATTGAGTGGATGAGACCAATAGTGGATCCAACCATCAAGAAAGCAGATTCTGCACATGCTGTAGAAGAAAGTGAGGGGCAGATGGGGCTGGACAACCAAGGAAGGTAACCCATCTAGGAGAAGGAAAACTCTGATCCTATTCTTCCACTGTCTTGCGAAATATCCCTAAGTCCCTCCTGCAGCCAAGCTGGTGCTGAATGTATTTTTCTGTTTTCCTTTGGACCACATCAGAGAAGTCCGAGAGGGGAGTCTTGTCATCTGGGCAACCCAGGAACTCCATACACCATCTTGTACACTGTGGAAGGTCACTTAGGTGCTGCTAACGCAGCAGATTGACTTCAACCCCTGGAGACACACCTCATTGTCTCTTGAGAGACAGTGAAAGGGAACAAACGGGTCATCTAGTCCAGCCCATGCAATGCAGGAGGGCTTGTTGTTATGCTGCTGCTGCTACAGCAACAATGGTATTGTGGCTGGACTGGAGGAAGGATCTGCACTTGGGAAAAAGGACTGCAGCATTATTATATGGGATAAATGTTTACTCTTTCCCATTGGCACCCGCATACACACACACACACACACTTTCTCCAACATGGTCATTGCCCCAGTGGCTAAGAAGGCGACAGACAGAGATTGTCATTGTGTTGGCACCCTGCTTAGCACTGCCACATCGATTCACTTTGGGAATGGGCTGGGGGCCGACGGCAAAGAAAACCATCTTAATGGGCTCTGAATGAGCCCCAACCGCCAGCCATTGTTGGATGCCGAAAGGCTGCAATCCCTGAGTTATGGCAGTGCCTGCCGAATGCTGTGCTAGATCAGGGTCAGGAGGCAGCTTAGCATGACATCAATCAAGAGCGGCAACACAGAGGGGGCCTGCTGAGGCTGGGGCGGCATTCCCAGGAAACGCGCAATGGGGGGAAGAGGGCTATTAAATGGTGTCTGTCTGCAGTGCTGGGCTTGGAGCTGCAGCTAGGGACAAAAAAAGGGACCAAGAGAGAGAGAGAGAGAGAGAGAGAGAGAGAGAGAGAGAGAGAGAGTGTTCTGACTCTACATGCTGAAACGTTAAATAGCTGGTTTTGAGCATTAGCGGAGATCTTCATTCCTTGGGCACTGCTAGCCCTCCCCCCAGAGCCTCTCTATCTCCCTCTAATGCCTCTGCTCTTCTGCACTGCCTATCCCATATGCTTGGAACCATTTCCCAGAACCTGTGTGATGCCTCCAGGATTCTTCATGCTTTTAATGTGCACCGGATTTAACGTTAAGTGTGTGGTGCAGATCTGCTCTCTGTTTCCATCGACTTGCTGTTCGCTTGTGAACTAGGGTCAAAAGCCTGTTTTCTGAGCAAACCCCGTGGTTTGATTAAACCAAGAAGCATCACATGCCAGGCAAAGGGAGGTGGAGGAGGGAGGACACAAGCGTTGGGTTCATATCCAGTTCTCCAAACCATGGCTGGGAGGGTCATCTGAATGCAGTCACAGCTAAAAATTATATTGGGATTTCAACAGTCCTCTCTGCACTCCTTTGCAGGCTTGTGTGGTGCAATTCAGATGTTGGACTTAATGTTCTCACCAGGACGGGGGGCTCTTTGGATGTTAATATGTATTGTTTCAAAAGGTGATGATCCAGCACTGTTGCATTTGAGAAACTTACTGCTCATTATTTGGATTGTTACCCCAGGCACCTGCCCAATGGCCTGGGGTGGTCCTTCTTTGCTTTAAAAGCTACATTTTGCTATTCATATTAAGGAAGCAGTGAGCTTTGGCCCATTGCATCAAAAATTTATCAGCTGTGACATTCCTTTTCCTGAGTTGCAATCTTCCCCCAAAACTGGGCATTGGGTTGCTTGAGATTTGACATAAATAACCCTGGAGGTTATTTGGATATATGGCAAGGTCCCATATATCAATGGAGGACTGTTCAGGGATTCTGAGTGACCTGGGATTTCCAGCACAAGATGTACAGAAATGAAGTTCTGAAGATCAAAAGTGGGCTTACAAGGTCATTAACATTAACTAGGTGGTAGGGAAAGGCAGTAAGCCAATATTACCGCACTTGTCTTCTAGATTTTCCTGATCTGTTTTCGTTTGAGTGATTGTTTTCACAACTTGTACACATACATGAACTCCTTGTTCGTTTGCATTAGCCTTGACCAGACTTCCTACAATATTTTGAAATCTAAAGGTCAGGGGTTTTTTTGGGTGAGGGGCTGGGTAGTGTGATGATATATGCCACTTTTATCTCTTATCTCTAAGATAAATGCTCTGAGAGAAATGCAAAATAAAATCTCTAAGATAAATGCAATCTTAAGAGCAAATCAGTACAGTTACTGTTGCCAGTTATCAAAGGTCGAGTTCAGTTGATTGTGGTTGTGCTTATATACGCATTTGCTTCTTAATAAAATGCCTGTTCTAAATTACTGGACTGAATCTGAAACGTCATATAGAATACAACACAGTAAGGTGGGTTGATAAATAGATAGGCCAGGGATGGGGACATTGTTTGACCCTCTTAGATGTTGCTGGACTACAACTGTCATAATTCCTTACCATTTGGCCATGCTTTGCTACAGCTGATGGGTGCTGGAGTCCAATAACATCTAGAGGGCCCTTGCAGAAGGGCCATAGGTGAGTGGTAGAGCATCTTGCTTGCATGCAGAAGGTCCCATGGCACTGTCCTTCTGCATTTCATGCCCTTATTAGTTGGCCACAAAACAGCCCTGTCGTCTCTCCACTTGCCCATCACCCTTCGTTGCTGCCTGGACTGCTCCAGCATGGAGCCTTCCGGGCCTCTCCTATGAAGAAAAAGCAGCGGCCTTAGGCCACGCCACCAGCATGTACCACAGGGGCCACAGAAGTGGATTGTATAGAAATGGGTTGTCCAGTTGATTTGATTTGAATACCTGCAGACAATTGGTTAACCGACTTGATTACTTTTAGGAAACTAATCAATTGCCTATTGATTGATTGATTCTTTTCTATTTTCTCTTTTTTCTGTGGAGGAGGTTACTCATATTTGGACAATTTAAGAACTAACCAGTAGGATTTTAAAAGGAGATGTCTAAGAAGAGAGAAAGGGTGGGCTTCAGTGGGATGGAAGGAAGGAGTGGAAAGGAAAACATGAACTTAGTAAATGTTTCCCCCCAAAATAAAATGACTACAAGGCTGACAGCATCATCAACAACAACAATGGGAAAATGTAGATTCAGATAAACCAAATTTGATAATAGTTTTGAGAAATTTGCTTCTGGCTAGTTCCAAAGTTTTGAAAGTGAAATTAAAACATTCAGAACCAATATAATAAATACTATGAATGATGCAGAAAGTGGATTAGCAAATAGATTGACCTTGTTAAAAACAAAGGCTGATGGAGCATGAAAATAATAAGAAACAAACATAACTAAGGCATTCAAACTATTGGAGCAAGACTTTAGCCAGCGAGAAGTAGACTTTGCATATGCCACAACTGAAGCAGTAGAAAATAAAGTCAGATAGCAGAATATTAGACACAGGGGCTTTAACAAGAACCTCGGGGTGAATTATATAAAAGCTTCTCTCTCTTTCTCTTTGCTGAATGTAAGATAGGAGATGCTAGGTAGAAAGCCTAGCTGCTCAGAGTGGCTGGGGCAACCCTGTCAGGTGGACAGGGTACAAATAATTATTATTATTATTATTATTATTATTATTATTATTATTATTATTATTATTACCACCACCACCATTAGTGATACAGGATCTAGGAATAAGAACATATGTACCCTAGAGACATACTAATTCTGTTTATGAGAAGAAGAAAAAGGGTTAGAACAACCTAAACAACCAGGAGCAACCTAAAGTTGAGAAGTGTTTATATTGACTGATCTCTGCCCAATAATATTCAAGAAAAGGAAAAAATGAACTTTTGAGCAGTTTTTATAATAAAGCACTGTTCTGCGATTGTATTGCACTGATCTGTTACTTTAAAAATTGAGGGAGGAATTACAGATAAAAAGTTAATTTATGACTATAAATGGGAATGGAATGGCCTGAATAGGGCAATTCAGAGATGAGGCTTAAAGAAAATTATATTTTATGACAATCCAGATATTCTGTTTGTTCAAGAGACACATTTCAATGAAAGATAAACAATTCCTGAAATAATTTTTGAGGGAATTATTTACCGTGCTGCTGCATAATAAAAAATGGGGTGAGTTATGCTAGAGCTCAAGACTGCAGGCATAGATAATTGTTAATAAAAAATGGATTCAGAAGGCAGATTCTAGTTCCTAAAAATAAAGATGCAGGACAGAATCACATCAATCCATATTCCTTCTGTTGGATTTTTCCCCCCAAGGACATGATATATCAAACTGCACACCGGATATTAACCAGAAATTTCAGTGTGCCAGTGCAGCTCCTGGAATATAGCAGATTGGTCCTCTAAACAAATTCTGGATTTTCTGAATCATTTTGACATTGTACTTTTACAAGAGGACTGACAAGTTGAATTCATAATTCTTAATAGGTGCCACTACCTGGCAGCTTTTCAGTCTGAGAAGGAAGGGATTGTTAGCATGCATTATTTTATTTTATTTTATTTTATTTTAGTTAAGGCCTATGATTTTTTGCAAACCTTTGGCAATTGCTGTACTAATTAGGCTCCCAGAAATCCTTCTGATGGTGGTCAATGGATACATATCACCCTGCTCTACCAGTCCCATCCATTATGATTAAAAGGATTACAGAATGTGAATAAGTATTTCATACAACAATGCATAAAGCCCCCAGAATAACATGTAAGGCAACAGAAAAGAGAAAAGAAGATGGTAGTCCTTTACAAATATTAGTGGATGCTCCTCGACAACTTATAAAATTTCAAATGCTATTATCTAGTTTAGTGTCTCCAAAGGAACTATTATCAGAAGCATGGAACATGCTATCAGGTATACAAAATGGCAGCCCTGAAGTTAAAACTTCAGTAGTCAGGATAAAAAGGTTTCAAATACTGTTCCCATGTTTCAGTACTGACAGAGACTGGTTCGTTACATATCGTGATGGTCACAAGACTTTACTGATGTTGTGGTAAAGGAAAACTTCTAGATGATGTGTGGTACTTGAATTCGCACAAATCACATGCAACACACACACGAATTACCTATCATTTTTAGCCAGTGGCGTAGCGTGGGGGGTGCAGGGGGGGCGGCCGCACCGGGCACAACATCTGGGGGTTAGGGTTAGGGGGCGCAAATCCACGGGTTTGCGGGCGCAAATTACTTGCCTTGCCCCGGGTGCTGACAACCCACGCTACGCCACTGTTTTTAGCTTAGAGTTGCAGCCAAGATCAAGAGGTATTTAGACACATTTGGCGGAATTACAAGATTATAATGATTTTCTGAATGATGATGATGATGATTATAAATGATTGAATTACAAACCACAATTAGAAATGAACCCCATCAAGGTATACACTTGTGCAGTGGGTCTTTCTCCCCCTCTCTTCCCCCTACATGTCCCCTAAATCTGGGGGTTACTCTACAAAACAGATTTTGGGTAGAGGGAGGAACAGGGGGAAAGTCCCATTTTGCAAGCATGTATCCCTGTGCAGACAGGATGATTACCTAGTGTTACATTGGATGCAAGCCTATCTATTTTGTTGAAATGTTCCAAAGGGAGGTGATAGGATCTGTTGAAGTGGATTCTGGTCCAGGAAAGCTTATGCTGAAGTGAATCTCTTAATCCTCGAAGCTTCTTGTAACCCTGTCTCTCTCTTTTGGTGTATCTGCTGCAACAGGCTAAGACGGCTTCTACGCTGCAAGATTTACTAATGTAATCTTTGCTTGCCAGATTCTCCGTTGGCTAATTCACAGGTTAGGAGTGCTGCTGCAGCCAGCCTTAAGTGGAGCCCTTTGTACATCTCTGGTCAGTTCCATCTTCTCCCCCACCAGCCCAGTGCGAGCTGTACAGTTGTACTTAAAGACAACCGAGCTGATGCAAGTTATTTATGCAGTAATGATCTTGGAAGCGGGCATTTATCATCCTTTTCTAAACACACGACACACGGCTCTGCCCTCAAGGAATACAGTTTAAAAACCAATATAAACATAGCTCTAGTCTGCCTGATTCCATTAGTCTTTGCTGTGCTGAGTGCATATTCAAGGACTCTGAAAGAAATGGCAGCGGTGGAAGGGAGTTAAAGAAACCATTCTTCATTTTGTAGTTACACTTGGGTGTAAACAGCACATTCGTTCAGCAAAATTGGGCGGCGTTTCTTTCTGTGTCTGTTGCCTTGATGGTCTGTTGTGAATAATTTTTGTATTAAAAAAACCCTCAAAAAGGCTGCCTAGATGGAAAGGTTGTCTAGAATTCACACCCTTTCCCCATAATCTTGGGTGATGGCAAGGGGTGTTGACTCACTGCCTTTCAGCAGTAAGTAGGGGGGCTCAGGGGTGCCAAATATTGAAATATTGGGGGGAGGCAGGTAAGCCCCGCCCTACATAATCAATCACAAGACAATACACACACACCATTTGAACACACCGTTAACTTTGGGGAGGGGCAGGCCCCTTGAATATATTATTGGGGGGAAGCTGAAGGGACCTTGACCCTAGGAGTTGGCTCCTGGGGGGGCTACCTTTAAAGCTACAGTATATCATTAAAGCCTTTAAATAATCATGGCTTTCGCCCAAGAATCTTGGGGACTATAGTTTGCTAAGGTTAAAAGGTAAAGGGATCCCTGACCATTAGGTCCAGTCGTGACTGACTCTGGGGTTGCGGCGCTCATCTCGCTTTATTGGCCGAGGGAGCCGGCGTACAGCTTCCGGGTCATGTGGCCAGCATGACAAAGCTGCTTCTGGCGAACCAGAGCAGTGCACAGAAACGCTGTTTACCTTCCTGCCAGAGCAGTACCTATTTATCTACTTGCACTTTGACATGCTTTCGAACTGCTAGGTTGGCAGGAGCTGGGACTGAGCAACGGGAGCTCACCCCGTTGTGGGGATTCGAACCACCAACCTTCTGATCAGCAAGCCCCAGGCTCTGTGGTTTAACCCACAGCACTACCCACATCCCTAAGGTTAGGAGGCTGCAAAGTGTTAGGAGGCCCCTGTTCCCCTAACAGTGCCAAAGTTCCCTTGTGGAGAGGGATCAATTTTTAAATCACTCCTGGAATTGTAGTCCTGGGAGGGACCTTGGGGTGTCCTGGCGCTGTGGTCTAAACCACAAAGCCTAGGGCTTTCTGATCAGAAGGTCGGCAGTTCGAATCCCCACGATGGGGTGAGCTCCCATTGTTCGGTCCCAGCTCCTGCCCACCTAGCAGTTCGAAAGCATGTCAAGTGCAAGTAGATAAATTATGCACAGCTCTGGCGGGAAGGTAAACGGCGTTTCCGTGCACTGCTCTGGTTCGCCAGAAGCGGCTTAGTCATGCTGGCCACATGACCCGGAAGCTGTACGCCGGCTCCCTCGGCCAATAAAGTGAGATGAGCGCCGCAACTCCAGAGTCGTCCGCAACTGAACCTAATGGTCAGGGGTACCTTTACCTTTAATAACTCTAAGTAAACTCTCCCCTTCAGTGGTTTCTGTCAACTGTATTCAGAAGCATTACTGTCTTTGACTGTGGAAGAAGCCTTATCCTCTGTGAATTTGTCTAACCCTCTTTCAAACCCATACAAGTTGGGGAGCATCACCACCTCGAAAGGAACAGGCAATGAGGAAAGGACCTTAGTTCAGTGTGTGTGTGTGTGCGCGCACACACACACACACACACACAGAGAGAGAGAGAGAGAGAGAGAGAGAGAGAGAGAGAGAGGTATTTTAGGTCTCTTTCATTTGGTTGGCCACCTAATTTGTTTTTCCTTGGTCTCGGCACTCCCATGTCATCCTGGACACCACGAGTTAACTTTAGGGCTTAGAAGAATCTGTCTGCGTTGGGCCTCCCTTGAAGGCCACATGAGAGGGGTTTGCTAAGTCTGGCTGGTGTATTAATGGCTTCTTTCATAAGAAGTGTAAAGACTGGCTTCATGTCAAGTTTGGACAGGCACTCTGCCCTGCCATTGCACACAGAACGGTGGTTCTTCAGAGAGCCACGGAGCCAGATGCAATGCGCTTTCTGTCTTTTGAGAAAAGCAGCCATTTCAGAGTGGTCTGCCCCTGACAAGGAGCCGATTGTGTGGCAGGGAGCCTCCTACGTCAGCCAAGGTCATCTGCGACTGAATCACAGTTGCTCTGCACTTCCTCAGAAGCAACTGTCTTAATATGCTGCGTTCCCTCAGCATGGAAGGAAGTAATTTGTAGTAGACTGCTTATAAAGTCATTTCCTTTCTCGGGAAGGGTTTTGACTATACTGCTGGGGGTTTTCATGGGGAAAAAGTGGTGGCAAGCTCAGCTACGTCATGTGCCCACAGGAAGCGGGGAAAGGAGGAAGAAAGGAGGTTCCATAAGTCTCTACCCCTATTGTATCCATGCAAGAACCAAAAAGCAGTCAGCAGCTACAGTCACTTCATATGTTAAAAGCACTGTGATGCCACGTGAAACACTCATGGTTCCACCCAAAGAATTCTGAGAGCTGTAGTTTGTTAATGGTGCTGCGAGTTGTTAGGAGACCTCTAGTTGCGTGTCGAGGTCCCCAGGTCCACCCCAATAACTCACACGTCACACAGAAGTTTTTGTTTAAGATTTTTGGCATAATTTTGGCCACAACTTTATTAAAATACAAATTTGTGAGTGGTTGCGTAGGCATTGGTTGCGACTATCTGCCCCCACCATGGGGGACAGACTGACATTCCGCACGATGCGAAAGTCAGAATGGTGGAATACACTTGGGGGTTACGCGGAGCAGGGAACCTGCCCTCACCCCAAATGCAACCAGGAGCTCATTGCTATGGCCCGAGCCCCCTTGACAGAGTGGACAAGCAATAGTTAGCCCCCAATTCCTTTAACGGAATCCCTTGCAGCAGCAGCATTAGAGGGGCAGGCACAGCCAATCCATGCCCCTCAACCAACCAAACCATAAACCAATGCCTAACCGCCACTGAGCACTCAAGCTCGCCGCCAACGCACTTTCTGGCTCCTTCAGTGGCAGCTGGACAGCGACTGCCACGCCAGGTGCGCCTCTTCAGCAACTGGGACCAAAAAACTTTCACACCCAGTAAAAACTCTGCCAATTCAACTAAGTCCCTTTGAATTGTAAAGCGTAAAGAACAACAGTCTGTGGCGGGCAGATCGTTTTCCCTCAACTGGAGCACGTTAGCTGAAGGGGGCCCTTCAAACCTCACGTGCTTCCGAACAAGGGGAAGCAATTCGGCCCACAGCATTCCACGTCTGGTCAGCCAGGACACCTGCACGTGATGAGGCAGGCCAAGATTGGGTCCAAGTCCACGGGCGAAAAGAGGAAGCTCTAGCCTCGTGCAAGGAGTTTTACTATTTCTGGCTGTCAATCAAAAATTGGCAACATTAACTTCTTCCCAACAACAAGGGAAGCCCCAATCGTATCAGTGGCCAACGATCAATTAGCCCGCCCCCCAACTTTGGAGTGTCCTGGCAGCCCCCACCGCAACACGTGCTCTCCATGAAGGAGAACACGCTTTCTCTCACTGAGTTACAGTGGTTTGACAGTCAACCCCTCTTCCCAGGGCCGGATTTAGGTTTGATGAGGCCCTAAGCTACTGAAGGTAATGGGGCCCTTTATATGTCCAGCCGTCCTTTGTCAACAACAAATTGTCTCTGTTTTTTGTGTTGAATATATGCGATATGGTAATTTATGGACCTAATAGGTATCTAAAGCCATTTGCCACTGCTGTTGTATGTAGGTTTTATTTTATTTGTTTATTTGTTATTTTATTTGGGGGGGCAAGAGAGTGGGGCCCTAAGCTGTAGCTTGTTTAGCTTATACATAAATCCGCCACTGCCTCTTCCCAGGGAAGGCCCATAACTAAAATTATGCATGTCCGGAAGCAGTCATCACCATCCCACCGTTCCAGAGGCCTGCGTGAATTGTTCTCTTTGCCTACACCTCCCTGCAGTTTATGTTTTTTCAAGTGGTAAATAAGAAAATTGAATGTTTAAAAGTAAGGCTCTGGAGGACATTGGATGATAGTGCTTGAAAAGCCTGGTAAGTGGGCTTTTGATTGGATACTCAATCTGATCGTGCGAGTCTCCTTCATTTCTACAGCAGCACCGCTGGTTTGTGTTACGAAAATTTTGGAATGCAGTCTTTTGAGGGAACGCCTGTTCTTCTGCTTCAGAACCCCCCATAATAGGATGAGATCTTTTCTTTCAAATCTTGGGAGTTCTTGGAAGTTTCCCTTTTCCCATTCCCCAATTACATAAGAGTGTGCGCTTTTTTTACAACTTGGTACATACAAACAGAAGTGTGCAAGAAACGAAACTGGACAGATGTGCAGGAAGCAATATATTGCGGCATATTTCTGTTGCTTTTGCAATTTATAAGAAAGTTGCCTTTTAAGTAAAGAGTCCATAGGGCAGGGGGGCAGAGTCTCAGATCCAAGGGCCAATGTGGCCCTCCAAGCTTCTTTGCCTGGCCCTTTAGACTCTCTCTAGGCCACACCCCTCTGAGACCCTGCTTTGCCTCCCGAGCATTTTTGCCTGACCAGAATGTATCCTGTTACTATTTCCTCCTTTTTTAGATGTAGCAGCCATTTTGTTTTACGCTAAAACCAAAGCAGCCATTTTGTGACTGGCACCTGCAGCGCTTCCTCAAAATTCCAAACATGCCCACTGGCCCAAAAGGGTTTAGATAGATCTGGTATGAAAAAATTAATGTGGATTTGCTCCCAAGTCCATTATGAGTTGACTCTCTTCTCCCACCGTCTAATACAAAGCAGTTAAAAAGCTTGAGGAAACCCATAGCAAGAGAACTTGCTATGCTAATAGGCTTAAAAATAATTTTTCCCCCTTGAGGAAGGATTGAGCAGTGTTGATTTGCTCTGAGAATGATGTTTTATATTCTCAAGTAGTTCACCAGAAAGAAAAGCTGATTTGACGTATCTATAAACAAGTTATTCCTTCAGTTGCAGGGTATTTGGTGAGAAAAGCCTATATATATTCTCTTGACGTTTGGAGTTTTTGCAAGAGGAGTGTTTTTACTTAAGAAGGTTTTGTACATCCAATGTACAATGTAATGTCACTTACAAAGATGCTTTTGCACTACTAACACATTTCTGGCCAAAGTCCCATGCCTACCTATGTTACATGGAAATGCTACAATTCATAGCTTCACCGTCCTCCTCCCCAAATGCTGACAGTCTAATGAACTAGATCAGGGATGAGGAGCTGGTGGCCCTGCATATGTTTTGGACTACAACTCCCATCATCCATACCAACTGAGGCTGATGGGCGTTGGAGTCCTTGAGTACCCGGTATATGTTTTGAACCACAACAGCCATCATTCCTATTGGCCATCCTAGCTGGGGCTGATGGGAGCTGAGAGTCCAAAACCTATGCAAGGCTTTGGGTTGGCAAGGGCTGGCCTGCACTGATAGGCAGTGTCTCTCCAAGGTTTCAGGCAAGGATCTTTCCCAGACCTACTTGGAGATGCCAGGGATTGAACCAGGGATCTTCTTCAAACAAAGTAGGTTCTCCATCAGGACTGCCGTTGAACCAGCAGCCCACCTGTCTTGTCCCAGTGTAACAAGATGTGTCTTGCTGAGCAGCCGGTCTTGCTGTGAATTGTTAAACAGTAGAGCACAGAGGGGGCAGACTGATGGGATCTTTCTGGATATACAGTCCTGATCTGGATTAGAGCCCCCTACATGGGCAACTACTGTTGTGGGTGTTTTAAAAAACCAAAAACAGCCCTGCACTTAGAAGGCATGATTCCGTATCTAACATCAACTCGTTATTTGGCCTTTAGACCTTCCTAAGGACTGCAAGAGATAAGGAGTGTACTCAGTGATGGATTCAGCCAAAATCGGTGCAATTAATAGGTTAAGGCTTGCGAAAAAAAGGAAAAGGAAAAATACATTATAAATGTCCATGTGTCTATTTTATGTAATTAGGAAGCTTGTAATGTGTCCAGTTAATGATTAATTGGCATGTTTTCTGCTGACATACCTGCTCCTCTTCATTACCTTATGGCACACAGCACAGCTAGAAGTTGCTGTGGCTAAGATATGAGACAGTAGGTTTCTTTTCAAAGCTTTTAGATCAGGGATGGGGAACCGTCGGCCCTCTGGATGCCCTTGGACTCCAACACCCATCATCCCTGACCATTGGCTGTACTTACTGGGGCAGGTGGGAGTTGGAGTCCCCCACCTTGTTCACCATCTCAGTTTTAGGTTACGTCAGGGCAGAATATAAAGTCCAAGTTCAAAATGTGGGATCTAAGGTTGTATCCAGTGCCAGACCTAGTCAGTGGACCCATTCAAGTTAATGAAATTGACAAACTATGTCTACAGAATCTCACATTCATATCTGGATATGTGCTGCTTCAAGTTCTCTCCATCGTTCTCTTATTGTTTACTTCCTGCATCCGCATTAACCCTGTTGTTAGTTTTAGATTGTCCACCCATCACATAGGTGGTCATCCCCTTGGTCTTTAAAAATTGTAGGGTCTTCATACTAACACTGCTTTATTCCATCAGCCTGAGCCATTTCATTTCACTTTTAATTTGTATACTGTACTGCCTCTCTGTATTGCTATACGCAAGGCAGTTTACAAGCTGAAGAAACAAGCAACAACAAAGATCGCACACCTTGTAACAAACTGATCCAGTACAAAAATATCCTAATAGAAACGTAACTTTAAACAACTTATATTAAATAAAGTAATATTCAATAATACATTTGAATATAACAGCACACCGTAAAATCAAATATCAACAAATAACAATTAAACAGAAATTCACTCTTAACAATTACAGTTAATAATTTCTAAACTATAATTAATAAAAGTCATCTCTTGCCACATGTCCTGTATATGTTGATTTTAACTTTGCGGCATTTCCACTACATCTGTGACTTGATCATGGTTGTATCCAGTTATTACTTTTTCTGTCTTTTAATGCTGTTCCTAACATTGCATGTTGTATTGTTCACAAGCTGTTGATGTTTCTCTGGGTCATGGTCCTGTTCTCTGCTCCGTAACACACCACAGGTAATGTGCATATATTGAACACGTTTTCAAAGGAAATGACTAATTTAGAGCCATTCGTTTCAGTGGGTCTACCCTGAACTGGATACAACCCCCCAGTGTCGCTTTTTTATGCGAAGCTGAATCTGAAGATGACCTTCTATAACATTGCAGATTCATATCTCCATGAGGCAGCGTTCTCATCCTGCAGGCAGGAATTTTAAAGCAGAATGGGAAGATAATGTACCATCCAGCCAAGCTGCAGCAGATTAACAGACTTTTTTTGTATATTGTGGAATGGATGTGTTTGAATTGCCATGTATCCAGTTCTTTAGTGCTCTTACAAATGATGTAAACAACTTTGGTTGTCCTTGTTTGGTCTTTCCACAAACAACCTAAGTTTATACTAATGAAGGGGAAAGCTCTTGGGTTGTATCCAGCAACTCAGAGTAGACCCAAAACACATTTGCTTGCAGTGGTGTTGGTGCTTCGTTGGTGCTTTCCTCTTGCTTCGGGGTCCCAACACCAACAGCCTCCCCCAGAATAGCTTTTTTGGCCTTGAGGGCTCAAGAGCAGCTTCTCTTCTGCTGAGAACATCAGCTTGGGAAGTGGGAGAGAAGCCAGTCCCAATACCAAGTGCACACAAACACACCACAGCTGTTAGTTGACACCCCATTTCCCCACCCCCCAAAAACAAAGTAGGTGAAGAACAATTGCACATTTTAGCAAGCCTGCAGCATGGCTTGGTGGAGGTGACATACTGTAAATAAGATGCTCTGTCTCCACAGTCAGAGGCAGGAGGAATATTAGGTCAGTTGGTTAGAGTGTGGTGCTGATAATGCCAAGGTTGCAAATCTGATCCCTGTAAGGGCAGCTGCATATTTTTGCAACAACAATCTGCATGCTGCCCATCTGACTGGGTTGCCCAGCCATTCTGAGCGGCTTCCAACAATACAACATGAAACATTAAAAAGCTTCCCTATACAAGGCTGCCTTCAGATGTATTCTAAAGGTTGCATAGTTACTTATGTCCTTGACATCTGATGGGAGGGCATTCCACCAGGTGGGTGCCGCTACCAAGAAAGCCCTCTGCCTAGGTGACTTCACTTCTCATAGTGAAGGAAGGTCCTCGGAGCTGGACCTCCAAGTCCAGGCTAAACAACGGGGGTGGAGCCGCTCCTTGGAAGTATACAGGGCCGTTTAGGGTTTTAAAAGTCAGCACCAACACTTGTGAGTCTGTGTTTTGTTTTTCTTGTCCTGTAAATATAATAATTCTCTCTCACACGCACACACACAATCCCACTCTTGAATGTTTGAACTGATTGCACTGTGTTACAAACCAGCATGCCTCATGTTAGGATTTGGATTTAGGCCAGTGTGAACCGAGAGCAGAGCCCAGCTGTGAGTTAGCTCCCTCTCTCTCTTTCTCTGTGGGAGGCTTAAAACAAGAAGTAGTACTTCTGTAATAGTCCCTTGGGGGAAAGGATAATGAAACAACCAGGCTTAGAGTTAGTTCTCTTTCTGGAGGAAGTATTGCAGGAAGGGAAGCCTTTATACCACTACGGCATTCTGTTTTCTTGTTCCCTTTAGCCTCTGACATGAACTGTGACTCAGCCACCGAAAACGATAGGGCAGAAATTTGATTCAGTTCACATTTAAAGGTGAAATTGTAGCACCCTGCTTGTGGTTAACGCTTAGCTGGAATGAAATATTCAACGCAGCAATAGAGAAATTAAAATAATAATTTATTTGTCAGACAAATAAATGAGAGACACAGTGGTATATGGTTACCAAAGCTCTGCCCACTCTAGCCCTGATGGCCAGCACTTATATTTCCTCAGCCCAGCCCCCTTGCTCCTCCTTTGGCTGCCTCTGTCCAATCAGCCTGGTTGAAATTCCTATTGGCTGTTTGCTAGAACCAATCATAAAAGATACACCCACTTCCCATTACCTTTTATGGGAGACAAAGAGCTATATTTCCTTCTATCCATAAATGGCAGACAAGTAGCCATATATCTTACATTTGCCTCGACAAGGCACCTTAATTACCAGATCACCTTTTGCCCTATTGCCCCTTCACTCCAAAACAGATGGCTAAAACAGATGGCTCATGGTAACAGAGATCTTGGGTTCACCTTCTCACACACCATCAATGAAATAAGAATCTAACATAAGAATCTAACATTTCTTACTTTCTAAATCCTTTGCATAATTACATTAAGCCAATATATTTCATACATAACATAGATAGATTTTTAGAAGAAAATGAACTTAGTAAAAACAGTTTCAAAAGCAACCTCTTCAATTTACAACTCCCTTTCCCAGCCAGCTGCTTTTCCTATTAGCTCTTGCCCTTTAACCTTAGGAAGATATGGCTAGAGTCTGATGGGAGGCACATGGTATTATTTTCTGATAAACAATAAATCTTACTATTTACCAACTCTTAATTAGTGTTTTTGCAGCTTGATTGTATTCTGTAATATGTATGGTCAGTATGACCTTTGCTCCCAGCCTGTAATTCCCTTTTACAACTTTGAGGAACGTGTCTCCTGCTACTGCTATAAATCAGGGGGGCCCTTGAGCAGGAAGATAAACAACTGCCAGAGTACTCAGCCAGCTGCTTTATGTATGGCATGAAACATACAAACATTTGCAAATATATCTTTAAGCTCATTTTAAAATACAGGCCTTGATCAGATGCCTCAAAATCACGTTTTTCACCCTTTCCAGAGCAATATGCAAACCAAAATACAGTGGTACCTTGGTTTAAGAACAACTTAATTTATGAACAACTTGGATTAAGAACGCTGCAAACCCGGAAGTAGGTTTTTGGTTTGTGAACTTTGCCTTGGAAGCAGAATATGTTTCACTTCCTGTTAAGTGTGTTCCATTTGTAATCTGAGCCCCCCACTGTTAAGGAAAAGCACTCCTCGGTTTAAGAACGCTTTGGTTTAAGATCAGTCTTCTGGAATGGATTAAATTCGTAAACCAAGGTACCACTGTAAAGCCATCCTTTGGAATTCTCTGTATTTCACAATGCAGTTCTCCAGCCAAGCAACATGTAGAAAAAGAGCATTTGCTAAGGTCAAATGTGCATTGAAATGCATATATAAGGGAAATAACATATAAAATGCATTATAGTTGTGTATGAAAATGTGTACAATGGGAGAAATTTGCACTAAAATGCTGGTGTGTTTTCATTTGAACCTTTTTTAAAAGGAAGAATAAGTACACTTGGAAATGTGTAGAACTGAACTATAGGTTGGGGAAATGAGAAACAGAGAAATTGAAATTGGCAGATTCTCCCGGCCCTGGCTGTAATTTTGCAACAAGCTTTTGTTTCTGAGTGGGCAAGCTGATGTTCAGTCAGAGCTATGAAATTCTCCACTAATTTTCTGTGAGCTGCATTTGTTGGAGACAAAAAGATGACCTCCAATATACATCCATAAATTCCCTCTCAAGATACTGGCATGGGTTGCTGCCTAGCGTTCTTGTCTTGGTGGTCGTTGATGCGATAATATTGCATTAGTGGTGGATTCATACTGGACCATCTATATACATCATTCCACTTTGTTAGTTCCAGGGTGATTCCTCGATATTACAACATTATTGTCATCTGGAGCGGCCACTCTTGCACCGTGGTGCAACAAAAACAAGAGATGTAAAAAAAACAACACCAAACTGGAACATTTCGGCAGGAAGTTAGGGGACATGGATTGATGGGAAACGAAACAGCATGTCTGCCCTGAAAGTTTTGTCAGTGCAAAGGGTAACGAAAGCACGATCACAAATAACTGCCCCAGTACCACCCTAAGCCACAAATGCCCATTAGAAAGGATGCCAGAAGGAGACCTTAGAGAGTGATCTTATTGATTGTTATATGGGGTGGGGGGCGGGCTCTGGTTTTGGTGTCTTTTGTGTGAGTGATGGCACGTCCCCATTTGCCCAAGCTGAAAATCACCCCAGCTTGCTCTCCCTCTCTGCAGGCTTCTCCAAGTTCTCTTTATTAAACGGTATCATTTGTGCCATTGTCGGGGGAAAGATGGCTTTGCAAATGCCAAGCCGAGTATCACCGCAGCCCTATTGTGTGTCAGCTCCTGAAAGGAAAGATAAACCTGCTCGTTAATAAATTAAAACACTGGTGATCGCTCTCCCTGTAACATGTTATACAACATAGCTGGCTTGTGTAACTGACAGGTTCAAATATCTCCAGTGGACAGCTGTGTGATGCTGCCATCTCAGGCAAGCAGGGAGCAAAGAGGACCTGGGAGAATTGTCTCATAGAACAGCATTAGTATAGCTTTCCGTGGAAGTTGATGGATTTGAGTACTCTTGGAGCCCCTATGAATGCATCTTGTAAAATAGAAAAATTGTATTTTTGCTCCTTCTTTCCTGCAAGGTCTAGGTTTTCCCGTTTGTGTGTGTCTACGGACTCCAGTTTGCTTGTTCCAGATGCTATGTGGCAGCAGTGGGGAACATTTGACCCTCTGGAGGTTGCTGAACTACAACTCCCATCAGCCCCAGCAAGTGTGGTGAGGGGCCAGGGATAATGTTTTAATTATTACATGGAATGTGCCGCCTCAGATTTCTTGCATTCCCTTTTAAAATGTGTTTATCAGCAGCAGTTTTGTGGCTGGAAGCTGGCTTGTCTTCCTCTGAATGTTGGGCTTGATCTCAAGCCTTCAGATTTTAGTTGAAGACTGTTTATGGACGGGGTTGCCCAACTTCTCATGTGACGTGGACTGCAATAGTACTTCAACATGGAACCTGCAGGCTGCCCACTGCCTTGTGACGCGGGAGTGGGGAGCGAGGCCAAAATTTGACACACACCCTCATGCTGCCTTCCCAAAACCAGGCAATGGGAAGGAGGTATGGGGGCTGTGTGTGTGTGTGTGTAATGTTGCTGAGAGCCACCCAAAAAGGCTGCGAGGGCCACCCTGTGCTAACACATTCTCATGATATTTGTACCTTCTTCAAAAGGATGTTTACGTTAGCTGATGGTCCAAATCTTTTAGTAATAAGCCACATCAGTTAGGTCTTTCCATAAACGTTATTGATGTGCAAGGGTGTTGCCAAGCAAAATTTAGAGGACATACAAGGCTGCCTTGTACCGAGTTAAACTATCAGTCCACTTAGCTCCATATTGTCTACACTGACTGGCAGCCTCTCACCAAAGTTTCAGGCAGAGGACGTTCCCAGCCCTGACTGGGGATGCTGGGGATTGAACCTGGGACCTTCTGCATACAAAATAGATGCTGCGTCACTGAGCCATAGCCCTTTCCCACATAACCTCCGGTTTAAGGACATCCATGCACAACAACATTCCATGTTAACTGCTCATAAAATCTGCTCTGTGACTCATCTTGGTGTGTCTTTTGAGTTTTCGGAGGGTCCTGCTGATCATTTGGATAACCTGGCTGTTGCCAAACATCAGCTAACCTTTTCTAGGACTAGACTTGCCTTCCTTCTGCTGCACTGAGGGGCCATTTGGTGGGTAAGCCATATAACATAGGACTCTCCAGCAGGAATCAAGCAACGGAAACATGAGCACGTCTTTTGTTTGCATGTATGCAACAAACCACATTCAGTGAAACCACATTGTTGGGCTAATGTTTTATCACTGAAATTCCAATTGACTTCAGTGTTCATTATCTTCCTTTCTTTGAAGGAAATAAAGCAGTCCCCAACTGCTGCTAGAGATTAATGATTTACATCATCTGGGCAATGGGACGTTTGACCTTTATTTTATTTGATGAGATGATTATTTCAGGATCTGATTGGTAATTTCTCTGCCCTCCAGATATTTAAATGGGATGAATTGTAATGCAGTTTTAAAATCATGAGGAGATCGGGGGTGGGGAGGGAGAGAATGCGTATACAGGGCGCTGTTAATTTGGCTTTTCAAAAATACAGATGTGGAAACCCAATTGCAAAGTTTAAGATCTGGTGTAGATTAGTCCTACTCGGTGTAAGGCAGCCTCTTAAAGTGGAAACACAGGTTTCAGTCAGCACCTAGCTGTGAGCAGGGCCCTATGTGCCTCAGAGCTACTCATAAGTTTTCAAATTGGGGCTGGCGGCGCTTGCTTTTGAGAGTTCCCTTTCTTTAATATTTCTATGTAGGAGGTTGTCACCTGATGTCTCCCTGTAAAACATTGTCCTGGGTTGTCTCCAAACTATCAGCATTTTGCCGGAGGGATTCAATCACATACATCCCGCTCATCTAACGGGAGTGGCCACCAGGACCATAGAACACCGGTCCTGAGAGATCTGCATTGGCTCCCAGTACGTTTCCGAGCACAATTCAAAGTGTTGGTGCTGACCTTTAAAGCCCTAAACGGCCTCGGCCCAGTATACCTGAAGGAGTGTCTCCACCCCCTTAGTTCAGCCTGGACACTGAGATCCAGCGCTGAGGACCTTCTGGCGGTTCCCTCATTCTGAGAAGTGAGAATACAGGGAACCAGACAAAGGGCCTTCTTTGTAGTGGCACCCACCCTGTGGAACACCCTCCTATCAGATGTCAAGGAAAAGGCAGCTATCCTCCTATTTTTAAAAGACATCTGAAGGCAGCCCTGTTTAGCGAGGTTTTTAATATTTAATGCTGTATTGTTTTTAACACTCGATTGGGAGCCACCCAGAGTGGCTGGGGAAACTCTGCCAGATGGGCAGGGTATAAATAAATTATTATTATTATTATTATTATTATTATTATTATTATTACTACTACTACTACTACTACTACTATTACTATTATTACTATTACTACTACTACTATTACTGCTATCTAACTGGGTTGTCCCAGCCAGTCGGGGCAGCTTCCAACATATATAAAAACATAACAAAACATTAAACATTTTTTTAAAAAAATCCTCTGCAGGGCTGCCTTCAGATGTCTTCTAAAGGTTGTATAGTTACTTATCTCCTTGGATTAGGGTTCTCATAACTCCATACCCTGCAACATTTCTCCAATGAAAACAGGGACATCATAAGGAAAAGTGGGACATTCTGGGATCAAACGGGAAACCGGGACGGCTTCTGTAAATCCGGGACTGTTGCTGGGAAATAGGGACACAAGGGCCTGTGGTGTGGCTGTGGCCTAACCTCTGCATAAAGCTTCTTGCAAGCAGATCTGGATGAAAGTTCGATCAACAGGTTGTCTGAAGGGGCCCTTAGGCTTCAACCAGGAATTGCCCCCTTGTGTCATGACACCCCCCCCCCCCGGAGCTTTGGCTTTGCTTTCTCACATGTCCTGCTGTTGCAGTTATGACAGCTGCTCCCAGACTGTCTCACAGGCCTCGGGCTACAGGTTTGTTTTTTTCTGAGCTTGGCTGTCTTTGACACAGAGTACCTCTTGGAAACAAAGCTGCTGGAAACAAAGCTGTTGAAGTGGAAGTTTTTGAGGGAAGGAAAGGAAGAAGGGATGGAGGGGGAGCCCACACCATTGCTTCCCATTCTTGAAAGGCATCCATTGTGCCTGTCAAATGTGCGTTTCCACCAGCTGTTCCTTTTGCAATAGTGCTGGAAGATGCCCCAGTACTTTGAAATGCTGTGAGTTTGGCCTTCCTGCCTGTGAGAATAAGCCCCCGCTTCCCCCCTCTGAACCCCATGCTTTGATTAAACAGGACGTTTCTTAGCGGCGGTGGAAGCAAGAGGGTGTCAGGCCCGAACCTCAGCCTCTCTCATTTGGCCCACTAGATGCGATAACTTCTGCTTTGACAGCTGCACAAACGGCGACACGTCAGCTTACGGCACACGGTGTTTCTTTGCCCATTAGACAGGAAGTGTGGCGCTGGGTGCCAAGCCTATTTGCAGGTTCCCCAGCCGCAAAATAGCTCTCAGTTGTGTAGGAGCGGGTCCAGCTGAGGAGAGAAAGAAGCTATTCTTGTCAGGGTGTTGTGTATTGGAGAGAGGTGTGTGTGTGCGCTTAAAAAGAGAGTTTGTGCACATATATATATGGGATATTCAGGCATGGTATCTGTTGCCAGCTTGGCAAATAAGAATGCTTTACGTGAGTCAGGCATTGCCCAGGGTTTAACCCCCGAAGCAGAGAGCGGAAGGGGCTGCTTACGTAAACGAGCTCTTTCATTCTTCTTCTCCCTTTCTTGCAACTCCTGCTAACAATATCCCAGCTGCCATTCATGAAGGAGGGTGCCGGGAGGTTGGAGAGGATGAAAAGAGGGTCTCCGTGTAAGACCCTCTTTGCAGAGGATTTGGCAAATCCTGCTTCATTCCCAACCCCCATCCTGGCCCTCCTGCGAGAAGCAAATAGGAGAAGGAGCAGGGTTCTATTCATATTCCTTGGTTACCGAGAAAAAGGGGGTATTTTTCTTTACCCGGTGTCTCATTTGGGAGGAAGGAGGCAAACTTGGGTCTCCAGCTGTTTTTGGACTACAATTCCCATCATCCCTGACTACTGGCCCTACTAGCTTGAGATGATGGGAGTTGTAGTCCAACCGCCGGAGACCCAAGTTTGGGAAAGCCTGATCTAAAGAAAGGTGCAGTGTGTGGTTTATCAACCGCTGAATAACTGCAGTCTATACTCTATACATCTTGTGGTTGCGGTGAGACGGTCTTCCCAGGGACTCGTTGCAAGTCTTGTGCTTGTAACACAAGAAACCCCCTGCTGCTGGATCAGGCCAAAGGCCCATCTAGTCCAGGATCTTGTTCTCACCATGGTGAACTAGATGCCTAGGAAAAGTCCACAAACAGCACCTGAGCACAGCAGCACTCTACCCACTTGTGATTCTCAGCAACAGTAGAAGGAGAACATAGCCTTGTCCCCCCATGAATTTGCCTGGTCCCCTTTTAAAGCCATCCAGATTGGTGGCTGTCACTCCATCTTGTTGGAGTTGGGTTCCGTTCAGTTTAACTGTGGGCTGTGTGAAGTAGTTATTCTTGTTTGTTCTTCATCTTTGTTGGATGGCCTCACGTTCTAGTTTTGTGTGTGAGAGAGAAGAATATTTCTCAGCTCACTTTATCCACACTCTTCATCTCTTACCGTCTTCATACACTCTTATTGTGTCCTCTCTTACTCACCTTTTATATGATTAAAAAGTCCCCCAAAGCTCAGTGGTAGAGCAGATGCAGAAGATTCCAGGTTCAATCCATGGCATCTCCAGTTGAAAGAATTAAGTGGCAGGTTCTGGGAAGGAAAGTCCTCTGCCTGAGACCCCAGGCAGGTATATCAGGGGTGGGGAACATTATTGAACCTGGTGAAGATCTGTCCCACCCTCCACCAGCCATTTTTCTTAGGTGGGCAGGGTTGCCCACCTGATATCACCATGATATCAGGTGACAACTTCACATGGGCTCTTTTTTCAGTCTTCAGGATCTCATCCCGACCCACCGCTGACTGTTTTTGCCAAGTGTGGTATGGTAACTGGTCCAAGGTCAGCCCAAGAACTTCATGGCTGAATGGAGATTTGAACCTGAGTCTCAAATATGAGGTGTGTGTGTTTTGCTTTTGTTTCAGTTTAATCTTTTCAGTTATTCTGTGTATTTGCACATGCACGAGGGTATTTGTGCATGCACACACGCACACACTCATATATCTTCTGTTCAGTCAGCAGTTCTGCATCTCTGTTCTGTTTTGGACAGGCTCCAAGGCTCCCCGGGACTTCAAAACTTTCTGGCAGCAAACCCAAGCTTTGCTTCCACCTATTTTCATTGCTCTCTCCTAGAATTCCATTATCTCACAGCATGTTAAGCTAACACTTAAGAAACATTATTGCATGCCAAGGTCGTAATGGTGGAACCCTGGGGAGCGAGACCACACAATATGGTCTACAGGCACCATGATGTTTGACTTTTCTTTCTCCCTCCTTCTTAGCAGCTTAAATTCTGTTTGGTGTGTGTGTGTGTGTGTGTGTGTGTGTATAAATCTTCACTTTTGTTAATTGGATAGCACCCTTAATTGTAGAATAGAAGCTGTTGTGGTCTATTCTCTTAAGCTCTGTGGTCCAGGGCTGGTGTTTGATGCGAAGGTTATCAGTTTCTAACCGGAAATGTTACTGGAAAAACCTCTGCAGCGGGTGTGAGGAACCTTTGGCCCTCCAGCTGTTGTTGAACTACAACTCCCATTATCCTTTTTTAAGGGTCCAGGGCAGGGGCCACCCATGGGCCCTTCGAGGGCATTGGGGCCCAAGCTGCTGTCCATGTATGCAGGCAGCTCTTCAGGTAACCTAGTCAAAATCCATTTATAGGTCCATAAACAGGCCCCCAAACTGGGTAAGAAACGTCAAGCATTCAGAGGGGCCCAGAATTTTCTAATTGACAGGCTGTGTTGAGAAAGTAGCAGCAATTCTGTTTCATGAGTTGAGCTTTTGATTGCTTTTGGAAGCCATGCAGAGTTCCGTGTAGCTTATAGCATAAGTCTTCCTTGGCTCCGAGTTCAAAATCAAATTAGCGATGAATAGTTTCTGACAACTTTATCATAATAATGTAACGGTGATACCCAGTGCAGTGAATAGTTTAATTATTCCTCCTTTTGACAGACGAGTTTGGTGCCAGGAACTAAGTATATAATTGTTTTCTGTCTCTCTGGAATACAGTTTGGGTGCACCTGGAGCTTGCCCTCCTCTTCCTTTCATGTTGCCTTCCTTAGCTGTTAACAGGGCCTGAACAAAGTCATTCTGGACAGCTTAACCAACCATCTGCCAGACAATGGAATGGTTGGCCAGTAGTCATAATGCCCATTGCCAGGACCCAGGTTTTGGGGACCCTTGGGCAAGATGCCCAAACTGGAAGCCCCTACCTGAGTGGGCTCATTTCCTTCTCACTACCCATTTTATTGCCCCCCTTCCCTCTGGTCCAAGTCCATACCACCAGCCAGAGAGAGCAACATTCATATTCCAGCCAGGCAAAAACACTCAAGGAGGGTGTGAAGGAGGACTTGTGAGGGAAGTGGTTTGGGGAGAGGAGGTGTGGCCTGAGGGGAGTTTTGAGAGCCTGAGGTTCCCCACTCCTGCTCTTCACATTTGTCTGGAGAGAGGAACATGCTAAGAGATGATGGAGGAGTTGAGTGGCAAGACATCCAGGGACAATAATGGGCCCTCTGCAGGTAGCCAGCAGTGCCAGCTCCGACACTAGTCCTGGTAATGGCAGTAACCAAAATGTGAGTGATTTCTTTGAAGTAGCTTTTCTTGTAACATGTAAGGGCCAGTGCCGTATTTATGTTGGGACTTCAACTGGCATTCAACCAGCAGTCTTAGAGATGGGAACCCTCATGCCTTCCCAGAGCACTGCATGGAAGTGCTTGGAAGATGCTCAGTGCTCCCCTTCTCCTTCTACCCAGCTTATCTCGAGGACCACCCTTCTCTCTACTGATATGGCTTCTTCCGAAAACTCTTTCAATGCTCTCTTCCAGGAAAGTGACTGTCAGGGAACTGCCATCAGTGTCTGAGGGAGAGAGCAAGCTCCAAAGGGATTCCAGAGAGCGTCCCGGGAGTGGGAGAGGCAGCCCATCTTCTGGGGAAGAGAATCAGCATAGCTCCAGTGGAGAAGGGGGGCAGACGGGGGAATCAGCGAGGCGGTCCCATGACTCCTTGACCGGTGAGGAGAGGAAGGGTCCTTCGCTGCCTACGCCCTCCTTGCGCAGAAGGCTTCCGCGCAGGGAGAGTAGGAGGAGACTTGGCGTCAAAGAGCTTTTTTGCTGGAAGAAGTTTAAGAAATGCCCACTGACGGATTCTGCCAGCGATTGAGACAGTCACGGGCGAGTGGCTGCCCGGACAGGAAAGGCTTATGCACGAGCAACCCCTAGAACCATTACAGTGACCTTAGAAGAGGGCATCAGAAGCTGCCTCAGACTGAGTCAGACCTGTTTATCTCAGTTCCATGTAGCTTGACTGGCAAGGACTTAATAGGAATTCAGACAAGGTTGTCTTCCAGCCCTACCTGGAGATGCCAGAGACTGAACCTGGGACCTTCTACATGCAAAGCAGATGTTCTGCCATTGAGCTGCTAACCTTCTGGGTCTTACCTAGCAGTGCAGATGTCCCTGTTCAGCTTTGTCACTGCATCCCTGTAGCTTTCCTAAGCAAGACACATCAATCAAAGAATCATAAAGAGCTAGAATGGGCTGCTGGGGGCATGTAGTCCAACCCTTGTCATGGCAGAGCTGACAGTCAGTTTAGGCAGCTCCCAGCTAGATGGCCCAGTGGTCTCACTTGGTATGATGCAACTTCCCGAGTACCGAATGCAGCCACTGGTCATTGGAGGACAGGACACAGCTCAGTGGTAGAACACAGATTTTGTATGCAGAATGTCCCATGTTCAACCTCCAAGAAGTACAGTGGTACCTCAGGTTACATACGCTTCAGGTTACATACACTTCAGGTTACAGACTCTGCTAACCGAGAAATAGTGCTTCAGGTTAAGAACTTTGCTTCAGGATGAGAACAGAAATCGTGCTCCGGCGGTGCAGCGGCAGTAGGAGGCCCCATTAGCTAAAGTGGTGCTTCAGGTTAATAACAGTTTCAGGTTAAGAACGGACCTCCGGAATGAATTAAGTACTTAACCCGAGGTACCACTGTATAGCTGGGGGAGACTCCTGTCTGAAAATTGCTGCCAATAGGCATAGACAATACCAAGGACCCAGATAGATCAGCTTCCTGTCCTCACTAGATGAATACGAAAGTTGCTTCCCAGAATTATTAATGTTTCTTTTAGCATGGAATCGTGCAGCTATAAAGCCATGCCTCATCAGGTTCATAAAGAGGAAGAGGAGCATGACAGTTACCTGTTGCTATTTTGCCCGGCGGCTCTTCAGGAGTAGATTTGCAGGTAGTTGCAATAACCAAGATGGTTAGAATTCTTCATCTCGGAGGGAGTGGGGGTGAGCCCCCACCCCCATGAAGTGACAAGCAGGAACCAACTGTAAACAGAAGCCTTCTAATTCCGACAGGCGTGATGGATGAAAGAGAGAGCATCATTGACCTGGTTTCACTTCGTTAAGCTTTCCAATTAAGCAGGGGTGCGATAGAAAACGAGTCTGCAGGAATATCTGCAGCCATCAAGCACAGATGTTTTGCAGAAGTGTGCATGTTTCTTTTGTACTTAACAAACAAACAAACACAACTATTTTCCTTAAAAAAAGAAAAATCTCATTGAGCTTGGGGAGGGGGCAGGGTTCTTAAATTCCCATCTTCTTCCCAGAATTTGAGTTCTGGAAAACATGGTCATAGTGGCTAGTACGCAGAGTAGTACAGTGGTACCTCGGGTTACATACACTTCAGGTTACAGACGCTTCAGGTTACAGACTCCGCTAACCCAGAAATAGTACCTCGGGTTAAGAACTTTGCTTCAGGATGAGAACAGAAATCGTGCTCCGGTGGCAGCAGGAGGCCCCATTAGCTAAAGTGGTGCTTCAGTTTAAGAAAACAGTTTCAGGTTAAGAACAGACCTCCGGAACAAATTAAGTACATAACCCAAGGTACCACTGTACTAGCATTGGATACAACCCTTTGTTCTTGGATTATTTCTGACATACATTGACTGAGATAAAAACTTGGAGCTGAACATTTCAGTCCTACTGGAAATTATGTCTGAGGACATTAAGGGGTGGGGCAGGCACTTGCTCCCCTTCCACATCACACCATTGAATGGAAACTGCCTTACGCTATGCAGTGAGGAGACCACCAGAACGTTTTCAGCCTCCTCTTGAGCCAGAGGACAGGGATTTAGAGCTGCTCTTGATCCCAGTTCTGGGACCGAAGGAGCTCCAGCTTATCCTCAGGAATGTAAGGAGGCAGCGATTTCCATCCTGTTCTGGATTCATGGCAATCAGCACTGTTTCTATTCTGCTACAGTTCGGCTTCCAGTGAAATCTTTTTTTTTTCCCCTCCCCTTCTTTTTTTTTGTCTTGCTATTTGCTGCAACCAAAACATACAAAGTTAATTAGATAATTAATTTTAGTGAATTTCAATGAAAGGGAAATGTCAAAAACAAAGCAGAAAAATAATGTATTGGCTTATGTAATGTTTGTGGACTAACCCCCCCCCCCAATACTATGAATATTAATAAATAATAATAATAATAATAATAGGTATGTCTACTTGCAATTGGCCTCTTTGAAATAATCCATTTATTCTTCTGTGTTCTTCTTGCAGGATCAGCCTCTCAATCCTTACAAAGGCTTGGAAACCCAGGTTAGTTCTTTATTATCATGTCCTCTTCTTGAAGTCTTTATTCAAATTCTGGGATGTTCTGGCATGCCCTTCCTTTGAAAGCCAGCAAAGCCAGGATGTCGCCTGTCATTACATCTCGACTGTGCCTTGTTGAAAAGTGTACATTTTGTCAGTTCTAAGGATGTCATTCCCACCTTGGAGGTGAAGCAACCTATTTGCACTGCACTTTCTGTATCGTCTCTTTATTTCTTTGCTCATCCTCCCAGACAGATGGCACGTTGGGAAGGAAGACAATGGCGTCTCTTTTCAGATTTTCACCTTCAGTGTAAAAAAATGCATCGTGTGTCAGACGTTGCTTTTAAGGTCACCACGATGGGAAGTCTTTCACATATTCAGTGAGAGACATGTTCAGTTTATTTATTATTTATTAAACAAAATGTTGGACCACTTTGCACCATAAAGCCATTGAAGTGGGTAAGAGTGGGGAGAACAGAGTACAAGACAGACACACAAGCTCTAGGCATAATAAAATCAGTTCAGCAAACTCTGAAACAATAAAACCATCCATACAAACTCTATAAACAACAAAACAATTTCATCAGGCTTCCATAAATGACTGAGTCATATATTTGCAGCCCTTTGTGTGATGGTGTCATTAAATTCCCTTCTTCATTTCTTTGATTGGGGGGGGTGACAATTATCTTGGTGACAGGGATGCAGCGAGATGGCACAGATTTAATCCGTTTGCCTCAAGTGTGTCTGATATCGTTGGCAGCTAGAATAAGTATTTCTGCCCTTGCCTCCTGATCTCTTAGGGTGGTATCCAAAGCTAGTCCTACTGAGAGTAGACCCATTGAAATTAGTGGCCTTCACAAACTTAATTTCAGCAGATCTTCTCTGAGTTGCCTACAACCTTTAACTCTTATTGACAGATCTTCTTTTTATGCCATTGGCTTAGCTGCTGTGATGTCACAGCAGCAACTCATGGAAGCTGAGTGCTAGCTACAGTCCACAATGAAGCTGCTGTTAAACTGCTTCACCTTTTGCCCATGGGCAGTAGGTTTTAGAGGTTGTTAAAAGGAACTTGGCTTGTGTGGTTTTCTGTGGCTATTTCATAGCCGCCTGTTGAAGAGGGAAGAGGATGGTTGCAGCTTGTGCATAGAATGGCTTTTAAAAAGTGTACTGGTGGGAGTGGTGTCTACCACAACTTTACCTCATCATTGAGTAAAAACAACCAGCGCTGCTACCGGGCAAAGACCTTTCCAAAGCTTTTTAGATGTGATTTCAGTTCTGCCAAGTAATTCTGCCGATGCTACTTTTGTGATTTTGTGACCTCAGTTTATTTTGTCATCAGTGCGTGTAGTGTGTGCGTTGTTGTTAATCATTTTATTCATTTTTTTTAACCACCCTGAGAACATGATTCAAGGCAGTGTAAACCTACTTTAGAAACCAAAAAAGGGGGGGTTAAGAGCAGCATGCCTCTTAGGAATGGGGGACAAATTCAATTTAATTTGAATATAACAGTGAACCTGCCTAATAATTCACACTTTCTGGAACAGTACAATGCAAGCATCCTTCAAAACAGGAAATTATTTGCATTTTCCAATGCTGTTCTCCAGCCCAATAAATGTGTGCAAAAATGCGTGTAGTGAGATCAATGGGCAGGGAATTCCAGAGAGTAGGTGCTGCTGCCACACTGTAGCTTGGATTCCTTGGAAGCGTGGAACAAAAGTCATGTGGCAACTGTAAAAAATGCCAGTTATCCAATTGGTCACATGATTGCTAATGGTGGTGGTTTGGGGAAAGGGAGCCAAAATGGCACCCAATCTTACCGAGACTGGTGAATCTTTCCTGCCTCAGTTCCTCCCTGAACACAGCTAGGTAGTGTGCGCATGTATGTGCGCATGCATACAGTTGACTACAGTAGACATCAAGCATTTTAAAAGTCAGGAATTGCCAAGCCTGAGGCCTGTGGTTTTCCATTTAGCCACAGAGCGTGTATAAAATGTCTTTGGCATCTGCCCTTCTAATTTGCCTTCCCCAACCCGAATGTAGTTCAGCCTTCATGCGTATTAATTCCTTGCTAAGTGAGTGCCAAGGCGAATGCCAGCTGGCTTTCAAAGACTCTGTGGTCCGGTCCCCCCCCCCCCCACACACTTTTTTTCCAGGAGGACATAAATATTTCCAGCAGGCAGAAGAAACTGTGCTTATACACTCACACATGCACACCTGTTCTTAAATAATTAAGATAGAGATTAAGTGTGTGGTTCTACATATGGATAAGAGCAAATGGGGGAATTGCTGGGTGTGTTTCAGAGCTGGGACTTCTCAGCCAACTGTTTTGCTAGTCTCTTTTATTTGAGATCTATTACGGGGGCCGGGAAACAGCTTTTCATGTGCGCCGTCTTTGTACCTTGCGGTGCTGAGACCGAGTCAAAGCAGTTCAAAAGCAGGAACTGAGATCAAGGAGGGCTTACCGGGGAGACAAAACTCAAATGATCGTGTTTTGCATGTTGTGAAAGGGCCAGAGTTTGAGCATCAAGAGAGATGATCATCGGAGGCAAAAAGATTTGGTTTTTGCTGCATTTTCTTCTTCTTTTCTGAAGCCATATTTCTCATGTTCAAAGCTGGCAGCAGAAAGTACGGAGGAGGAAATCTCCCATGGCTGTCAAGCAAACTCTGCATTAGGTTCTGACTTAAACTATTGCACTTACTCCCATGTGTGTATGTTTTGAAAAGAAGAGCACATAGCAGGTTTGAAATGTTCGATGCAGCTGATTTTTTGTGTGTTTGTGTGCGTGTAGCAATATCTAATGTAAATCTATTAATTTTCCACATCACACACAAAACACCATATTGCACAACACATCATTCACTTTGCTTTAAAATAGTGTATCACATTCTTACAGTTCACTCCAGTTCCCCCCCCCCCCCGCATATTGCCATGAGATCTCAGGAGGTTATAAACACAATGTTCTTGATGCATATAATCCAAAAATGTTTGCCACACATTATAGCAAAGATGGGGGTTAGAATTCCCTTTGGTCTCACCAATCTGGCACGTCAGCTTTTCAGCCAGGGCTATTGTCCATGCTCTGAATGCAACTGATTCTTGAAAGGTTGTAAAGCCCTATTACCTCTGGCTGCAGAAGTTTGAGGAATAATGGTGGTACTAAGCCAGGAATAGTAAACATGATGCCTTCTAGATATTGTTGGACTCCAACTCCCATCATCCCCAGGCAGCATCAGCAGTGGTCGGCTGCGATGCATAAATATAGGATGGGGGACACCTGGTGTGGCAGGAGTTCAGGTGAAAAGGACCTAGGGGTCTTAGTGTTTGTCATGAGTCAACAGTGATGCAACAGTGAAAAAAAGCTAATGGTTTTGTGTACCAGATCAAGGGAAGTAATAGTATCACTTGGAGTCCTGAGTCCAGTTCTGGGCACCAGAGTTTTAAGAAGGATGTTGACAAGCGGGAATGTGTGTAGATGAGGGCAACCAAGAAGATCAAGGGTCTGGAAACCAAACCTTATCAGGAACAGTTGAGGGAGCTGGGTATGTTTAGCCTGGATAAGAGGAGACCAAGAGGTGATATGAAAGCCATCTTCAAATACCTAAAGGGCTGTCACATGGAGATGGAGCAAGCTTGTTTTCCTGCTGTTCCAGAGGGTAGAACCCAAACCACTGGATTCAAATCACAAGAAAGGTGATTCTGACTAAACATCAGGAAGAGCTTTCTGATGGTAAGAGCTGTTGACAGTGGAATGGACTATCTTGGAAGGTGGTGGGCTCTCCTTCCTTGGAGGTTTTTAAGCAGAGGTTGGATGGCTACCTGACAGGGATTGTTTAGCTGTTTTGCTGCATTGCAGGGCATTGCACAAAGATGACCGTTTGGGTCCCTTCCAACTCTACAATTCTGTGATGCCATGATGGGTGTCACAGTCCAACAGCACTTGAAGGGCACTGGCTGCCCCTGTGCTAAAGGACTGGAAAGGAGGGGTGGATAAAAAGAAATCTGATTTCATAACTCCTCTTATAATCCGTATGTCCAATACTTGTGAGCAGCAATTTCAGGATAAGAGCATCATGGGACATTGCTAGTTGTCCACCAGCTTTAGTTTGCTGTTGGCCATGTTTGGGGCAAAGGGTTGTTGCACAGTGGTGGTGCATCTGCCTTGCATGCAGAAGGTCCCTGGTTCAGTCCCAGCATCTCCTGGTAGGGCTGGGAAAATCTCTGTCTGTAACCCTGCAGAGCCACTGTCAATCAGTGTAGACCAGGATTTCCCAAACTTGGGTATCCAGCCGATTTTGGACTATAGTTCCCATCATCCCTGACCACTGGTCCTGCTAGCTAGGGATGATGGGAGTTGTAATCCAAAAAAACCTGGAGACCCAAGTTTGGGAAACACAGGTATAGATTGTACGGAGGTAGATAGACCAGTAGTCTGGCTTTGTATGTATATGGCAGCTTCCCATGTTCTTCAAAGTAAATGCAAGAAAAAATCAAATCAGTTGATGGCTTTCCTTTAGGTCTTCCATTATCTACTCTCCAGATGAGTTAGTGATTATCAGGCCATTGCTGATCTAGAATATGTTGCCAGCAAGGGGTGTGGGTGGATGAGTGAAAAGCAGCAGTTAACCATGCAGTTTGTACTATTAGACTAATAAATTGGATTTACTGGAAAATTTTACAATGATATAGTATTAACTCCCAACTCGTTGATGCTTCCAGAAGTCTTATTAACGTCAGTTTCATAAATATTCTCCCTTTCCATTTTTATTATTATGCTCAAGGCAATTTTCATCAAAACTGACAAACGTGTAACAGCAATGAACACATCAGCCTGTGAAACAATTACACCACAATATACACAGAACAATGGAATAAACTGAAACTGTTCATAATAATAAGACAGTAGACATAAATATCAAGACACTGATATCTGGTAAAAGAAATTATTTTTTGAAATATTACTCAGTATAATAATCAGTAAAGTCAACCACATCAATCAGTTTATAATTCCATGTTCCCAGGGATTGGCCTTTGCCACCCAGCAGTGGAGGGAGAGAGCAGCCAGCGTCTCAGTCTCCCATATGGCAGGAAATGCTTTTGCATGTGAGACGGAGAATTTGTGCGGGAACTTAGGAGCCAATCAGTGTGCACGCTGGGTATGTTATAGAAATCTTCACAGCGTTCTATTGGCAGAAGAGGCATTAGGCTGCAACATTAGTGAGGAGGAGTGCCCTTCCTGATCTCTTAAGGGATCTTGGATCAGAAATCCAGTTCAGGGGCTGATGGGCCACAGCACCCTCTGTCAGGAGTCAGGTGGTGGAGTCTACCAGAATCAGTTTGCGCCATAGGCAGACCCCAACAACAGTTGACTCACAGGTGGGCTGCGTGGATCAGGGATGACAGAAGTTATAACATCTGGAGGGCCACAGTTCCTCATCCATGGTTTAGGTTAGCCTCTTCTCCACAGGTACGTGGGCGCTGCTACATCATGGTCGCTGTTGAAGGGTCGGAAAGGAATTTTCCTGCATTGGCAGGTTTTGCCTTTCCCGTAGCAAAACATCACAACTTTGGCAGTTTCAGGCCTTGGGCGGAATCCTTTAGACTATCTTCCTAAAGGGGGGGGACATAAAGCAGTGACCCCCCCTTGTGGCAGTGATCCCAGGGTTCCCTGTTAAAGGGGTCTTGAGGGGAGGCATTGGCCATACGCCAAGAGCTTGTCATTGCTCTCCCCTGTGATGGTGGCAAAACGGGGGGCGGGCTCTCTGCTTGAACATATGTTCTCCAGAGCCAGCCCAATCCCCACACATTCTGGATAACCCTGATGTCTCCCAGAGTCCCGGTTGGGGACTGGGAAAGATAAACGCCCAGTGCCTGAGCCAAGTTCTCCCTACATCTGAACCTTAATAAAGTTGTGGCCAATTTTAATCCCATAGCATGTTGTCTTGAGTCATTATTCCACTCGGGGGTTGCCTGGGGTTGGGGAGACTCCTCCTGTCCACGCAAAATCTTTATAGCCAAGGAAACATTTGAACCATGGCCAAAGCTCAAGAAGGCTGCATGCAGGACTTGCCCCAAAGAACCATGGGAATTGTAGTTTATTCAGGGTACTGTGAGTTATAGC
Source organism: Podarcis bocagei (assembly GCF_964188305.1). NCBI lineage: Eukaryota > Metazoa > Chordata > Lepidosauria > Squamata > Lacertidae > Podarcis > Podarcis bocagei. The sequence continues at coordinate 41,544,995 of NC_138139.1, forward strand.
TCTGTGGGGGATTAACCACAGTTCCCAGGATTCTTTGGCGGAAGTCATGCGTTTCAAATGAATAGTATGTACGCACCCTAATAGGACAGCTGTGGGTCATGTAAACTTTCAAAGTTACATAGCCCCTACTTCTGTAGAACCTGAAAATAACTTTATAGAAAGCTGATACCTCAAATCTTGATAATAAAGCGGCAACAAATCAATTAAGTTTTATCAGTAAGCTCCAGATCGGCTTCATGGTAACCTTTCAAAGCTGCCTTTTTCTTTTGACTTTGAAAACCCAGAAACGTGTCACTTGAGAGCTGGAAGAAATGGAGGTCGCCACCTTTTATTTTTGGCATCAAACTGATGACTGGCAGAAGTCTTCTCCCCCCCTCCCCCCCCGGCCGCCCACCACATTTTTTTTTTAATAAAAAAAATTCATTTATCCCAATCAAAGAGTTTGAGCACATACAGCATTCTTCACAGTTTGACCTTTTAAAACTGTCAGAATGATATTAAACTGGGAGCATTATCATCTTATTTCGACTTGCCAGCCAGGGTGCCGTCTAAATCCTGCTTCGAATGGCGACTTTTTAATGTGACCTTTGGCAAGTTGCTTGTGTCGCAGCCTCACAAGGACATGTGGCTTGGAGTTGTTGTGTTGGAGACAAAGCCTCAGAACTGGCATCCTCCCTGCAGCCGTTGGAGAGGGTGGAAGTCACCGTTTCCACCCAAGGAGCTGTGGGGTTAAGCTCTTGTTACGACGATTATTGTCGTTTCCTTAATTGCCTTCCAAGCAACAGTCATGAGGCAATTTACACATTAGATTATTAGAAGCGGTTAAAAAAACACAAAAACAGCCATTACCTCATAAAATAAATTCTCAAGAGACTACATGCTGAATTGAATGTTAACAACAAAAACTGACCCGATACAGAAAAAGAACAAAATAAATGCTATGAATACAAAAATAAAGCCGTATTTCATTGGGACTTTCCATCTCCATAATAGACCTTTCATAAAGATAACAAATGGCCGACAAATGGAGGCAAACTCCATAGGTTCAGCTGCATCCAGAGATACTCTTAATTTTATAAGTCAGGTTTTTTTTTTCTAGGAATTAGAATAAACATTACTTTGTGGAACCAGATATTTAAAGACAAACCCTAGGACTCCCTGTGATATGGTCAAAGGGGCAGCTACTGATAGAAAAATGACAAGCGGTTTGCATATTGTCAGGGGTTCAGGGACAGAGGCACAGGTGAGGGGGGAGACGGAGAGCGATGGGGAAGAATCCCAGGACTGTGAGGAAGAGGAGGACAATGACTTGAGGTCTTCCATGAGTCTCTCAAGTGAATCGGAGGATTCCCAGAAGGGGGCGCCCCTAGTCAAGCCAAGGGGGTTCACAAGGGGGACATGCCAGGGGCAGGGAAGCAGCAGGGAAACCCCGAGTGGGAGTGGGAGATCGGGGCCGGCTTCCCAGCAGGAACGAAGTGAAGAGAGTGGAGCTCCCAGTGTGACACACGGAGCAGAGCAGGAAGGAGACAGGGGAAGGAGATCGGGGCAGAACGTCCTGCCGGAAGAGGCGGACAGTAGTACAGGGAGTAGTGTAAGTGTCAAGAGGAAGGTCAGGGGTAGCGAACGCGCGCCAAGTTCAAATGTGGAGGTGCGCGGAAATGGAGAGAGCCCGGAGGAGGAGCCTGGCCCCAAAGCACGAAGGAGAGGGGGACAGGCATCTGAGGAATCCGCTTCAGGAGAGAGCAGGAGGGAAGGGACCCAGGGGGGCAGAAAGACCCTGCGGAAAAGGAAAGACAGGAAGAGGTGGACTAGCACAAGCCTCTTAAGCTGGTGTAGGGGCGGGACCGATTCAGAGGGGACTTAAAACGTCTAGGCTAAGAGACGCGGGGCTGCACGCCTCGGTTATGGAACCAATAATGAACTGCAATAAACATCCTTGTATATAAGAAGAACCTGGCGTTGGTCTTTTGTGACCTGAGACCTGAGGCAGCCCTGACACATATGAAGTCTGTATTTCACTCATCAGAAATTGGCAGAAGATGCAGTTTGGGCTGTGAACTCTGGTTTTGTTGTTGTTTTATACTTTTCCTTTTCCTTTTCATTTTATTACTGGAGGGCTGTTTAAACTTCATAATGAAGTCTTGAGATTAAACAACAACAACATCTAACATAATATTAAATCCATACAAAGCAGACCCTTTCGACTAAGTCCCATTTATCTAGCTTGATAAAAGCCTGTTTGAACAAAATGTCCTTTTTTACTATAAATATTTTTATTTCGTTTTTTTGAAATTATACAGCCTAAGAAGATACACGTAACAAGTTACAATAGCATTTCCCTGTAATCCCTCCATCTCTCTCCCTGACGCGGAACGGAGCGGTGTTTTTAATGGAAGATGTTGTTCCAGAGCTGCAGGTCTGTGTGTTGAAGATGCCGCACTGCAGAATTGTCCATTGAAAAATAGTGAAGGGATACCAAGTTTTTATAAAGTCATCTGCATTTTGTTTACCCCTCAGGGCTTTCAGGTGTTTAGTGAACTTTTCCATTAATGCCGCTGTCCATATATTTTTGTCTGCATATGGAGACAATGTGAACTGTCTTCGCTTGTTTCCAGAAAGTGCAGATATAGGGCGCCTGAGCTTGGAAATACGTTACATTAGGGGAAATTGCTGTGTCAAAAAAAATTAAAATGTGTATTTTAGACAAAATTGCATACAACTGTATATTCTGGAAGAAATTCTTATGGCAATATTGATGAAATTTCATGAGAACTTAAAAAAAAAAATCACAAGCTGGTGTGGAAGTGTGCAGAACTGAAATTAAGTTTGGGGAAATGAGAAATGAAAATAGACAGATCCACCCATCCCTAATCTGCAGTTTCTAGCAAGTAGCAAGGTGAATCCTGCAAGCCTAATGCCTACCCACCTCTGCCCTAAGCTTCAGAAGGGGATATTGGCAGCTTCCAACGAGATGGCACCAGTGTGGGCGTTCTGGGGTCAACACACACGCTTCAGGTCAACGAGGGCTTTAGCTAATTGGTTTATTATAATGGAAGCTCTTGTAAGCAAGCTTCTGCTTCATCACTTGCAGATATTGGACTAAGAAGGAGATGGGGGTGTGTGATAGATTTTTACATTCGCACAGTGCAATATTTAGCCATCGGTTAGTGTCATCTTTTTCAAATGACTGTATCCACCACTCCATCCGATCCACCAGGTCCATGCCTGGCTGGAGGTCCATCCTTTGGTGAAGGTCTGAATTGTATTTGTGCAGCCTCCTCTGTGCAATCAGGGCTCCAAATCACATGGAGTTGCCTCTTCCAGTGGTGCTGAAGTCAAAAGGCTGGGCCAGTGATGTGACCCAGCTCTCCCTTCCCCATCAACCTTAAGAACCTAAGAAGAGTCCCTTGCGTCAGGTCAGTATCCCATCTAGTCTAGCATCCCATTCTCACTGTGGCCAACCAGATGCCCTTGGGAAGCCCACAAGCAGCACCTGAATGCAACAGCCCTCTCCTCTCCTGTGGTTTCCAACTACTCACATTCACAGGTGGACTGCCTTTGACAATGGTGGCTTTTTGCTCCAACCTGTATGGAGGAAGGAAATATCATAAGAGACCTCTGCATGCTTCCTTCTTGTTCCAGCCCACAAATCCCCAAGGCTATAAAGCCACCCCGGTGGTGGAGGGGTGCCCATAAAGCAACTCCACAAAGCCATCTGCACTTCATGGTAGCTGGTCTTAATCATTTTTCCAATCAAAGGCCAGTTGGCATCCTAATTGATTTTATATTATGTCCCTTACCAGAAGGGAGAAGGCGTGTGCTTACCAGGGCAGCACAAAGAGAGCAGGTCTATTCTTACTGCTGTATTTAATGCTGCTGCTAATCACGGAGATTAGGCTGAAACAATTACAACAGCTAATTAAAGAACAATGCGGGTTTTGGCATCTTTTTTGCAGACAGCACTACCGGGAATTCCTAACTCAGGCAAAGTAGAGATAATTAAAAATCGAGCTCCGGTTTCCTCGCACGGGCATCTGGATCATACTGATTAAACTGCAAACAAAACAAACGCACACGCAAAAACAGATGAAACCAACACTTTGCAGCCTATCCAATTTCACTTAAAGGGCCTTTTGGACAATTCATAAGCAGGAAAGTAGAAAGGGAGAAGAAAAGGCAGGGAGACAGCCAACTCTCAGCAGCCAATTAGGTGACTAAGCTATGAAGATGGATTGTGACTCTCCCTCACCCTTTTAAATGCCAAACGCTGAGTATTGCGAGCAATAGAGCCTCGTGGAGCACTCAAAATCGTTGGCACTGCTACTGACCGTGTCTGGACAATCAGCTTAATAAGCCAAGAGGGGAATGAGCCTTTTGGCTGCACGTGCCGCTAGGGATGGATGGATCAGGCTCAATTCAGGCTGTGCCAATTTTATATGTGGCTGGTATTAAGTTTATTCAGTCCTGTTATGAGCTGCATGTGTAGTTCCTCTCCTCCTCCCAGCCCCCCAAAAAACTGCAAAGATTATTCAGCTAAGGAAAGCTACTTCCATTGAGTTGTTTGGATGCCAGACAATAGGAATCCCTGGTGTCCCAAAGGTCTGCTTTTCCCCCCTCTTCTTTTGTGCACCTTTCCTCTTTCTGGTTGCCCTTCCTTTTCCCCTCGCACTTAGGATGCAGCTTTCCTGTGGTGGCTTCGACTGAGATCAGGTAGTCCCTAGAAGTTGTTTCCTGCAATTGCTGCTTTGCGATAAGTGAGGGTGGGTGGAGAATCCCATTCCTCCCAAAAGGCAAATTTGAAAACTTTGCCGAGAGGCTTAAACAGCAGTTGAAAGCCAGACACTCGTTAAGAATTCACCGTACTGTACAGTTAATTTATAGTACAATGGTGTACATGTCTGCTCATAAATGAGTCTCTGTGTTTAATGGGGCTTCCTCCCAGGTTAGTGGATACAGGATAGCAATGGGTTGGTGTTGGAGGAAAACTGTGTTCTTGTCAGTGCTATTTTTCTAGAGAAAGAGATGCCAGAATTCACCACGAACACCTCCCTTGTTCTCTTATTATGGCAATGGCACCCACCTGAGAGTTGCCGGGACTGAGTTCCGGCGAGTTCCGGCTTAAAAAAGCCCCGATTCTTGTGCCTTTAACAGCTGCATGGCAGGCAAATTCCGCAGGTTAAGCATTTTCTAATATGGAAATGCAATTATGGGGAAAGCTGCTCTCTAATTTTGAGTGAAAACATGCCCTCCATGGCGGCCATGTTGTGTTAGGCCGCACTCCCATTGCAGCTGCTTTCTGATTGGCATCCACAGGACTCTCTCAAAATTTTAAATCTTCCCACTGGTCCATAAAGTTTGGCATCCCTTCAGTTAGGTGATGGAATCAAGGACTTGCAGGAGTTCTTCAAGAGGAGGCTGGGGACAAGGGCATTTTTAGTTCTGGATTTCATGAAGTAAGCAGAAGGCTGGATTTGGACTGCTTCACAAGGCAGTTTATTCAGTTTCTCCATTTGTGCGTGGCATGTGAACTTCCACATGACATCAAAGCCACTTCTGGAGAACTAATGGAATATAGCGCATGGTTGGAGTTTATTTCCATGTTATTTGATTCCAGGAAAAAAACATATTTGCAGCTGCTTAACCCAGAAAATTGCTGGAACAGAGGGACAAAATTTGGGGTGTTATACTGGCATATGATTCTTCCCTGCTGTTTTCTTGGGAGAATCAGGGGGGAACAGAAGTACACATGTGCAGAAAAAAATGGGGGAGTAGTACAGCATCTTAAAAAGTAGAGATATCACCTTGCCAACAAAGGTCCGTATAGTAAAAGCTATGGTTTTCCCAGTAGTGATGTATGGAAGTGAAAGCTGGACCATAAAGAAGGCTGATCACCGAAGAATTGATGCTTTTGAATTATGGTGCTGGAGGAGACTCTTGAGAGTCCCATGGACTGCAAGAAGATCAAATCTCTCCATTCTTAAGGAAATCAGCCCTGAGTGCTTACTGGAAGGACAGATCCTGAAGCTGAGGCTCCAATACTTTGGCCACCTCATGAGAAGAGAAGGCTCCCTGGAAAAGACCCTGATGTTGGGAAAGATGGAGGGCACAAGGAGAAGGGGACAACAGAGGACGAGGTGGTTGGATAGTGTTCGTGAAGCTACCAGCATGAGTTTGACCAAACTGCGGGAGGCAGTGGAAGACAGGAGTGCCTGGCGTGCTCTGGTCCATGGGGTCACGAAGAGTCGGACACGACTAAACGACTAAACAACAACAAGTGACATTGTCCAATGACACCGATCATTGTGTCACACCCTGTCCATTGGTTTATAAGACATGTATGCCGTTCCAGTATATCGGTCAAAAAGCCACAGTTCCATAGACAGCTACTGCAGTGAGGATGGAACATAAGAAAATGGGTCAGAAGCACTAGCATTATAATCGGGAAAACTAATATAGTATTACCCACATCTGAATGTGTGGTGGTCTGTAAGACTTCCTCCAATCTTATGATTCTCTCAAGTGCAATACAGTACTGCATTTTGGGGGATCAGAGTTTAAAATAGATATTACTAATGTTGCATGAACAATATTTACATGCTTTTGTGTGTGTGTGTGTGTGTGTGTGTGTGTGTGTGTGTGTGTGGCACAAGGTGCCGCACTTAACATTGCTTGAAAGTATTTGAGCACACATCCTCTCATAAAATGGGACGGCTAGATTTACAAACCTAGCTCACCTTGGAATTCCCAGGGACGGCAGCATCGCTTAACATGCATAAACAACGGTGCAATATAAAAGATATTGATGTAAAAAGGCTGTAAATTGCTTTCCCAAATATATGCTTTCATGTCTCGTCCAATGCACACGATTACTCATATTTGTGCAGGGCAGAAAGGGGAGAAAGTTAAGCCGTTTATCAAACAATACATAAAGCTCAAAAGCTAATGCAAAAGCAGTGGGTCAGTTCTCCCAGCAAAAGGGATAGCACACAACTGTGAAAAGTTATTGGCATGTTGCATTAATTCCCCACATTCTGCCCCCCTTTCAACAGAAATGCTCAGAAAATGTCAACTGGATGCCCAAAATCCAATCATCCTTGTTGTTTAGTCGTTTAGTCGTGTCCGACTCTTCATGACCCCCTGGATCAGAGCACGCCAGGCACTCCTGTCTTCCCAATCATCCTTACCACCATCCAAATTCATGTAGGAGCAGCAGAAGCTTTCGGCACCAATCCAATGCAGCAACAGAATCTGGCTTTGCACAACATTCTGGTAACAAAGGAGGGAACTGCTGGCCATGTCAGCCAGGTCTTGCAAATAACTCAGTTGGTTGGAGCATGGTGCTGATAATGCCAAGGTTGCAGGTTCGATCCCCCCTTGGGACAACTGCATATTCCTGCATTGCAGCGGGTTGGGCTAGATGATCCTCAGGGTCCCTTCCAGCTCTATGATTCTGTGAATTCTATGATTCTCTGTCAATTTAAACAGCCTGAAGGGGACACCTATATGCCTCATTAGAAGGGCATAATTTCACTAATGGGCTGGTTCAAATGCATTGTCAAACCATGGTTTGCAGTAGCAGTAGATTCCATACCATGCCAAGTGTTCCACAGAGACATACAATCCATAGTTTCTGCTCTTTACCTTTTGCCCTGTCTTTCTTCATAATCTCCCAAGATTAATAATCCCCTGGTAGTGCAATGTCTCAAACCAGGGTTTGTCAGTTGAGGGTGCTGGCACTGATTTCCCCAAATATGGATTGCAAACAAACTTCAAACCATGGCTTCAGATCCTTTTTGAGCAGATGCTCACAAAGCATGGCTTGTCCGAGCCTGTTGGTTGAGAATTCTGGGAAACCATGGTTTGGCATTATGTTTTGGGTCACTCTCAGTGAATCCTGTCCTGTAGAGATGTGTGGTGGGGCAGTTACCACACAAAAGGGCCACAGACCACAAATACAACTCTGCTCTGCAATAGTGCATTTGCTGTACTCCAGCTCAGTTGATGCTCCCCTGAAGTACAACCCAGCCTTTGCCATGGCTTAAACAGAGAATCCCCATTGCACAACTGCTTTAAGAGCCCTGCCAAAAATTGCCCGTGCTGCCTTATTTTATGTGGGGGTCAGGCCCACATAGGGTGCATTGCCGTAATCTTAGCGGGGCCAGACCTCCTCCAACCCCTGTGGGCCATTTTGACAGGTGAGCAGAGACTCCCACCTGTGAATCACTTGACATCACAGCAATGCCAGGTGACCCATCGTAAAGGTTTTCCTTTGCAAACACCTGCAGAGGAGTGTCCTTTGCATTGCAGGCTTGAATTGAAACTGGCAGTGCAAAGGGTTATTTGTGCTTACAGCAAATCAGTGTAGTTCTCAGTGGGGAAGTCTGTAGCACAGCTGATCCCAATGGGTTTGTTGTCATTGGTGCCAACAGTAAGCCTAAGCTTTCCAGGGGTCCTCTATCCCTGGCATGCATCAACAGGGGCTAGACCTGGTTTCTGCAGCTGAGGTTGTGTAGAGGGCATTTCTGGGCACAGCAGCTACCTGAGCATCTAAGAGTACTGCCAAAGGTTCCCTGGCTGCTAGTCCAATGTCCTACTCTGTGCCGGAAATCCAGAGCTAGCACACCCCTGCCAGATGGCTGTCCAGCCTCTGTTTGAAACCTCCTGCAAGGGAGAGCCCACCACACCACTAGGTAATTGCTTCCTTTGCTGAGCTGATCATTGAGATGTTTCTCCTAATTTCCAACTGGAACCCACCTTTCTGTCTCTTATGCACATTAAGGAAGTACAGTGGTACCTCAGGTTACATACGCTTCAGGTTACAGACTCCGCTAACCCAGAAATAGTGCTTCAGGTTAAGAACTTTGCTTCAGGATGAGAACAGAAACCGTGCTCTGGCAGTGCGGCGGCAGCAGGAGGCCCCATTAGCTAAAGTGGTGCTTCAGGTTAAGAACAGTTTCAGGTTAAGAACGGACCTCCGGAACGAATTAAGTATGTAACCAGAGGTACCACTGTATAGGGGATTTTCTTCTGCAAGTTCCAAAGATCTCAGAAGACCACTCCTCAGTAACCCAGAGCAGTGTGGCTGCCCCTGTTGTGTGGAATAGCATTTCTGCTGAAATACAACAAGGCACCCACTATCTGAGCTTTTCGGAAACAGCTGAATACATTTTTGTTTCGACAGGCGTTCCCAGCTGACTAAATGGGACTCTGCCATGAGTGTCTATTTTGTATGCTTTTAGATTTGTCTTAACCGTATTTGCTCTCTTGAGTGGGACAGCCCTTTGGGTATTTGAATGCTGTCATTCCCACCTCCACTACCAACTCTGTCTTCTCTTATCCAGGCTAAACATACTCAGTTTCTTCAACCTTATGCATATCTTTTGCAGTGTCTATTAATCCAGTTTCTGGCTGTGACCCTCTGTCTTCCCAGAATGCCTCTCCTGTGCCTTTAATGTGAAATGGCATTCAGGATGTGCCAGCTGGGGAAAAGAGACCCTGCAATTTCCAGCTGTGGGGCTTAGGAACAATTTTGTATTCCACCCTTCCCCCCTTTTTTAACGAGATAATTGCAAACATTGGGGCCAAATCATTGCTTCCCTTGTGCCAACCGTGGCCTGGACTCCTGCACTGTGTGTAGGAGGTGCATGCATTAGTAATCTGGCATGGACACACCAGTTGAATATTTTGTATTTCCCGAGAAGCAGTGCTTTGTGTTTGTGTGTAGGCACACACACAAAAACCCCTCTTTCTACAGTGCTCAGTACAGCCTTGGGGGTTATCATAACAGTTTTGTCTGACTACATTTGTAAAGGGGGAAAGCTGGCAGGAGGGAGGGAGAGACGAAATTGGTTTCCACATCCAACAATCTGGTCAAACCCAGTTCAGTTATGCCTCATTCTGGCTAACCACGGGAAGGAGGAACAACCAATAAGGTCTGATTCTGTAATAATATGTGGCATTTTTGCATATGCATGAGTCATCCATAACCGGAGCCACTGGCCGTTTTCATATAGGGCAGAAACTTTTACAGTCCTGGAGGTCTGTTCTTAACCTGAAACTGTTCTTAACCTGAGGTCCCACTTTAGCTAATGGGGCCTCCTGCTGCCGCTGCGCAATTTCTGTTCTCATCCTGAAGCAAATTTCTTAACCCGAGGTACTATTTCTGGGTTAGCGGAGTCTGTAACCTGAAGTGTCTGCAACCTGAAGCGTCTGTAACCTGAGGTACCACTGTATTTCCCACAAGTAGCAATGCCTGCTGTTGCTTTGTAAAACTGTAAACTGTGTATTTGTAACATTTGTAATATTTGTAACATCCCATGCTTGTTTCTTTTTTGGAAATAGCACTGAAATGGCCCTCTCGCTCCAGTAGCTATAACATATGGGATAAAATGTAAGCTGTATTTAAAATATACATTTATTGACAGGCTTAACCTTTCCAGATAATATTGCTTGCAAAATACAGAAATATTAAGCCTATCCCCAGATTAAACTAAGCACTCTGAGATTGCTTGGATCGAAAAGGCCACCTGTTACAAAACTGGCTGCCGGTGAGAGAACTGTTGGGCATACCAATTATCCAGAGCTCTGATGAAGCAAGGAGATGCACTTTAGATCTGGGTATTCTGCTGCCTTATCCTAATATACTGAAGGGGAGAGGGATGGTGGTGGCATAACCCCAGCTGTCTTGTTTATTTATGTGCATTTATATCTTGTGTTTCTTCTGTCGAGGAACTCATTTGCTTTCCATTATCGGATCACCTATCCATTTACGCCATCCTTGCTGCTCAGATATATTTAAAACTGGCCTATAAAACATAAAGGAGTACTAGTAGAGGAACATAGGAAGTGACTTTGTACTGGTCAAGTACCAAAACGATCAAGGGGACGGATCAACTCCCCTATGAGGAAAGGTTATAGCATTTGGGACTTTTTAGGTTAGAGAAAAGGCAAGAAAGAAGTGATATGATAGAGGTTTCTAAAATATTGTATGGTATGGAGAAAGCAGCTAAAGAAAAAGTTTTCTCCCTCTCTCTTAACCCTAGAACTCCAGAGAAACTGAAAGTTGGAAGATGCAGCACAGATAAAGTTCTGTATTTACTCGATCCTAATGCGCCATTGAATCTAATGTGCGCCTCAAATTTCAGAACCTTGAAACCAACAACAAAAACAGTATTTGCTGGAGAATGTAGTCAAATCTAATGCCCACCTTAATTTTCGCATCATAATTTGGCAAAAAAAGGTGAGCATTAGATTTGAGTAAATACGGTATTTCTTCACTCATCGTTAAACTCTGGAACTTGCTCACACAGGAAGCAGAGAAGGCCACCAATCTGGATGGCTTTAAAAGGGGATTGGACAAATTCATGGAGGAGAAGGCTATCAATGGCTGCAAGCCACAGTGACTGTGCTTGGCCTCCTCAGTCAGAAGCAACATGCTTCTGAAAACCAGTTGCTTGAAAACGCAGATGGGGAGATGGCTCATGGGCTTCAGTCTGTCTTTCAGGTTTCCCTCAGGCACCAGGATGTCCACTGTGAAAACAGGATGCTGGATTAGATGGGCTTAAGCAGAACCTCCAACATTTTTCTGATGAAAATAGGGGGTTCCTATTCAGTAATGATAATAATAATAATTTTATTATTTATACCCCGCCAGTCTGACTGGGTTGCCTGAGCACTCTGGGTGGCCTCCAACATAAATAAAACATAAACATTTTTAAAACATCCCTATACAAGGCTGCCTTCAGATGTCTTCTAAAGGTTGTATAGTTACTCATCTCCTTTGCTCAGGGGTCACATAACTCCATACCCTCCAACATTTCTCCAATGAAAATAAGCAGGTCCTATTCCATACTCTCAAGCATTTCTCCAAAGAAAATAGGGATGTCCTAAGGAAAAGAGGGACATTTCAGGATCAAATCGGAAACCAGGACAGCTTCTGTAAATCTGGGACTGTCCCTGGAAAATAGGGACACTTGGAGGGTCTGCCAAAGTACGTAATTTTTGCTCTCTGTTCCTTTCCTGCGGGCAACTCCCAGCTTGGCCGGGGATTCTGGGAGTCATAGTCCAGCAGCATCTACAGGGCTGCAGGTTCCTAATTTCTGTCATCATTATTGTTGCTGTTATTTCAATTTATTATTAATAATTTATCTCCCACCCTTCTTCAAGAAGGAACTCAGGGAGGCAGCAGTAACTCCTATGTGAAGCAGCGAGAAACTTTCAGTGCCAGCTACTTAATTGCCTATAAATCTATCAGCCTTCCATTATTAAAAAGTAGTAGAAGAAATCAGCCTCCTAGTCCTCTTCATATCATGGGTTTCTGATATTTATTTTAAACCCCTAATTTTACACCGAGGCATTTTAATTAGTGTTGTTCACCCTAGCTTAGCTTCCCTCAAGCAGAAACTTGCTGGGATGAGCCAACAAAAGCTTCTCTTCATGAGGTAAACTCAAAAAAGGTTATTTCTCATGTTAAGAGTAATTCTTGCAGCCTAATCAAATGTCTGGGGACAAGTAATAAGCAATAATTGGCAGTCTTGGCTGTTTGTAACTAGAAAGATTGATTCAGCCAAACCCCCAAAAAAGTTATTTTTTCTCCTCTCTCTCTCGAGTTATTTTTCTGCAGTACCGTTACATTACTAACGTCATGGATATTAATTGTCTCCAATATTCATTCCATGGGGATTGCAGAGAACAGTGGTTCCGTCAGTTAATAAATTCACATAGTTTGAGGAAAGTTTTAGTTTATTAGAGCTACAGTATGACTTATTTTTTTCCAGGAATTGGTTAGGAGTGAGATATTTTGCAGTCACCATTATATATATATTTCTCTCTCTATTTTTAAAAAAATAAAATTTAAAAACCTCCCCAGGCAGCTAACATGAAAACCATGACATACAGATATGTCAAAGCAAATTAATGGAAGAGACACTTACTCGCATTATTTCACCCGTTCTTGGTGAAGCTACAGAATGGCTGCTGGGGTCTGAAGCTATATCCACACCATCTATTTAAAGCACTATTGTACCACTTTAGCCATCATGGCTTCCCCCAAAGAATCCTGGGAAATGCAGGTTGTTAAGGGTGCTTAGGTTGTTATGACACACACACACAAAATTCCCCTCACTGAGCTTCAACTCCCAGGGTAGTTTAGCGATGAATTCCTTTCCCTAGAGAACTGTGGGAATTGTAACTCTATGAAGGGAATAGTGGTCTCCTGACAAACTCTCAGAACCCCTAACAAACTACAGTTCCCAGGATGCTTTTTGAATCTCCATTTGAACACATTGGCTCAGGTCCAACCCTCTGGAGCAGCAGAAAACAAGCCCGCTCCATTTCCTCAGTGTCTCAAACATAGTGTTGGTGTAGGGTATCACAAGAAATTTTCGTAGCCACTGCAAGCTACCACAATGGTCAGATAAGTGATGCTCCTTTAGGTGCTTGCTTGCTCTTGAGAGGACAAGTTGACCAGTTGCCCCCAGTATTGGAGCCATGGGGCAGATCAGAGGGAGGGCTATGCACAAATCTGTGTATAAATCTTCCGTAATAAATGATTAAATAAGCCCACTGTTCTCTCTTCCTACCCCAAGAAGTGCATTTTTACAAGGGACCTCTCAAACCTGGAGCTGGCTATATTGAGGGGCCAAGACAGACTGATGAAAGGGCCTTGCTCTTCCTCACCCCTCTCTTCCTGCTAAATATAAACATCAGAGCAACAGAAAACCCTTTTGCGATGACTCATGAGTTTTGGGACTAGGTGTTGGGTACAGCGAATGATCCTTAGTTCCTATGCCCAAGAACTCCCCCTACCCTATAATCATTTTTCTGCAGTTTCACCACAGTGAGTTTTGAGATAACCACCTCATTTTATTTTAAAATTTTACTGGAGGCAGGAGGGAAAATGTGCTTGTCTTTTTGTTCCCCGTTCTTTCAGCAATGCCGCGTTTGTGCACTGGAGGTTGGCAGTTAGTTAATTTTGAGCAAGTATGTGTATAAAAAAAAGAGAAGATACTTCCTGTTGATCATAAAGAAGAGCTCTGTCTTCTTCCAGGAAAACCACACACACACAGACAGACACACACACACACCCCCAGGGCACTGAAAGCTGCACTGTAGTATTTCACAAATCTGTTTTTTGTCCACATTGTATTTTGGACCTCCGACAAGGGCAGTCCAGTCGCCCTTCTGCACAGGGTTTATTCAGAGACCGGCTGTTACAACACAACCTCATTGAATCTGCAGCTGCGGAACAAGGGATTCTTTCAGCCTCCAGTCTATAAATGTTGTGTTTTCCTCCATTGTGAGGAAGCAAAGCTCTGCCACTCTTTAAGGAAAGGAGGACGCTGGCCTAGTTTTCACCGAGACAGTCAACCCAGGGCCAGATTAAGATGGCAGCGTGAGGGAAACGACAAGATGGCAGCCCCTCATTCCTCAAGCAGTCTTGAGCCCTGTTTGCTATATACAGCTAAAGCACTATTATACTACTTTAAACAGTTATGGCTTCTCCACAAATCCTGGGACCTATAGTTTGTTATGGGGGCTGAGAATTGTTAGGAGATCCCCACAGTTCCCCTCACAGAGCTACAATTCCCAGAGTTCCCTGGGAAGAGGGATTGATAGTTAAACCACTCTGGGAACTGTAGGGTTTTTGGTTTTTTTGAAAAAGGAATCACCTTTTTCTCAGCACCCTTAACAGTTCCCAGGATGCTCTGGGAGCAGCCGTGGTTGCTGAAAGTGGTACAGTATTACCACTTCAGAAGAGAAGAGCCCTGAAGAATCTGGCCAGGAGCCCATCTAATCCAGCATCCTGTTCTCACAATTAAAACAAAAAAAAACCTTGTCCAAATGAAGCCGTGTATGGCAATCGCAACATTTTCAGTGATGAGGATGAGCTGCTGACAGAGCTTTCGTCCATGAGCAAATTCTACCTTCCTCCAGAGGAGCTCTCAAAAGAGCGGTGGTTGGCAGGTTCCCTTCCCTCAATTAAATCCTGTCAGCTGAGAGAACATCCTCTGGCCTCCTCTCCCCCCTCCCCCTTCCCTCAACCAATCTACCCATTTGCTTTAGTGCTGGATAAAACCAGCTGTGGACCATATGGATACATTGTAAGCTCTTTTGGATTCTCTAAAGTATGATTTAATGACCATGTGCTTGAATGAAGAGCATTACGATGGCTATTAGTTGACCTACATAATCAGGGGAAATGGGAGCCGTCAGCATTCCGCTGCCTTCACTTCAGGATTATTTAGTTAAAATGTCCATTCTCACACACACCCCACCTCTCGCTTTCCTCTGCTCTGCTTGCTGCTTTTCAGGAGATGCAAATGCTTCTGTCTCGTAGAGCTGGAGTGAACTCATAGCAGCTCAGGCAGAAGACTTGCTCAGGCTTTGTGTTGGCAAGGTTTCCAGTTTGGCTCTCAACATCTTCATATAGATATATGAGCCAAACTACATGTGACAGTATGCATGGTCTCCAGCTGAGTTTTACTCAAGAGTAGACTCACTGAAATCAACGGCCCTAAGTTGGCCATGCTTATTAATTCCAATAGGTCTACTCTTGAGTAGGACAAGCGTTCTATGCAACCCTTGGTATACGAATGCAATTTGCATGCACGTTTCAGATTAGTTTTTTTTATATACTGCTTAATCCCAAAATAGGTTTCTAAAGCAGTTTACAAGTATAAAAGCACCCACCAAGTCTTAAAAGTACAAGCAGCCACAATTAAAATTTGCAATAAAACATGGCCGTTTGAACAGCGCAGTAAGTAAAGCAGTAGACTTAGGCCAAGGGAACCAAGGGAAGGCCTGTATAAAATAAGGGAATCTTAAAAAGCTGGCAGGAAACCAATACAGATGTGGCCTCTCATCTGTCGGCAGTGAGTACATTCCCTAATACCAAGTGCCATAAGTGGAAAAATCCTGCTTCTGCATCACCACTAGCCAATAATCATTACGTCATGCTGAGACTAAATGGGTTCCAGGTGTTTATCTTAAGACCATCATCAGGCAAAGGTGGGGAACTTGAGTCTTGTAGGAGTTTTTGTACAAACCCTGAGTTGCAAGCTGAGTTGCAAGTTGTTTTAATGTGCCCTGGAGTGTTTAGGGGCTTGTCCACCTGAAGTGGGATCTCTGTGAGACCCTTCAAGTTGTGCATATTTCCTCTTTAAATATAAAAATCAAAATTTAGAGGCACTTCCCTTCCTGTAATTTGGCGTCCTTGAACCATTCTGTAGGGGTTACAATGTCTGCAAATTTCATCCACTTCTGTAAAAAGGGAGGGTGGAAGTTTGAGCTGCTTTTGACTCCCCATAGCAGTGATGGGGAAGTAACAGAGATTGTTTTTCATGAAGCAGATTCTGAACTGGACCTGGAGTCAAACTGGGCAGTGCACAAAACACTCTGGGATGAGGCAGGCTGTTCCTGAAGTAGGATCCAAACTGAATCTTGATCCCACTGCACACACCTAATAAATAGCTTTAATGAGGGAGCCTGAGCAGCTTTGAGACTGTACGGAAGGAGAGTCCAGTTTTCCCTCTCCCTGCCACGGTCCTAACAACAACTGCTTCTGCATAGTTGCTTTGAGTTTCCCAGGAAGCTCCCGTTGGCACCAATGAGCTTCACACATCCATGCACCGCAGATTTTCACTTAGTTGATTTAAAACAGGGTTGGGGGACCTTTTTCAGCTGAGACCCACATGGGAGGGGCAATGAATTCAAAATTTCACCTTTTGTATAGGAGGCTAAAGGTAAAGGGACCCCTGACCATTAGGTCCAGTCGTGACTGACTCTGGGGTTGCGGTGCTCATTTCGCTTTATTGGCCGAGGGAGCCGGCGTACAGCTTCCGGGTCATGTGGCCAGCATGACTCAGCCACTTCTGGCAAACCAGAGCAGCACACAGAAACACCGTTTATCTTCCCGCCAGAGCGGTACCTATTTATCTACTTGCACGTTGACGTGCTTTCGAACTGCTAGGTTGGCAGGAGCAGGGACCGAGCGACGGGAGCTCACCCCGTTGCAGGGATTGGAACCACCAGCCTCCTGATAGGCAAGTCCTAGGCTCTGTGGTTTAACCCACAGCGCCACCCGCGTCCCATAGGAGGCTAAGCTCTGCACAAATTCACATGGCGTCTTTTCTGTCCTCCATCCAGACAAGCAAAAGGCATTTGTTCAAGGACGCATGCCAACCAAGCAAAAGCTCTCCATGAGAATGCCAAACAGGGCTGGTGACTCATGAGCAGAGGGGTGGCCTGAGGAGAGTCATGAGGGGCAGCTGAAGAGGCCTGTGGGTCTGCATTTGGCTCCAGAGTCCCCCTGTTGCCTTAAAACATACTTACAGTGCACCTGGACACGGGCTAGCCAGGATTTATGCTGGGGGCCAGAATCTCAGTTAAGTATTTTTATTGATTTTTATTAATGGGGGGGGGGGGTTCCCCCTGACTACACCCATGTACCTGGAGCCCTGCTTACTACAGCAAACAGAGTGGGGGCATGAACGAAAGGAAACTACCTGCAGGGAACGAGGCAGTGACAGTGTTTCCTCCTTCACCAGTAGCTTCAAAGGGATGCAGTGAATATCCGGGTTGCCACCTGGCAACCCTAATTACACACCTGATAACGTTTTCCACACACGTCTTTTGAAGCCTAGATAATATACACCCTGCTGTTCCAAATCTTGTTGTGTTCTCTCAGGTGTGCCTTAACCAGCGTTCTGAAACCGCTCAGGCTTCTGCTTCAGATTACATTGATCTGCATCCTGTAGCCAGCTATTAGCTTTGCCTTAACTCATTGCTGATGGCTGCGCTCTTTTGTAATGGGGAAAGGAGGGCTTAGGTGCAGTGACTGCAGCTTATCTGTGTTTTTGACAAGCACACAGAGCAGCCTGGTGTTCTCAGTTACGCCGAACCTCTGTGGTTCACCTGTTACTCTTGGCGTGTACATCTTAGGCACTTTTGTTGTTGTTGTTCTGCTAATCCCTATACAATGCTCAACTCATTCTCAGAGTGTGAATCCTAATTAGCCAACATGGCGTCATCCATGCACACAAGAGATGCGTCGGCAGGCTCAAGAGAACTAAGGGCTTAGGAGAGTATACTGTAAAGGCTCCCCTCTTCCCCTAGCCTGGTTTGGACTTAGGGCACATCTGCACAATACACTATGAACCCCCTTTAACAGCCATAGCTTCCTCCAAAGAATCCTGGGAACTGTAATTTGAGATAGATAGATAGATAGATAGATAGATAGATAGATAGATAGATCACTTAACTACAAATTTCAAGTGGTATATGAAGATACAATATGAGAAAATAAAAATCAGTTTAAACTGTAAAATCAAACATAAATTAAAATGCCTCTCAGTATTACACCGTATCAAAGCACGGGCATTACTAGTCTCACTGAAAACAGTGGGAAGCCAATGGGATCTTTGTCTTATTTAATTGCCTCTAAAACAGGGACATGCTCCCAACCAATGTTCCTGAACTGGGGAAAGGTCTGGTGCATTGAAGGAAGATTAGAAAGCTTAGCAGTTTCTTGCCGTTTGGATGGAAAATGTAGGAATTAAAGGCACCAGAAGTCTGTCTGGGTCTCCCTTTGAAAGCAATGGGAATCTAATGTGGATAACAAAATGAATAAACTAGTGTGGAATCGCTTGTAAAGCAAATGAACCAGCCATTGAAAGTTCTAAATGGAATGAGTAAATGTGGGGTGGGAATCTTGCACACTGCTAGGACCACACCGTAAAAGGATTATCTGTCCACTTTGAGGTCACATTTAGTATAGCTTTCCCTTATATGTCAGGTCATTATTTCTCTTTCAGCAATAAGAACGACAAATTTAAGTGATATTGGAAGTTAACACATGCAGGAAACAAGTTGATTGAAAAAAGAGACAAGGCCCCAGTGAAAGTCACCAAGTTCCAACTTCTCGGCTGAATCTCTTAAGCACCACGAGTGCATCTGGTGTGTGTTCTTATTCCGAGTCTCTTGGGTACGGCCCATAAGGTTATTGTGAAATCATGTTTTTGAGATCATCTCGGCAACAGTGTAAAACAAATTAAAGTTGTTGGGGGTTTTTTTCATTAGCCTTCTGTGGTTCTTGGAATTAAAAATTCAAGAATACAGAGAGGGTAGCATTTTTTTAAAAACCCCAAAAAACAAGTTGAATATCTGTTGACATGGAGAGAGAGGGGAATGACCTAGTTTCCCCCCCCCCTCCACACCATAATACATGTATCCTTGTATACATTCCTCCTAGATTTCAAGCAGTGGGTTGTAACAGCCAAGGTTTCAAGTGACCTCCTCCAAAAAGAATAATCAGGGGTCATAGGGAGGTTTCTACCAACACCCCTTGGGATGTTAAAAGGTTTTTTTATATATACTTCTGCAAACCTTGGGGGGGGGTCCCCTGAGCATGCTGACACCTCCCTCTTGTTTCTCACTGTCCCCTTTTAATTATGTATCTGTTGGCACTCCCCATCTGACTTTGCTATTTAGAAGGAGAGATCAAACATCAAAAGCAGTAAAAAAAATCATAAAGTTTGGGAGGGGGTGTGTTGTAATCCAATTAACCAGCATAAAACCAGGAAGGTTTGATCATAAAAGCTCTTCTGGAATTAAAGAAGAAGAAGTATCCAGAGCTTATCAACATATGGGAAGAGGTGAGGCTTCTCTAGAGGAAAATATTTCATAGCCGTGGTGCCAACACTGAAAAGGCCTGTCCTTGCTACCCACAGACCAGACCTTTGCTAGCAATGGGTCCATTCTTAGGCCTCAGGTAAATCCATATAGATGGAGGTGATCCATGAGGTAACCGTGTCCTGGTGCCTAAAGATTAACAACCAGCATGTTTGACTAAGCATGGAAATGAATCAGCATGCAATGATCAGTCTGTAGGATCGATGTCAAGGTGTGCGAACTGCCTTTCTCCAGCCACACCTGTTGCAGTTTCCAAACTGCATGGCCTTATAACAAATCAGACAAACTAGTTTGGGCAGCAGCTATCCAAGATTTCAGGCTGGGCTTTTCCATAGCCCTAACCTGGAGATACCAGAGGTTGAACCAGGGATGAAGTGGATGCTGTATTACGGAGCTACAGACCACCTCATCCTTCAGTTTGCTGAGGAGGAGGAGGGAGCTCTGTCTAAGAGAGACAGTGTTGTGACAGCAGAGGCCACCAGTTAATATGTATTTAATCTAGTGTGCTTCTGCTGTCCCAGTGGACCTTTTGTTTCGGCTGCCTTTGTAATGAAAAGTGACAGTTGTTTCACCTACTGGTAAAAATCTTGTATAATTGGTCCCTGGATCAGTATCTGAAGGGGGAAATTAAGATTATGCTTTCCAGTGTGTGTGTGTGTGTGTGTGTGTGTGTGTGTGTGTGTGTGTGACATAATTCTTCTCTAAATGTAAATACAATGGAATGGGAAGCTTCCAAACAGGAGCTTTGCTTTGTTTACTTCATCTGTGTTGCCCGTAATCTGCAGCCTGTAATTAAAAGCCCCAGTACTTGGTGGTAACAATTAAAATAGTCCATGGGTGACTGATGACTGCTCTGTTGAGGTTTGTGCGATGTTTGCCAGTCAGGGATATCAAATCCAATTATCAGGTGGTCAAGATAGGAAGCACTGTAGCTCAGTGGCATGCAGAAGGTCCCAGGTTCAATACCCGGCTTCTCCACGTAGGGCTGGGAAAGACTCCCTGCCCTTTTTGTTAAACCACTTTGAGAGGTTTTCTTACAGTCAGATGGTGTATAAACATTGTGGCAAAGCAATAAAGAAATGCTTGGAGAGTTGCTGCTGGCCAGGGTAGACAATACTAAGCTCAATGGACCAGTGGTCTGCTGTCTATGTTCCTAAGACCAGTGAGCAAGGGCTTCTCAGATATGCAAATATGTGTTGCCACCAGGTTCATTGTGGGTGCCATCTTGTTTTATGTGATTGTCTGCCAGTCACAATAGAACCATGAATATTGAAGTCACCATTCTGGTTAGAAATTTAAGGATGAAGGATCAGGGGGAAGAAGAAGACACTTTTCCAAAGTGTTTTTAAAATTTTTAATATTCTATTCCCTTCTAGGTTTGATTGTGAAGCTCTTTCTCCTTTCAATTGCTTGCAGACAATTACCATTACCGCGAGATCATTTTGCTTCCTGACCCTTTGCATCAGGGCAGAAAGTCAAGCACACATGAATTAATTTCCTCACCCTTATTGGCGCATTCATTATGTAAGAACGTCCAAAATTTACAGAGATGAGTAAAGATTCCTTAACAAACTCTACTGAATGTCGCCCCCCCCCCCCCGCCAGCCACCCACATTGTTTTGTGGATTTTCCATGCCAGCTGATTGGGCTTCTGCGGGCTCATGAAAAGGATCTTTCCATCAACTTTTGCTACAAATGGGCCAGAAACTCATTAAAATCAACATGATGGTTTTACAGCAGGAGTAGTCCCCACCAAAACTGGTTGCATTCCAACTCCCATCATCCCTGTCAGCCAGCAGGGCCAATGGTCAGGGTGATGGGAGCTGGAGTCCCACAGTGCACCATATTGACTATCCTTGTTTTATTTATTTATAAATGGCCCTTCCTCGTGTGGCAGGAACAACAAGGGTGATGTACATCAAACATAAGAACCAACAGCAATGCTCATAGCTGAAAAATGCACAGAGTTGCTAGCCCTCCTCAAAACAGATGCATTGAGATTAATGAATCTAAGTTAGGCCTTTTAGATGACTTTGATGGGTCTAACCTGAAGAGGACCAGCCTTGGATACAACCCGTATGCACTAAAAATAACAATAAAAATTGGATAGCAAATCATTAAAGAAGGAATAGCAAATGTATTTTTTTTCTAGAGCATCCTGGTGGATCTAGGCAACTGAGCAGCCATAATGTTGGTTTTCAGCATTATGCTAAGAAGTTGACCATTCCAAGGAAAAGGGATTGTTGTGGTTTGTGGTGGTTGTAGTTAGGGGTTAGAGCTTCCATATTCACCTTGTGATATCTTCTTCCCTCTCCGACCCTTGTTTATATCAGGGACCGCTGGTATGGCCAGATTTGTTCCAGTCTGTTTGAGAAACATTCTAATTTGATGCTAATACAAAATAATAAAGGCCAGCCAATTCAGACCTGCCTACAATAATAAGCAAGGCTGACCTCTTTCTCTCCCTCTCTTTCTTTCTTTTCAAAATCAATGGATAGCATCCTATGGCTTGTTTTCCCTCTGTGTGTGAGAGAGCTTTATTATCACAAGTGCTGATCACAGAGATTACCATGCTCAGAATTGCAATGTGCTGGGCTGCCAAAGAAGCTGATCCCTGGCTGTTTATTTCTTCCATGACAGCATTATTACACACACACACATGCACACCCTCCTCCCTTCCTCTCACCCTGCACACATTGTTAAGCATCGCTGCTTAGTTACATTGGTATTCCAGCCAACGTGCTCTTGAGCAAACATTTCTCTGCCGTCGCCGTCTTTGCAAAGCCTCTTTCGCCTATGGCACCCAGACAAGGACATGGGGAGGGAGAGGAGACTGCGGGAGGGAGGAGAAATGAGTAATAATCAGAAGTATATTAAGTGAGGCACCAAATTCTCTCTCCTCTCCTGCTCCATCCCCCTGCAGTAAGAGCTGTCTTGAAGTCACCTTATTCAAGGCAGGGAAGGGTCGCTGTTCAGGAGCAAAGCACATGCTCTGCATGCAGAACGTCCCAGGATTATTCCCCGGCATTTGCAAACCAAGCTGAGAAATTGCTGGCCTACAGCCCCCATCAGTCCCAACCAGGGATGGTGGGAGCTGTGCTATGCAAAGAATGTGAGAACAGAAGAGCTTGCTGGATCAGGCCAATGGCTCATGCAGTCCAGCATCCTGTTCTCACAGTGGCCACCCAGCTGGCCCAATGGGAAGCCCGCAAGCAGGTCTCAAACTCAACAGCGCTCTCCCTTCCAGCAGTTTCTAGCAGCTGGCATTCAGAAGCAGTGTTGCCTCCAGCCGTGGCAGCAAAGCATAGTCACTGTGGCTAGCTGATAGCTTTACCCTCCATGAACTTGTCCGGTCATCTTTTGAAGACATCCAAGTTGGTGGCCATCACTACCTCCTGAAAGATCTGGAGGGATCACACTGGCTAGGCAGAGGGCAGGCAATAGCTGGCTAGATGATCCAACGTCTGCCTTAGTGCAAGACAGCACCCTCTGTTTAGGGAAGGAGGTATAGCTCAGTGGTAGAGTACGTGCTCTGTATCCCATATTAATCCCTACTTGGAGAGCCACTCCTAGTCGGTGTAGGCAATAGCCAGCAAGGTGGACCAATGGTCTGATGGTACATAAGGCACCTTCCTAATTTCCTATCCTTTTCATAGAGCCTAAATCTCCAACTGTCTTGTGTGTAGTCATGCCAGTGGTCCATCTACCCCAGCATCGTCCATTCTGGCTGGCTGCGCCCAAGGTCTCAGGCAGACTTTTCCCGGCTCTTTCTACGTACAGTGGTGCCTCGCAAGACGAAAAGAATCCGTTCTGTGATTCTCTTCGTCTAGCGGTTTTTTCGTCTTGCGAAGCAAGCCCATTGACGGATTAGCGGATTAGTGCTATTAGCGGCTTTTAGTGGCTTATCTGCTGATCGGATCAGCTGATAAGCGGCTTAGCGGCTTAGAAAAAGGGGGGGAGGAAAAAAACCCAGCAGGAACTCGCAAGACATTGTCGTCTTGCGAAGCAAGCCCATAGGAAATTCGTTTTGCAAAGCACCTCCAAAACGGAAAACTCTTTCGTCTAGCGAGTTTTCCGTCTTGCGAGGCATTCGTCTTGCGGGGCACCATTGTAATGACTTTTTTTTTTTTACAACTGGAGAAGGCGAGGGCTGGAAACTCTGCCTCCCAAGTACATGATCTGCCGCAGAGCTGCATCCCCTCCCCTGGAGAAGAGGTGTTGAATCTTCCTTATTGACACTGGTAGCTCACATTAACATATATAGCAAAGCAGTCCTCTAAGGCAAGGATAGGGACAATGATTGTTCAAGGACAATTTTTAAAAAGAAAATAAAATAGGGACTTCTTGCTGGCAAATGAGGATAGTCAGAGTATATGGGATCTGCTAAAAAGCTTCGCAGTTGTTGCCTTATCCCTTGCTCTGAGATGTCCTTGTGCATCCTGCCCTTCTGTTGACAGGGTGGGGCCTTTGAACCAAAGCAGATTGTAAGTTACAGGGACAGGAGAGGTGGCAGCATTTGCCCTGGGTGGAAGAGGGAATGCAGAGCTACTCGTGGTGGTGTCCTTGGCCAAGGAGAGAGATGCTGGATTGCAGGATGCCTAATTATGACCATTTTCTTGCTGCTGTGTAGCTTGGCTTGTGAGCGGTGTTGGCTCCATAGTGCCATCTCCTACTCATTGCTGCGGCCGCTGGCCAGTCACTTGCCCTTGTCCCTCTGGCCCCAGCCAACACCACTGCTCAGAAATGGGGAGGGGGGGAGGGTGCCAAGGCAAATGGAATCTGCTTGCTTACATGGAGAGGACAGGTGCAGGAGGAAACAACATGGGTTAGTGATCTTGTGGTGTGGGGCCTCAGTAAGTTCCTGAGAGCACTGTCCCCTGAGCACAAGTCCCTTGGGATATCCATGGTGGTGAGAGGCAATTCCTGCCAAAATCAAGCAGCCCCAAGCATGATTCTTGCATTGCAGGGGGTGGCACAACCCTTGGGTTCCCTTCCAACACTACAATTCTATGCTCCACTTAAGCTGCAGTGCAGACTTCCCCACCTACCATGGCCAATGGAACCACCATCACTGCAAAAGCTGCAGCCCTGCCGCAAGCAATGGCTGGGGCAGAAGGAGAGGGCAGACAGTTCCTGTGCCAGCCTGCAGTTGTCACAGCAGTGATTGTGTTGCCAGCTCGGGATCCAAGAGATCCTGAGCCAGCTTAGCCTCACCCCTTGAAAGCCCCATTTTGGGGCTTTTTGCTGGCCACCACTAGCCCATGCGAAGTCCACCGAGGTCAGCAGAGGGGAACCAGCACCTCCAGTCCAGTCCAAAGCAGCACATTGCTCTGCTACCCAGTGGACTGCACCCAACCAAGTTCTCAAAGTAGATCCATTGAAATGAATGTATCCAAGTCAGTTGTGTCCATCAGTTTCAATGGGTGAACCAGACTGACTTGGATGCTGCCCAATATCTTAAAATTGGGACGCAGAAACATTTAAAACAAAGCAGTGCAGTGCAGTAGCAAGTAGCGCTGATGGTCTCATCTACGCTTGGTTGGAAGGCAGTAAAAGCAAACATGCATCCCTTGACGACCTTCAGTTTAATAAACCTCTTTGCTGGCGCCTCCAAATCAGAATGCCCGTTCAGCAGCAAATTTAGCTTTCACATTAAGCTCTCCTTGAGACCTGTCACACAATTATTTTTAGGCCTGCTGCTTCTAAAACCAGAGCTGACGCGCCTGGCTCTGGACAGGCCTCTTAATGAAAAGAGACACGAGGAGAAACCTCAAAAGAATTCAGCAATATAGATCTCTCTGGCAATCCCAACTCAGGGAACAGCCCAGGGCTGAGTTTAGATAAAGGCTAAATTGCTGCCTGACAGTTGCGATTGGAAGAGAAAGGCCCGTGGAAAGCAGTTGCACGAGGAGGTGCGGAGTCGGGAAATGTGTCTGGAGAAACTACCGGATACAAATGCAGCTGCTCACATTAGCTTGTTAAGGGCGGAGATGGTTTCGTTTGCAAAAGACGTTGAGGGGGATGTTTGCATTAGAGAGGCATCAGAGGGGGTCTGTCTCTCACCTTCTGTAGTGGCCCGCTTAGTTGTTCTTTTTATTTTATGGATTGCCTTTGTATCCCACCTTTTTCTCCAGTGAGCATACATGGTTCTCCCTCTCCTCATATAATCCCCACAACAACCCTGTGAGGTAGGTTAGGCTGAGAGTGAAGTGAGTGGCCCTCAAGGTCACTTGGTGAGCTGCATAGTTGAGTGGCGATTTGAACCCTGGTCTCCCCAGTTCCACGCTAATTACTGGTTGTCAGGGAACTGACATCAGAGCAACAGGAGAAGGAGAGGCTCTCCGATTCTGCAGGGGAAGGTACCAGCACAAGGGGGAGACGTAGCTTGATAGAGGGGGAAGGAAATCAGCGTAACACCAAGGAATCCAGGAGAGCAAATGGCAGAGGAGGTGGAAGGGCTCCGGGATTCTTCCTTGGAAGTCAGTGAGGAGAGCACTGGTCCTCCACTACCCACGCCCTCCCTGCGCAGGAGACTTCCGCGCAATGAGAGGCGGAGACGATTGGGTGTCAAGCAGCTTTTATGCTGGCAAAGGTTTAAGAAACGCCCACAGACAGATTCTGCTAGCGACTGAGGCAGCCACGCTGAGATGGGCTGTGCAGTCAAGACGGTTTAACCCAGGCAGTTAAGCTCCCAAACGGGAAGGTTTACGCACGAGTAACTCCCAACCCTTACACTGGTGGACCATGTTTTGACTAAATCTGGGGTGGGGGCTGTCAGAGATCATGGGTTCCCATAAGGGCCTTCCTCATATTAAGAACGGAAGAATCTAAAGTTCTGTTTTTAAATGAGCCTTGGGAACTTGTGGCCCTCCAGTGATGGACACTAACTTGGATGGCTTTGAAAGAGGAGGAGACAAGTTCATGGGGGATAAGGCTATCAGTGGCTACCAGCCACAATGACTAGGGTCTGCCTCCCCGGCTGGAGGCAGCGATGCTTCTGAATACCAGAGGCGAGAGTGCGCTTGTGCTCAGATCCTTCTTCAATGTCCCCCCCCCCCCGACATTTGGCTGGTCACTGTGAGAACAGGTTGCAGGCTCTTCTTGTGTTCTAATGGAGTACGAGAGGAGCAGGTCCTTGTCTTTATCAATCTCTGGGGCTTAAGTAGATCCATCCATAATTGTGCATGTGATGAAACCATGCAGTTTCTTCACCATGCAGACCAGGCGTTGTAGCTCAACCCACCTGGACAGCTTTGTTAGAAGCGTCATTTGTGGGATGCGTGGGGTGATGGGTATGGACCACTGTTCATGGCAGTAATGGGGGAACCCGTTGTCTTCCAGATCTTGCTAGACTACAACCCTCATTAACCCTGACCATTGGCTGTGCTGGTGGAGGATGATGGGAGTTGGGAGTCCATCCACATCAGGAGAGCCACAAGTTCCCCAGCCCTGCTGTTGGGTTAGAGGCAAAGCATCTCAAGATACCAGTTGATGGGAGGCAAGCATTCATATGGTTGGCCACTGTGGAAAACTGCGCTGGGCTCAAGCGACCATTGATGTGCTCAGACATGGGTGATGCCAAGAAGGGAGGGAATTTGCACCTGTCTTTGCCAACCTGACTGGGTCTCACAGAAGCTGCAGTCCAAAATACCTGGAGGGCACCAAGTTGGGGAAGGCTGGACTAGAGGAAGACTGAACTTTTAAGAGTTGCAAAGAGTGAGGCAGTTTAATGGATGCCCCTAGCACACTGAATCAATTTTTGACTTTGGAATGAAATGTACTGAAAGGAGCTCTATCGATCTGTGTTGAATTAGATGTAATGAACTGGCTGGGTTTAATGAACTAGATTTACTGAATTTATTGAAATTAACATTGGTTGTACACCAGGATGTTAAAAAGTGTTGGAAGTCTTGCAGTTGCTATTAGAAAACTGAATTAAAATTGAGCTCGGAATGAAATGAATTAAAAGAGCCATATGGATTTATATTGAATCAGAATTGGACAATAAATAAAATGTCGTGAGTTTACTGGAACTAGAAATTGAACTGATTAGCTGCAGTGAATCAGACTAAGGTTGTATTCCTGTGCACACTTTCCGTGGGAGAAAGTCCCTTTGAACACAGTCAGATTTACTTCTGAGTAAGCATGCATGGGGTTGCACTGAAATGCTACAATCCTATTCCCAGTTTCCTGGGAATTCCCAGTATCCATGCAACTCAAACTTACTTTCTAAGTAGACATGCATCAGATTGTACTGTTAATTAATGTATTGGAACTAGGGAAATGACCCTATAGGATAGGATTAATGGGCTGAATATATTCATTTGGGAAGTAATTGTACATATATAACAAGTAATACATTTAGAGGCTATAAGCTGCCTTTGCTTATTTTAGAGCACTGGGGGAAATAATGGCCTATTATAGTTGATGGATAAGCTGACAAGAGAAAAAGAGAGATGAGTATCTCATAAAAATAAAAGCTTTAAAACATAAATCTTAACTGTTTCTTAGAAATCATAAACTGCAAGAGGGAAATAAAAAATATGTATATAACACTCCAATGTGTTAGAAAATATTAGTTATTTATCAAGATTTACATACTGCTTGGTTGCAATAGAACCTCAAAAAGAAAGAAAACAATAAAATTATCAGGTAAAAACAATTACTACTTAAAATGTTCAGAAATGCACAGTGGTCTGAATTCCCAGCTGGCAGGAACAAGGGCACTGGACAGGGCTAGCAAGTGTCTCTCTGCCCCTCTCGCCTCGCATTCTCAGTCCACACCTGAGCAGGACTGGTGAGATGCGGAGCATTCTGCTGTCCACCAGGTTTTTTCAATGTTTGAGGGTCAGCTGACATGTCTGCAGGTGGGGAGAGTTGCTGTTGTGGTCAGATTCTGCTTGTGGGCTTCCCAGGGGCATCTGGTTAGCCGAGGGGATAAAAGAATGCTGGACTAGAAAGCCCTTTTGCCTGATCTGGGAGCAGGACCCAGTTTCTGTGAGTCATAAGCAGGTAGGGTGCTATTGTCTACAGGTCCTTCTTCTGGGCTTTCCATGGGGATCTGGTTGACCACCTTGAGAGCAGGATGCTGGGCTACGTCTGGACTACTGGCTTGATCCTTCAGTTCTTGGTCTTATGTTTCCCCCTTATAATTAATACAGTTTTTCTCTGCAGAAGAAACAACACAAGAGTCTGATTGCAATCCTCAGTTAATGTCTGAAGCCTCTGAATTTCCAGAAACCAACAATTGTTAAAGTGCAATTTAATTTAAAAAAAAAATTAAAAGAGGAAAGCATATGGAAAGAGCAAACTGCATTAACATCTGTTCTTTCTCCCATCTGCTGTCTTTGGCTTTGCTCTTGCCCAGATCTGTCCAACTGGCTAGATTTCCAAGGAGGCTCATTGCTTATGAGCTATTTCTTCCAATAAAGTTCATTATTTTTTCTTCATCATGACTGAAATGGAGAAAACGTCTCTCTCAAATGCGGAACAGCTTTTTGAGAGAGGTTTGTTGTTGTTGTTTTCCCCTTAATGAAAAGAGCTGGATGTTGAGAGAACAGGTGGAATATAAAATGGATCTGGCTGGGTTGTGGGTTGTTGTTTTTTAAAATGTCATGCTATCCAAAACAATTGTGAGATCACCTGGATCTGTTATCTTTTGTTTATCTCAGAGTCTGTCTCCCGTTTCAAGCCTTGCGCCACCTTTCTGAAATTCAAGGTATCTGCCACATAACAAAGAATAATATTTAAAACCAGTTGGCTATTACAGTTTCTTTCTTTTAAAAAGGGAGCCAGGAAGGTCATGCTAGGCAACAAGCCTATAAGTTTATATGTGTTTTTCGCTGATTGTTGTAAGTATCGTGGGGGAACCTCTCCTGGTAATCTGTTCCTTTATATCAGGGCCACAGCACAAAAGGCCCTGCTCCCGATCTGACCAGTTCAACACTGAAAGGGATGGTCTAGGAGAGATGTGGGCAGGGCAGTGGAGGAAACCAATGTATGCTTAAGCTGCAAGGGTTTGATGTACATTCGCTTTCCTTATGTCTTTTGCCAACCGGCTTAGCCCAAATGAAACTGTAGCCAAAAGTGTGTGTTAGGTTCCACTATAACAAGGTCAGGGAGGTCTGTGCCCTCCAAGTGTTGCTGGACTACATCTCCCCTCATCCCTGGCATCTATCATCCACTACCCAGGCAAGGCAGAGGCATTATCAGAGAGCCAGGACACATACCAGCCGGTCAAAAACACTTGGAAGAGGGTGCAAAATAAGCAAGAAGAACCCCACTGGATCAGGCCATTGGCTGTTCTAGTCCAGCATCCCGTTCTCACAGTGGCCAACCAGTGGCCGTAGGAAACCCTCGAGCAGGACCCGAGTGTAAGAAGAATAAAAAGAAAAGTTTGGATTTGATATCCCGCTTTATCACTACCCGAAGGAGTCTCAAAGCGGCTAACATTCTCCTTTCCCTTCCTCCCCCGCAACAAACACTCTGTGAGGTGAGTGGGGCTGAGAGACTTCAGAGAAGTGTGACTAGCCCAAGGTCACCCATAGAATCATAGAATCATAGAATCATAGAGTTGGAAGAGACCACAAGGGCCATCGAGTCCAACCCCCTGCCAAGCAGGAAACACCATCAGAGCACTCCTGACATATGGTTGTCAAGCCTCTGCTTAAAGACCTCCAAAGTAGGAGACTCCACCACACTCCTTGGCAGCAAATTCCACTGTCGAACAGCTCTTACTGTCAGGAAGTTCTTCCTAATGTTTAGGTGGAATCTTCTTTCTTGTAGTTTGGATCCATTGCTCCGTGTCCGCTTCTCTGGAGCAGCAGAAAACAACCTTTCTCCCTCCTCTATGTGACATCCTTTTATATATTTGAACATGGCTATCATATCACCCCTTAACCTCCTCTTCTCCAGGCTAAACATGCCCAGCTCCTTTAGCCGTTCCTCATAAGGCATCGTTTCCAGGCCTTTGACCATTTTGGTTGCCCTCCTCTGGACACGTTCCAGTTTGTCAGTGTCCTTCTTGAATTGTGGTGCCCAGAACTGGACACAGTACTCCAGGTGTGGTCTGACCAGAGCAGAATACAGTGGCACTATTACTTCCCTTGATCTAGATGCTATACTCCTATTGATGCAGCCCAGAATTGCATTGGCTTTTTTAGCTGCCGCGTCACACTGTTGGCTCATGTCAAGTTTGTGGTCAACCAAGACTCCTAGATCCTTTTCACATGTACTGCTCTCAAGCCAGGTGTCACCCATCTTGTATTTGTGCCTCTCATTTTTTTTGCCCAAGTGTAATACTTTACATTTCTCCCTGTTAAAATTCATCTTGTTTGTTTTTGCCCAGTTCTCTAATCTGTCAAGGTCGTTTTGAAGTGTGATCCTGTCCTCTGGGGTGTTAGCCACCCCTCCCAGTTTGGTGTCATCTGCAAATTTGATCAGGATGCCCTTGAGTCCATCATCCAAGTCGTTGATAAAGATGTTGAATAAGACCGGGCCCAAGACAGAACCCTGTGGCACCCCACTAGTCACTCTTCTCCAGGATGAAGAGGAACCATTGATGAGCACCCTTTGGGTTCGGTCAGTCAGCCAGTTACAAATCCACTGAGTGGTAGCATAGTCAAGACCGCATTTTACCAGCTTCTTTACAAGAATATCATGGGGCACCTTGTCAAATGCCTTGCTGAAATCAAGGTAGGCTACATCCACTGCGTTCCCTTCATCTACCAGGCTTGTAATTCTGTCAAAAAACGAGATCAGGTTAGTCTGACATGACTTATTTTTCAGAAATCCATGCTGACTATTGGTGATCACAGCATTCCTTTCTAGGTGCTCACAGACTGTTTGCTTAATGATCTGCTCCAGAATCTTCCCTGCTATTGATGTCAGACTGACTGGGCGGTAATTATTTGGGTCCTCTCTTTTCCCCTTTTTGAAAATAGGGACAACATTTGCCCTCCTCCAGTCTGCCGGGACTTCGCCTGTTCTCCAGGAATTCTCAAAGATGACTGCCAGTGGTTCTGAGATCACATCTGCCAGTTCTTTTAATACTCTTGGATGCAGTTCATCTGGCCCTGGAGACTTGAATACATCTAAACTAGCCAAATATTCTTGTACTATCTCCTTAGTTATTCTGGGCTGTGTTTCCTTTGCTGAATCATTTGCTCCAAATTCTTCAGGTCGGGCATTGTTTTTTTTATCGGAGAAGACTGAGGCAAAGAAGGCATTGAGGAGTTCAGCCCTTTCTGTGTCCCCTGTTTGCATTTCACCATCTTCTCCTCTGAGTGACCCCACTGTTTCTTTGTTCTTCCTTTTGCTACGAACATACCCATAAAAGCCTTTTTTGTTGCTTTTAACCTCTCTAGCAAGCCTGAGTTCATTCTGTGCTTTAGCTTTTCTGACTTTGTGTCTACACGTGCTGGCTATTTGTTTGAATTCCTCTTTGGTGGTTTCCCCCCTTTTCCATTTTTTGTACACATCCTTTTTTAATCTTTTTTAACCCAGCAGCTGCAGGTGGAGGAGAAGAGACGCGAACCCGGTTCCCCAGATTACGACTCCACCGCTCTTAACCATTACACCACACTGGTTCTCCTCCTTGTCATTTACAGCAACTGTTATTCACAAGCATTGCTTGCCTCTGCTTGTGGAAACAGAGCAGAGCCATCCTGGCCTATAGCCATTCTCCCCCCATGATTCGTCCAGTCCTCTTTTAAAGCCATCCACATTAGTGGCCATCACTGCCTCCTGTGGGAGAGAGTTCCATAATTCAACTCTGCACTACATGAAGAAGTACTGTCCTGAATCTTCCAGCATTCAGCTTCATTGGATGCCCACAAGTTCTAGTATTGAGAGCCAGTGTGGTGTAGTGGTTAAGAGCAGTGGGCTCATAATCTGGTGAACCGGGTTCGATTCCCCGCTCCTCCACATGCAGCTGCTGGGTGACCTTGGGCCAGTCACACTTCTCTGAAGTCTCTCAGCCCCACTCACCTCACAGAGTGTTTGTTGTGGGGGAGGAAGGAAAAGGAGAATGTTAGCCGCTTTGAGACTCCTTCGGGTAGTGATAAAGCGGGATATCAAATCCAAATCCTCTTCTAGTATTATGAGAGAGAGAGAGGGAGGGAGGGAGGGAGGGAGGGAGAGAGAGAGAGGGAGAGGAAGGGAGGGGAAAAACTTTACTCTGTCCACACTCTCCATGCCACACATAATTTAAAAAACTTCTGACACCTTGACTAGCCTTTCCTCTAAACTAAAAAGTCCCAAACACTGCAACCTTTCCCTATAAGGCAGACACTCCATCCCCTTCAGTGCCAGATTTACGTACAGTGGTACCTCTGGTTGCAAACGGGATCCATTCCGGAGCCCCGTTCACAACATGGGCAGAACACAACCCACGTCTGTGCCTGCGTGAGTTGTGATTTGCCGATTCTGCGCATGCGCATGACATCATTTTGCACGTCTGCGCAAGCGGCAAAAACCCGGAAGTAACCGTTTCCGGTACTTCCGGGTCACCGCAGGACGTATCCTGAAAGAACGTAGCATGAAGCAGAAGTAACAAGAGGTATGGCTGTATAAGCTAAACAAGCTATAGCTTAGAGCCCCACACTCGGGGGAGGGGGGGGAATAAAGGAAAAAAACCTGGATGTACATTTCCAAAATAGAAGATAAAAAACTAATAAAATAAAACCTACATACAGCAACATTGTTTTGTGTTGTGTAGGCTCCTATGATGTAAGCAATGGGCCCCGCTTGCTAGCCTGCTCCCTAAAATATCACTGGTTTGCTCATTTTTATATATAGGGTGCCTACGCTCTGCATGGACTGGTTGCAGGGCAACATGTGCAAATGGCTTTAGATACCTATTAGGTCCATAAATTACCATATAACATATATTCAACACACAAAAAACCAGCGACAATTTGTTGTTGACAAAAGACAGCTGGACATATAAAGGGCCCCATTACCTTCAGTAGCTTAGGGCCTCATCAAACCTAAATCCGGCCCTGATCCCCTTGATCATTCTGCTTGTGCTTATCTGAACCTCTTCCAACTCTACCATATTCTTTTTTGAGGTGAGGCAACCAGAACACAGTATACCGAAAGTGGCTGCACCACAGACCCAGTGACGTGTGTTGCCTGGAAGACAAGGAAGTGTCTGAGGAGTGGGGTGGCCGGGGGGGGGGGCTGGAGTCCTGAGCACTGTATTTAGGCCCCCAAGCATGAGGCTTCCCACCCCTCCTTCAAAGCCTAATGCACATTGACCCTAACAATAATGATAAGAAAAAGTCTCAGCCTGTTTATGTTGTCGAATTTTATCCCTCTTCTTCTTGAAGGAGCTTGGGGCAGTTATAGAAAGCAAAGGGGTTGGGGGGGGTTGGGGGCAATGTTGAGCTGAGAAATGGAACTGGGCCAAATGCCAGCTCTTGACCTTCATGGCTCAGCTTAGCCATGTTAACACATCAGCCACCTGCTTGCAGCGTTTCCGCCCCACAAATGGCATGGGAAACAGGCCTTCAGCATAAGGCAAACATCTGTTTGGAGGAGCAGAGGCTTTTAAACATCTCCAGGTTTTGTTTTTTGTTTTTAATTTTTTTTTTTAAGTTCACCTTGTTTCCCATTTTTTTCACTCGTGCTTTTTAAATCGAGCAGTTTCACTCAGCTCAGTCAAGTGTGTTAGGAACATCTGCTTTTGGAGTAACTGGGAACAGTTTAGAGAAAGCAACTGATAGCAAGCGATGAGCAGATGCTGATTCTTGAGAGCTGGGAGCCGAGAGGGAAATTAATGAGAGTCTTTCAAGGGGGCTTAACCATGGAGTGTTCTCAGTCCACTTTTTATTGGCCTGGGAAACAGCCAGGTTGGAGCTCAACAGGGCACAGCCACGGCACGTGTATACTAGTCTCCTAAGTTCTATTAGTTTTTATCTTCATTGTTAATGGTGATGGTTTTTAATTGGTTTGTGGGTTTCGGCCATGTTTGATCTATGGATTTGTTTGTACTGCTTGGAAAGTATGCGCACATCTCTAAATTTTCTAAATCAATAAATGAAATATGGGAGGCAGGGAATGAATGGTCCCAGTGGGAACAAAGGCACCAATAAGAGTGTTGTGTTTTTTTCAAAGGCTGATCACAAGAGTGGAAGGGAGGATTTTCATTGAGATCACAACTTGGGGAGCATCCTGGGGTTCCGATAAAA
The DNA here is from genome assembly GCF_964188305.1 of Podarcis bocagei. NCBI lineage: Eukaryota > Metazoa > Chordata > Lepidosauria > Squamata > Lacertidae > Podarcis > Podarcis bocagei. Next base: position 41,579,875 of record NC_138139.1, read on the forward strand.
ATCACCACCTTGCACCAACCATGATGTTGGTGAAACATCTGGTGCTCTGTTTTGGAGGATAAGGCTATCAATGTCCACGAGCCGCGATGGCTTTGTTTGACCTCCACTGTCAGAGGAAGTAAGCCTCTGAATGCCAGTTGTCAGAAACTAGAGTGCTCTCGCGCTCAGATTCTGCTTGCAGACTTACCAAGAGACATCTAGTTGGCCGCTGTGAGAACAGGATCATAGAGTTGGAAGGGACCCTGAGGATCATCTAGTCCAATCCTCTGCAACAAAAGAATATGCAACTGTTCCATATGGGGATTGAACCTGCAACCTTGGCATTTTCAGTGCCACACTCTAACCAACTGAGCTATCAGAGACTCAGGATGCTGGACTAGATGGGCCTGTGGCCTAATCCAGCAGGGCTCTTCCTACTTTCTTGGAAGCTGTTTTTATCCACTTGTCTAGAAATGTTCCCACTAAACCAAGGCTGGCCAACGTGGCTGCTCTCCAGATACAACTGGACTCCCAACTCCCATCTTCCCCCATGGTCAAGGACGATGGGTGTGGAAGTCCAGCAACAACTAGAGGATGCCTTATTGGCTACCCCTGAACTAAATCATTCAAGTTTTTCATACATGCAGGTATGTTTTTTTGAGCAACATATGTATAATTTCTGTATATGTTATCTGTACCCAACCCATGTCATAACTGAAAAGAAATCAGGCTGAGGACGTTGGCAAGGCATCGTAAAACACTACTGTGTTTCTGCCATTCCTTTCCAAAACATATGAACAACTGCGCATGCACAGCGACTAATATTAATATTAATTGTATCATTACCAAATAGATTCTGTGGTTCTCATCCGCGGGGGGCTGGGGGGGGGATCCCAGCCCCCACAAAACGCAAGAACATCCCAATAATCTCATTAAAATGAAAGAAGCCGCCATGTTCAATTAGCATAAGTAACCCCAATTTGTAGCAATTGCTTGAGGATAAAGAAAACAGGACAACAAATCATGCAAATGAATAATACTTAGTCTGTCACAGCAGTGGGAGCGACAGTTCAGTAGAGAAGTTCTGGGTATAATGTTAATAAGCTTTACATTTTTTACATTTGTCTTGCTCTGCTTGAATTATGTTTTCTTTTCAAAGCGATAATGACCCAAAACTACCGAGAGCAAAGAGTTTGAATGTAGGGCGGCAAACATGCAGAATGCTTCCTCCGAATTCGGCTGAGCTGAATGGCTCTGTGCCCCAGAGCAGAATTCGTTTTACTTATTATTTATATCAATTGTTCTAGGCCGCATTTTGACCCAAAGGGAGCCAAAGCAGCTCTCAATGTAAAATCCCCCCTCACCCACACAAAAAACCCATCCTAGTCATAAACCATTGCAACAAAAACAGATTTTAAAATAATGTCGCGAACAGCACAGTGGAACGGAACCATAAAATGGATGGAATCGAAGCCATCTCTCCAAATGGAAGACCAAACAGCAGTGGGAGCTAGTGCCCATTGGGCAGAAGGCAGGGAGACCAACAGTAGGGGGAGCCAGAGCTAATGGGAGGCAGAACCACCACCTGACTGGTTGTAAGGAAGGAAGGCAGAAGTTGGTAGGGACCAGCCTCCCAATGCCAGTAAGGCAAGAATGGGTAACCCATAACCTTGTCAGAGCTAAATAATTCTAATTAGGTTCTCATCCTCTTCCCTTCTGTGTTCTACACAGTTCTAACTTCCATGCAGCTTTATATTTCAACAGGAACTTTAAAGAGTTTATATAGCGCAAGAAAATCCATTTTTAAAAGAGATTTTAAAAAAACAGAATGGAAGAGACAGAAGAGAAATGATTCAGTTCCATATTCCAGGGGTGGCTAGCATGGTGCTCTCCAGATGTTCCTCAATACATTGCTACATTTCCCAGCCCCCTTCACAAACAATGATTCATGTTCCCATGGTTCTTTGGAAGGAGCTATTGTGCTTTAAATGTGCATTGAATGTGCTTTCAAGGTCTGGTGCAGATGTGAAGACGGGCCAACGGTCTGATTCAGTGTCAGGCACCTTGCAGATCCACACAGGCCAGTGACCATTCCAAATTATCAGAGCAATAATCGTTGTCCCCCTTTGCTTCTGCAGGACGGCTACTTTTCCCACCGGCCGAAGGAGAAAATGCGGACGGACAGCAACAACGAAAACTCCGTCCCCAAGGACTTGGAAAACATAGACAATAGCAACTTTGCTCCCAGGACACAGAAGCAGAAGCACCAGGTGGAGCTGGTGAAAAAGCCCCTAAGCAAGCAGAAGGAGCGTTTGCGGAGGAAGCTGGAGCAGGAGGAGAAGGTGAAAGAGAACTCGCTCCTGGGGAAAAGCTCCAATGAGGTGCTGCAGTACGGCCACCCGGCCCCAAAGACCAGCATCAATGGCAGCCAGTTGAAAGACATCCACAGGTCCCAGGCCAGGCAGCACCATCTGAAGAAGAATGGGAACAGCTCTCCTGAACTCGCCTACGAGCAGCCCCCCAAATGCGAAATCTCAGGCAAGGAGGCCATCTCCGCGCTCTCCCGAGCCAAATCCAAGCAGTGTCGGCAGGAGATTGCTGAGATGTACTGTCAGCACAAGCAGGGGAAGCTGATGCCAGAGCAAGTGACTCGTTTCTGCCCTCTGGAAGGTAAGTCGGCCCATGAGGAAAGGAGAGATGTGGCTGCCACTCCCGATTTTCAAGTAACATAATACAGGGAGCCCTAAAAATGTGCTCTCGAGTTTCAAGTGTGGGGAGGGAGTTTCGCGACTTAGGGACCGCCACAGAGAATGCCCTCTCCCCAGCCCCCACCACCTGAGCTTCAAGAGGGGCATCCTCCACGGATTTTAGCCCCCGAGAGGGTCTGTGGGGAAGGAGGTGGTATTTGGGGCTCCCACCATTTAGGGCTTTGAATGCTAATGATAGTGCATGCTAACACACTGCTCACTCTACTGCTTGGCTGCCTTCTTCATCAGCTCTACTTGCTTGTTTCAAGATGGACACTGTCGATCTTGCTTGCTAGTAATCTGGGGGCAGAACTGCTGGATTCAGTCACATTTCAACCAATCCTCTCTGCTCACGGAAATCAAACACATAGGCAGATGGTTAGACTAGAAAAACGTTGAGGAGAGCTCTGCTAGATCAGCCCACCAGGCCTAGCGTCCTTTTCCGGCATTGGCTAACAAGCAGTTTGTTCCTCAGCAACTGGTCTTCAGAAGCACAGGGCCTCTATGGGTAGCAAATAGCCACGGCCAGCCTTATCCTCAGGACAGACAAAAGAAGGTACTTCTTCACACAGTGCATAGTTAAACTGTGGGACTTCTTGTCCCGGAGGCTGCCATGTTGGATGGCTTTAAAACAGGTGGACAAATTGGTGAAGGTGAAGATTACTGGGGGCTGCTAGCCCTGATAGCTGTGTTCTGCCTCCACCTTCAGAGGCAGTAATGCTTCTGAGTACCAGTTGTTGAAAACACAGGAGGTGAGAATGCTGTTGCACTGGGGGTCCTGCTTCTGGGCTTCACACAGGCATCTGGTTGGCCACCTTGAAAACAAGATGCTGGACTAGAAGGGCCATTGGCCTGATGCAGCATCTTCTTGAACTGTTCTTACATTCTAATAAAGGTAAAGGGACCCCTGACCATTAGGTCCAGTTGCGGATGACTCTGGGGTTGCGCCTCATCTCGCTCTATAGGCCGAGGGAGCCGGCGTTTGTCCGCATGCAGCTTTCGGGTCATGTGGCCACCATGACTAAGCCACTTCTGGGGAACCAGAGCAGCGCACAGAAATACATTCTAATACCTCCATAAATATCTCTCGTTTGCCATTGGTTGGTGGCCATTACCTCATCCTGAGGAAGGAAACGCCATATGTCAAACTACACACTGTGTGAAATGGCATTTCCTCCTTCTGTTCCTTCTCCTCAGACATAGAGTTTTGGAGCAAGTTTTGATCAGTGCATATGCCCACCTGCATTCTGTTGTCCCCAAAGAGACTGTCAATCGAATCCCAAACAATGTCTATTTTTTAAATTAAAAAAAACAGCAGTTCCATAATTTTCGGCACGACATCTGTATTCTGAGCTATGAAACGTTTACACTACAGTATTAAATTCCTTGTTGAAGCAGCTGATTGATTAAAGAACAGCGTCTTCTGGAACTCAGAAGTTCACATATAAATTACTTTCTGGTGTAAAACCAATGACGCTCTCTCTCAAGTTTTGCATACCTGAAATTGCTGGTTGTTGTTTTTTAAGCCTATTTTCTTTTAATTACCCAGAAGGGAAAAATAGATTGCTCTGTATTTTTTCAATTAAATGGAATGAAATGCAAATGGGGAACATATTCTGTTACTCAGTATACACTTTCAACATAGCTGGAAGTTCAGGCTTCAAGCAACCATTAGTTCAGCATTTTGAACACCCGTCCTAAAGCAGTTATTGCTGGGATCTTGAAAATGCACAATTACGATTCTTAATAACCTCTAAAGGGATGTGACTGTCATTTAAAGGTCCCTGTGCAGCAGGCCTGCTTGTTGGTTAATAACATGCTTCTGCTGCCCAGAAAAGAAAAAAAATGGGTAGCCCTTTTTGAGCTTGCTTCACTTCCATTTTGAACAACATGGAAATAAGGGACAAGGTAAGGCAGGGCAGGGCTGCGTTTTGCTGCCCAATCCTTGGCATTTGCAAACACTCCCCTTGACACCCACTGGGACATCAATCTTGGTTTCAAATTCTGGAGACACTTGCAGTTGTTTATGCTGCACTCACAGATACCAGGAACATAGCTGTCAACTTACAGATTTGAAAATAAGGGACCAGCAGCCAAAATAAGGGATTTTACTATTGTAAAGAGTTACATACATTGGTAGGATTGACAGATGCTGTCAATCCGGCATGAGGCGGTTGCGGCGCTGTGGCGGCCGCTGAAGCTCCACCCTTCTGCGTCCCTCCCCATCCCTTCCTCTTCCTCCTCCCTCAGGCCGCCTCCGGGCTCGCGGGAGACCTGGGCGAGAGTCTCGCTCCCTCCCCCCTGTCTCTTGGGCGGGGAAGGGCCGATGGAACTCCTCGCGCCAGGACGGCGGTGCCAGCGCGCACTCTCGTGCGCGGCGGAGGACCCCGAGCTGCTGCTTCCCTCCCAAGCCGGGCGAGCATGAAACCCGGAAAATTTAAGGGACATCATCAGTAAGGGACAACAGTGGGACATGGCGCTGGGATAAAGGAGTTTCCCATCAAATAAGGGACGGTTGACAGCTATGACCAGGAAAGACATACGCAAAATCGGGTTCTCCAGCAAAGATAATAATAATAATAATACCAATAATACCAAACATTAAAAGCTTCCTGAAACTAGGATAACATTAAAAACTTCCCCAAACTATGATACCACTTTAAACAGTCATAGTATCCCACCCAAGACTTCTGGGAGCTGTAGTTTGTTAAGAGTGCTGAGTTGTTAGGAAACCCTCTGTTCTGCTCTCAGAACTACAATTCCCAGAGTTCCCTGTGGAGAGGGATTGATTGTTAAGCCACTCAGAGAATCGTAACTCTGTGAGGGGAATAGGGGCCTCCGAAGGACTCTCAGCACCCTTGGTGCTCCAGTAAACAACAGCCTTGTTGTGAAGAGCGAGGGAGACAGAATTGTCACTATCATTGGAATAATGTTGCTTTTTACCTGATTGCCGCGAATGAGTCTTGGGTTTGGATGAAAGGGAGTTAATGGGCCAGAATGACTGTCTGATGTCCCTTAGTGGTCAGTGAGCAATTTGTGCCAGCCACATCCTTTGTTTGGAAAAATTGCAGGTAATTGAGCCAAGATGAGTGATGGATGTCTCTTTAAGGGCACTAATTGTTAGAGGGTGATTTCCCAGTCCCGCATCTTCCCTGGAATGTGGAAAGCTATTTGGGGAAAGTGGAACACCTTCCCCATCACCCACTCCTAGCTAAAGGTTTGGGGTTGATGTGTGAAGTCTCTGTATGAGAGAAGCTGCACTTAAAATTTGGAAGACAGACATAGGGAGAGAGAAATGAGCTCAGTCCCTGGAAGGTTGAAAATATCTTGGGGCAGCTCTCTCTGGGGATGTGGTGTGGGGCAATGGGTCTGCTGATTTGATAAGAGTGCTTAAGCGATTAATCTCCGTCGTTGCTGGAGGTGCAAAATCTATTGCCCTCCTATTTTCTAGACTCCAACTCCCATCAACCCCATTCAGCATAGCCAATGTTAAGGGATGATAGGAGCTGCAGTCCCATAACATCTGGAGAGATGCAGTTCCCTACCCCTGGCCTATGCCCGGCTTGCATATTTGAAAGTAATCGCTCTACAATGAGCTCCTTGGTAGTGCTGGTAGACTCTCCCTGGTTGGAAGTTTCTAAACCAGCCTTTCTCAACCTGTGGGTCCCCAGATATTGTTGAACTACAACTCCCATCACCCCTAGCTAGCAAGGCCAGAGCTCAGGGATGATGGGAGTTGTAGTCCAACAACATCTGGGGACCCACAGGTTGAGAACCACTGTTCTAAACCAGAATTGGGGGGCCATCTGCGAGGGATTCTTTAGCTGTGATTCCTGCTCTTGGAGTCCTTTCCAACTCTACAATTCTGTGATTCTGTTTTTCTGTGATCTCTCCTCTCCAAGGAAGCCAAACCCTTGCAAAGCATTGCCCCTGGAACATTTTACTCCTTTGGGGTCCCCAACACATTTTGAAATCTGTTGTGAGGACCACAAAATACCCATTTCACAGAAGGAAAATCAGCAATGCTTAAAAGCGCCCCCCAAAAAAAACCCAGATAAAACATCTGCATAGACCTTAAAATGAATTAAACATATATATATATATATATAAAAGGAGGCAGTACCCTATAAAAAAGGCACCTACCCCACCCTAAAGCCATTAAAAAAATATAGAGGGACAGGGGGTCTTGAGAGGCACCAACCTGAATGTTTGCAGGTGTCATAGCACCCATGGGTGGGGGGGTGGGGGAATCGGGGTGTAGCTTACAACAAATGCAGACAGGAGCCTGGCCACTTCCTTTTTATTTCCCGGATGTGCTATGCTTGTGTCAGCATCGCTTCCCATTGGCACAGGAATCGACTCCTGCCAATTTCCATTTTGTCCCCATCTCTGGGGATAATTGATAGTCCAGAGAACCAGCCGGGGTGTAATATTTAATATTAATGCCTGCTCTCATGCTGGTTGTGAATTAGCTTTGCTAGACTCAATCATATGTCCTCAGCAGGCACATGTGTAATTAAAAAGGAGCGCACGTCGGGTTCACAGTTGCACTGAGATCTGCCTGCTGTAAAAGGGCCGTATGTTCCTTTGGGTTTGCATACTGGAGGAATGTAATTACGGTATTGCTAAATACTTCTAGGGTTCTGGTAGATTCTCCCCCACCAAAAATAAATAAATTATTTTTTAAAAGAACACTCTCCTTACCAGGAGCAATGCTATTTCCAAAATAGAAGGGTGGGTTGTTTTTTAGCACAGGATTTCTTGCTGTGCTTTCCTAATGAATAAAAGCAATGGATGCACAAAGGGAAGCTGGATTTTTGCTGAAGTTCAGTTTTTGCACACACCAAAAAAATGGATGGGGTAGGAGTAATGTTCACAAAAAACCGACTTTCCACTCTTTTCTTTCATCTCCCTCCATCCCACACTTGTTGTTGCTGTTGTTTAGTTGTTTAGTCGTGTCCAACTCTTTGTGACCCCATGGACCAGAGCACGCCAGGCACTCCACTGCCTCCCACAGTTTGGTCAGACTCATGTTAGTAGCTTCGAGAACACTGTCCAACCATCTCGTCCTCTGTCGTCCCCTTCTCCTTGTGCCCTCCATCTTTCCCAACATCAGGGTCTTTTCCAGGGAGTCTTCTCTTCTCATGAGGTGGCCAAAGTATTGGAGCCTCAGCTTCAGGATCTGTCCTTCCAGTGAGCACTCAGGGCTGACTTCCTTAAGAATGGAGAGGTTTGATCTTCTTGCAGTCCATGGGACTCTCAAGAGTCTCCTCCAGCACCATAATTCAAATAATTCATAATCCCACACTTAGAAACATAGAATTTTTGAGTGGAAAGGGACCTGAGAGTCATCTAGTCCAAATGTAGGAATCTCAACTAAAGAATCCCTGACATGTGGCCATCCAACCTCTGTTCAAATTTGAAAGGAGAGGAAAAGAGGTGAACCTGGGAGAAAGCTATATTTGGCAGGGAAGAATCAGAGAGAACTGGGTTGTTTGAAAGGAAGGGAAAGGTGAGGATGGGAGAGGGGGCCCTGCTTCACTTCAGATCAACAAGCACCAGCTTGAAAGGCAGGAAAGCCTGGTTTAAAAATATGTCTTGTTAATGAATGGTTAGGAGATACAGAGCAAATCACATTGAAGCATGGCATTTGAGATGTGGTTTCCTTTGGGCCTTAATTGGATTAGTGGGATCATATTAAAGATATAGCGACTATGCAATGTTTAGAGGATTATTCAGCCCCTTTCTCTTTTTCATTTTTTGTATCATCTAATCCTGTTGATTGGGAGCTGCTTTAGAGTTAACTGCAACCAGGCAAGCAAGACCCAAGTTTCGGTCTTCCATCTGTTCCCAAGTGCCTCTTGCCTTACCGCAATGGAATTTCACAGAAATGGAAACTAGCATGGTGGCTTTTCCAGAAGATGCCCACACTATAGCTAAGCCCCACTTTCGCTTAGTGCTGCACCAAATACTCCAGATTGCGCACGTCAACCCTGATGGTTTCCCAGTCATTTAAACTTTAGAAAACGCTTCTTAACTATCAGAGCATTTCCAGGAACGCGGTAAGCTCCTGGAGATATCAAGAATCCTCTGTCCCTGAAAGTCCTTTTTCTTTCTTTCTTTTTTTTAAAGGCTTTCAGGGATGTGTTTAGATATTAGAGTCACTTGCCAAGGTTAGGGCAGGAGTGGTCAAAGAAGGTGGTTAAAGTGGGGCCAAATTAGGCAGAACATATGAGAGTATGAGATGCCCCTATGGATGGGAAGATCTCAGTTTTGGTTTCTCTCTCAGTTCTTCATGTTTCCAGTCTTAAAGTTCACTTCCCCACATTTCCACATCAGTTTGCAACTTTTTCCCCCCTAAGTCCTCATGAAAATTGATCAGCGTTTTAGTGGGAATTTATCTTAAAATACAAAAAAAATAATAATATGGCATTCTGCCTGATGTACTCAATTTTTGCAAAGCAATTTTCCTCAATAGAATTAATTTGCAAATAGATGCATTTTTACAGACACTGTCCCCTGGCATATGTGTTTTCGTACCCTTTACTTGGTGGAAGAGGGGCATTACAAAATTCAGAGAGAAGTGTGAATTTGAAGAGATGGCTGTGTTTTGCTTCTTGTATTGTTTTAGGAAATGCAGATTAGGTAGAATTACCTTTAAATGCAATCTGAATTGTACTTCTCCCCCGCCCCTGGAGAACCGGCCAGTGTAGACAAAACGGATGGACAAATAGTCTGATATGGTATGAGGCAAGTTTCTGTCTTCTTTAAGGAGGAAAGGCTCCTCCAAAATTTCCTCCCCGTTAGTGAGAATGTCTTGGGGAGAGAATTTTTCTATGGAGTTGGGGCAAGCCTTTTGGTTCCTGCCCACCTACCTAGCAACAGACTATTGTTACACCCCCACCTTGGCAACAGGCATTTGTCCTGAGTCAGTACAGGGTTAACATACGTGGAATATATTTTTATCATAAACTTTTAGCTACAGGGATTTTGATGTAAGGTGGTGAAGACAGAAAGGCTCTGTTTTGTTATGTGTGTGCTATTGTAACTCAGCACACACACGCACCCCCTATGAGTAATCTCCCAAAGCCTGCCAAACAGAACCAGTGTTAATTGCTTATGCTAGAATCTATTTGCTGTTGGAAATGTCACACCATAAATTATGTTTCATTTCTCCATCTGACAAGCAATGTACCCGAAATAAATTGGTCCCGTTTCCACTCTTCTCCCTCCGCTCTGATGTCAAATTTATTTGCGGTATCCTTCAATTGATATCCACGGCGTGTGTCGTGGGTTGCGTTGCTGTTGTTTTTTGGAACTGCAAAAAGAAACCCGCAAAAAAAACCCTCTAATCAATGTTAAAATAGCTGAAATGCTGTTAATAAGCACAACAGCAGCAGCAACAACAACAACAGAGTGTGGTTGGTGCAAACAGTCCAAGCAGGATGGTGCAATTTAGTAGATTTGGGGGGGATTAAAATTGCACTGAGACCATCCTTTTCACCAGTGGGAAGCAAAGCAAAGCCGATTGACAGCCTTGCTAGGGAGAGAAACGACTCTTGCTTATTCATGAGTGTCAGGGCTGGAGTCCTAAACAGGTCAGTGAGGAAGGATGCAGATCTCTGTTGTCAGCGAAGCGAAAAATGTATTCAAGGAAATGAACATACAATGCGGCGTAGTGGTCTCAGAAACCCTTCCCAGTAGGTCTTGCTCCTGTGGAGCAGTTGCCAGTACTGAAGGTCCCTGCCTTCCACCTTTTCTAAGGCTCCCATCTAAGAAGGCAAGAGTCCTGAGCCCTCTTTGAGTGAGCTCCCGATTCTTCCTTTGAAGTAAAATCTCCTGGTGCCAGGTGATTGACTGGTGAGAAGCCCCACCCACCTAGCAAAGGTGACCTAAGGAGGGTGGGCCTATTCTGCATCCATCCCAATGTCCAGATCCAGTTCCCCATCCCTAGACGACACTGGTAACTGGGTGAACTAATGGGGGATAGGGCTATCAATGGTTACTGGCCACAACTGCTGTGTTCCACCTCTCCTGTTGGGGGCAGTATACCTTTGAATGCCAATTACGTGGAATCACAAGTGGGTGGGAGTGGTCTTGCACTCAGCTCTTGCTTTGGGGATTCCAATTGCGGCCTCTGGTTGGCCACTCTGAGAACAGGATGCAGGTCTGGATGGGCCTTTGGCCTGATCCTGCAGGGTTCATCTTAAGCTGCTAATGCTCTGAACTCAGTAAACAACAGCTTCCTATCTTTGCCATGTTTGCCTTTGGATCTGCTGCCCCCTGCAAGAAAGTGAAGATTCTGCTCTGTCCTGTTTCACTGTCCTAAAGAGAAGGAGGGGAAGTTACGTTATCGATCAACCAGGCTTTTAATATGCCCGAAATAGAGCAAAATGAGAGATGGAATCAATAAAGATTATTTCCCTGAGTCTAATTTGAGCTTTTTGCCTTGATAAATCCTCCCCCCCCCTCCTTTCTCTCACTTCTTTTTTTGGTGACATCCATGGTGTTTGTTATATTACATCAATATTGTTGCCTTTTCGGTTAATTTATTTCATCTGTGACGCTTTAGAGGCCGTGGTTAACTGCCCGCAGTTACCTGCGCTTTGAAGGATTAGAACCTAAAAATGGATTATGTGAGATCAAAGCAGAGGAGAAGAGATTTGAATCAGGCTGCCTGAGCATCCATTCCTGCGAGGGTTGGCATAGTTTTGTTCCTTCTATCTGGAAGGGCGAGGAAATCCGTGCAGAGTTTAGGAAAGACAACTCGATCCAACCAGGGCATGGGAAGCCTTATACGGAGTGAGGCTTTGTCTACACTGGCTGGCAGTGTCTCTGTAGGGATACAGAAAGCAGTCCCTCCCAGCCCTAACTGGGGATCAAACCAGGGACCTTCTGCACACAAAGTGGATTCTCTCTCCCAACGAGCTGTGGCCCTTGCTCAATGCTTGCATCAGTACCTCAGAAGAAAGAACCAGAGTGTCCCCAGATCTCCTTGTACATCTCTGAACTCATACCTGCCAATGCTTATCTGTTACATGTGCTAACAGAAGTACTCATTTAGAGATCTTTACCGAAAATCAATTGTGCCCCACCAACACTTTAAAAAAGAATAAAGATGAACAGCATTGCGGTTACCTTAGAAATCTTGCCTTGCTTATTACTGCAGGGGAAATAACCAGTAAATGCCGATATTACCTTAGCTAGTGCAATGGAATTAGCAAGAAGCATGTGGTATAAAAACGTTTATTTGAGCAAAATGGCCAACAGAAAGTGAAAATTGCTTTGCAGCTTGAAACACCAGCGCAGAGATGTGAAATAGTAAAATGATAAAGGTGATTACAACTTATACAGGCTACCATTCCCCCTGGGGCCATAAACTTAAACTGCTTCTGGTATAAATCTATAATATATAGGCAGGGGGATGCCTTATATAGACTTATTCAGGTGTTTCCCCCACCACCACCCATTTAAACTGGGCAAATTGTTTTAATGATTGTTGCTGTTATGTATACAGTGTGTTACAAGCTATTGTGAAAGACCCTAGATGATACAGAAATCGAAATAATTCAGAATTATGGGATATTGAGGCCTTAGCTCAGGATAGGTTGCTATAAGAAGGCCTCCAAATAATTAGCGGTAGAGCAAAGATACAGAACCTGTGGCCCTCCAGATGTTGCTGGACTACAGCTCCCATCATCCCAGACCATTGGCCGTGCTAACTGGGGCTGATGGGAATTGGAGTCCAAAAGCATCTGGAAGGTCAAAAATACCTCCCTCTTCCCCTAGTGGAGGCTGGTCCACTGCTGACCTCTCTATATAACCAGTCAGGTGGTGGCTCTGTGTCATGGACTGGCTGGATGCAAGGAGAGATGGGAAACACCAGTTGGGGAACCTCCAAGGGAACCCGGCTCTGAGCCAGAGGACTGGTGGTGGAACAACGATGAGCGGTCAGAGAGAGAAGAGGGAACCGACTTGAGTGGAGGTGGTGTTGGAAGTTGGAGAGGCAACAGGGTTTAGTGAGCAGGACAGGGCTGTGGCAGAGAGCAGTCCAGAAGCAGAGGCAGAAGCTGAGGTGGGTCAAGAGGCAGAGATGAGGCAAGCTGCTGAAGAAGCCTCTTACTTCAACCAGCTTTCCTCCCAGAAGAAGCATGAAGAGGGCGGAACAAAGAGAGACAAGACAAATGAGAGTGAGGCTGATGGGGAAGGAAGCAAGGGAGGAGGAGACTTAAGGAGCAGTGGGAAGGTGGGGATCTTCAGTCCTCACAACTGCCTCATCAGGGCAAGACCTATTGGGAAGAGTACCAATGGGTGCTAGCCACCACTACCTGGAAGGGGTGGTGGGAAAAAGCCAACGTAACCAGCCCTTCCCAAGAGATTGCGTCATTTATAGACATATTCTCAGCAGAGCTGGAGCTTTTCGTAGCCAAGGAGCCCTCGCAGGGCGGGCAGTACATCGAAAAAGCACCTCTCTGCATCCACCAAATAGATGATCCTTGTATAACCATTTAGTATTCACTGTGATCGTGTTGATTATGATGAACTAATTAGCTGTTAAGTGATGTGATAGGTATTTTTAATAGGGAATTCATTCTAATTCCACAGTAATGAATGTACTGTTACTTTTAAGTGCTATTTGTTTATGCATATGAGTCGATGGAGGAGAGGGGGGGAAACACTGCGGGCTCATATGCTCCAACAAAGCAAGGAAATAATTGTGATTTGTCTCCGAGGGATGATAGCATCTTCATAATTAGAAATGTCAAAAAAGCAAGTTTGCTGTTAAGATTATTGGTCTGGCAAGATAGCTATCCTTGTAAATTAGATTCCGTATCGCTGTATCTCGCTTGTACATGTCGCGTACCAGCGTCCTGGTTATTAGGCGCTGATTTGTAAAACACAAAAATGATTTCAGCAATTGCTTATGACTATGAAATCCTAAATGAAGAGAATTATATTTTGTTTTGAGGTTTTGGGGTTTTTTTATTTAAAAATGCATAAACAGTTACTTTGCCGGTGCATTCTGGTTCCATATAGAATGCAGTTTGCATATGACTGAATAGTAGCTAGGAGAATATTCAAATAACAAAAATGACTGGCATGCTGATCAGACTCCGTATACTTGTGAAATGCAGGTTGAAGAGGTTAGTTTAGAGACCATAGAATCATCGAATTGTAGTGTTGAAAAGGACCCTAAGGGTCATCATACCTAACCATTGGCCATCCTGTCTGGGGTGATGGGAACTGGGGTCCAAAATAACTGGAAGGTACAACATTAGCTATCCTTTGATTTAGACCAGGGGTCAGCAAACTTTTTCAGCAAGGGGCCGGTATACTGTCCCTCAGATCTTTTGGGGGGCCAGACTATATTTTGAAAAAATATATAAACGAATTCCTATGCCCCACAAATAACCCAGAGGTGCATTTTAAATAAAAGCACACATTCTACTCATGTAAAAACACGCTGATTCTCGGACCGTCCCTGGGCCAGATTTAGAAGGCGACTGGGCTGGATCCGGCCCCCAGGCTTTAGTTTGCCTACCCATGTTTTAGACTTTCTCCATGCCCCCCAGATCGTGTAGATTAAGAAAATCAGAGATTCACAAATTGGGCTAGCCACATCACCCTCCACATTAGTTGACTGGATTTCTGCCGTTTCCCTTTTTTTGCTGCAGAGAATCAGACAAAGTGAATAACCAGACAGGCTGAACAGATGCTGCCACATTTGGACCAATTGCATTTCCAGGCCCAATTCAAAGTGCTGGTGTTACCCTTTATTGCTGTAACCAATGGAAGTTGATAAGCATTTCATGTGTCGTATCCAATGCTGGTCCTCCTCAAAAGTAGTCCCATTGAAATTAATGTTTTTAGGCCTTTCCAATCTGTTTAATGGGTCAACCTTGAATAGGCCTTGAATAGGCCTTGAATACAACCCTATCAATCACAATTTGTAGCAAACGTAGATTTTATAAAGGAGTGTGAAAACTTTAAGGGAAGGGCAGAGGTGATGTTTATAAGGAATATTGTCTTTTCCAGATATTCTGCTTTGATTAGCAGATATCTTGTCTCTTATCCATGACTCTAGAAGATGCTTTAAAATCATGCTTTGAGGGTGAGGGGAGCAAGGATCCTGGAAGAAAAAGAAAACCACAGCATAAAAAAGACATAAGTACTGGTAGTGCAGTGGCAGAAGAAATCATCTAGAAATCCCCCAGAGGCAGAATATCGGCTAGTCTGAAAAAAGATTCAGCCCAAGAGGTGAAAACAGTGATTGAAAGCAAGTGAGTGGGAGGGTGTGATAATGGTAAGATGGCTTCTGCAATTGTTGCTCAAGCTGAGTAGCTATTTTGTCGCCTGTGTTGTACTGTTGAAATCAATTATGCTAATTGTGTGAATAAGTGCTATTAAAAATAACAAAGGGTTGCAGAATTTAGCCCTACCCTGTGGTTCCAGTAATGCAGCTATAATGATCATTTATTGGCACACTCTAAATAAATAGTGTGTGGATCTGCAAAAGGAATGGCGTTCTGCTATGCCTGCTACCCATTTATCTTCGATAAGTGATGTACACAATGCAGCTGCGTAATGTGTCAGTAGGCAGAAACATTCTAGTATGCATTATATGTTAGAGCATAGGAAGCTTGCCTTTAGACCAGGTCAGACCCTTGGTCCATCTAGCTCAGTGTTGTCCACACTGGCTGGCAGAAGCTCTTTGGGGTTTCAGACTGGGGGCATTCCCAGCCCTACCTGGAGATGGCGGGCATTGAACCTGAGACCTTCTGCACTCCCTTCTGGAGTCTTTGAACGTAAAGGATAGAATGTTGTCCTGAATAGGCAGGTCTGGTCCCACTTCTGACACCCTGTTGCCTAATTCAGGCTCCATGCAGGTGTGGGTAATGTAGCAAGCATGTCAACAGGGGTTTATAGCACTCCCTGGCAGGGTCCTAAAAAAAACCCCACAGGCCTGTTGCAGCACTTCTGCTAATCCAAGGGGAAGGAGATGGACAGAACCAACTAGGTTGTACAGTGGTACCTCTGGAGCCCCGTTCCGGAGCCCCGTTCGCATCCTGAAGTGAACGCAACCTGCGTCTGCGTGGGTCGCGATTCGCTGCTTCTGCGCATGCATGTGATGTAATTTTGAGCATCTGCGCATGCGCAAGCGGCGAGACCCGGAAGTAATTCGTTCCATTACTTCCGGGTCACTGCGGAGCGTAACCTGAAAATGCTCAACCTGAAGCATATTTAACTCAAGGTATGACTGTACTTTATGGGACAGCACATAGCTAAGCCGCTTGCCTCCTGATTGCAACGCAAAGCTCACCAACTTCTATTTTGATGTCTTAACTTTCGGCACAAATATCAAAGGAGCTCAAGGTGGCATTCATGGTTCTCCCCTTCCTCATTTAATTCCCTCAACAACCCTGTGGGGTAGGTTAGGCTAAGAGGCAATGACTGGCTCAAGGTCACCCAGTGAGCTTCGTAGCTGAGTGGGGATTTGAACCTGGTCTCCCAGGTCTGAGTCTAACACTCTAACCACTGCACCACGCTGGTTGAAAACATTCCAAATTATAGTACATAGCAGTTTATGGAAGGCCACCGAGGCCTTTAGAAAAGGCAGGAATCATAGAATTGTAGATTTGGAAGGGCCCATGAGGATCATCTAGTACAGGCATGTCCAACCAGTAGATCGTGATCTCAACAACTCTGAGCAATCCACCCACCCCACACACGCTCCTCTTCCCTCCAATGATAATGGGTAGATCACTGCCAGTTTTTTATACTGGGAGTAGATCACAGTCTCTTGGGAGTTGGACGTGCCTGATCTAGTCCAATCCCCTGCAATGCAATAATATTTTGCCCAACATCGGGCTCGAACCCACAGCCCTGAGATTAAGAGCTTCATGGTCTACTGACTGAGCTAATAGGGAGTACAGATCTTTTCTTACTCAACCAAGCACATGCTGCTATCATTGTATGTGGCGCAAGTAAATGCTGCATAGGGGGTTATTGATCATTTAAATGTCATCCCCAAACGTACACCTCAGCTTCTAAATATTAATAAATAAAAAACTATTAAGAGTAATTGCCATCCTGCTGATTCTCAACAACCAATTGTTTTAGCTCTATTATTATCTGCCTGTTCTTTAAACAATTTAGAAAGAAAAATGCAATTTTATATCGATCTTTTTTTCTTGTTCCATTAAAAGGAATTGATTGGCTTCCCTTGTATAGCATCAAGCTGAAATTAACCTGACATTCACTGCTTGAGAAAAGAAGGCATCTTTTGAAGAGGTTGGGGCCCCCATAGTGGTGTTGCTGGGTGAGAGATTCGGGAACATGCTTTTGTGCACTGCAGGAAACTTTCAGGCTGATCCCAAGACTCACTGCGCTGGGAAATGAAATGCTAAGAATAAGCCCTATCGAACACTCTCCTAGCGTAATCTCACCCAGACATGATGACATGCAAATGCTGCCTCTAGGGGTGGGAGAACCCCTCAATTTTGGTTTCTCTCCATTTCTTATTTTTCCCCCAACCTTAAAGTTCTCCACATTTCCACATCAGTTTGTGATTTAAAAGAAAAGCCTCATGAAAATTCATCAACTTTGTAGTGTGACTGTCTCCTGATGTACACATGACTTTATGTGTACAAAGCAATCTCCTCTAATCTAAAAAATCTTTGCGTGTTATTTTCACTAAAATATGCATTTATTGAGCACATTTTGTACCCTTTCCTGGCTGGTGAACTGCATTGCAAACTTCAGAGGTGGGTGTGCCTTCTGAAGGATGGGTGTATTTTGACTCTGGTATTGTAGATGTGCTTTCACACACAAACGTTCTCCTCCATCCCTAGTTATTGTTGCGATGTTGTTGCCCGTAAACACTCAGAAGCCAAATCATAGGATCTGGGTGCCAGATTTGACCACTCCAGTGGCATTTTGGTCACTGAAAGTTTATGATCAAACAGCCACTTCTTGTAATGTAGTCAAGTTTCTTTTTGGTTCGTTTGGCTTGGTGGTTTTCTACTTGTTTCTGCCAAGCTATGCCCACTTGCAACACACTCTGACTTCAGCTGATCGCTGCTGCTTTGCCTACGCAGGTAGATTTCAAATGGGTCACCTGGTGTCATTGCAAACATCAGGTGATGGAGAGGTGGGAAGCCTTGCCCAACAGGGAATGGGGGAAGATAAGGATCAGGCCCACAAACAGAATCCAGGATAATTCTCATTGGGAATATTGTACACAGGGAGGGGAGGTTGAACTCTCCCCCCCCATGCTAAGAAAGGGGAGTTCTCATTGGCTTCAACTTCTTTTTTAAAATGCTAGCGTGATTCCAAACGGCATGCTCAATGTCACATGGAATCACTCATTTTTAGGACTCATTCAGATCTAGCACTAAACAAGTGGGTCTGGGCAATAAACGATGGTTTGTTAAAACAAAGAGAGCTCCATAAACCATCATTTAGCACCATATCCAGACAAGGTCTTAACACTGGCCAGCGTATATTATATTTTAGTAGCATGATAAAACCCCTTTTCGGAAACCATCTTTCTGAGAATGGTTCATCCTCCTCCATTCCATGAATATTTTCTAATGTTTCCTAAGCTAAAATGCCTCATATGAAAGAACAGAAATTACAGGGGTCTCTGATGTCCTGCTTTAAAAGATATTGGTTTCTCATTGAAAAAAACTGTTACTCCAAAAAACAAACACCCAACCCATCAAGGATGGGAAACCTGTACCTCTCCAGATGTTGGGCTTCATCAGCCCCAGCCAGCATGTGTCAGGGGTGATGTGAGTTGGAGTCCAGCCACATCTGGAGGACCAGAGGATCTCCATCCCTTATACATCAGGCCCCACTGTGGGATCTCACTTAAATCTAGAGTTCAGTGAGTCTTAACCGAGCAGGCTGGTATCATGCACGCTAAAGTGAAATACGTTGATCTCTTCCTAATGTAGGGGAACAACCATAGCTCAGTGGCAGAGCGCACACTTTCTGTGCACTATTCTGTTCAGTCACCAATATCTCCAATCAAAATGGTGCTCCTCAAACATTTTGAAGTGGGAACCACCTATAGGCTTAATTAATCTTCTGAACTTTGTTTTTCCTGTTTATAACAGAAAACACAGAATTATTACATTAGATTACTAGCACAAGACAATTTTATGTTTTATTTTATAAAATAAAATAAAAAATGTCCAGTAGCACCTTAGAGACCAACTAAGTTTGTTCTGGGTATAAGCTTTCGTGTGCATGCACTGAAACAGAAGTCACCAGACCCTTATATATAGTGGGAGGGTGGGGTGGTGTTTTTCTCAGAAGGGTAGTAGGAGATGAGTGATTGACTCAATGGGTATGGTAAACCTGTTGATGACTGTTAATGACTATAATTAGTCCTACAGGGAAAAGCAAGGGATAGTACAGTGGTATCTCAGGTTACATACACTTCAGGTTACAGATTCCGCTAACCCAGAAATAGTGCTTCAGGTTAAGAACTTTGCTTCACGGTAAGAACAGAAATCGTGCTCTGGTGGCACAGTGGCAGCAGGAGGCCCCATTAGCTAAAGTGGTGCTTCAGGTTAAGAACAGTTTCAGGTTAAGAACGGATCTCCGGAACAAATTAAGTACTTAACCTGAGGTACCACTGTATGCAGATGACCAAAAATAGCTTTAGCATATGTAATGAGACAAGAATCCAATATCTCTATTCAGACCAGGTTTCTCCATAGTTTTCAGTTTAATAATAAGTTACTAAACTTTAGCATGCACACAAAAGCTTATACCCAGAACAAACTTAGTTGGTCTCTAAGGTGCTACTGAACATTTTTAATTTTTTTAAAATTTATTTCTACTGCATCAGACCAACACGGCTACCTACCTGAATTTATAGTTTGTTTTTTCATTAATAATGTCTCTCTGTGTGTTTGTACGTACATACATATTGTATCTGTTTACACGTTTTATATTTATTGTGCCTACTTAATACATTTACTTTGTACAAAGATACAGTTCAAGGCTGCATTCACATGGAAATTTATTCCCGTTTCTTGATGTTTCCCTTATTACAATATGAACTTTCCCATGACCTAAAATCCACTTCCATAAATAGAACGGAAGATAACACAAGTTTTGCAAATTTCTGTGTTGTTTCCAGAAAAAAAAAAATCATTTGCAAATAGCACAGAAAATGGAGCATTAAACTTGCAGTGCATTCCGTAGTATTTCCAGAAGTAGCTTTTACGTTGTGTGAAAGCTCAAAGTTCATGGCAAAACCCAATCCAAATGAAGAGATTTCCTCCTCTCTTTTGAGATCCTTCTGAGTTCTTTTGCAAGGCAGAGTGGGGTAAGACTATTTTTCCTTCTTAATTCAGAAATACTAAGTTCTGTCATTCTTGTTTTTATTGGTGTTGCCCTTGGGAACAGATTGCTAAGGATGATAAATTGAAGAAATTGAGGCTATATAAATAGAGATTTATTACTTGCCTGTCTAGTTTGTCTGTTTTCTAAAAATGAATCATTTCCCCCCCTCAAAAAATAAATAAAAAATAGGGGATCAAGTAATGATTTCCAAACTCTCCAGTGTGCCCTCAGAAAATGTTTGCTACTGCTTAAGTCTGATTCATCTTTTTCTGGCACTCTAATAAAATTATAATGCTGTGGGTTGCTGTTGTTTTCATCTGTGCATAGAAAATTCCACTCTCAATTTTGGTAGCCCTAATGCTGGAATAATTTGGTTTGAGGATCACCTCTGAAAAATTCAAGGCTAAATGGGGGTGGGGGGGGGGAGAGAAAGGAAACAAATATATGTATTTGAAAAGAGATCACCAGGCCCTTGAAAAATACAGAGCCACAACTATTTTGCAGATCACTTTAAATCACTCCTCCCCTGAGCTGGATGACAGCGGAGGAGAAAAATTGAACCAAATCCTTATTTTGTGCATATCAGGAAAGCTCTGGGATTTTGGTGCAAAAGCAGCAACCGTTTGCAACAGCTGAGAGAGTGGCGAATTTGTGAGAGAGAAGTAGTGATATCTTTGCTTTCCTAAGCCTAATTTTAGACTCGCCCAACCATGTGCGCACACCTCGTCAGCTCCCTAGCCAGCTAGCAACATAAAGCTTCACATTCCGTTAGGTATGGCATGGAGTTTGCCATCTAGCCTAATGGATCTTGCTCGCCCGTAACGGCCGCCCTGCTAAGCATTCAGTAACTGACAGTGTCCTCTCAGAAATTGGAATACTTGTGAACATTCCGTGACATTTCTGTTACATGACCTCAGCTGAGGTCTTCATGGGAGTCCTCCCCCCGCCCCATTTTCTTACTTCCCATTTAAAGGCAGCATGAGAGGGAGTAGCAGGGGATCAAAGAACCTTCCTAGCAGTGTTCAAAATTCTTCCTGATGTATGATCGGAATCTCCTTTCTTGTAACTTGAATCCATCGGTTCGAGTCCTACCCTCCAGATCAGAAGAAAGCAAGCTTGCTCTGTCCTCCATGTGACACACCTTTAGATATTTCAGTGTGCCTCTTGTGACTCCTCACAGTCTCCTCCAATCCAGGCTGAACATACCCAGCTCCCTCAACCATTCCTCATAAGGCTTGTTTTCCAGACCCTTGGTCTGCACACGTTCCAGCCAGATGCCTCTGCTGTTAGATTCCAGCTCCTGTTTTTCTTTATTTTAATAAATGTATATACAGTGGTACCTCGGGATGCGAATGGGATCCGTTCCAGAGCCCCATTCGCATACTGAATGGAACGTAAGATGCGACGGCCTGTCTGCGGGTCGCGTTTTGCCGCTTCTGTGCATGCGCGTGATGGCATTTTGAGCATCTGCGCATGCACGAGCGGCGAAACCCAGAAGTAACGCACTCCATTACTTCCGGGTTGCCGCAGATCGCAACCCGAAAGTGCTCAACCTGAAGCACATTCAACCTGAGGTATGCCTGTAATGCTGAATGCCACAGTTTCTAAGCCAAACACAACAGGGGATGCAGGAGGGACACCACAGCACAAAAGCAGTAGCAATAACTGGGGAAAACTTACTTTAAACGCCTGCCGAAATAAGTTCAAAGCATGGGGAAGTTCAGCAGGGAGGGAGTTTCTGACCTCCACCTTGAGGGAATGCCACACAGTCTTCAATGATAAGTGTGTGGCTCCTAGTGGATAAAGGCCAAAGCATGGGTCCCACAAACAATGACACCCAAAGACCTCAGGCAGGGATAGAAGGCATCAAATGGTCCTCAACATATCCTGCACCCAAGCTGCATTCAATGACAAGGCCCTTTGCAACCAGCCCTCCTGCCAACATAGCCAATAGTCAGTGCTGTTACTCTGGGGAAAGTGAGGCCAGCGTCTTCCCTCCCAAGGCCATGTCTCTCATTGATGATTGCTTAGGCGGAAGGGAGGGGGGAGCTCCGCCTGCTGAAATGTGATCCGAACTCGTCCCCTCAGCCCACCCGCCCTGGTACAGCACTCTGCAGATGCCCTGACTCTGTTTTGTTTCCAAACAGGCAAAGCCAACCACAATGTACAGTGGGATGAGGACTCCGTAGAATACATGCCAGCAAACCCAGTCAGGATCGCATTTGTCTTGGTTGTTCATGGCAGAGCTTCCCGGCAGCTGACGCGCATGTTTAAGGCTATTTACCATAAAGACCATTTTTATTACATTCATGTTGACAAGGTAATATATCACTGGTTATAAATTGCCTGTCTCGCCACCTGTCAATCTGCCCCTCTCCATTGCTTTTGCCCATCTCCCTCCTTTTCCTTCGTCATCTTTACTCTCCATTTTTAATGTCACTTATTGTGTGTGTTTCCCCCATACATCATGGTTTATGTATGTGTATCGCCAGCCTTTCCTCCTTTTCACTGTGTCCATCCATCCCTTTTATGTATCCCATGTCCGTTTCTACCTGTAGTATGTGTACAATGCTAACTGATGAGCTAACTGATGGGAGACTACAACTCCCATCAACCCTCACCACCAACTATGCTGGACGGGGTAGATGGGAGTTGAAGTCCAGGAACATCTGGAGGGCCATGGGTTCATCACCACCCCTGCCATTAAAGGCTCATAATACTAATTGAAAAGAGCTTCAGTTCTCCCCAGACCAGGTGGAAGAGAATTAAAAGAGGGGGTGTTCTTCTTGATGCTTCCACATTAGTTTACAATGAATAAATGGATTTGGTCTGTGATAAGACTTGGAGAAGAAGGTGAAATAAATATTAATGGTGCATCCTTTGCACATCTACTCAGAAGTAAGCCCCATTGAGTTCATTGGGGCTTGCTCCCAGTTGAATGAGAGGGAGGGTGGCGCTGTGGCTTAAACCACAAAGCCTAGGACTTGCTGATCAGAAGGTCGGCGGTTCAAATCCCCTTCAACAGGGTGAGCTCCCGTTGCTTGGTCCCTGCTCCTGCCAACCTAGCAGTTCGAAAGCACATCAAAGTGCAAGTAGATAAATAGGTACCGCTCCTGCGGGAAGGTAAACGGCGTTTCTGTGCGCTGTTCTGGTTCGCCAGAAGCGGCTTAGTCATGCTGGCCACATGACCCGGAAGCTGTGCGCTGGCTCCCTCGGCCAGTAAAGCGAGATGAGCGCCGCAACCCCAGAGTCGGCCACGACTGGACCTAATGGTCAGGGGTCCCTTTACCTTTACCTGAGAGTGAGTCTGGTTCACCACCTACAAAGTGCGGCACTTCCCTGTAAGTTACCCATTGTCTATCCGTATTAAATCTCTTAATTGCAATTGCTTCAATGGGGGAATAATCATAAAGGTGTTTTTCTTTCTAGCAGATTTTATATTTCTCCAAGACTCTATACAAATTCTTCCTGAGAATGTGGTTCATAAAACTCTTATAATTTTTTGCTTTCCCATACCAAAGACATGCATGCCAGCTGAATTTTAAGTCATGGCCTTCCACATCTAAAATGTCTGCATTATCCAATACAATCCATTCCTTTAAGCAACACAAACAAGCTGCCTCATAGTACAATTGCAAGTCTGGCATAGCAAAGCCTCCTTTTTCTTTTGTATATATCAAAATTTTATATTTAATTCTTGGCTTTACCCCCTGCCAGATAAACTTAGGAGGGGAAATCCATTCTTTGAAGCAGCTTGCATTAGTTACCATCAGAATTGATTGGAATAAAATCAGCATCTTAAGAAGTACATTCATTTTAACAACTGAAATTCTACCTAGCAGGGGAAGTTTCATCCTCCCCCAGGTCTCCAAGTCTTTCCCCAATTTAATATAATTGTTTACAGATAAGTTGAGGTTCCTTGCTGTCAGCCGAATTCCCAAATATTTGACTTTTTAACCTATTTTTAAACCAGACCTTTCTAAAATGTTTTTTCAATTGCTCACCCATGTTTTTAACCAACATTTTGGTTGTGTCTGAATTTATTTTAAAACCTGCCACTTCTCCAAACCTTTTAATTTCTTCTAGCACTTTGGGGACGCTCTCTAATGGTTGTTCTAATGTTGACACCACGTCAACAGTAAATGCCCTTAATTTATAGACTCTACATCCCACTTCAATACCTTTAATTTCCCTATTTCTCCTCATGTTCTGAAGCAATATTTCTAACATCTAGATACAAATGGGGACCATTGGTCAGGGGTGATGGAGAGCTGGACTCCCAAAAATATGTGGAAGGCCCCAGATTCCCTGTGCCCATTCTAGGATGAATTGACGATTGCCTTGGACACCCGTCATTCACAAAAGCAAAACTGAATATTGTAAATAGATGGAGTTTCCCAAAATGAAGTCTACCTCAGGCTACAATCCTGTACACACTTGCCTTGGGAAGAGGACTTAACTTGTAAGCAAGCATGTTTGGCATTCTATAGGTTTTTTTTCTTTGCAATGAGTCAGTAAATGCTTTGCCACACGAAATAGAGAATATTTCCACCGAGCCTCTCTCTCTACCTCTTCCAGTTCCGTCTGCATTTAAGGAACATTGGAGGAAGATAATGATGGGGAACATGGCTGTATGGTTCATGCATGTTCAAATGTGTCAGAAGCCTTTTCATTAATTTTTCTCCTCCTTCTTGCTCCCCCACCCTGTCGCCATAAAGCGCTCCAATTACCTGTACCGGCAAGTGCTCCAGTTTGCGAACCAGTATCCAAATGTGAAAGTTACTTCTTGGCGCATGGCAACGATCTGGGGAGGAGCGAGCCTTTTGTCGACCTACTTGCAGAGTATGCAGGATTTAATGGAAATGAAGGACTGGCAGTGGGATTTCTTCATTAACCTAAGTGCTGCGGACTACCCGATCAGGTACAGTGATTCACTCCTTTTGGAACTAGTTATGGTTTCCTTGTTATAAGAATTGCCTTGGCTGGATCTGACTTAGGGTTCTTCTAACCCAGTGGTGTGTTTCCAGCGGTGGACAGCCAAATAGTTTCAACAACCTTCCAAGAAGCAAGGCAGTAGTTCAGGCATGGCCAGCTTAAAGTATCAGCATTGTTATTTCAATATGTATGATGCTTTTCTACCCAGGTATGTCCAAAGTGGCTTACAACACGATAGCAAAAAAAATACATCTCAATGCATCATTACAGTAATAAGCAGTCTAATAGCAACTCATTTCAAAACATAACTTGACAATCCAATTTTCTTTTAAAATCATTTGGATAATAACAACATTGTAACATTTAAAATTCATTATAGAACGGGCAATGATCATTAAAATGAAAATGAATTTATATGTTTCTGTGCTGAAATATAGAAAACTAGAATAAGAAAAGATGTAACTTTTCAGTGCAGACAGGTATTAATGAATGGTATAACCAGGAGCCAGTTCATCAAAAGCACCAAGTTCATGAAATGGCATCCAGATTGCTTATACAAGGGCTGCCAGCCTGGCACCCGTGGGCAGAGAGATGCTTCCCGAAGCCTTCCCTGGTGCCCAAAAAGATTGCCAGCCCCTTCCTCAGAGCCTGCAGCAGATGATCTCTCAATGTTCCACTCACTAAGGCCAAATCTGCACTATACATTTAAAGCAGTGTGATACCACTTTAAACTATTACGGCTTCCCCCAGAGAATTCTTGGAGCCATAGTTCATTAAGGGTGGTGAGAGTTGTTTGAAGACCCCCTGTTTCCCCTTCACCAAGCTACCTTTCCTAGAACTCCCTGGGAAGAAGGATTAACTATTGAACCACTCTGGGTGTGTTTAGTGGGGGAAGGTTGGAGTTTGACCTCCACTTTGCTTGACCTTGCCTTTACCCTCTGCTTTGTGGGACATTACCTTGCTAGGACTTGACCTTTCTTTGACCAAACTTTCCTTGACCTGGTTCTGGAACAGGGCTGGCAGTATGTGGCCGGGTGTCCCCTGACTCTCCGCCTAGTGCAAGTTCCCACTTGAGCTAGAATTCTGTCCTGCAGTTGAGGTCACCGTCTGGGACAAAGCCAAAATGTCCTATAAAAGACCCATAGGTTTGCATCTGTTTTGCATGCAGAGGGCCCCAGATTCAAACCGTGGTAACTCCAGTAGGGCTAGGAGAGACTCCCTCTCTGATACTCTGGAGAGCCCTTACCACTCAGTGCAGAAAATACCGAGCTTTATGGAGCATTGGTCTATGTTCCTAAAAATAAGAGCTAATCAAAAGTGGAACAATTCCGCCTTGGCAGGTTGGGTGCTCTTCTTTGATGAAGATATTTAAACAGATACTGACGGGGTGCTGTAATTGCAAACTCCCTGCATTGCAGATCCATAATAATAATAATAATAATAATAATAATAATAATAATAATAATAATAGAATGCTAGGTGAGGTTGTTTAGAAAACACCTTTATGTACTCCAGATGGGCTTGATAGACTCTTTAACTGCAAACGAGCTGATGGCTGGTCTTTAAGGAAAGGTCAAACCAAATAATATGCAAGTCAGGGGAGTTGTTTTGTGCTGTCATAAGATGCATTTGCTTCGTAGCTGTTATCCAGAGTACAGGCTTCTCTCTGTTCTGGGTAGTGAATTTCCCGGTAAGAAGGAATGTTCTTCTTGTTTGTTTTTAAACTGTACCCAGAGGTGCCCTAAGGTCGGAATCAAGGAGGTTGGTTTGTCCTTTCTGTTCCTGCCTACCCTCAAAGGGAGGAAGGTGGGGAGGCTGGAGGCGGGAGACATTAAATCTGGCAGCTTTGAGAAAAGCCACTTCTTTCACAGTGTCACGGTTGGGCTGTGGGCAGCAGTCTGGGGTGAGCTGGGAATAGGGGTGGAGGGAAAATCCTATTCAGTTTGCATTTAAAGGTGAGCCAACTGAATTTGCACTTTCTGGAACAAATAGGAGAAAAGAAACACAGCCAGCCTTCACAATCTGCACTTCTCTGAATTTTGCAGTGCCAAATAAATGTTTACCAGAATGCATATGCTGGGGTACAGCGTGCATAAAAATGCATCTATTAATGAAAATAACACACACACACACAAATGAATTGCATGGGAGAAAGTTGTTTTGCAATAATGTGTATATTAGGAGAGGTTCGCACTAAAATGCTGATGAATTTTTAAGAGTTGTGGGGGGGGGTTGTGCTTTTTTTTTTTTTACAAAAGCAAACTGGTGTGAAAAACCTAAGACTGAGAAACAATGGGAAACCAAAATGGGCAGATTCACTCACCCTAGTTGGGAGCCGACAGCTGTAGGGCAAGCTGGCAGCCAGATCCAAAGGACAAGTGAGTCAGGATTGATGGTCCACAGAGGCAGGACCACAGAATAACAAAGGATTCAGGAGCACACCTGAGCTCAGGAAGACCATGTTGCTCAAAAAAGAGATGGGAAACCTTTTTCAGACTGAGGGCCACATTCTCTTCTAGGCTACCCTTCAAGGGCCACTTGCCAGTGGTGAGTGGGGCCAGATCCAAACTGGGTGGAGCAATTGTTTTAAATTGCACAGCCTAAATGTCCTGCATCACCCCAGCAATCAGTCAACATTATTTGGCCATTGTGCAAGGATAAGTCATATTTTGACAACAAAGGCACTCTTCTCTGAACACCAGGAGTAATTAAAATGTCTGCCCAAGGAGAGTCCCCACAAAAGCATGATGTTGACCCCCCCCAAAAAAGGGCAGATGAGGCATTGACAACCCGCCTCTCAAAAAACATTGGTTCAAACTTCTTTTCAGAACTTTCTGTCCAGAATTTAAGACCATTGTGTCTAATAGCTGTATTGACTAATCCTCCTGATAACAAGAAAAAAGCAAGACTAAACGATGAGTGTTTATTGTCTCAGTGAAACCACAGTGGACAGATTGCCTGACACCACTCTGTTGACTTGAGTTGTTTGCTAAATGTGATAAGCAAAGCTGTAATTTACATTGAAGCACTGCTGTTCAGCTTTCACACTAGCTTTGCAAAACCTTGAAGGGGAGAAAAGTTATTTTATAAAATGCAGAAATGATTGGATGCCTTGCGGGGAAAGTTCCCTAGTTAACCTAGCTGTCATAAAATAAAATAAAAAATGTAATGGCAATGGGAAATGAATCCAGTTGGCTAGAGATGCACATTTCAAATGCTGCTCTTCCTTGTTTGCAGTATTCAGTGACTGAATGTGCTTTACTGAGTTAAGCTGCAGGCACAAAGCCAATGAGAATCTGCTCTATTCTGCCTTGGTCAGACCCCACCTGGAGTCCTGTGTCCTGGGCAGCACAGTTTATGAAGGATATGGACAAGCTGGAACATGTGCAGAGGAGGGTAACCAAGATGGTCAAGGGTCTGGAAACCAAGCCTTATGAGGAACAATTGAGAGTTTGGTACATTTAGCCTCTAGAAGAGAAGACTGAGAAGTGAAATGATGGCCATCAAATACCTGAAATGATATCTGGATGATGGAGCAAGCTTGTTTTCTGCTGCTCCAGAGGGTAGGACCCAAACCAGTGAATTCAAATGACAAGAAATGAGATTCCGACTAAACGTTAGGAAGATCTTTCTGATGGTAAGAGCTGTTCAGCAGTGGAATAGAGTACTTTGGAGGGTGATGGACTCTTCCTTCATTGAAGGTTTTTAAACAGGTTGAATGGCCATCAGTCAGGGAGTGTTTAGCTGTGATGGCTCCATTGCAGGAAGTTGGATTAGATTACCCTTGGAGTCCCTTCTCACTCTACAATTCTATTCTAACTGGTCTGCTCCCCTCACTAACCTCCTAGCAAGCTGATATATGGATTTTCACCTACCACCTTAAAGAAGGAACATCAGGTAGCTGTTGGTGGATCAGCCTAGGACAGGGCAATCTGGGTTCAATCCCCACTCATCCACGAAGCTTACTGGGCATACATGAGTTAGTCAACACTAATTTAACCCTCCCTCACTTAATTTAACCCTCCCTCACTAATTTATTCTGATGCCCCAGAATTCCATGTTCAGCCTGTACATTTGTCCATCAACACCCCAGAGAAAACAGACTTTACGCAAAGCTGGAGAAGTGTGCTTTTGGCCTGACCCAAGTTCAATTTGGGGGATTGTTACAACCCCCAAAGTCATTAAAATGGATCCCTGAAAAGTTCAGGCTGTCCACACCAAGAGTTGTGAAGGTGCCCAGCATTTACCTGGCTTCACAGATTATTACTGGTGCTTTATCCTCAAATTTGCCACAATAGTCATTTCATTGACAGATTTGTTGTGAAGTCAGTCCATCTTCGACTGGGCCCCTGCAGCTCAAAGTGCTTTTCTCAACCTCAAACAGGAGTTCACCATGGCATCTATGCTTGTCAACTCAGATCAGACAGAACCATTCATTTCCAATGCCTCCACTGTGGTTGCTGGGGCAGTCTTACACCAATCTCAACTTCTCCATCCATGTACATGTTTTTTCTTGAGAACTGCCCCCCCCCCACTGCAGAATGCATCTTGCTTGCAGAAATGTGTACATTAGTCAAAACTGCATATTGAAAATGTGTTTATTTGTACTAAAATGCTGATGAACTTCCATGAGGATTCTTTTAAAAAGAAAAGAAAAGAAAGTATAAATGGCTGCAAAATGTGGACAGCTGAATTTAAGATTCGGGAGGGGGGATTTTTGGGTTGTTTTTGTTTTTATTATGTATTTTGTCTTTTTATATTGTGACTTTATTTTGTGAACTGCCCTGAGACCTGTAGGATTAGGGCAGTACAGTCGTACTTTGGATCCCAAACACCTTGGTACTTGGATGTT
Source organism: Podarcis bocagei (assembly GCF_964188305.1). Classification (NCBI taxonomy): domain Eukaryota; kingdom Metazoa; phylum Chordata; class Lepidosauria; order Squamata; family Lacertidae; genus Podarcis; species Podarcis bocagei. The sequence continues at coordinate 41,609,749 of NC_138139.1, forward strand.
TTGAATCCTGAACGCTACAAACCCAGAAGTGAGTGTTCCAGTTTGCGAACATTCTTTGGAACCCGAACATCCAACGGGACTTCCGCAGCTTCCAGTTAGCTGCAGGAGCTTCCTGCAGCCAATCAGAAGCTGCGCTTTGGTTTCCAAAAGTTTTGGAAGTCGAATGGACTCCTGGAATGGATTCAGTTTGTCTTCCAAGGTACGACTGTATACATATTTAATAAGTAATAATAATTTTTAAAAAATGAAAAAGTGAGAGAACCAAAATGGACAGATCCTTCCATCCCTACCTGGGAGACTCTGCATTAAAAGGGGTCCCACTTTCTCTGTAGGCCCACAAGAACAGGAATGAATGTCATTGAAACAAACTCTTCCCTCCGCCCCTCCACCCAAAAAAGTATCATCTGAACAATCTGTGGAAACCCAGGCAAAACCCAGCCTTTGTTGTTAAAGCAAACATTTTCTTCCCGTCAGTGAAATGAAGAGGAAACAATGAAGGAAAGGGGGAAGTATTCAGGTTAAGAAGCTAGTCCAAAGAGTTGCAGAGCACATCCTACCATGTTGATATGAGAGAGGGAGGGAATTAAATGAAAATCCATGCGCAGGCAGGCCAGGCCATTGGTGGTGCCTCGCCTGTGTCCACAGCTCTCCCATTTCATTTTGGAATTGGGAAAGGTTGGCCAGGCCATGGCTTATTAATACCTCAGTCCAGACAGAACAGGTGGCGTTCATTTCTGAGCATTCATTCAGCGCTTCTGACCTTCAGGATGCCTCATCTATACCAGCCACACAGGGAAGAGCTGGAGCTCAGTGGCAGAGCATCTTCCTTCCATACCAAAGGTTCCAGATTCTATCCCCAGCATCTCCCGGTAGCGCTGGGTGAGACTTCCACGCACAATACCCTTCCGCACACAGTCCCTTAGCAAGCACCACGTGCCGGAGTGATGTGTACATCCAGCCACAAAGCAGCGTGTTTTCATTCATCGTAAGATTTCACTGCCCTGTTTAAAAAGATGCCAAACACTCTGGTGAAACCCTGATAAGCTTTGAATAACCACTGGGACTTCAAGTTTATCCAGAATACACACCGCATGTTTTCCTTTCCATCACTGAAGAGCCAGAGCAAAATCCTGGGCCGTCGCTATCAGCTTTCCCCACCCAGCCGACGCTTCACCCAGCCCCATGATCACTTTCCCAACCAAGCGCGTTCAGAAGATCCCAGCCCCTCCTTCTTGCAGAAACACACAGAAACGATTCTGATGCCATTTTATCTGCCTGCGTTGCAGCTTTGCACCAAGGTGACGCTTCTTTCCTGCTGTGAAGGCAAGGAGAAATATATTTTGCTATATGATTGCCATGCCAGTTAAAAAAACCCAAAACCACACTAAGAGAGGGTTTCCCGATTCCTTATCTTTGTTCTACAGATGTTGGGGTTGCAAATCCTGGCTTGCAGCCAAAATTCACTCCCAAAATTAGGATGGGCTTCCTCTTACTTCAAACTCATGAAAAGCTGGGATACGGGGAATGAGGCATCGTGTCATCCATTAAAATAAACAAAAACAAACCAGGGTTGGCATCACTAGAGCAGCATCCAGGGTCCAAGTACCCCAGGAGGGCACACAGATGAGGCCCAGTCCTCTGTTCACAGAGCTGACTTCTCTGGCAGCAGTGGCAGGGTCTCAGAAGCAGCCCAGCATTTCAGATTTCCTGTATGTCACCCAAGAGATGTTGGCATGGAGGGCAGCTGAAATGATGGGCAGTTTGCAACTACCTACCACGAGTGCTGCTGCCCACCACCACCACCAATAAATGAAGTGTGGAAGCCAATGATTTCAAGAGGGAAATGACACTTTGCAGGTGATCGAGGGGCAGGGACTTAAAACTGAAGCCAGCTCTAGGCTACATCCGCACCATATGTTTAAAGCAGTATCATACCACTTGAAGCAGTCATGGCTTTCCCCCAAGGAATCCTGAGAACCGTAGTGTGTTAAGGGTGCTGAGAGTTGTTCGGAGACTCCTATTCCCTATACAGAGTTCACTGGGAGGATAGATTTACTGTTATACTGTAAATTGGAGTTATAAGAGGGGAATAGGGGTCTCCTCGGCACCCTTAACAAACCGCAGTCCCAGAATTCTTTTGGGGAAGCCATGACTGTTTAAAGTGGTCTAAGAGTGGTTTAAATGTGTAGCGCAAATGGGGTCTTAGTTAACGGAGCTATTGGGAATTGGAACAGGGCTGTTCAGTTCCACCCATAGATGGTACCCTCCAGGCAGCAAAGTTGATGATGGGTCCAGCACCTTGGAGAGCTCAGAGTGATCAAGTTGCTCCTGCAAAGGTTGGAGGTGAATTGAAGAGGAGCTGCTATTAAAATGGCACCATAAATGTCCTTGATGTTCACTGGGGTCATCCAAAATAGCTGAAAGGTGGAAGTTTCTGGACAGGTTAAGGAAGCCATCCTTCACATAGCACAAAGATAAGCCAACAACCACTGTGGGAAACTGGACTTTGGCCTTTATATAAGAGTTTGGATTTGATCCAGCAGGACTCTGGTGCTTTGGTGACACCATCTATCTAGATGCTGCTGTCAACCAGCCATGGAAGCAATCTCCATGGGACAGACTTTGTCTGCCAGGGATGATGGGAGCTGTAGTTCAACATCTAAGTAAAAAAAGGATGTGCATGAGCTTGCGTTTTAAGCCATTATTATTAGCGGTATTCAGTTTAGAAAAGGTTCTGGGCCTATTAAGAAATACTTACTTGGCACTAGGAGGCGGGGTTACCCCCAACCCATTAACCAAAGACATTTCAAGGTTCCTTAGGATATAATCATAAAACATTCCAAGCAAATGAAGTTCTGCTTTCTAAGGATAATGAGACATTGAAGGTCTTTATGAACTCTCAGCTTGAATAAAACTAATACCCCTAGTTAGATGAAGAAACCCCCAATGGAGGATTTTCATTGGTGGCTGAGCCTCTGTTTTCCTTTCTTTCCAACAGAGCATTTACATATCACAGCATTTTTGGGGCTGAAGTCCAGGAGATAGTTTTAATTTTAAACTCATTTTCTTCTCTTACCCTTGCCACATTCTCTCCTAGTCCTCCCTGGGTTGTCATGTAAGCTTGACCTGATGTTTGGTTTTTGCTTTGTTTTTAATGTCATCTTCAAAAACTTTTCTCAGCTTAAACTTGGCCATCTGAGGAACGATACATTTAGAAAAAGAGCCCCCAAGGTTTTCAAAGTGGGTTCCTTGGAGTAGTAAGAGACTGGTACACCTTTTTACAAGCAAGTACAGCCTGATATCAATGGCTGCTGACCACAACGGCTATGTTCTGCCTCTACTGCCAAAGGTATTATGTCTCAGAATAGCAGCTGCTGGTAGTCAGAGACAGGGAGAGTGCTGCTGTGCTCAAGTTGCTCATACAGGGAAACCACCACCTGCTGTTTATAGCATAATAATAAAATAATAATATTTTTTTATTTATACCCTGCCCTTCCCAGTTCAGAAAACTGGGCTCGGGGCGGCTAACAACAAATTTAAAACACTTAATTGATGCAACAAAAAACAGCATAAAATACAGTATGAAACGTGAATAACAATAAATTCAGAATTCAAAAATCAATTTAGGGGGGAAATCCATCCAATAAACATTAGATGATCACCAGGACTAGCTGGCTAAATTAGTCCTATTTGGGCAAGATAGGAGACCAGGAAAGAATTAGCTGTGGGATCCCAAAGCGGGTAATCTTCATAAAAAGGGGAGGGGGAGGGAAGGAAGGGAAACAAAAGATCAGGCTAAGTTCAAATTGAAAGCCAGGCAGAATTGCTCTGTCTTACAGGCACTGTGGAAGGAAGTTAAATCCTACAGGGCCCTGGTCTCATGGGACAGAGCATTCCATCAGGTTGGAGCCATCACTGAGAAGGCCCTGACCCTGGTGGAGGATAATCTGAGAACATAAGAAGAGCTCTGCTGTATTGGGCCAGAAGACTTCTCATAGCGAACAACTAGATTCCCCAGTGGGAAGTAGGCAAGCAGGACTGAGCACAACAGCACTTTACCTACATGTGATTCCTAGAAACTGGCATTAAGACCGTGGAAGCAGCCTCAATGTTTCTCAGCCTAACCTACCTAATGGTTTGGGGCAGGGGACTTGGTAGTGTGCCTTAAGCTTCTTGGAGGAAAGTTAGGATGTACTAGGGTTGCCATGGGACATGCTAAGGAAAAGTGGGATATTCCAGGATCAAATCAGAACTGGGATGGCTTCTGTAAATCTGGGATTGTCCCTAGAAAATAGGGACACTTGGAGGCTCTGAGAGTCAACTTCCCAAAGCCTGATGGAACAAGAAGTCACCTGTCAGAAGAAGAAGAACAAGGAGGGAGCCAGTCTAGCTTCTCTAGGGAGGGACTTTCAGATTCTGGGAGCAGCCAGCTTCTCCTGCTTTTTTCACTGGGGCTATTCTATAGATTTGGGATGTTTTTTGTTGTAAGTGTTCTTTTTATATTTTGGTATTATGCTTTATGGGTTGTATTCCACTCAGTCCTGCTCAGGTTAGATCTGTCGCAATTACTGGCCCAGAGGACCTTGTTCATTAATTTCAATGGCTCTGGACCGAGTAGGATTAGCACTGAGTTGTATTCAATGCTAGTCCTACTCAGGAATATACCCATTGAGATTAATGGACATAACAAACTTCCGTTGACATTAATGAGCCTGTTGGGTATATCCAGTGGATAGCTAGACACTGGAAAGAAGCACATCTGGAAAGAAGTACATCTAAACAGATGTCCAAGAATGGTATAACATAATTTGGGACATAGCATTTAATGAAAAACTGATGCAATAAATTTCTGTGGGTAGAGGGAGGGAACTGAAGAGACTTTTATGGCAGACTGGTGGTCATTTGTCCAGCCCATGAACAAAGGTTCTACAGAACAAACTGTACTTGCCGCATTCCATAATACATTAATATTCTCCTCCATATTGATGAAACTTTCTGTTTCTCTCCACTTCTGTTCCTGTATGAACCTTTAATATTATTGTTTACATCTGACTATGCCTTTGGGTTGTGGAAAAGGGTTTGTAAATGTATTTAAAAATATATATGGGAGTGAAATGGAGGGAGAGAAATTAATGAGCCTGTCTACTTTGAGCAGAACTTGGGAACAAACTTTTAAAAGTCACAGTTAAAGGCTCTTTTACGTAGCAAGTGACTAATACATTGAACGGATAACAATAATAAATAAATATAATTAGCTCTTCATCAGGGGAACGCTGGCAGTAGAAGCAACGGTTGAGAATTTTGCATAGCTGCTGTGTTTTAGGATTGTGGTATTGAAACACAGTTCAATGAAAAGATCGCAAGAAACAAGAGAGCTCAGCATTTTCTTTTTAAAAAATGATTATTGCACTTGTTAACTTGTTAAATTCATTCTTGGAGTAAACTTAAAGTAGGAAAGTAAAGATAATCTCTGAAAAGATCATCCGAGCACGCCGGTGTTTGCCTAGAAACGAACCCTAAGATGTCAGCCATTGAGGCCTTTTCATGTGGAAAGATCGCTAAGTAAATTCCCTAAATGTCTATTCATCCCCCATAAGATGGCAAATCAGTGAAGCAGCAAATGTGAAAATCGGCAGGGCTTTACGATAGAGAGGGAGAGAGAATGTGTGTTTCTTCCCCTGCAAATGCTAAATTGAAATGCAGATTCTGACCCCGGGAGACTTTTAAAGCTCACTTGAGTGAGCATCAAAGGAAGGTCTCAGGCTTCTGCAATCTAGCCATTTAGGTTGATTGATAGACAGATACTCCAATTGGTCTGGACTTAGTCAATGGTTAACTTGTTCGTTATTCATCAGGGCAATAATGAACTGTTCCTTGAGATGGTTGGAGAGTTTGTAAATGCAGGCTACTTAGGGGGATCACTGTGTTGATAGAGTTCCCTGGCTGGGTTTGCTCCCTGTGCAACTTGGAGTATGAGTCATTTTGCTCCACAGGCAACGTATTCAAAAGGAATTGCTGCAGCATTTGAAAAAGAAGTTCCCTGTTCCCGACTACAGGCATAGAGTGACTCAAAGCACATTTTCGTGGATAAACCGCTGCAAATGTGCCTCTTTCCCTTTTTAATGTCCAGCTGGGTGTAAGTGGAATCTGCAAACCAAAATCCCACAAGTTCAGGGGTAATAATGCTTCTTGAATACTAGTTGCTGGAAATTCTGCTGCACTCCGGTCCTGCTTGTGGGTTTCCCAGAGGCATCTGGTTGGACCTCAAGAAGAGGATGCTGAACTAAATGAGCCACTGGCCTGACACATCAGGCTCGTCTTATGCTCTTAATTGGTAGTGGAACCTTGTTTCCTGGAAGAGTTTCAAGCTAGCTAACCATTCCCTCCTTCCAGAATGCTGTAGTCTTGTTAGACTTCTCAACCTGTGGGTCCCCAGATGTTGTTGGACTACAACTCCCATCATCCCTGAGCTCTGGCCTTGCTAGCTAGGGGTGATGGGAGTTGTAGTTCAACACCATCTGGGGACCCACAGGTTGAGAAAGGCTGTAAGAAAAACATTCTGCTTCTTCCTTTGCAAGTTTTCCATTTTTTCTTTTCCAATTAACCATCAACATTCTGTGACTACTGAGCATGCTCAAACCTCAATGAGTTGTTGGGAGGTGAGTTGCCTCTTTAAGAGGGATAGGGGTTTTTTGTATTTCTGCAAACTTCAGGGTTCTCAAGAGCACGTCGCTCTGTCTCTATCTTTTTAAATAAATGTTATTAAGATTTATAGGAAAAAATATAGAGTTTAATATCTTTTCCTTTAAAAAAAAACACCAAACCAAGACTTTTATCTAGATACTATAAAAACACAAAAAGGGGGGAGAAAGAAAGAGAGAACAATGAAAAAAGTAAATAAACAGAATAGAATAGAAGAGGTTAAAAGAGAAAGATAGAGGAATAAGATTCAGAAAGTAAAGCACTTCCAGTTCTTCATCTGCCTGCTATATAAAAACAATATTCACTTTGTCCAATCCAACATAACACCCAACAAAGCTTCTTTCTATAAACAAACATTATATTCATTCCTCAGATCCAGATATCATTATTTCTTTTTCTTTTTCACACAAAAAGTTCCTTTCTCTCTTGTTTTTAAATTCCAGATCGACAGTGCAAGCCTCCCCCAAAAAGTGTTTGGTGGCTCCTTAAAGACTAGCAAGTTTATTGGCATAAGCTTTTGTAGATACCATAATAAATCCTTCAGTCTTAATGCACCAAAACACTCTTCCCGAGTGACTGCTCATTTTAAAACCTTCTTAGAGCTGCTCCTTTCCCCAGGTGCTGCTTCCAAGCACTTTGAAAGGATGTGAATAATTTTACAGGTGTGCTCCCTTCACACTTGCTGTCAGTTTTGTACTTGTGCTTTTCACAAGGCTGTAGTTTTGGAGTCAGGATCATTCAGAGCTAGGTAAAGTGAGTGGGCAGGTGTAATTCAGTTTTTTAAAAAATACGTATGGTTAACTGAACTACATTTTAAATACGAAATAATAGATAATCTGAATGGAGAAGCATCTTCAATATGAAGTGAAAATCTGTTTGCATAAATTGCCATTGAATTTTCAAACTACAATTTAGTCAGCGATGTCTTTCAGTAATGTAACATTTTATCTTCTTTTACGAGGAGGGAACCCTCAGATTTGATCAAGAAATACACTGAATTTTTGTTTCAAGAAGAGAAAGAGGCAAAGAGGCTCTGCTGGAATATGTCTCACATGATATCACTGACTAGGCAACATCTGCTTGCAAATCTGAACTTACATTTCAGTGGTAAAGTTCCTGGTGTGTATGACTAACTGTTAGTCTCTGTTTTAATTCTTTGTCCCAATCATTTCACAGGACAAACGACCAGCTCGTTGCCTTCCTTTCCAGATACCGAGACATGAACTTCTTGAAGTCCCATGGAAGAGACAATGCAAGGTAATGTGGACTTTTCTGTGCCTCTCAGTATAATAATAAAAATTTGTGGTGATACTTCTCATTTCTTTTCTTTTCTTTTCGCAGTCCAGGTAAAAGTTGGATCACTTTGTGTGATCAATAAAACCTGCACTTTCAACTGCAGTTTTCCCATGAAAGATGTACAGATCTGTGTATTGGGTAGTGCAGAGCCAAGCATTCTCAAGACAGAACGCTTGGATCAGAGTTTGAGGGTGGCATTCAAATTATTTGTGTGCACACAGTGGAGGCTGGTTCATGAGAGTGAATGGGGCACTACCCCACCAACCTCAGTCTATCCCAGCCTTAATTCCTAAAAAGAGCAAAGTTAGATGTCAAGCCTGGGCCATGGGTAGAAGTTTGAGATGAGGCCTTAAACCAAGAGACCAACCCATTATTTAGGACCAAGGAGTAAGTCAGAAGCAAAGGACAAACAAAGATACAGGAACAGATCGGGGAGCCATTGTTGTTTAAACAAGACTCCGCTGCAACAGGAAGTCCTCTTATATTGTTTCCTGTCCTGGGGGCAGCCTGAGTTTCCTGTCCTAGGGGGCAGCCTGAGTCCATCCAGGGCCTGAGGGTCCTTCACTGAGAAGCTGGCATTTGCAATTCAGTGGCTGACCACGCAGGGCAGACACCCACAGAACCCAGTAGCTCCTGACAGTGGGAAGGTGATGTCATCTTCCCAAAACCCAAGTTATCTGCCCATTCCATGCAAGAACAGGCTGTGGTTGCTCAGAGATGACATTTAAAAATGCACTCTGACCCAGCTCAGGGGCACCATTCATTATCCACCTATTCTACAATTTTAGACAAGCCGTTGAAATAAGATTCCAGAGCTAAGCCAGGCACAAAATTAAGCCCATTTCGCACCTTCCAGTTAAACGGTGGCAGATTTGAGAAGGCTTACCACTTCATGCATATATATCAAGTGGGCTGGGGGAGAGAGAGAGAGATCTCTGTCTTTCTGTCACTAAAGTGACAGTGTTGTCATTTTATTTTCTTGCAGAGTATCAATCTGCTCAAAAATATGAAAAGCTTATTATATGTTTATCTACTCTGATCTGGTTTCTCTTTTTTTACAAAGAGTTTCCTGAGATCAGCTTACATATTTTATCTCTCTTGCTAATACAGTTTAACCATATCTTAGGACAGTACTGTGTCATATTTTTTAAAGGAGAGACTGTTACTTATCATTCTCAATAGTGCTGAACTTGGATGGTCTCATACCAATCCCTTTGCAAGTGACACTGGGCCACCAAAAATATGTTGTTGTCGTTTATTCCGTGTTTCAGGATACTGTACAAATCCTTCCAGGGTTTCCAGTAATATTAACACTTATTAGTAGAATCACTATATTATCACTGTAACTATACGAAAACAAAACAATTCGCCAGAGGGTATATCCACACCATACATTGGAAGTACATTATTTCACCCAAATTATTCTGGGAACTGTAGTTTCCTATGGGTGTTGGGAACTGTAGCTCTGTAAGGGGTAAACTACACTTCCCGTGGTTCTTTGAGGGAAGCCATGTGCTTTAAGTTTATGGTGTGGGTGTGACCTAAACCCTTTCCACACTGAGCAGCTGGTAGGTAGATGCTGCTCTGCAGAGATTGGACAGAGGAAAGTCCAGCTGAGGGAAGCTGTTCAGTGACTTTTGCACCCCTTTCTCTCTCCCATAACCCTTCCTACATGGCAGTCTGTGGTAGATATGTTTGGGCTGTGGGAAGCTGGAGCAGGCTTTGAAGTCTGCCCACACCGCTTGGTTTCCTGAGATTTTTCCCATAGCGCCCCACATGGTCCCAGGAGATATGTCTACAGCAGATCCATTCCTTGATCTGTTGGTTGTGGAACTACCAAGAGGGACCCTCCCTGCCTATCTTAACACCCAGCAAAATTTGTAGGAGCGGAGGTGGTCATTTGGCTATCAACTCACTTAGGGCTGTGTGAGCACACCTTGAACTGGGTCCAGAAACAAGCCAGCAGCCAGTCATAGACTGGGGCCTACAGTCTTGGCTTCCTGCAAAGAACCCTGGGAAGTGTGGAAAGTTCAGGGTGTTGTCGAGGGACCCCTATTCCTTTCACAGAGCTACGTACAGTTCCCCAGAAAAAAGGTTTTGTTTCTTAGACTACTCTAGGAATTGTAGTTATGCAAGGAGAATAGGAGTCTCCTAATAACTCTCAGCACCCTTAGCAAACTACAGTTCCCAGGATGCTTTGGGGGAAGTTGTAACTGTGAAAAATGCTGCTTTAAATGTCTGGTGCAGATGTAGCCTAAGTTGTTTAGGGCTTTGAACAAACGTGAAGGCAACTTGAATTGGGCCCAGAAATGAACTGGGAACGCATTGCTTCATTTTGACTGGCAGGTTTTGCATTAGCTGGCATTCCTGTCAAACGATGGAGTTAAATTAGAAAGGCAATAAGAAAGGGTTATGGAGATATGCCTCCCGTTCACTTCTGACTCTTGTGATCATTGCTCCTCAAATACTGTCAAAAGAAGAAATAAGAGCATGAATTGTGACTGTTCCACACAAATCCATAAGATGCTCACCTCGGCTGGGACAAGAGCAATTTGGATGAATTAAATCTGCTCATCTTCTCATTAATTTAATATTAAATTGTGCTAATGTGCCACTTGGCCTCTCTTCTGGGGAATAATAGGCTGGGTCTTTAATGGGGATTCTGCCTTTGGAATACATAAACAGTTAATTGCATCTTAGGATGTGCTGTGATATATAGGTAGGGCTGACATATCAGTTTATGTATTATTCAGAATCAATTATCTCTTTTAAAAAAAATAACTGAAAGAGCTTCAAATTAATTACAAAGAAAGCAGTAACAAACTTGAGGGGTTGCGATGGAGAACAGTCAGATTTCAGGAACACATCAGTTCAGGTGAGCTGTTCTGGAACCATCTGTGGGCAGAAAGTGGTTGGGCGAAGGGAGAATGTTCCCACAAGTTGAAGCCCCCTCCCCCAAAGCTGCTGTTCACTTGCAGAAGAGAATGGTGTGGCATGGTTTCAGGGGCACTGTTGTGGTGGAGTGGAGTGGCAGCCTCCATTGGATGGGGTAGGAGGAGTTATGGCAGACTTCCTCAGCCCTCCAGATGTTTTGAGACTCCACTTCCCATCATCCCTGACCATTGGCCCTGCTAGCTAGGGATCATGAGAGTTGTAGGCCAAAAACATCTGGAGGGAAGAGTTTGAGGAAGCCTGAGTTATGGCACAGAGAAGAGCATTGGTAGTTAAGAACCCAAGAAGAATTCTGTTCTGGTCCACCAACCTGTCCTCACAGGGACCAAAACAGATGTCTATGAGACCGTCACAAGCAGAATCTGAGTGTAACCTGCACCTTCCCAGCAGCAACTGGTTTTCAGAAGCGCACTGCCTCCAACAGCGCAGGTAGAGCACACCCATTGTGGGCAGTCGTGGTGCTTTAGTAAGTTGAGTTAATAGCGCACTGTGTGAAATGCTGTATGGCACCAGCAGCAGGGCATTTCAATTCTGCTCCCAAGCAATTGCTGGAAAGCAGTTCCTCAGCAGGGAGGATGCACTCAGTGTTATCAGCAGAGTGTTTCTGAGCAATTAATCAGTATGCTGGTCTGAATGGCACATCCAGTAAATGCTTGTGTATTTCTGTAACAATGAATCACCCATTTAATACCCAGCACTACTAAGTACTGCACATAAAGCAGAATTTATTATCCCTGCGGCCCAAATATTTTAACCTCTTTGCTCCTGGTAGCATTAATGGTCTCACTAGTTTTGGGTGCAGCTCTGGGGTTTTTTTTGCCAGGGGTGGGGGAGGCAAGTTACATGTTTGAAATTTTAGCCAAAGGACTCATTGAAACACGTTGGCTACAAAATTCCTTCTTATTGTACCTGGGAAACATAATGAAATAATTGCAGGAGCTGTATACAAAATAAAATATTATTAGCGCACAGGATGTTGTTGTTTTTGTTTTAATTTTTTTTTAAAGTGCAAAGCAGGGGCATTTAGAAATGTGTATGTTTTACAGCGACTGCTCTGTTTCTCCACTTTATCACCTGGGTTGCCATAAAACAAAACAAAACAAAACTTTACTGCTTGTTTTTGGCAAAGCACCCTCACTTGGCTTTCTATCCTATGCTATTTAAGGAACAGATTTTTGTTTTATTTTTTTGAAATTGGTGCTAAAATAAATAGGTGTGCTGAAAAACTCAGGCTGCAAGGTTAGGGGCAAATGCATGGGGGCAGTGTGAATTCCACTGCAGACGAGGGTGCAATTGCAGTAGTGGGACCAGGATGTGGCCCAGATCTGCAGGGGGACATTGGGGCATTTTGCATACAGCGAGAAAACATCTTGGGCCACCCCCGGTAGCCCCATTCACATAATTGCTTGAGAATTATATGAAAACAGACCCCTCAGTGCAGTTGCAAAAGGTTCGGTCTATTGCCTTGATTCAAAATGGCTTCCAGTTGTATCTCAACATCGATGAAAACATTCTCATTGATTTCAGGAACCATCATGCAAAATCTGGTACAATATCTTAAGGGATATTTAAATGCACAGCAAAGATGAAAATTACTTTCCAAAATATCTAGTAGATGTTTTTTGGAAAGCAGCGTATGATAAAAATCTTAATTTGCCCCTGTTGTTGGCTACTTTTAAAGAAACCCATTGATGTTCTTGTACTTCACCACAACAAACTTTTCCATTAAAGTATTGGAAACAAATACATTTTGTGGCATAGATACAGCCTCTCTGCTGGTTGAAATATGTGACTATTCGAACCATATGTTAAAAAGTAACAATGACAAATGGTTTGTTAGTAAATACTCCCAACAAATCTGTTGGTTGTTAATTGCTAGGAAGAAAAGCGGGGGGAGGGGGGACACCAAACCCTCTGCCAACCTTTTTAATTCAAGAAGTCATTTAGATTTTATTGCAGAGCATTAGAATGATTAATGCTGGAAGAGGAATATTTAATCTCCAATGGACAGCGCTGATTTAGTTTTCTTTGTTCCTTACCTTTCACTGGAAGGACTTATCAGAGGTGGGATTTCAGGTTTTCATTTCAGTTGTTGCCAAGTTGCAATCAGCAATTAATTAGCCTCGTGGGTGATATTACTCACTTTGAACTGGGAACCGGACAATCCCTGAAGAGTATCTTGGCTCTAAGCTTCTGCAGGGACACACACACATACACATACACACTTTTTTAAAAAATCAGGGGTGCAAAGCCTTTTCCAAGCCAAGGGCCACAATCCCTTCTGACTCACCTTCCAGGGGCCATATGCCAGTGGTGGGCAGGGCCAGAAGTAAAAGTAGGTGGAGCAATTAATGTAATTTCATAGGCTAGTTTTTACACATTCTCAGCCCCTTTGTCTGCCAGCCAGGCAAGCAACAGGCATTATTATCCAAATTCAAGGACACATTCCAGGCAGGCAAAATTTTCTAGAGTGTGACTTCATTATACAGCTTTAGGTGCTAGGCAAAAACTTCCCTCTTTAACCAGGCCTTTGGCTGACTGGCATCCAATGTCCTTTTAAAATGTGTTGGGGAGGGGGGAAATGTATTATGTTGTCTTAGTTTTCATTATGTATTTTGTGTCTTTATATTGTGATTTTATGTTGAAACTGCCCTGAGACCTGCAGGTATAGGGCGGTATACCAATTTAATAAATAATAATAGTAATAATAGGTCCTGTAAGGAGTGTGGCCTGGGCTGAGGAGAGTTCTGAGGGCCTGAAAATAATTCATGTAAATTGCATATTCAAAGTAAACACGGTTTTTTTCAGAGGCGTCCCCACCACCATCACCAAATAATAGAAATAAATGACTGAACTTTCACATGCATGCATATTTAATTTCGCAGAGAATTGCATAAATATTGTATTTGGAGATTCTAGAACACCCCATTAAAATTGCAAGACATTTCCATTATCCCTTTTATAATAGAATGTGGAATTAGGAGCTCATCTATGGAAATAAAATGAAATAAAAAATTCTCAACTTCTTATCTTCCCTTTTGTCCTCTAAGCGCTGTAAACGCACAGAGAGGCTCGTATGTCTGGGCTTTGTTTTTCATTAATTAGATTTGGAAAACAGCCCATTTTCTTTCTCTGGGCTCTGTTGCTTTTTGAAATAAATTCTAATCAAGGATAAGAATGCTAACTGCTTAAGCACCAGGGTTTCGTGGGGACCAGGAAGGTACACAAAGGAGTTTAGTACAATGTTTAAGAGAGAGAGAGTCAGTGTACACACCATATACTTAAAACACATTTCCCACTCCAAAGAATGCTGGGAACTGTAGTTACACCTCACCGAGTTACAGCTCCCAGCACCCTTAAGAAACTACAGTTCCCAAGATTTTTTGGGCAAAGCCACGTGCTTTAATTGTTCACAGTGGAGGGTATTCTACTGCTGCTTTAGTTGTTTTTGTCTTTCCCCCACTGCCTTTTATCTCCTGCTATAATCACATATGTTCCAAGAGTCTCTATCTTTCTTACTCGTTACGTGTGTTTTTAACATTTCCTTTCCCTCCTCTCCAGGTTTATTAGAAAACAAGGGCTGGACAGGCTTTTCCTGGAATGTGATACCCACATGTGGCGCCTTGGTGACCGGAAGATTCCGGAAGGAATAACGGTGGATGGCGGGTCAGACTGGTTCCTCCTGAACAGGAAGTTTGTGGAATATATCACCTTTTCTAACGATGACCTGGTGACAAAGATGAAAAGGTTCTACTCCTACACATTACTCCCAGCCGAGGTGAGCAAACTTGCGGAGAGCCCTGTCCCACCACAGAAAAATAAAAACAGCACAGGGGTAATTCCTGAATGCCTGAATTATAGCTGTTCAATGTTATGAAAGGCTTTTTCCTTTCCTTTTTCCTTATTGGTTGCTTGCTTGCTTGCTTGCTTGCTTTGAAGCTGCTCCACTTTAACATACATGACCTTTCAAAAAATCAAGGCCAGCCCTATCATTAGGCAGGGTGAGGAAGCTGCCTCAGGTGATGGAACCTGATTGGTATGTTGTGGAGGGAGCGGAATTCTTGCCGGCTGTTCCTCCTGAGTTCATGGAGGACAAGGCTATCAAAGTGGCTCCTCATCATGTCTACTGCCTTCCAAGGTCAGAGGTGGCATTCCCCTGAACGCAAGTCCCTGGTGAGAAATGATGGAGGAATGCTGTTGCCCTCTTGTCCTGCTTTGGACTTCTCACAGGCAGCTGGTTGGCCACCGTGGGGAGGGGGGGAGGAAGGATGCTGGACTAGACAGGCCTTTGTTCTATGTTACATTGTATGTTACAATCACCCTGCTTGATCAGACCCAATGTCCACCTAGCCCAGGGGTCAGCAAACTTTTTCAGCAGGGAGCCAGTCCACTGTCCCTCAGACCTTGTGGGGGGCCGGACTATATTTTGAAGGGGGGAAATGAATGAATTCCTGTGCCCCACAAATAACCCAGAGATGCATTTTAAATAAAAGGACACATTGTACTCATGTAAAAACATGCTGATTCCTGGACCGTCCGTGGGCCGGATTTAGAAGGCAGTTGGGCCGGATCCGGCCCCCGGGCCTTAGTTTGCCTACCCATGACCTAGTCCAACCTTTAGCGTTCCACCAGAAGCCCCCAGGCGTAAGCCCAGGGCCTTTTTTCAGCTGGAATTCGTTGGAACTGAGTATGGGAGGCCTTTTTGACACGGCTGCAGCCCCCCTATAAAAAGCTCAACAAGTTCCAGCACCTCTTTTTCTAGGAAAAAAGAAGCCCTGCATATGTCTAAACCCAGTGTTTGACCCACAGCAGCTGGCATTCAGCAACTGAACAGGGAGACTCAGTTTAGCTATCATAATGAACAGCCTAAGTCAGCCAAACCTGTTGCCCTCCAGATATTTGCAGGCTACAGCTCCCACCATGATTGATCATTGGCTACACTGGCTGAGCCCAACAGCATCTAGAGGGCAACAAGATAGGGAATGGTAGCCTAAGCTCTGCGAGATTAAGAAAACTTGTGGCATATGGGGTTTTCAGTTAAGAGGAAGGGTGAATAAGAAGCAACATGATACAGTTTACAGAATTATGTGTGGCATGAAGGAAATGGCTAGAAGAAAGTATTTCTCCCTCTTTCATAACACTAGAACTCGTGGACATCCATTGAAGCTGAATTTTGGGAGAGTCCAAAAAAAGAAAGTTACTTCTCCATGCAGCACTTTGTTGAACTATGGAACTCCCTCCTGCAGGACGGCTGCCAATTTGGATGGCTTTAAAAGAGGTTTAGGGATGCGGGTGGCGCTGTGGGTTAAACCACAGAGCCTAGGACTTGCCGATCAGAAGGTTGGCGGTTCGAACCCCCGCGACGGGGTGAGCTCCCGTTGCTCGGTCCCTGCTCCTGCCAACCTAGCAGTTTGAAAGCACATCAAAGTGCAAGTAGATAGGTAGGTACTGCTTCGGCGGGAAGGTAAACGGTCAGGCGTCCCTTTACCTTTACCTTTAAAAGAAGTTTAGATGAATTTGTGGAGGAGAAGGCTATCCACAGCTATTGGGCATGATGACTGTGCTCTGCTTTCATTGAAATTATTCTGAATGCCAGTCATTGGAAGCCACAGGAGGGGAGAGTGCCTTTGTCTTGCCTGCAGGTTTCCCACAGGCATCTGGGTGGCTACCATGAGAACAGAATGCTGGACTAGACGGACAAAATTGTCACAAAGCCCATGTCCAATGCTACCATCTTGTGGCGGCGGATTCCATAAATTATGTGTTGCATTAACTGGATTTTTTTCTTCCTCTGTCATTCGCATTAGTAATGGTGACCAAAAGTTATATTAAGCGTGTAGGTGACATCCATCTTTCTTCTATCCACTAGACCTTAGTGCAGTCAGAAGGCGACTGATCCCCTTTCTCCTTTTCGCTTACACATATATTAAATGTTCTCCTTTTAATCCTGCTTCTCCTAAAGGGAAACGAAAGGTATCGTCTTCCCTTTCAACTCTGTTAACCTTTTATTCTGCTTATCTTTGCAACGGCCTTCTCTGCTAGTATAAAAGGACAGGGCAGTGGGTAATTGGGTAGGTTTCTCTTCCCCTCCCCTCCTCAGTGCCGGCTTTTTGCCTGAATGACAATGTATGCCTTAATGGGTTTAACTAGACAATTCAAGCGTAAAATCCATATTCACTGGCCTGTCATTTAACATTTTTTTAAAAGGGGGCAAGGGGCTTGTCCAGGGGGATAGGCGGTCAACCATACTAATGCCATTCCGTGTGTCTGTAGATCACCCTATAGTTGATATTTTACAAAAGAACTCACTGTTCTGTAAAGGCCTTTTGCTTTTTCACCGCCCAATGTTTATCCTGTTTCAGTTTTTCTACCCACAAGATTTCCTCGGCTAGGTTTTGTATCCAACTCCTTCAAAATAATAATAAAGATAAATAACTAGGGAGCCCACTCTTATGTTAACCTAGCCCGGCCTTGTCCAACCTGATGTGAAGATGTGTTGGACTATAACTCCCATCAGCCCCAGCCACACAGTCTGTCAAGGAAATTGGGAGTTGTAGCTCATAACATGGGGGGGGGCATAAGGTCCGGGAGAAGAAAAATCCTCTCCACTGTCCCAAAAAACAAAGCCTCCCTGGACATGGGAAGATAGGAAGCTGCCCTTAAATCGAGGCCACATTCACTCCATACATTTAAACCACAAGGATACTGCTTTAAACACTTGTGGCTTGTACCAAAGAATTGTGGGAGCTGTAGTTTGCTAAAGATGCTGAGAGGTTTAAGGAGACCCCTTCCCCCTCCCCTGCAGAGCTACAATTCCCAGAGTATGATAATAATAAGTCTATTCTAACAGGGAACTCTGTGAGTGATCCTAACAACTCTCAGCACCCTTGACAAAACTAACCAGGTCCCAGAATTCCTTGGGTGAAGCCATAACCATTAAAGTGGTGCCATAGTGCTTTAAATGTATAACGTGAATGTGGCTCTCCAAGGCTTCAGTCAGGGGTTTTTCTCAACCCTAACTGTAGACGCCAGAGATCGAATCTGGGGTCTCCTGGATACCAAACAGATCCTCTGCCCCCCACCCCAGTTATGAATGTCGGCAAAACTCCTCAAAGATGCTGGGGCCCCAGTAACTGCCTGAAGGCGCCTTGTGGTGGCGCTGGGCCTGCCAGTCTCCATTACTATGGGATTTAAGCAAACCCTGAAATTACAGTGGTATAATTAGAAGAAGAAGAAACCCATTGGAATTTCTCACTGCCTTGAATTGGCAAATAGACTTAGCAGCTTCAGAAATAATTGCAAGAGACAGAGCGTCCCTTCTGTTGCCTTAGGGGCAAACTGGGTCTTTCACTGCGAGGTCATTTTCACCTATGGGCACATTGCAACTTCCAAATAAATCAGTGGTAGTAGACAGAGAGGAATTGGCTTGGTTTGGGGTGGCTGTCTTTTCTTTTATTACTTTTACTATTTCCTCACGTTAATTGGTGGGAGATTTTGACCTTGAAATCGCCACCACCACATTGGGAAAATTATCTGAGGCGAAAAGGTCCCTGGCCCTACCTGACTGGAGATGCAACTTTAAATGCAAAACAACGGAATTAAATATGATCTCCTCCTCCTTCAGGTGCTCCTTCCTGTGGCGCTTTTCAGTGTTGGTGTTATAAAACCACTTTCCTGTTCCAGAAATCTAAAATGCAATGACTCTCCCAGGCTATCTTCTAGAATTGTCATTTTTAAATAATTAATAGGAAAATTTTCCTCAAGGTTAATCCCCTCCCCACTACAGCAAAACACACACACACACCAAAAAAAACCCCACAATGAGAGATCTTGTAATAATCAAAAATACCGAACACGTCAATTAAATTATTAAAACAGCAGCCAGAGAGAGACAGAAAACGATGTATTCGATTTTAAAATGCATTACACAGCAGCTTAATAAAATCTCCTCTGTCTTCCTAAAATTCAAGAGAAAAGGGGTCGGCATAACTTATTTTGGGGAGGGAGCTTCATAATCTTGGTACCTGGGCTGGATTTAGGTTTGATGAGGCCCTAAGCTGCTGAAGGTAATGGGGCCCTTTATATGCCCAGCTGTCTTTGTCAACAACAAATTGTCGCTGTTTTTGTTTTTTTTTGGTGTTGAATATATGCCATATGGTAATTTATGGACCTAATAGGTATCTAAAGCCCTTTGCACATAGCAAAATATGTATTTTATCAAAGTAATTGTTGAACTTATCTTATATTTTGGAAATGTACATCCAGTGGGTTTTTTTCCCTTTAATTTTTTTGGGGGGCCCCAAGAGAGTGGGGCCCTAAACTATAGCTTGTTTAGCTTATACGTAAATCCGGCACTGCTTGATACCCTTTTCGTATACCACTTGAGAGTCTTTTTGGCAAAAGGGTGAGGTATAAATGCTGCAAATAAATAAAATACAGTGAAAACTCGGGTTACATACACTTCAGGTTACAGACTCCGCTAACTCAGAAATAGTACCTCTGGTTAAGAACTTGGCTTCAGGATAAGAACAGAAATTGTGCTCCGGTGGTGCAGCGGCAGCAGGAGGCCCCATTAGCTCAAGTGGTGCTTCAGGTTAAGAACAGTTTCAGGTTAAGAACGGACCTCCGGAACGAATTAAGTACTTAACCCGAGGTACCACTGTAGTAATAACACACACACACACACACACACACCAGCGGTCCACAGAGAAAAATGGTTTGAGAACAAGTGCAGCATACTACGTGATCTCTTCAGCCCATATGCTTGTAACCATCTCTTAATGTGCTTGGCTGCATACATTTAAGCATTCCTACCCCCACTTTAACTATAATTGGTTAAGGGTGCTAGGAATGGTAGCTCTGTGAGGTCGGCACCCTTAACAAACTACGACTCCCAGGATTCTTTGGTGGAAACCGTATCGTTAAAGCACAGGATGGATGTGACCGTAGTGTCCTCTCACTTTAATGTACCAACGCCACTGAGTTTTGTGTTTCTCCCCGCCTCCCAACAGTCTTTCTTCCACACCGTCCTGGAAAACAGCCCTCATTGCAACACAATGGTGGACAACAACCTGCACATCACAAACTGGAACCGCAAGCTGGGTTGCAAATGCCAGTACAAGAATATTGTGGACTGGTGTGGCTGCTCCCCTAATGATTTCAAGCCGGCCGATTTCCACCGATTTCAGGTCAGTAAGTATTTTATCAGGTTTGTTAGTCACACCGTCGTAAGGCTGGATCCAGCAGGTCTTTTCTTACGTTCTCATGTGTGAGAGTTGGAGTCCATCATTAACTGGAGGACACCAGGCTGACAGCTTCTGCTCTATCCCATACTGTCTGCTCTACCTGACAGCAGCTCTCCATGAGTTCTGGTCACTGCCGCCTGGTCCTTTTTTCTTTCTTTTTAAAAAGATGATGCCAAGAGTTGAATCTTGGACCAGCTGCCCTTCCCTCCCACAGAAGCTCCATCTGGTGTTTCAGTCCATGGTGTATCTAGAGATTTGAACGTTAGTTTTTTTTAAAGAATCTAGTTCAAGCTCAACATGTCCAGAAAGGAACCAATGCAAGTTCGCCTTCATCCCTTTACATAACAAGCTAGTTCAGTTCACAGTTCAATTCAAATTCAACCAAATGACCCTCCCCCCCCCAAAAAAAAACCAACCCCAACATGCAGAATGTTACTGGCTGCTGTGCTGAAGTATAAAATATAATTAAAGAAGGCTAAGAAGATATCCAAAAACTCATGCACACAGTGGAATGTGAATTGTTTACTTATAGCTCGGTCAGCAGAGCATGAGTCATGGATTTGAGTCCCACGTTGGGCAAAAGATTCCTGTATTTCAGTGGGTTGGACTAAATCTGACCCTCGTGGTCCCTTCCAACTCTACAATTCTATTATTTTTTTGGCTCATCTTTTCATTCTATGATTCTATTTTTCCTCAGAAATTATGATCTTGAAGCTTAAAGGCCCAAAGTGTCTGAAGCATAAAAAACCCCCACACATGTAAGAGAATGAACTTGATGATGAACTGGAAATCGGTCAAAGTCCTGCCCCAAAATGAATTTAGTTCACATTCTGTTCTCAGCAATTATGGGAGCTATATGTTCAGGCATAGTCCAGATATTTTTGAACTCATTCAGTAAACTTCATTAAACCAAACTAGTTCATTCCAAACACTGGTTGGAGGGCTCCCACTTGCACAAAGGAGGTCCCAGGTTCAGTCGCTGGCATTTTCAGTTTTAAGCATCTCAGGTAGCTGGGTTGCCCAACAAGTTCTGGAGGGTCACTGATTTCCCACCCCCTGCCCAAAAGTAAACCTGTGTTCCTGGTGAGAATGCTTCATGCATTCCAGGCATTCTGGCTGCAAATGGAGAGAATAAACATAATTGGAGCCACTTCGAAAGCAAATTTGACGGGTGGTGTTGACTTTTCAGAAGGCATGTTGCACCTTTTGATCTCGGTGCTTTCAAGCTTGACACTTTCTATCCCTCTTTATTAAAAAAAAATGTGCAGAAAACAAAGAAGGCTTTTACAGTCTAACAGAGCGGTGTTAGAGAAACACATAAATCGCGAGCAGCATCCCAGTTCAGCCTGTTATAGAAAAATGTAAGAGCCCCCTATCACCAGCATCCACTTTCCCAAACACTTGTTAACATATCATGGCTTCCACAGACACCAGTGTACCCACCAGTGTGTCCTGTGGCGTTCACAAAAGGTATGAGTAAATATCCCCTCAAAAATACACAAGAGACAATTTGCTTTCCCTGCTCATTTCCTGTTTGCACTGACTCAGCCTCTCTTACATTGAAGCTTAATGTCATGCCCTCATAGCAGCCATTTTAAGTTATGGCACCCACCCACACATGGCAGCTATTTGTGTTATGCCAGGCTCAAGGCAGCCATTTTGTGAATGATGCCAACAGCATTTTCTCAAAATTCTAAATGTGCTCATTGGCCCAGAAAGGTTGGCAACCCCTGTACTCAAACAGCAAATCACCCATACACAGAAGTTCACAATTAAGTTACTGGGTCTCATCTTTTTGATACTCATTCTTCCAACCTGCCAGGACTGTGTTGACACTTTGCCAGTGGCTTTTTCTCCCCCCCCCTTACCCCCGGTTTCTCTGCATCTGAACTTTTTATGTCCCTTTTTGCTGGAATTTTCTGACATCCGTTCTTGCATCAGCATGACGTGTAAGGTGGGAACCTTGTGTTCTTCAAAAAAAATCCACAGAAACCACGTTGTAAAAAAATTGTTCTTATTGACACAGCAAACCACAAGACCCACCTTCTTTGCGCGCAAATTTGAAGCGGTGGTGAATCAAGAAATAATTGGCCAGCTGGATTACTACTTGTATGGCAACTACCCATCAGGCACTCCAGGCCTGAGATCGTACTGGGAGAATGTCTATGACGAACCAGACGGGATCCATAGCATCAGTGACGTCATGCTGACCATGTACCACTCATTTGCTCGCTTGGGCCTGAGGAGAGCAGAAACCTCCTTCCACACTGATGGTGAAAACAGCTGCCGGTAAGTTCAGAGCTCCTTCAGTCTACAGCAGGTGCCAAGTACCTCTTCTCCTCCATGCAGCTGAGGTCTACATTCCCTCTGGGCTAATCTGTCAGCAGCTGCAAACCAATGGGAATCAAGAAGCTAAGCTGGTGGGCTCAGGACAGAGTCAAAAATGAGCAGGGAGTCCGCTTCTCCCTGTTTCTCTCTCGCCAATCTCCAGTCTCCATTTCTCTTTCTCTCCAATAATACCCTTTTCACTCTCTTTCACTCATGGATTGCGACTGCACGTTTCAGCTTTATTTATTTATGTAGACAACAAGGGTAAGGTAAAGGTAAAAGGACTCCTGACCATTAGGTCCAGTCGTGACCGACTCTGGGGTTGCGGCACTCATCTCGCTTTACTGGCCGAGGGAGCCAGCATAGAGCTTCCGGGTCATGTGGCCAGCATGACTAAGCCGCTTCTGGAGAACCAGAGCAGTGCACGGAAATGCCGTTTACCTTCCCGCCAGAGCGGTACCTATTTATCTATTTGCACTTTCGAACTGTGCTTTTGAACTGCTAGGTTGGCAGGAGCAGGGACTGAGCAATGGGAGCTCACCCCGTCGCGGGGATTCGAACCGCCGACCTTCTGATCAGCAAGTCCTAGGCTCTGTGGTTTAACACACAGCACCACCCACGTCCAGACAACAAGGGTAGCACTTGTCTAATATTTAATGGGATGGAATTCCAGAAGGGGGGTGCCATAGCATTAAAAGCCAGATTTGTATATCATGAGGCGTGGACTCTGCAAGACGCCCTGTCCTGCAGAGCACAGTGATTGATTAAGTATATAAGGGGCAAGATGGATATTTTAGGTATCCTGGTCCCAAGCTGTACAGTAGAGGAGTTTATACACCACATCCAACACCTTAAACTTAGCCCAGTAGCCAGCTGGCAGCCAGTGCAATTTTTAAAAGTTTGTGAGTCTGGGAGCTGCCATTTAAATTTCCCACAGGACCCGCAAATGTTGAATCGCCCCAAGGGGTTGTGGTGAAAGTAAATGGCAGCTCTCAATAGCTCTCAACTGCTGCGGATTGAGAGTCCTTGCTCTCTGGGGTCCCATCTCGGTGCCCTTTGCCAAGCCCCCACCCCACCCAGGCTTAAAAACAGAGGTTTAAGAAGTAGTGCAGCACATCTTCATTCCAATGAACTCAACATCACTGTAGCTGTAAGAACCTCACCCACTGCCAAACCACTAACTCTGTTGTTCCGCAGCTAATCAGAATCTTCTCCATTGGCATTTATGTTTTCCAGGTATTACCCAATGGGCCACCCATTCTCCGTCCAACTCTACTTCCTTGCTGATCATTTTCAGGGTTTCCTTGTCAAGCACCATGCTACCAATCTGGCTGCCAGTAAGCTGGAGACCTTAGAGACATGGGTGATGCCCAAAAAGGTGTTCAAAATTGCAAGTCCACCAAGTGATTTTGGAAGGCTGCAGTTCTCTGAGGTAAGCATTGCTGTTATCTTTTGTTTCTTCCTTCCTCTTTTAAACTGAACACGGTTTCCTTTTCTTTGTTCTGAAACTACCATGGCTCCTACTTCCTAACTGAGGCCAGATCTGCCAGATATGGACTTCTCCACACTTTCATTTGACCCCTATTTTGACTGCACTGTGTTGTGTACCAATTCATTCCCCTGGGTCCCAGAGCTTTTCTCGCTGTTCTGAGGCTGTACCTTGAGAAGATCCAATCTTGCTTGGAAAATTCTTATCAGGTGTGCAAAAAATTCAAAGAGAGATGTAAAACCCACATTGGGCAAAAACAAAACCTGCACTGCAGGGGGTTGGACTTGATGACCCTTAGGATCCCTTGCAACTCAATAATTCAGTGATTGTAAGCTTCAGTTCAGCAGGTAAGATCAGATTTTCTTAGCCTGCCAAGGAATTTCCAGAGGATGTTTCCTTGTAATAATTGCCTTAATTTTTTTTTATTGATTCCATTTAATCCCCACCCTTCCTTCAAGGTGTTCAGGATTGTGTACATAGTACTTTCCCACCCTCAACATTTTATCCTTCCAACAACCCTGCGAGGTAGTCTGGGAGAGTGACTGGCCCAAGGGCATCCAATGACTTCGATGGCTGAGTTGGATTTTAGTCTACCTGATTTCAGTCTGACTCTGTCAAGTGCTAAACCGCTCTCATCCTGAGCCACACATTCTTTGCAAATGGCACAGCTGCCTAAAGCTATTTATTTCATCATTTTTTCTTGCTAAATCACAAATTTTAATTAAAGCCCACACAGCTAATTGAACAAATTTTTGTTCGTAGTCATTATGTCCTGGCCTATAAATTCTGCATTTTCTTTGGCAATTGAGAGAGGCTTAGGTAGGCTTCAGTGTTTTTAATGGCATGTGTGGCAAATCGGCGACATTAATGTCCTATTAAGGAGATGGATGCTGGTCTTGTTCTGTTTATTGAGATATTGGTGGATTGAATTGCCGTTTTCATGTCCTGACAAATGATCGCACCAACTGTATTTCTTGGGATTGGCAATTCTTCTGTTGTTTTGCTGGTGTGAGGGCATCTCGCAAGTTAATGAGTAACACACATGCAAGATAACAGCTGAAACAGTATGTCTAGGTTTTACTTGCAGTATAGTCACAAGCGTCAACCTAACCTATTAAAAATCCTATTGGTTGAACTCAAATTGGGGGCTGGCACCAGTGGTCAACATTGTTCAGCAACCACCAAGACCTACAGCTTTCTCAGGGGCCCTGCTGCTGCTGCACCTCCTGCTTACAATTGCTGCCTGCTCACCTGCCTTCTTCAAAGATCAGTAGCCTCAGGACTCATTTTTCAGGGGTCAGAATTGATACTCCTCCATTAGCATCAGAGCCTTAAAAATTGGACCAGGCCAATACATGTCCTTGGCAACAGTCAATCATATGATCGATTCCCGCAGAAAGC
Organism: Podarcis bocagei; assembly: GCF_964188305.1. Taxonomy (NCBI): domain Eukaryota; kingdom Metazoa; phylum Chordata; class Lepidosauria; order Squamata; family Lacertidae; genus Podarcis; species Podarcis bocagei. The sequence continues at coordinate 41,635,162 of NC_138139.1, forward strand.
AGGGTTGAAGTCACTGCCTTGCAGCTGATGGGAACTTGATCACCCTACAGAAATCAGCTTTGCAAGCCCTATACTCAGTACTCAGCAAGCAGCTCCCAGGTGCCTGACAACTAGCTGGCTGTTGGAAAGCACCCAGCCACTTCAACTAGTGGTTGGGGCAACGCATCTGTCAATCATCAGATGCTATCATGATATCAAATGATTGGCCAACCAGGTGATTGTCCCACCCACCAGTCAAAGTTGGTCTGCAGGGGTGAGGATCAAGAAGGTTCCAGCCTACCAAGCCCAAAAGCTTTCCCATCCCTGGTAGTGACAGTACAGAGCCAGATAAACCCTATATTGTTCACTGGGGCACAGAGATCGGGAGCCTATGGTCTTCCAGATGTTGCTGGACTACAGCTCCCATGACCCTTCATTCTCAACCATGTTGGCATTGGCTGTGGCTGTTGGGAGTTGTAGTCCAACAACTTCCACAGAGTGGCAGTTTCCCAGTAGGAGGTTAATTCCATATGACGTAGGTATCACCTCTTCATTTGTGTTTGTGTTTTTTGTTTTTTGAGAAAGATGACGTCCGTCCAAAGGGAAGGAGAAAGATGGACTTGGGTTTCATTTAGGCATTCAGGGACTTCTGCACTAAGCCTTATCGGCGGAACTTGAAAAAAGTTTGTTTCTAGCCTCGTTAGCAGTTGCAATTCATCACAGAGAACAAAGTGAACTGGGCGGCAGGCAATTAGTGTCTTCTGTGTGGACCTAATGGTCCCCGTTTGTGGTGAGCAATGAGACACAAGCTAGTAATCAAGGCATAATTTATCTTGGGCAAATTTTAAGTGCAAACCCAAGCAGGGACCGGAATAAGTGATGCAAAAGCTGAGTAGGGAGTTAAGGAGCACCCCTCCCCCCCACCTCTTCAAAGGAAAACTGCAGCTGAGTGGATTCTCTGATGGCACAGAAGTAGAAGGGGATGAATGAGACACAATGGTGATCAGCCTGTCTGCAAGTACAGAAAGTGGTGACTTTGGGAGTTTAAACGCTCAGCAGAAGTGAACTTGATGCAGAATCCTTGTTGCAATCACACTGAGACTGAGTTTAGAAAAATAAGAAAGCTACCTTTATTGCAGGAAATGCATGCTTGATAGGACAGGTCCTAGTCCTGACCAGCTGAGGTGGAGAATGCAACTCTTGCATCTCAGCAGGAAAGAGACCAAGTTGGAGGCAATAATGCTTCTGAATGCCACTTGCTGGAAGCTGCAGGAGGACAGAGTCCTGTTGCGCTCAAGTCTTGCTTGTACACTTCCCATAGGCATCTTGTGGACAAGATGCTGGACTAGGTGGACCACTGGCCTGATCCAGCAGGGCCGCACTTACGTGAACTGCATGGGGGAAGTCAAAAGCTAGTGAGTAACTGGGTCCCAATCTGCGCATTCCTCCAGGAGGTGCCAATCAGGTCAGTTCATACAGGAATTATCGAAGATCAGATTCCTTAAGCATGATCATCCTGAGCCCCTGGATTTTCCCGAAGTTAAATTTAGCATTCTGAGAATCTGTTCCTTTTATTCTTTCTGGCTGGGACAGGGGAGGAAATTCTTCCAGGTCTTGGAGATACTCAGATAAAATAAACACAATAGGGTTGTCACCTCCAACTTTGCTTTCTGTTTCTATGCTGTATACCAGCAGGCCAGATCCTTATCTTTCCCACCCCCTGAGGGCCACGTTAAATGGGTGGGTAAGGCTGCCAACCTGCCAATCATCCACCATCACAATGACAACCAGTGACCCATTTTTGCCCCAGCACTTTGAAGCCCCAACAATCAGCTGATAGTCGGGGCTTCAAATCTCCACACGCTGCTCTCTGCAAGGATCACCAACCAGTGGCTCAGTGGTGCTTGCAGAGAGACCTGAGTGATGATCTGAAGGCCCAAGAATCTGCTTTTGTCACCAGTGGAGGCACCGTCTCTTTGGTTTTGTGACTTCTGTACCTTCTTCCACCTTCTTCCTCCTTGTGTGTGTGACCTGGGGGGTTCATAGTTTGCTGATTACAAATACTTTCAGCAACTGGTGCATGCCACATTTAATTGCAGTTACTTGTGTCCCTGTTGCCCCTTGGATAGTAGCAAACGATTACAGCTATCTCAAGCATAGCTGAAACATTGGGGTGATGGGGAGAGAACAGCTAAGAAAATGTAGTCTGTTAAATGTTTGTGGTTGGTTGTAAATCAGTGTAGTTCTATATAGAAACTTGTTGTTCTGTGATTCTTCCCTTCATTCCTGCCACCACCTACTGGGCGTTAAAAAAAAATCAGTTGAAGCTGTTCCAGGTGGTGTCAGGCTGAGCAGGCAACCTGCAGGTAACATATTACAAGCATCGGTGCTTTAGTTCCAACAAGAATTATGAAGGGTCCTCAGAAGTAATGCCATGGCAAATGTAAAAGTGCAGGTCCCCTTCATGATAAGTCACAGCTGTGACCCCCTCATAGCCACACCCCTTTCTGAGACCATACAGCTTTCTATATTTATATAATGATCCTATGATTTTGCATTAATAATAATTAGGGATGCATTGCAATAATGCACTGGCTCTCTACTAGATCTACTATTTTCTATGCACATATAACTGGGGCAGATGGGGCTTGTCAGCCTGAGAAGGTAGCCCATCCCATCTAGGAGAAGCAAAACTCTGATCCTGAACTTCCACCACCTTGCGGGATATCTTCAGGAGAAGAACAGGCTAAGGAGTAAACCCTACACAAATCCAGAGTGGAGTCCCTAAGGCAATTGGATGGTGCCTTGTACGCCTTCTTCCGGCATCTCCCGCAGCCAGGCTGGTGCCAAATGTATTGCTCTGCTTTCCTTTGGACCACATGAGCAAGAATGAGAAGGGGGTCTTGTTGTTTGGGTAGCCCAGGGCCTCCATACATGCTGCCTTGGCTTGCTCCTCAGAGAGGTCATTTCTGTGCTGTTAATGCAGCGGTTTGGCTTCATCCCCAGAGGTGCACTCCATTGTCTCTTGAGACAGACAGATGCCAACAAAATCATTTTGAGTATTTCAGGGAAAATCAAGTTGTGTTTCCCTTGTATGTCACAGAACTTGCACACCATTCTCTTGATACTCACACATCTTGTGTTTCCGACATTCCTAAATGCTTAGCTTTAGAGCTACAGAACAGAAGAGCTCCACCACCTCAATGCTATTGCCACTTGCCTGTTCTAGAGTGACCCTAGGAGCCAGCCCTCAGGGACTGACTCACCTCCTTTCAGTCTGGCTCCAGTGAGCACAAAAGGTGAAAGCACTTCTTCTCAGTTGCGCAAAAGCTCCCCCTTCATGCCGATTAGGTGGCCCCAGGGTGCTGGATATGAGGACCCTGCTGCAGGAATAGTAATTGGTCTTTGACTCCCTGCGACCCCACAGAACCCCATCTCTGGTCCCTAGCATTGAGACAGAGATTGCATTCAGATGCACAGGAAGGGTGGCTACTGGCTGCCTCCGTCAATCATTTAGCTCTATTTATCTCTCCCTTAGAAGATAATTCCCCCCAAAATACCAACAACAGTGGGATGGAGAGCAGCAGAGCAGCTCCCTACCCAGGACCTTGTAGCAGCCATCCAATGCGACAATTACAAAAAAGAACAGAACACGTTGATTTTTAAAGCAGTTGGTTGCTTCTTTCAGTGTTACCTGATGTGCAGTGCTTCTGTTTACCCTTCAGATTGGAACCGACTGGGATGCTAAGGAGAGAATATTCCGGAACTTTGGGGGACTCATTGGGCCCATGGATGAGCCAATCGGCATGCAGAAGTGGGGGAAGGGCCCCAACGTCACTGTTACTGTCATCTGGGTGGACCCCACAAACACCATCGCCGCCACGTATGATATCCTAATAGAATCCAGCGCGGAGTTTACTCACTACAAGCCACCATTGAATTTGCCTCTCCGCCCCGGAGTCTGGACTGTTAAGATCCTGCATCACTGGGTCCCTGTAGCGGAAACCAAATTCCTGGTCTCTCCTCTGACATTTTCCAACAGGCAAAGCATCAGGCAAGGTAAGACCTTTTTGCGAACCAAACCATTATTTGCAATTACAGCTTGGCCACAGGTGCTTAACTAAGATGGGGCTTGGGTCAGATCCAGAAAGCGTCTTCTTATTTTTCTCATAACGTGATGGTGGCCATCAACTTAGATTGCATCAAAAGGGAATTAAGGAAATACAATGGAACGTAAGGTTTATCTACGGCTGCTAGTCATGAGGGATACATGGTACCTCCAGGATCAGGCAGGGGGGTATTGCCTCTGAATTGTCGTTGTTTTGTGATTGTCAGTTTATTTACATACCACATTTTCCTCAAGCAAATCTCTGCTCAAAGCAGTTCACAAAGTCTAAATACAGTGATATGGTAACAATGCATAATAAGACATACAATATCACTGCAACATACTAAAAAATTGATAAGCAGCAATTAACATTTCATTTTGCATATATAAATGTTTAAGTAAGCATGCAGCTGGAGAGTAATAGCAGACGATGAACACATTCTGCCTGTTGGTTTCTGTGCTGCATCCTAGAGGGGGAAGGCATGTCAACAAAAGCATGTTCCGTATCTTCCATAGGCTCACACCTAAGGGGTCAAAGAAGGCACTGACTCCTGTCCGGGCTGCTGTAAGGATGGATTTATTTCAGGTCTGTGGCTTCACAGGCCTAACTATTCCGGCCTGTTTCCGCTGTCCTGCTTCTCTGAGACTGTTTGCATCCTCCTGGGTCACATTCACACCATACGTTTAAAGCAGTATGATACCACTTTAAAGAATCAAGACGTCCCGCAAAGAATCCTGGGAGTGCTAATTTGTTAAGGGTGCTGAGAGCTGTTAGGAGGCCCCAATCCCCCTCACAGTTAAGCCATTCTGAGAATCGTCATTCTGTGAGGGGAGCAGGGGTCTGCGAAGAACCCTCAGTACCCTTAACAACCTGCAGCTCCCATAATTCTTTGGAGGAAGCCATGACCATCTAAAGCGGTATTGTACTGCTTTAAATGTGTGGTGCGGATGTGGCAAAGGTTTCCTGTCCTTTCTCTTTGGGCTGAGGCAGCTGTATACCTCCCCTCCCATCAGGCAGGTAAATGGGAGGACACTGCCTAGCTCCTTCCAGAGCAGGAATCCAGGCAAGGATTCCTCAGAAGCCATTCCTTGTTTGCTGCTTGGTGGTAGGGGATCAGGGCCTCTTTAAAGGGCAAAGTGCTGGCGAATGAGCCCCTGCAACTCCTTACAGCATCCCAGAAGCATCTGGCTGGCCACCATAGGACAAAAAGATGCTGGAGTAGATGAGCCTTTGATCTGATGCATCATGACTGCTTCTTAGTACAACACAGGATGCAGTCCAAACAAAGTTAAAGCACCGTTAACTTTCCTTAATTTCAGCAGAAGAGCCTGTTAGAGTCAAGCGCTTTGATAATGACCACAGAGATTCTACTGACTTGAGGAAGGAGTTCATTACTGGGGGAAAACATTGCCCTTCTATTATTTATTGTACTGGTGCAACTCAAGGTGCAAGCGGTGGCTTTAGGTACTGATTATACGAAGGAACCAATGCAGTGCTGTCGCCTAAAATACAGGTATAGAAGGGGGACCTGTTGCAGTTTCAAGTGTTCCTGTTCAAGCAGACAGTCATGCCCTCTTCCAGGACACTCCGTTCCTGTCCCACCCCCATTTTCATTTCCATCTTCCCAAGGCTACATGGTAGTGATGGATGAGGCCAGAAGCACAAGGAGGCAGAGCAATGTGTGTATATTTTGCCTTTGTTCTGCAGCCCTGTGTAGGGAAGTTTTTAGTGTCTGTTACGTCTTACTGTGTTTTCATTTGTTGGAAGCAGCCCAGAGTGGCTTGGGTAACCCAGTCAGATGGGTGGCATATAAATAATTTTATTATGATAGTTTCTATGCACCCTGACACCACCACCCCTCTCTAAGCGCCAACCAGGCAAGCAAGAGGCCTTATCAGGGTTCCAGGACACATTTCACAGCCAGGGAAGAAGAAAAAAGGAGCGAGACAAAGCAGGGGTGGTTCAAGATGTGGCCTTGAGAGAGCCCCGAGAGCCAGACAGAGAGGTCTGAAGGGCCACATTTGGGAGCCTGAAGTCTGCACAGTTGGAATATCGTGGAGAAGGATACATGATTTCAAGAGGCACACTGAGATTAGAGCAGAAGTTTAGAGGAGCATTCGCAGTGTGAGCTTTTGAGTGTGCCTCTCCAAGACCTTACAGTTCAGAAACATTATGCTGCACGCGGAAAAATTGTTACAAAGCCTCTTAGCTTTCTTTTCTTTCTTTTTTCTTCCTTTTTTCAGCATTTTTTCGCTTTGCCACCACTTGCATTACTTAAACTTGCTTCTAATGCCAGATAAATGCTGTGAAACTGACAGAAAAATTAGGACATCTCTAAGAGCCATTTTTCTGATATTTTGTGAACAATGCTAAGGCTGCCACACACAGAAAATCACTACACACCTCTAGATTCAAAGAGCAGTGTAATGAGACCTGCCTTTTATGAAGGATAAATAATAGGGCAGAACTAAAGGATGGGGAGAGGGTAGCTCATTTTCCGTAAACTTCTTCAGCCACAGTGATTTCCCCACCCCCCACCCCACCCAAGGATCATGTCAAAATGGGGCTGAATGCCTATTCAGAGTGAGGGCAGTGTGATGGAGGGCATGGCACATGTCAGAGGCAGCCTGCCTCTGAATGACAGTTGCTGGGATTCGCAAGTGAGGACAGTTCAGCTTGTGGGCTTCTCACAGGCATCTGGTTGGCCAAGAACAGGATGCTGGACTAGATAAGCCCTTGGTCTGATCCAGCAGGTGCCTACAGTGAGAGCTCATGCCATCTGAATAAATCAGGTAGAATTCGACTGCCTTGGCAAGCGAATTATATGATCAAAGCCATAATAAGCCAGACAGAAACAGCATATTTAATATAACTGAATAATCGGGGTTGGCCACGGGGGGCTTGCAAGGGAGGGGGGTCACCTCAAAATATAAAACTTAAGTCTCAGAGAACCATGAAGAGTGTCCAAGCAAGGGAGACGGAGCCTTAGCCAATTTACAACAGAAGATCAAACCGTTGCCTCCTTGCACAAAAGGAAGAGCTTAGATAATTGGCACGAGTTGCAAATTACACAGGCGACGTGGCAGGAATTGTAGACACTAGTATGTCATTCCTGGCCCACAGACCCACTGGAACACACAGCATAGTTCTCCAAGTCTGAGAGGGCCTTCTTGAATGAAGGCATTTTGCCCTGGAGGTGGTATGTATGTTTTGGCAGAGTTCAGCAAGTCCCTTCCTGGCATTAACCCCAATTTCCATATGTGAATTTTGAGCTAGTTTCCTACAGGCAGTTTTAAGCACCTTTCATGTAGCACCGTGGACACTCAATGAAGCTGGATGTTAGAAAGTTCAGGACAAATGAAAAGAAAGCACTTCTTCACAGAGTGCAAAGTTAGACTATGGCGCTTGCTCCCACAGGAGGTAGTGACCAGCACCAAATTGGATGGCAACAGAATCCCAATTGCTGGAAACCACAGGAGGGAAGAGTGCTCTCATGATTGAATCCTGCTTGTTGGTTTCCCACAGGCAATTGTTCAGCCACTATGAGAAGAGGATGCTGGACTAGACGGGCCCTTGGCCTGATCCAGCAGGCACTTGTTATGTCCATTCCAGTGATTGCTCTGTACACTGGTACCACGGGTTACATACGCTTCAGGTTACAGACTCTGCTAACCCAGAAATAGTACCTCAGGTTAAGAACTTTGCTTCAGGATGAGAACAGAAATCGTGCTACGGCAGCAGCAGGAGGCCACATTAGCTAAAGTGGTGCTTCGGGTTAAGAACAGTTTCAGGTTAAGAACAGACCTCCGGAACGAATTAAGTACTTAACCCGAGGTATCACTGTACTGCTTTTAATGAAGGGGGCGTTCCTATTTTTGTATTGCTACACACTGTGCCAGTATTTCATTAGGAAGTGTGGTCTATGGGTACTTTTACACAGAATTATTTATTTATTTATTTCATAACATTTATATGCTGCTTGATTTATCAAAGGGAACTCAAAGCAGTTTACAAAAAAACCCATAAAGCAGTAAAATTATCACCAAGAAAAGTTAACAACAGTAATTTAAGACGTTCGAAAAATTAAGGTAGCAATAGATTAAAAACTCATGCCAACTTTCTAAACATCTGGGTAGCTTTGTCTAAACAAAAATGTTTTTAGCATGCACTAAAGCATGTCTGTGGTTTGGGAGCTGCACGGCCAGGGAAAAAACAATGCTATCCAGGGTTGTAAAGACTGCAGAGAGAATAATTGGCTGCACTCTTCCCACCTTAGATCAAATCTATGCTGCCAGGTGCCATAAGAAAGCGGCAGAGATAGTGCAGGATAGTGCACACCCCGGAAATGATCTCTTTCAGCTTCTGCCTTCTGGAAGAAGGTATAGGGTTATAAAGACCAGGACTAGCCGCCTGAGAAACAGTTTCTACGCAAATGCAATTCTGGTTCTAAACGCAGCATAAAGGGTCTCTATAGTATAGTGTATTTTATAGTATAGTATAGTGCATTTTAAAATGGGGTTTCAGAGTTTTTAGGGGGTTTTGAATGTTTAATGTAGTTTTTCAATTTCATTGTTCTGTATGGGACAATGGCAATAAAGATATCTATCTATCTATCTATCTATCTATCTATCTATCTATCTATCTATCTACCTATCTATCTAGAAAGAGCACAGTGAAGGTGCCTGCCCGTTATCAAGAGGCAGGGAGTACCAAAGGGTCGGTGCCGCCACACTAAACCACAAAATGGTTTTGAATGGCAGACCTACGCAGAGCGTGCTAACGGTAGTTTTGATCTGAAGGTCAGATTGGTGAAGCATCTCAACTTTGGATTTCGGTTTGTTGTTGTTTTTACAGAAGAAGCCACGAGGTTGCACGGCGGACCTCCGAAGAACGCCTACATGGAGCAGAGTTTCCAAGGCCTCAACCCGGTTCTGAATATCCCCATCGACGCTGCGCAGGTGGACCAAGCAAAGAAGAATGCAGCCCTTACAGGCAGCAAGCTGGAGAACTGGGTGGACAAACTGGTGGGAGGCATGTGGTCAGCTGTGGATATCTGCAGCACAGGCCCCACCTCCTGCCCAGTCATGCAGGCCTGTAGCCAGACATCTTGGAGTTCGCTCAGCCCAGACCCAAAATCTGAGCTGGGGCCTGTTAAACCCGACGGCCGTTTGAGGTAGCACAGGGTGCACATCCCTTCACCGGCTTTTAAAAGGGAATTTAATATGGTTGCTCTTGTGATACGGGGGGAGGATTATCCACCTGCCCTCCTAAATTTGGGCTGGTTTCGAAGTGGATTAACTGCCAGGCATCCTTCAAGAAAACGTACGATTTAGTTTTCACGTAGTTCCTGGAAGTGGTATGGAGGGTCGCCAGCTAATTTCATCGAATGGCTATCATTTTAAGCCCCGGGAAGGTGTGGAGAGAAGGAAACCGGTTTTTAAAACATGCCTTAAGTTTTTAGCGCGGGTGCAGTATCAAGACTACAGATTATTTAAAACCTCAATCTGAGGTGTGTTGGCTATTTTATCACACACACACACACACACACACACACACACACACACAGAGAGAGAGAGAGAGAGAGAGATGGGAAATGAGTAGCAAAATGGCAGCCGGTTGCAGATGCTGAAATTGCCATCGCTCCCCATGCCATCACTTCCCAAAGCATTCCCACAGCAGCCTAGCAAAAGTGTTGACATTATCACTATGCCAAGCCGTGTTTTCACTGGCAAGGACTTGGGGCTCCCCATCCCCCTTTTCTTATGTATGTAACTATGTATTTATTTATTTATTTATTTCAGTCTGACACACACAGAGACCCCACAACTCTCTGATATTCACAAGAGTTCAATATTTGTCATAGCAGACTACAAAACACTTGCAGAGAGCCCCAATGGGAAGAAACCCCTTCCTCTACCCCAGCATTTTTTCAGAAGTGGTTTCAGGCAGGGGAATAACAGCTGTTTAGGGAAGTTTTTAATGTTTAATGCTGTATTGTGTTTTTAATATTCAGTTGGGAGCCTCCCCGAGTGGCTGGGGAAACCCAGCCAGATGGGTGGGGTATAAATAATAAATTATTATTAGTATTATTATTATAATTATTATATAGTGATAACTGGGAAAGAGTTCAACTACTCCCACCAGCCTGTGCTTAATCTTGAAGCTACAGGGACCTGATGATGGATAAGGAGTCTCTCTGCCTCAGGCCCTCAAGAGCTGCTGCCGGTCAGAGCAGTCACCCCTGGGCTTGGTTTAAGGCAGTTTCCAATATTCTGATTTTAGAAGGTTGCAGGAGGGAATCCTGGGTAGGGTGCAAGGCAGGAAGACCAGCAGTAGGTGGCGCCAGTGCAAGGCAGAGGCAACTCATTTCTAGTCTTGTCCCCATCTTCCTCCCTAATAAATTTCTACTGAGGGCAAGGAGAAGGAGGAAGATGACAGCACTGTGCCCCCGCCCCCCCCCCAAGAATGGTTGTCAGCCAGAAGACAGGCACACGGGCTTATGGGAATCAAGGCCGAGACTGGTGGGGCAATCACCCCAGTGGGTCACTTTGGGACAAATGACTCTTTGGGGCTAGTGTTAAAAGCTGCTCTTCCATAGGAGGGAGAGCAGCGCCCCCTGGAGTGCATTTATGTGTTTTACCTGTGACATTTTAGCAGGTCTTGAGCAGTTTTTCCACTTTTGGGAGCTGGTGGTATATCATTTGGTCCCCAGGCAGCCTAACATTGAGGAAAAAGTATAGATTCTGTTAACATTCAAAAAGCATTTTAGTCCAATTAATTTCTAGCTAAGCTCTTTGGCATAAGTTGTGCAATCTACATATACAAGTGGGTGTGTTTGTGTAAAAATAGCCAGTTAATGTATTTTTTCTAAAAAGGTTTCTTTCTCTTCTCTCTCTCCCCCCCCCCCACATTTTGCGCCTGTGTAAAACTTTCAGGCCTACTCTAGTGCAATCCTGTGCATGCATACCTGGGTGTAAGGGCACTTCCAGGCTGCCACTGTTTTGCTGTGGGATTCAGTCACATACTGGCAAGTTGAAGTTGTGCAGTTGTAATTGATCGGGAGGGTCCTGTGTGACAAACCAGCTTCCCCTGTCCCACCCCAGACTGAACTTCCTGGAGATAAGGAAAGTGATGGCAAATTGCATTGGAAAGTGTTGGCTTTTAAGACCACATCACCTAACCTATCTCACAAACAAAGCAGAACGAATGACCATTCAAACAGCCATCTCCTTGCAAACAAATGAGGTTGGATGGTCAGTAAACTGGTACCCTGGAAGCAGCCTCAATCCCAATTAGTTTAGTGGAGCTTCCTTCTGAGTAGACCTGCACAGACTTGCACTGTTCTGTAAGCTCACCTGTTGGGAGAGCCTGACGACAGAAGAAGCACGTCGCAAGAATCCGTTAAATTCCCTTTTAAAACAACTGCAATGGTGACCGTAAAAAAAAAACAACTTCTGAGTTTCCAGTGGCTTGCTAATGTTTTTCCTCACCATCCTGTTTGGTTTAAAGCTACTACCGTTCGCTTTGGACTTTGAAATTGCAGTGTCAGCTGTGCTGGCATGAAGGCAGAGCATTAAATGTTTAGAGCTGGCAGCAAAGGAGGCTACATAGGAGGGCGGTTTTAGGTATTTATTTGTATTTTTAGTCAATGACTAATTAGTAGGTGCTGCTTATGCAGCTTGGAGATTATCTTATCTTACTAACGAAAGCTGCCTTTATTAAGAAAAGGCCTTTTTTAAGAAAAACAAAACAAAACAAAAAGACATCTCATTTCTCCCCCTTCCCTTTTCCTGCATTCTTGATTTCCACTCAAATAAGAATTCTGATTACAAAAAAAGAAAACCTAGATGTTCCAATTGCTGATAAAAGAGGGGAGAGAGGATGGAACCCATTCCGTCAGAAATCGTCCAGTCAGAGGTAGCAGCTGCTCATATCAGTGTACCAATCCATGTCTATCAGAATCCTAGAAAACCACAGTTGTATAGGTCCATGATCTCTGCCATTGTCCCTGCTGGCAAGGGCTGATGGGAGTTTGAGGCCAATAACATCTGGAGGGCCATGGATTCCCCTGTCCATGGCTTAGGTGCTTCTGTAAGAAGACCTTCTCTCCTGGAGAACCGTCCCGAGTCCTAGCAGAAGACCAGGAGCCCAACATTCTCATGCTGAAACAAGGAAAACCCAGATTTCCATCCAGCCTTGCGGGGCTTATTCATTCATCTGTGTTCATCACTCTCTGAGCTGCACCCAAGTGGTCTTCCTTGAAAACGACTGTGCTGAGTTGATGTGAGCCAATGGCGTTTGATGTTTGGCAGGCATCTCCCATGCTTGGGTCATTGCTTCAGGTTGTGCTCACTGAGCGCCAAACGATGCATATGCAAATCTGCCCAAGCTGGGATTCTGTCCCTCAATCTCCTTGAGCGTCTCAGGTCAAGGCAGCTTCCTAAATCCATGGCACAGATCACTCAGCATGCAGCACTCCCCACAGTTGCTCCCAGTAGACTCTGATGCATCTTGAGCTGGACTCCCTGGTTATGTGGACTGTGGAAACAGATCCACCGCCTGGAGCTTCTAGCACACAGATGAAGCCCCACACTGGGATTCCCAAAAGCTTCATCCGTAGGCTGAACCAATGGGAAAGTAACTGCTGAGTCCACCAGGTTCTGCTTGCCTGCAACATCCGCTCATTCTTAGCACATCAGCACCCTGTGGATGCAACTCTTTGCACATTTGCAGAAGAATGAGATCTGCGGCTCAACGGGCACGTAACCGTGTGAGGGATCTGAGCCAAATTCTTTAGACCATTCCAGGCGCTCCACTTTCACTCCACCTACCCATCAGCTCTTGTGCTACAACACCTCCATGCGGAATGCAACACGTTTGAACTCGTGCAAGGAATCTTTGTGGTTGTTCAAGAGCTTCCAGGGAGCACAAAACCCCAAGATACCACTGAGCAGCGTAGGGAGGGCTTAGCTCAGCTGTAGATCCTCTGCTTTGCACGCAGAGGGTCCCAGATTCAGTCCTTGGCATCTTTGGGTAAAGCTGGGAGTGAAACCTCTGAAACCCTGGACAGCCACTGCCAGACAGTGTAGACAATGCTGAGCTCGATGGACCAGTGGTCTAACTCAATATAAGGCAGCTTCCTATGTTCCTTTCATTAGGCAGCTGTAAGAGTCCTTATGTAATGCAAAATATTCTTTACTCTCCTCCTTCTCCCCCTCCCCTGATTCCTGATGCTTCAGAAGTGGCCCTTTGCACTTCATTCCGAAGCATTAAATATGTATGTATGTATTTTCCAGCTTAGTATCACGGTAGCAGTTTATGTCATCTGTTTTTCTTGACAAATTCAGATGCTGTTAATCAGGCATGGTGGGGAGAACTGTGGCCCTCCAGATACTGCTGGACTACAATTCCCATCATCCTGCAGGGGGGCCCTCCATCCTTTACTTTCCTCCCCAAAAACACCTGTTTTCATTCTCTCAGTTTCCTGCCCAATTGCTTCTGCCTTGGTTACGTTCTTTTGCTACCAAAGGTACTACCTCACTAATACTTTGAAACGTGTTTACCTAATGAAAACAAGAAAAGAGGGTTTGGGGAAAGTGGGGGGAAATAGCTGAATGTACAATCTATGCAAATTCTTTCTTTCTTTCTTTCTTTCTTTCTTTCTTTCTTTCTTTCTCTCTCTCTCTCTATTTTAGTAATTTAAAATAAAAAAGACAAAGAAAGAAAACTTATAAGTATTAGAACTTGCCAAATAAACAGCAAGATACTGTACAGGTGCCTCTGATAGCAGAGCGATCTTCTACCCGGCACAGTTCATTGTGCCGTATTTGTATATTATAAAAAAATGAGTTGTCTTTTGGTTCCGTTTTTGATTAGAATCACCCTTGATGGAAAGGAGGTGGTTGGCGTTGCTTTGTTAAAGAACAGCACCTTCAGATTTGCTGGGGAAATATGCCGGACGAAGAAATGGAGCATGCTTTGTAGGGGGGTTTTTTTATGTTGGTTGCCATTAACAAACAGCGATGGCAACAGCAAAAAAGTGTGGGGCACTGGCTCCTTTTTAAAAAAAGCTTGGGAGGCTGTTGGTTGAGAGATTTCCCTATGGGTAAATCAGGTTATCTGGACTGTTTCCAACTCAGTGTTCATGCCATGGCATCCTATGAGTTGCCCCTTTTAGAGAAGCCTTAAGTTCTTTCATCTTTTTTTCAATGTGGCCTTAAAACTGTGTGTGTGTGGAAATTTTAGCTGTTGTATATTCTTTCTCTCTTGACTATTGTCAACGTATTAAAAAACAAACGCACCTTGAGATGACTGTGGCCTTTTTTTCCCCTCACCCTCCTGCTGCTGCTGTACAACTGTCACTTTTTACACACAGTGCAAGTCCACGAAAGGACATGTTTACAACTGCAAGATCCTGGGGGAGGATGGGGACGGGGCAACATTATCCTTTTGCAGAAAAGATCAGCAGTATCCATTTTTGCAGAAAGAAAGGAGGCTTTGCAAATATCGGCAGTTTTGCTTTTGCAACATGTTGATGGTAAGACAGTATGAATCTCTCTCACTAATGGGAAATGTGCCTTGGAAGAATTACTCCTGGGTTTTTACACCCATAAAAATCTAGTTACAGATAGGTAGCCGTGTTGGTCTGCCATAGTCAAAATAAAAAAATTCCTTCCAGTAGCACCTTAAAGACCAACTAAGTTAGTTCTTGGTATGAGCTTTCGTGTGCATGCACACTTCTTCAGATACACTGAAACAGAAGTTGCCAGATCTATATAGGATCTTCCCACCACCCTTCTGAGTAATACCCCTCCCCACCTTCTCACTATATAGAAGGATCTGGCAACTTCTGTTTCAGTGTATCTGAAGAAGTGTGCATGCACACGAAAGCTCATACCAAGAACTAACTTAGTTGGTCTTTAAGGTGCTACTGGAAGGAATTTTTTTTATTTTGACCATAAAAATCTGTTCCGCACACCTATCTGAGTGCAGAGAAAGATGGCCAAGAAGATAAAGGGTCTGGACACCAAGCCTTATGAGGAATGGTTGAGGGAGTTGGGTATGCCTAGTCTGGATAAGAGGAGGCTGAGAGGTGATATGATAGCCAAATATCTGAAGAGCTGCCGCATGAAGATGGAACAAGCTTGTTTTCTGCTGCTCTGGAGAGTAGGACCCGAACCAATAGATTCAAGTTACTAGAAAGGAGATTAACAGAACCAAGAACTGTAGAGACAATAGTCTATTCAGGGAGGTACACTGACCAAAGACTTAGTCCAGTGCAGCTGATCAATAGAAAGAAGGAAGCGTTGGACAACAAAACATTTGCAGGATCACAAGTCCTGGGGTTCAGCCTGCAACAGACCCAGTTAGTGGAGGAGTTGTTGTGACCACCATCATTTTGTATTCGGTAACTGCCCTTCACCCAGGGCAGGTTACATATATCTTTAAAAATATAATGCAATGAAAATGTACCTATTCATTTGCAATCTAGCTGGGTTGAAAGTTTCCACAGGAAACTTCTCCAGTGAACTTCAGGAGGTGGAGGAGAACAGGGGGATTAAATGGGGGAAATTTCAGGGATTGGGGACACCATTTTTTGCCACTCAACTGATTTATTTGATTTAAAACAAAAAAAAAACTTTCTGACTTCTTTGTCCATGAGACAACCAGTTGCCCAACCTTGTTTCTGTTTTTCACAAAATGGCCTGTGGGAACATCTTGTATGGGGTGCCTTGGGACCCCTCAAGACTGTTGGTGTTCATTCTGTCTCATATCATTAATGCAATAATAGTGCATAAGCGATAGGTTTATACTGGACCGTCTGCAAATCATCCTGTTTTGTTAGTTTTTCTCTGATTCTTCCCCACCATTACCACATTACAGTGGTACCTCTGGTTGCGAATGGGATCCATTTTGGAGGCCCTTTCACAACGTGAAAAGCCCGCAACCTGAAACGCTATATCTGCACAGGTGCGCAGCGCGATTTGGCACTTGTGTGCATGCACAAAGCGTGATTTAGCTCTTCTGCGCATGCGTGAGTGGCAAAACCCAGAAGTAACCCTTTCCAGGTCGCCACAGGATGCAACCTGAAAAAAACGTAACATGAAGCAAACGTAACACGAGGTATGACTGTATTGCTGTCTGGAGGGGCACCCCGGCATTACAGTTCAATGAAAATGAAACCAAAAAAAGCCCAGACGTTGGTTGTATAAGTGACAGGATTCCAGCAAGAAGTTTCAGGACATGCACTAATTGGCCAACGAAGCAGCATGTCTGCCCCAAAACTTTTAGAGGTGTGAACAGAATGAAAGCAGGATTATATATAACCTCCCCAAGACCATATTGAGCACAGGCCATTAAGGATTCTTCAGCTGTGATTTCTCCATTGCTGGACTAGATGTCCCTTGGGTTCCCTTCCAACTCTACAATTCTGTGGTTCTATGGACGTGCAGTACGGCCTAACAACATCAGGAAGGCTACAAGTTTCCCAACCTTGCTTTGGGCTGTTCTTCTGGAAGGAGCAGTGTATAACCTAGCCTTAGCCAGAGAAGGGGGGGATTATGCTCCAAAATGCCTGCCCCCAAAAGGTGTTTCACTGAGCTTCCCTTCCTCCTCCTCTTCCAAGTAGCAGAAGAAAATGCAGCTCTGCTCTAGGCACAGCAGGGGAGCCTGTTCCTTGCTTGGCCCCATGCTGTGTGTGCTCACCACATCCCTGTCTAATCCACAGAGGATGATTTTAGCTTTTTACTAAGGCGATTGCATCAGCACTGGTCAGGAAACCTGGAAGCAGAGGGAGGGCATTTCCTAAAGGAATGTGAATTTTTAGGAGAACGCCTCCAAAAGAGGGATGAGGAACCTCTGATGCAAGGCCCAAATGTGGCCCTCAGGACCCAGGCCAGGCCAAACACCCCTTCAAGTGACACCCACCACTGACCCTGCATCTCATCTCCACGTGTTTTTGCCAGGCTGGAATGTGTCCTTGAACTCTAATGTCTCCAGTTGGTGAACATGTGCAGAAACCAGCCTACTGTACATACGTTTAAAAAAAATAAATGCATTCATTGCCCTGCCCACTTTTACCTCTGGCCCCACCCATCACTGGCATATGGCCCCTGGAAGATTGCCCAGGAGGGAGTGTGGCCCTCGGGCTGCAAAAGGGGCTCCCCAGCTGTGATCTAATATAACAGGGAGCATTGATACTTTGTGCTATGGCACCTGGGTTGGATTTCCCTCCCTGCCAAACCACAGTATTGTATTTTGGGGAGACAGTGGCCAGGAATGTGGGTGGGGGGGAAACGGGCAAAAGCATGGGAAATGGAGCTTCGTACCCTCATTTGAAATGGCAGCCACCTCAGGAGAAAAAAAGAATATCAAATTTAAGGGGGGAAATTGGCCTTGCACTTGTGAAAAAGCTTGAGCTCTGAGAAATTCCTATATTTCTGTGCAGTCTGGCAACCCAGCACAGAAGGCGTTGCAGGAATATTGGAACATGTGACATGGAGCATAAGATCCCTCCAAATTCCCCTGTAGTGATAATTTTACTTCTGCTAAGAAGTGTAACAACAATGCTTTCTATTGGTGCTGTTGGGGTTCAAGTCAGATGTTCTTGATCCAAGTGGAAGCTGGCATCTCTCCCCCCCATGACCCCCACTATGGACCCTTCTAGATTTCCATTTATTGTGCATTCATGATGACTGGCACTCATGATTGTGTCAGGGCTGGTATAATCCCACTCCTAATACAGTTTGCACCCCTATTACCCTCACAGAGCAACAACCCCCAGAGTTTCCTATGAAGAGGGATGAATTGTTAAAGCACTCTGGGAATCGTATTTTTGGGAGAAGAATAGGGGTCTCCTGTAGCTCAGCACCCTTAACTAATTTCAGCGCCTGAAATTCTTTGGGGGAAGCCATAGTGATATGTTTTCGCATTGCTTTCTTCAGAATATGGTGAGTCAGTCTACCCCTTTGCTCATTCTGTGGGGCCCTGGACTACTCCCTGGCAAGTCCCACACTGACAGCACTGACGGGAACTTTTTCAGTCTACAACCACACCTCCACCCATCCCCATGTTCTTCTTTCATGAAAGTTCCCATTTGTGATGAGAAATGTCACAAATGGAAAGCAGAAATAGCTAAACCTTTGGCTAAGTAGCTGTTCTTGGATGCCACCAAAGCTTCTCTTGCCATGTGGATTTGTTAATTTGCTGCGGTGCAAACAGCAACCCACTGATGGGCACAATTTATGACTTGTGAAAAGTAAAGACACTGCAAACCCACCCTTAAAGAGGAAAATGAAACACTTAAAGCTTTTTGTTTTCTGCTTACTAAAGTGGTTTGTTGCTAAGAAACTGAACGAACCATTGCCCGTTAGCATACATCCACAGCTTGTTGTGTAATGCCAATATTTTCTCTGCAAAGATGGCATGCTAAGTTGGCCCTACAGAGCAGAGCAGATATGATCAATGGGTTGCTTTTGCGGTCCAGAAGTCATTCCATGTCCCACAGTGGCTGTAAATAGCGGTTTCTCTCTTAGTTGGGTGTGTGTTTTTTAAATCCACAACCAAATTCTTTGAAACTCTTGTTCAGAAGTCATTCAAATTCCAAACTTCTCGGCTTGTTTAGCATCAAAATTAAGAAAAAAGTATATAATTTGCCTAATAATAAATGTTGGAAATGTAAGGAAACTGAAGGAACATTCTTTCACCTTTGGTGGACATGCCCAAAGGTTAAGGCCTTCTGGGAAATGATCTATAATGAACTAAAAAAGGTATTTAAATATACTTTTCTTAAGAAACCAGAGGCCTTCCTTTTGGGCATTGTCGGCCAAATGGTGCCAAAGAAGGACAGAACTTTCTTTATGTATGCGA
Source organism: Podarcis bocagei (assembly GCF_964188305.1). Lineage (NCBI taxonomy): Eukaryota > Metazoa > Chordata > Lepidosauria > Squamata > Lacertidae > Podarcis > Podarcis bocagei. The sequence continues at coordinate 41,654,118 of NC_138139.1, forward strand.
CAACAGCAGCAAGAATACTGATTGCAAAATACTGGAAGACACAAGATTTGCCCACCTTGGAAGAATGGCAGATGCAAGTGATAGACTATATGGAGTTGGCAGAAATGACTGGCAGAATCCGAGACCTGGGAGAAGAGTTAGTGGAAGAGGATTGGAAGAAGTTTAAAGACTATTTGCAAAAACACTGTAAAATGTTGGAATGTTAAAATGTTGGAATGCTAAAATGATGCATGATATAAAGACAAGGTGGCATTAGTGATATAAGTAAAAGGAGTATGTAACAAATGTTTCAAAAGATAAGGGTGAAAAAATTAGAATACACTGTGTCAAACGTAATCAAAGGGATACAAAGGGAAAAATTGGAGACACAATGGGTTGAAATGCATAATATAGACTAAGATTTGAAAGAGGGTAAGATATTGCTGAATATGATTTGTGTAAAAAGGAACACAGAAAAGGGAGATGTGAGGAAGTCAGGAAGTAGGGTTATGAAAACAATAAGTAAAAATTTGGATTTTTATGTCTTTTATGCCTTTTTTATGTTTTTCCTCTTTGTTTCTTATGTTTTTATTGTATTTATCTGTTTTGCTTTGTGTGTGATAATGTTGTTTCCTTTTTGGTTTGATTGGAAGGTTGGTTTTATTGTTTAAAATCTCAATAAATATTTTATTTTTAAAAAAAATTAAGAAAAAACACAACCCTATCCATGCCTACTTAGAAGAGAGGTGAGGAACTTACAGCCCATTGACCAAATTTGGCGCAACACTGGTCCCAATTTGACTCAGGAAGCCACTTCCCCAAAACCACACCCATCTGCCTCACAGCTGGTGTCATATGTGACATCAGGTGAGCGGCAGGTAGAGATGTCGCCGCAAAATGGGGGACCTGATCGTGCAGCCCACCCTTTCTGAAGTTGTTAGGAGATGCTTATTTCCCCCATTCCCTTCCCAGGGAATATTGGGCACTGTATCTCTCTGAGGAAATAGGGTCTCCTAACAACTCTCATCACCCTTAAACTACACTTCCCAGTATTTTTTTGTTTTTTTTGGGGGGGAGCCATGACTCTTAAAGTGATATAACACAAGTCGTGGGTGGGGATCCTCAGACCTTGCTAGTTTGGATGGAGAATCGAAAGGCACATCCCTGGCCTGTGGCCCCTGGAATGTTGCCCTGAAGGAAATGTGGCCCTTAAGGCTGTAAACATTCCCCACCCCTCTTCTAAGGTCTGCTCCCTTTGCGTGTAAGCAGATTGTTGTCTTTCCTAATATAAATCAGACCAGACTAAGCTGAACTCGGGTAGTTGTCAGCTACCAAACAGCTAGTTGTATGCTTTCTATATACAGTAAAGCTTCCCTCCACCACCAGTGCAAGTTACTCTTGTCTGATCACAGCAAACCAGAGCTGTCAGACTGCCTGCGTTGGCACCAAGTCGGTGCAGCTGGAGGTCGAAGAACATGGTTTTTACAGTTGCAATATGGTTGATGCAGCCCGTGAGGCCTTGCTGTTTGGATAATAATTACCTCCTATTGACAACAGCTGAGCTTCTCTGAGAAGCGCACAAAATCAATGCGCTGGGCATGACTAGCTGGATGACAGGAGCTCCCTGTATTACTCAGGAGGAACTTTCCAGGGGAAGATCAGGCCAGACTGGCTGCTTCTCCATTTGACTGATGAATAAACTTATTAAGGGCCTGACAGGGTGCCCTCCAGAGGAACCATCTGCCGGCATTACTCGCGCAGAGTTACAACAGCAAGGTAGCGGTTATGTTTTAGTCATGAGTGCCAACAAGTGGTTTCAGCAGGTTCTTTCTAGGGGAAAGAAAAGACTCTGAGCCTGCCAAGTATTTGGAAGATACTGAAGGAATGCACATGGCACTAGGTAGGCAAACAATTACTTATGAAGCAAAGCAGCCACTACGTCAAGGGGCTTGGCACCCGGAAGCTAGAGAATGCTGGAGGCCATAGACTTGTGCAGCACATGTCAGGAGGGTGCGCGCTTAGAGATTCATTTCTTTCCATGTCAATGAAGGGAGAAGGAAGATGGGGGGATGACAAGACAAACAAATAAAGGCAATGAAAGTGTAAAGAAGAAAGGGGTTAACAACCTCAAGAGCAGAAAAGAAGCCCAAAGAGATTTTGTTCCTGCAGACAAAAAGACCTGTGCCAAGCTAACCAGAGGCAAGGTGGACCTGAAGGACGGGGGGGGGGGCTCCTCCTTCTCCTCCTCCTTGCCTGCATGCCACAAAAGATGCCTCTCATCCCTACAGATCTCTCTCCATAAAAAGTGGTGAGCAGAGCAGAGCCATGAGCCATGAGACAGACAAATGCAGGCAGGAGAAAAAGGCTGGGGTGAATCTGCAGCTTCTGCCTGCGACTGTCTCTGGAACTGGTGGGGGGGGGGATTGGTTCCAGCGGCAACAGTAAGAGAAGAAGAGGGAAGGGAGCCAATCAACACAACAGGCAGAAGCTTCAGGTCCACCCCAGCCTTTTCTTCTGCCTGCATCACTCTAGGTCTGCTTCCCTCCTTCATCCCTTCCAGCTTTGTTGCTACCCCACCGCTGCTTCTCCACAGGTTGTGGCAGCTGAGGTAGCTACTCTCCCCTCTCCTTTGCCACAATCCCCATTTAACAACAACATGCCTATGCTGGAGACTTTGGAAGGAAAAACCTCCATCCTTCCCCTTCCACCTTATTGTCCGATTACGTCTCCACCATTAGTTTCCATCTAAAATAAAAGAGTTTTATTACATGTATGATGGCTTTGTAATAAATTGGTCCTCTTGAATAGAACATGGAAAGCTTTTTGAGATTTGACTGTTGAGGTATTGCCCAGTGCCTCTCCAGGTATATTCTGCAGAGTGTCATTGATGGAATAATATTGGTGGTGGATTCATACTGGACTGTCCACACATTACTCCACTTTATCAGTTGTTCTGTGGCGCTTCATCCAAGGTGGGGGGGGGGGGTGTCTTCACTCCCTCCTGTGGAAATGAGTTCCATAGTTTAACTATGTGCTGCAAAGTACTTTCCTTTGTCTGCCCTGAACCTGCTAATCGTTCAGCTTCAATGGTAAAGGAGGATGGGATTTCTAGTCCTGCAAGATACGGAGGGCACCACGTTGGCCACGCTTGCTCTAGAACTGCTTTGCATCCTTTCAAAACAGCTGCAACCTTCACCTCAAATGTCCACCGCTTGCGTGTGGTTATTCTTTAAGAAATTGGGGGAAGGGACCGTTTCCTGCACACAATGACCACAAAAGCATCTTCCCTCTCTTCCTTGTGGCAAGAACTGACATTTTATACATTAGTGGGCATAGTTAATGCAACTCCTAGGAAGGAAGGACCATGCCAGGCATTTGAATTTAATTCACTGCTGCACCCTTAGGCAAATGAGATCTTCACTTGTTTTCTGCTCCTTCTCTGTTTGCAAGCATGTTTCCTGCCCCCTCCCCACAAAAAATAAAATCAACAAAATTGTAAGTTTAAAGAAAAACCACCCTCCTGCAACTTGACATTTACAATGCCTTTAAAAAAAAAACAAAGTTGTCTGTCTCAAAAGCATACAGAGAAAGTACCTAAAAAATGTCCCAGTTTTCTAATATCCAGGTTTCAGCATCAAATGGAAACGATGAGCTCATTATCCTGCTTGACATGTGGGGAGGGGGGGCAGCATCTGTGTCTTCCTCTACATAAAGAGCAGCCTCCATAAAAAATGGAGAGAGCCAGCACTGGACCAGCTGGTTTACTGCAGGTGAGGGGAACCTTTTGCAGACCGAGGGCTGCGTGTCCTTCGGGGCAACCTCCCAAGGGCCACAAGCTAGCAGTGGAGGAAGCCGGAGAACGACAAGTTGCAAATCCTGTCTTTTGTACAGTAGACTCCACACAGAGAGAAGAGGGCACAGCTTTCTCTCCCACACCCAGGCAAGCGAGACTCATGGTCAGAGTTCAAGGACAAATTCCAGGCAGGCAAAAACATTGCAGGTGTGATGTGGGACAGGTGAGAAGCGTGATGGAGGATGGGATGCAGCCAGGAGAGTGTCCCAAGGAGCCTTTGGCCTGAGGTCCCCCCCCCCCCAGTTTATTGCTCAAAGCAAGTATTCTTCAAGGAAGATGCAGCTATATTTGGCCCGTCGGCAAACTCCCCAGCGTATGTATTCGTGGCTCAGTGTGAGGGGTTTTCCCTCCCTCTCTTCTGAATATCACCTTTATGGCACATTTTTCATACATAACATTCTTAGGCTTCCTAATCCAGTTCTGCTCTTTGTGTCTGGAGCCAGGGCTGGTATGGCTGCTTTGTACCTAGGGAATGTGAGGGGGGTGGAGGGGTGGGAATCTCTTGGGGACCCAGCTCTGCAATTATTCTCCTTCAAAATACTAAAATGGAAGCGTTGTCGATTCCGGTTGCCATGGTGATATTCTCCACGCCGCTCCTCCGTGGGCTGCGTCGGCCCACAGGCCCTAAGATTCTCTAACTTAGCCCTTTGTTTTAGTTTGTTTCGGCTGAGGGAGAAGAAGTTCACACAAATTGGCCCGGGGTTGTCACCACATGCAAAAACATGAGGGTCCTGTCCACACCATATATTTCACAGCCATGACTTCCCCCATGGAATTCTGGGAACTGTTGTTCGTTAAGGATGCTGAGGGATGTTGGCTCCCTTTTGTGTGCCTGGTGGCCATGTAGCGTTCTTCATAAGTTCTGGTTCATAAGTGTCCAATGCCATCTCCACCATCGCAGGTCAACAGCTAAATCCAGACACTTCTATAGCCCCGATCTCCTGAAAAAGCCCCCTTAATCCAGCTTGTATTCTTCTTTCTGATGGTCACTAGACTCACAATAGCTCAGCAGCGGGAAATCACTTTTGAATTGCCCCTTGAAATGCGGCTCAATAAAGACTGAGGGATAGCTGTGGGATGTAATCCACTGGGAGCAGTCAAATACAACAATCCTTGTTTTGCTAGAGTGGACATGCAAGGGAATGTTTGGTTCAGCCAGTCGAAACTTCCTGTTCCTCCTGGCTGGAGCATCCTTCCTTGCATGTGACTGGTAGGTGGGCGTGACCTTTCCAGACCTGGTAAAAGGCCAAGGCATGCTGCCACTCTCTCTCCTTTTCCATCTTCCTTTTGTCCCGCGAACTTCCTGGAATGAACTGCTGGCTGCCAGTCAAGCAGTCCCTCAGGCCATCTCCCTTACGGGGTAAACCTGTTTTTATACGTTTTTAACTTTAAGCCTAAAGCCTGCCTTCAGGGATCACACCATGCTCTGTTTGATCATGAATAAACTTTCTTTTTATTGCTTATGAATGGTGGTGTCTTTTTTCTTTTAGGAGGGATTCAAGGGGTCTTACCAGGAAAATATGAGAACACACTTCAATCTGGACAAGCCAGATGGAATTGTGTATTGTCTTAAGAAACTCACACGAGTTTGCAACTAGTTTTCTACTGTGTAAAGGGGAATGCACTCTGCTAAGTAAAGGAACTTGCTGGCGCAAGTTACGAAGGTTATTAATAAACAATATATCCTCTCCTGCCACCCTAAACATTCCCACAATAGCTTTGTCGGAGCATTTAACCAACGAAGGAGAGCAACAAGAGGTATTTCTAAGAAAGGCAAGTTTTATGGTGCAGACTTCCCCCTTCTCCCCCCCCCTTCACAAGGAACAGCACACATGCATTTCTCCTGTACAGTGGTGCCCTGCAAGACGAATGCCTCGCAAGATGGAAAACCCGCTAGATGAAAGGGTTTTCCATTTTTGAGCTGCTTCGCAAGACGATTTTCCCTATGGGCTTGCTTTGCAAGACGAAAACGTCTTGCGAGTGTTCAGATTTTTTCCCGCTTTCCCCCCCCCCTTTTTCTAAGCCGCTAAGCCGCTAATAGCCTTTTAGCCGCTAATCCGCTAAGCCTTTAATAGCCGCTAAGCCTTTAATAGCCACTAAACCGCTAATAGCGCAAATCCGCTAAGCCGCTAGTAGGGTTGCTTCGCAAGACGAAAAAACTAGATGAAGAGACTCGCGGAACGTATTAATTTCATCTTGCGAGGCACCACTGTACCTCAAACTCCAATGGGGTGTGGGGGGGTGTTACTCCTAAGTAATCTCTGAGGGGTGCAGATTGATTTACTATGCTTCTGTACATGGTAGGTACAATTTCTACAATTCTATGATTTGAATGCTTGCTTTAGTTTGACTGGATAGTTTATCTGCATCACATGAGCAACAGGGTCCGGAGATGAACTGGCATCCAATGCCAGCTAGGAGGCCTTTAACACAGCTGAGAGTTTCAGCCACCAGTTGTAGCCAACATAATTGTTTCCCACACTTTTTTTTGCAAAAAAGGAAAAAAGGAAGGAAGCTGGAACTTTGCCCGAATCATTCAACTTTCCTAATCAGCCAAACATTGCTATTAGAAACCCAGCCCAAGATTCCCAGTGCATCATTCTTTGTACACACACACACACACACACACACACACACATATTACACAGCCAGTCAATCTCCTTTGCTGAACGGTGTCTCCTCAGCCCCCTCATCCTCAGCACTCAGCCAGGTCCCTTGCACGAGCACTTAACACTGAATTAATTAGCACATCAATGGCTGCCTCTTTCCCATTAGTAAGTTCTCATCTGACACTAATTCTCTTTGGGGTGGGTGGGAAGGGAGCCTATTTAGGCCTAACTCATGTAATGGCTTCTGAAAAGTCCTAATGCAATTAGAGAAGTGCATTAAAGACACTTATACTTAAAGAAGTGGCAAAGAACTGCCTGCACCACAGCGATTGTATACGCATGATAAAGTCAGCACAGCAAGCAATGAATCACATTCAGCTGGGAAGCGTCCAAACAACAAGCCTGCTCTGAGGCACCTTCTGTGAGCCCTCCTCACACACCCCTCAAATGCCACAAATTAAGTGGGGCTCCATGAATTCATGGAAGCCGCCCCGGCTTATGTTTGAAGACTGGTGTCCTGCTTCCATCGCCTCCATGTCCTCTGGGGCAGACAGAACAGCAGCCTCCGCCATAGGTTTTACCACCGCCGTGGCTGACCTCTGCCACCACCATATTCCCGGAAGTGGGCACAGCGCTTCCGGTGGCCGTGGCAAGGCCGAGTAGGCTACAAGAAGACTAAGGACTAGCTTGGGGGGGGGGGGAGAAAGAGCCGGCACAGGTAAAGCGGGAGGGTTGGCTGGGGCACGAAGATTGAGCAGGGGAACAGTGTGCCAATCTGGTGGGACAGAGTGTGTGGATCACATGGGGTGGGTGGGAGAAAGAGCGCACAAAGGTAAATAAAATAATAATAATAATACTTTTTATTTATACCCTGCCCTCCCCAGCCAAGGCGGCTAACAAGCAATAATAAAAACAAGTTGAATGAATACAACTTAAAAACAAGATTAAAATACAACATTAAAATATAGAAACATTAAAATATTAAAATGCAGCCTCATCACAGGAGGAGAAAGGAAAAAGAAAAAAGAAAGAGAGGGAGGGAATCAAATTGGCTCCAAGCCAAAGGCCAGGTGGAACAACTCTGTCTTAGAGGCCCTGCGGAAAGAAATCAGATCCTGCAGGGCCCTGGTCTCATGAGGCAGAGCATTCCACCAGGCTGGAGCCAGAGTTGAAAAGGCCCTGGCTCTGATTGAGGCTAATCTAACTTCCTTAGGGCCCGGGACCACTAGGGTGTTGCTATTTATGGACCTTGAGGCTCTCCGTGGGGCATACCGGGAGAGGCGGTATAAAATAAAAGTGTGTGTTTTGTTCCACCCACTTTTCACTTGGCCCTGCCACCATTGGCATGTGGCCCCTGGAAGGTCACTCACAATGGAATGTGGCCCTCAAGCTTAGAAGTCTTCCTGGATTACATCCAAGTTCCACTCACAACAGCCCTCCCATCGCCAACCTGAGCTATTGCTATGAGAGAGATTCCCTCTCCTTTGCCCTTAAAATATGATAAACAGAAGCGCGCCACTGCTGCACATCAATCTTCCATTTTTAGCTGTCACGGCTAATAGTCATTGATAGGCTTATCCTCTGCGAATTTGTCTAATCCTTTTTAAAACCCATCTAAGCTAGTGGCCCTCACCAAGGAATTCCGTAAGTTAATTAGGCAGCGCATGAAGAACGGGCTTCCTTTTATTCTGACGTGCTCATGGGATTATCAGATTGTTAAGTGCCTCGGCAGATAGAAAGCTGAAATGTGTTATACACAGTTCGAGACATTCCGATTACTTGAAAAAGTCTGGGAACGAGATGCTTGGAAGTTTGTCAGCTGAAACCTGGGACACAGAAACTGGCTGCGTGAGAGAAGCCGGCATTCCAGTGGGGAATGAGCCAACCTGCTCATAGAATGCAAGGAGGTGATAAATAGTAACAGAATCACAGAACCGTAGAGTTGGAAGGGACCTCCAGGGGACATCTAGTCCAGCCCCCTGCAATGCAGGAATTGCAGCTAAAGAATCCCTGGCAGGTGGCCATCCAACCTCTGCTTTAAAACCTTCAACGGAGGAGGGCCCACCACCTTCACTGTCTCGACCCAGTATACCTGAAGGAGCGTCTCCACCCCCATCGTTCTGCCCGGACACTGAGGTCCAGCGCCAAGGCCTTCTGGTGGTTCCCTCATTGCGCGAAGCAAAGCTACAGAGAACCAAGCAGAGGGCCTTCTCGGTAGTGGCGCCCGCCCTGTGGAACGCCCTCCCAGCAGATATCAAAGAGGTAATCAACTACCTGACATTCAGAAGACATCAGAAGGCAGCCCTGTTCAGGGAAGTTTTTAATGTGTGACATTTTAGTGTATTTTTGGTCTTTGTTGGAAGCCGCCCAGAGTGGCTGGGGAAACCCAGCCAGATGGGCAGGGTACAAATAATAAATTATTATTAATTATTATCATCATCTAGGTGAGCATGGGGCTCCAGTGGATGCTGCTCTATTGGGACAAATAGGGTTTGGTCATCTTCCACCTGCCTGCCTCCATCCTTACAACCAGCTCTACCTGTCAACTTCCTCCTCCAAAGTTCTGCCCTTGTAGAAGCTCCTACTACTCCCAGTTTTGCCAGCCTATCTGTGCCCCCCCCCCCCAGCAGATTTCCCCGCTTTGGATTGCTGTGTAAACGCTTACGTTATTAATCCTATAGCCGTCGCGTTCAGACTAACCAAGAAATCAATCATATGTTTTGAGAGCTAATAAGAAAATCCATAAACTGGACAGAACAAATAGCTAACAGATTTTCTCTGCCCTCGGCTGCAAATCAGGACAGTATCAAATACAAACACAAGCCCAATAAAATTAGTCTAGAGCAGGAAAAAGCATCGATTCTTTTAAAAGTTTTTTTTAATTCAGTTTTTCTTCCTGTCCGGCTTGCAGAGCCAGTGTTAGAGTGTTGCAATTGGACCTGGGAGACCAGGGTTCAAATCTCCACTCGGTTCAAATATTTTCTCGGAGGAAAAAAATAAGGTAAGGGGGAACCATGTATGCCACCTTGAGCTCCTTGAAGGAAGGGTGGTATGTAAAAACAACTTGCTGAACAATTTGCAGGAACTTCATTTACCTCTAATAAAGTGAGCTGTGGGTTTTGAAATGTTACAATAGATCAACGTATGGCCTCTGCTGTTTGGTGTGTGTTTCTTAAGCCTTTGTGAGTCACCTTAGCAATTATTTTCAGCCAGGATTACTGAATTATAAAGAATAACAAAGTTTTTAGAGCAGGCCAGGAAGAAATGTGAATAGTGCCATGGGCCGCTACAAATGATATACCGTGATGGTTTAAGGATTTTCATGACGATCTCAGTATTTTCTGCGCAGTTGGAGGGTATGCCATACAGCACATTTATATATACCCTATCAAGGGAGGACATTGGTAATCTTTAATAATACGGCGCCGTGAGAGACCAAAATTTGCGCCCCAAGAGGGAACTTGTCAATTGTGGATCTTCTCCATTTGCACCCCTTCAGCTTGGCATCCTGTGGGGGAGAACCACCTTAAATCCGGCGCTGACCCTAAACCTCTGGCTTGGGCCTACCAGTACAAATGGACCTATTCTAAGTTGTAATCCAAGGAGGAGGAGCCTCTGGCCTTCCAGATGTTGGTCTCCCATGCTGGCTGGGGATGATGGTTGGACATCCGAAGAACACATCCCATTCGGGCAACAGCACTGCAAAACAGGATGAGGGAGTGGGGTGGCCAGGGAGGTATTTCAGGGACCAGATAAAGGGTCTGGAGGCACATTCACACCCCAGGCCTGAGGTTCCCCACTCCTGACCTAAAAGCAAGGGCATTGCTTTAAACTTGGGAAACATGCAGCCAATTTACTCAGAGTTATCCAACAGTTGGAAGACATCAGATTTTTCCTTTCACAGTTGATACTTTGCCTGTCATTTTCAGGGCTCGCTTAAAAAAAATTAATGCACATAGAATGTTATTAAAGGTTTTAGCCATCCTTGATGCTTTTGAAGCTGAGTGGTTTTAGTTTATATAGATCTGTAAATCAGTCCTGTGGCATCCGCTGTGATTTATTAATTCATTCAGTTTGCACCCTGCTCTTCCTCTTAAAGCAGCCAAAGGCAGCGAGAGAATCACTAGAACATTATCATTAAAATCCCAGCTCTAAAAATGCTTTGAAACCAATCACAGTCTCTCGGCCACTGATTTCAGGGTTAGTTTCAGCTATTGATATTAGGGACCAAAGCCTTTAGTGTGGCAGGCTTTGCTCTGTGGAACTCCTTGCCAAGAGAAGTCCAGCAGTTCTTATTGAAATATCCCTTTCCCACCAGGGGAGAAGGGTTTCCAGCAACTTCTCCCCCTTGTGGTTCCTGGGGTTCAGCATCTGTCTCCTAGCCTGGGTGGGACACCAGAGATGTTCTGTACTTTTGTCCATTTAGATTGCAGCAGGAACACGTCCATTTCAGAGGCCAGCATCTGAAGAAGTCTTCCAGACTTCATTACTGTATTATGGAAACACTGCAGTCCCCAAGAGAAAGGCGTATCAAAAGACCTGGAGGCTGCCTGGCATGACAAAACAGCTTCTAGGCATCTGGATGCTTATTTGAAGTTCATCTCAGTTCCTCCAGCCTGCAGCTGGACATCCTCAGCAGCTGATTTGATCCGGCTGAGCTGAGGACCACTTGAAATAGCTTCTATCATTTCCTGACGACGTTTCAGAACCCTCAGATCTCCAGTAGGATGGAGCCCAAAATACCCCAAAGTCTTCTTTCCGGTGTTGCATTTATTTCATTAACCAATTGAGGACGACTTTCACTGAAAACTATTTCAAACAGGTGTGAGGAACTTTTCCAGCCTGAGGGCCACCTTTCACTATGAGGAGCCTTTTGAGGGCTATATTTCTGAGTTGGGTGGAGCCAGAAGCAAAAGTGGGTGGGGCGATAGATACGACAGTATAAATCTGAGGTTTTGACACAAACACCTCTCTCCAACCAGGTACATGAGAAACATTGTCTCAGTTCAAGGTCACATTCTGGCCAGGCAAAAGATCTCAAAGAGCAGGGGGCAGGGGCATAGCCTGGGTAGTGAGTGGACATGGCCTCAGAAAAGTCCCTGAGAAGCCTGAGGCCCCTCACTCCTGGATTAGAACTTTGTTATTCACACAATTTTTGCCACAGATGCTCAGCTTTCAACTAAAAAAGCCAAAACTTAGCATAATGTATGTTTTGAGAGGAAAAAAGCTGCAAAAATCTGTATTTAAATGTAACATTTGGGCAGATTTGTTAACTACAAGCAGCAACAATTTTGCGCAAGGGCTCCATTCCTGGTGCCCATATGCGTTGGTGGAGCACGCAGAAGCCCTCTCCGCCCTGTTAAGTCCTATTTATGCCCCCATTATGTCCTGCTCCTGTTACACCCCCATTCTGTCCTCTTCTGGGTCCAAAAGGCCACACACATCTGCAATTGAGCGTCAATTGGACGTGCACAAAATGGTCGCCACCTGTACTTACCTGCAAATGTGAGAAAGTGACACACGCCATGCTACTCAAAGTAGACCCACTGAAATTTTAAAAACCTTGTTAGTTGTGCCCATTAAAATTTAATGGGCCTACTCTAAATAGGACTAGCACTGGATACAACCCAGAGTGATTCATCAATCCCTTTCTTTCAAAAAGCATTTGTAACAGTAGTATCAGGCGATATTTATCTTGTTAGCAACACGGACAAAATAAGCGGTTTTTGCTTCTTTCATATAGCAGTGACATTTTCATTTTATCCCAATAAATCAGCAATGGGGAACCAGTGGCCCTCCTGATGGATATGGCATGATGCTCTGACGTGGAATTTAGGAACCTACTTTAGACTGAGTCAGACCAATAAGTCCATGTGACTTAGTATTGTCTACACTGACTTGGCAGCGGTTCCCCAAAATTTCAGATGGAGCTCTCTCCCAGTTGAGGATTGAATCTGGGACCTTCTGCACACTACAGCCCATCCCCTTAGGATTCCTGACCTATTTCACAGACCACAGATATTCCAGGGCTGTGTCATGAAATGACCTGAGAATTTAAAAGAAGTGAAAGCGTTGGTCCCTCTGCTAGCAAAACTGTCAAAACCTTAAATAAAATGAGGATCACTTTCCATGCAGCCTTTCTTTCCTTCTTCTGCTCTCTTTTGCCAACCTGTTATCGGTCCCTTCACTTTCACCTGCATATTAAAAGGAAGCCGCTTCCATAATTCATTACAAAGAAGTGAAATAACAACTGCATCAACATGAAACAAAAAAGTCATGTTCATTATTAGCATACAAATGGCACATTCTGTCTCAGTGTCACAAAATCACTTACGTTTTCATTGATCACAGCACACAAAAATTAATTTTTGATAGCCTTTTGTGAATTAGACTAAAATTCGTGTGTGTGTGTGTGTTAGCAGCACACTGTGGATATGGCTATCCTCACCATATTTTCTTTTAATAATGAAGCAATTAAAAATACATGGATTGAAGATCTTATCTGATTTTTCTTCTGGCCTGCCTCTCCATTATTCATGAAGGGATGTGTTTAATTCAGAATTAGTAATTGCAGTTATTTCTAGCACAAATTGGGCCTTCTATTCTGTGCCATACTTCAATTTATTTCAGCAAATAGATAGATAGGAATATAAGCATGCCTGCCTCCCCCCCAAAAAAAAAATTGAAATGGCACGTCAGCAATGCCAAACAAAATGTCATGAACGGTCTTGTGACCCAGTGGTAATGCAGAAGAATGCTTGCAAATCAGAACAAGCTAGGCATGCCCAATAATTTGTTTTAAAGACGCGTTTCCAACAATAAAACAATAAAAGAAAGCAAATTGTCTCTTGGCAGCAGAGGTAGCATAAAACAATTTGAAGAGGGGACAATAAAATGATTTTTACCTGGTCTAAAGAAGATGCTATGTGACCCTGCCAGGGGAGACATTATTCCATCAGTCAGATGCCACCGCAGAAAAAGCACACGCTGGGAGGTGCTCACAGCTGGGCCTCTGAAGAGGATCTTCAGGCAGGGATGTAAAGACAGGTGGGGATCTTTCAGGTAGGCTAGTCCCAAGCCATCTAGCACAGGGATGGGGAAACTTCGTTTTTCTTGGCGATACTCCACGTGGTTGTGAGTTTGGATGCTAGGAATAAGGAGTTCTGAATGAACACGCTTCAAACCCATTGGAGGTGGTAGGGTGGAAGGAAGGGAGACCCACAGTAGGTGGCGCTAGAGCCAGTGAGAGGCAGAGCCAGCTAATTCTTGTTTGGTCCTCATTCTGCTCCCTGATGAGTTCTAAAAAGGGGTAAACCGATACAAAGGAGGAGGAAACGAACAGCAAGGACTACCCTCTGGACGGGACTTGGAGGGATCAAGACTGAGGTTGGTGGGGCAGTGCCCCATTTGCCCTAATGGACCAGCGTCCACTGCATCCATACGTTCATAACCTTGAAGTCAGTTATTTTAATGTATTTTTGGAGTGGGTTGGAAGAAACAAAAGAAATACTTTAAGCAGAGTCCAAAAACTGATTGTTCTCCCTTCCCCTGAAAACAGAGAATAAGAACAATCGGAAAGAGAAAAAAGAGTAAATTGATGTGCGGCAAGGGGGGGGGGGGGAGCGCATCTCACGATAACGAAGACAAGAAAGGGATACGCAGAAACACAAACATTAATTCTATCAGAAGCATTTGTTTAAGACAATGCAGCCTTGAGTTTTGTTGAAGTTCTTGTCTTAATATAGTGACTGAAAATTGCTCAAATGTTTCCCCTCCCTTTTGATGCGCCATGTCTTGTTCAAACAAAACGGCAACATTGCTTTCTCGGACTATTGTTACGTTCAATAGCCAATCTAGCAAACAAGGCTTTCAAGTTTTAAACCATGTCGAACAAAGCAGAGATACAACATCCTTTGCAAGAAACAGGATGGCAAGAGAACTCAAAAGGGTGACCTGGTATTTCAGCCGAGTGAATCGAGAACACTATAGACTGCCTGATGAGCTCAGACGCCAAAATAAAAAGGATTGTTACTGGGATTTTTTTGTTAAATCAATGAATAAGAAGCATCCTCTGGTCATTCCACATTAATCTGTTTCAGAGACGCTGCTGCATGGAAGGCATGTTTAATTTTGGTACTAGTTTCAAATGAGTTCCATTGTCACCGCTTCCTGCGATTGTCGGTAAATCTGAAGTTCCATATTATAAAGTGCCACATCTGGCCCAGACCACGGAGTCCTCCAGACACCTCACAAGTCATGTACCTTGAGGAGCAAGCAGGCCTCTCTGAATCCAATGAACAAGGTAGCCTTGGTTTCGTGACAGCTGAAAACACCACAGAGCATTTCAGCAGCAAAAAAAAGCCAGTGTTCCTTTTCTTATTCCAAATGTTCTCATTCCAAAACCAAGAAATGGAACATGTGAACCATATGTCTAGCTTCCCTCTTTCTTTTCTATTTTGTATTTCAAGTTGCGGTGGTTTTAACAGGAATGACAAAGGAGGCGAAATTCCATTGGTTTTAACAACGGAAAGCCCTATCTTTTGTGTCTGTCCCAGGATGCACTGCTGGCCATCAGTCAGATGGCTTCAAAAGAGAAGCAGGCATATTCATGGCGGAGAAAGCTATTTCCATGGCCATTATTCATAATGACTATATATGGCAGGGACGGATCATACCAGTCATGGCTTCTCCCAAAGGAATCTTAGGAGATGTTAAGGGTGATGAGTTGTGGGGAGACCCTTAGCTACAATTCCCAGGGTGGTTTAACAATCAGCCCCTCTCCCCAGGGACCCCTTGTCATGCTACAGTTCCCAGGATTCTTTGGGGGAAGTCACAACTGCTTAAAGTGCTACAATCCTGCTTTAAATGTATAGTGCAGATGGGAGCCTAGTCATTTAGGAGCAACAGCACAGGAAGGATAGTCTGCTTTGCCACTGAGAAACTAGACTAGAGGGGCCTTTGGTCTGATCCAGCTGGGCTTCTTAGGTCCATATGTTTAGAGGACCATTGACTTCAGTGGGTCTACTCTGCATATGACTAAGTTGGAGATTTCCCATTGATCTTTACATTTTGAATGAGAGCTCTGCATTCACCACAGCTTTTAAAGAACACCAGCTCAATGTTATACAATATTATCA
Source organism: Podarcis bocagei (assembly GCF_964188305.1). Taxonomy (NCBI): domain Eukaryota; kingdom Metazoa; phylum Chordata; class Lepidosauria; order Squamata; family Lacertidae; genus Podarcis; species Podarcis bocagei. The sequence continues at coordinate 41,669,696 of NC_138139.1, forward strand.
GTTGCCATTCCAAAATTGTTCATTAAAACACAAGAGGTCATGCCCTCTAGATTAATTGATTCCAGAGATGAAAACACACAGAGAGAGAGACACTACTTAATTGGGAGGGACATAAAAATAAAACTTACCAGCTCAAGTTGTAAAATCAGGTAAGCAATAAAATTAAAAGGAGGCTGGTGCATTGCAAACTGAGAATCCGTCTCCGGCATTGCCAGAACTCTCGCTTTTGCACAGCATTAGCCAGAGATTTATCGTTCACTGGGCGCCACTAAAAATATCTAAATGCCTGGACAATGGCACATTAGAGCCTTGTAAAATGAAAATTGAAGTAGGACTTGAAAGAGAATAGCATGAAATAACAGATTTAACTACTTCTGTACAGCTATGAAGAAAGCCAGTAAGACTGAGATTATGGTGCCAAGAAGTACACTTGCCATTTTTGATAGATTGTGGGGCCACATTCACACCATACAGTTAAAGCTCTGTGATACCACTTTAAACAGTCATGACTTCCCCTCCCCCAAAGAATTATGGGAGCCAGCCGCAGTTTGTTATAGGCGCTGGGTGTAGTTAGGAGACCCCTATTTGCTTCTCAGAGATACAATTCCCAATGTTTCCTGGGACTAATTGTTAAACCACTCTGGGAGCTGTGGCTCTGCAGCAGAATAGGGGTCTCCTAACAATTCTCAGCACCTTAAAAAAAAAATAATTCTTTGGAGGAAGCCATGACCATTTAAAGTGGTACCATACAGTCAGATAGGGATTTGACTCTCAGAGTCTAACTGCCAATGTGGGCAGTTGGAGTTTGGATTAAGTGGACTCAAGAGAGGGAGTTGGTCTGTTGGGATAAGCTAGGCAGTGCAGTTTGATCCCATGAGGGGAAAGAAAATTGATAAGGGGCTGAATGGGTATTGTTGGTTAAGAACAGTAATAGCCATTCTTGGTGGGGAAAGTCTTTCTTGAGACTTAGTTTGGGAAAGAGTGTCATTTAAAATTCTCTGTAAAGAGTGTGCTTCTTAAAACCAAGTTGTTGTGCCTCACTCCTGAAACCATCATGCTTTAAACCCTCCAAGAGTGTAAATAAATAAACAATATGTTGGACTTTCTTCACCAACCAAGTTTGCGCAACGACTGGAGCGATGGAATAAAAACTTGCCCACAATATCTCTGCATATCTTTATTTTAAATAATAATCAAACAGCTGCAACTCACAACCTCTCACCACTCTACACCAGCCAGTGCCATACAAAGCATTTGGTCAACTTAAATACAGTTTTCAAAATAATCAATTACCCTATCACATCGCTGCATTCGGTGCAGCAGGTAAACTCCCCCCTGCTAATTAGTCAAATTGTTAAGAACTCACAGATGTGCTGCCATGCAGGTTATAATTACAAACACACACCTCTGCGTAGCACCATTGACCACATCAATATTAAGGAAACCTAACACAATATAGTTTGGTTTCAGCAATTCATCCGCATACTGTGACCCTCTGGGTGGGGAATGAGTGGACACTGGGCAGCCTTCACAGAAGTACAATACATCGTTGTTGTGTAAACAAACACTACCACAAATGGTTAATCCCAGGTCTTTCCTGCATTAGCATTGAGTAGAGTATTATCTATTAAGACACCCATACAATCTGCCATGTTACCTAGCACCCATCTTCAGTAAGGGTGTCTGTGACCATAAAATGGGGGGGGGGGCTTTAACAACCCAACTCCCAGAGTCCCCCAAATTCATTATTGGTCAGAGAAGAATGAACTGATGCAGGATCCAGTGAAAGCTAGGCAGATTTTTTTTTATTTTGTTGCAACAGAAGCCACACACACTTTAGGTAGGCGAGGATCCAGAACAAAAGTGTGCAAGGCTGTAGAAATTGCCCAGCCCCTTAGCCAAGGACCACCCCAAAAGCATGGGTCACAGAAAGAGGCTGTCTACAACAGAAATTTGAGTGTGTGGCCTGCTTCCTGTCTGTCAAGATATCTTATGTTTGCTAGGTGCACCTGTGTCACCAAGCAATAGACAGAATGACACTATTAAATTCTACAGTGATGAGAGCTCATGGAAGAAAGAAGTCGTCCATGGGTGATCAGCAATGGTGGCTGGTACCCACTGAGATGCAAGATCAGGGATGCCAATAGCAGGTGGCGCCAGCGCCAATGACAAACAAAGCCAACTCATTCTAACGTTGACCCCATCTTCCTCCCTGTTGAGTTCTAGGAAAGCAACACTAAGGGTCTGTACATGCTGCCCCTTTAAAGCACCCTTGAAGCACATTCTGCCCTCCAAGAATTCTAGGTACTGTAATTTGTTAAGGCTTGCTAGGAACTGTAACTCTGTGGGGAGGGAGTTATTTGAAGGGAAAAGTGTGCTTTGAATGCACTTTATCATTTGCAGGCAGCCTGAGACTATGGAGGAGGAAGCTGACAGCCGGGGCTATGCTCCTGATAGGTCGAGAAGGCAGGTCTGGCTGAGGGCAGACCGAGGTTGGTGGGGCAGTGCATCTATCACGCTCGGGAAACAATCCTCATTGTCTATCAGGGAATTAAATATGCTTCCTTGCAGCTCACCAGTCTCTCTTGAAGGTCTCTCGCTTGGCGATCAAGCACAGCTTTCTCTTCCTGCACTGACTCCCCATCCCAGCCTATCCAAGCTTCCTTCGCCACCCCCTCGCACGCCAAAGGCTCAGCAATAACAGATTATTTTTTGCGACCTACTTTGTCGAGAAAATTGCCTGTATTCAGCCTGACTTTGCTGTCACAACTCTTGAGCAGTGATAACATTTTTGCTACATTCTTCTCTCTTATCTCTGAAAAAAATCACCATGGTAATTTTCTTAATGCTTTCAAACTTCCATTGCATAGCCAAAAGACTCGGAGCGCAATGGAAGCAAGCAACATGCCTGGGAGAGAACACTGTTGTTGTAACCAGCAATAATGAACACTGCCCAAATTGTCTGCGCAAGTGTGCCATTTGTTGAAGGAGGCAAAAGTGGCGTTGGTCCTGTGTGTGGGAGTGTAAGGGATGCGTGTGGACGTACATGTGCTTGGCTGTCAGCTTACACCAGGGGGAGGGACCCTTTTTCTTCCTGAGGGCCAAATTGCCTTCTGGGTGAACCTTCTGGGGGCCACACGCCACAGGCAGGTGGGACCATAAGCAAAAGTAGGTGGAAACAAATGTAAATTCTACTTTTGTGCAGTAGGCTTGATTCTACACACAGTCACACAACCACACACCCCATTCACACCCATCTATTGTAGACAGATGCCACCCACCTCTGTTGTAGTCCCACGCTGCTCAGTCACGGCAGAGCTCAGGGGTGGGCGAGGCCAGCTAACCAGCCAAGTCTGAGGGGGGTACTTGCCTGGGAGCAGAGTCCAAAAGCAAGTTTCAGTCCAGTCCTAAGGTCAGGAGTATCTCAGTTCACGTAGACAGATGGTCCAGAGGTCAGAAAGCCAAGAGTCCAAGGTCGCAAGAAGCAGCAAGGTCTGTCCAGGAACGACAAATGTCGTTTCCAGCAACTGACTGAGGCTGGGAACTCTGCTTAAGGAGGCTGGAGCCAGCTGGTTCTCATCAGGAGCAAGAAGGCTGATCACCCACAGGTGGAGTCACTCTGCCTCCTGCTCCTTCAGGCTGCTGCTCAACAGGTGAAGCCGACTCCTGGCCCATGAAAACCCCTGTCATTTGCCTCTGATGCCACCCACCTCTGGCATTTGACACACAGATGGTAAAGGTTGAAACCACAGAGAAAAACCAGCTGTATGCCTGCCTTCTCATTACTGCGCATGATTGACAGTTATTGTAGGAACAGCGTTGTACGCTTCACCTTTTCTGTCTATACTGCCATCTTCCCTACAGACCCTCTTAGGTGTTTAAGATCAGCAGAGGCCTCCTTCCCAACTTTTTCCTACACAAAACTGGGAGGCCTGCCTTCCAGGACATGCTCCTGGGCAACTCACATGACCCACACCTCGCAAGAGAGAGCAAGATCGCTGCACCCAAAATGGCCGCCAAGATGGCCGCCATCAAAAAAATGGGATGTTCCATTTTTCCTGAGGCACTTGGAAGGTATACAGAGGGTAGTTTCCAGTCTATGGAACTGGCACTGTTACACGTGCCACGTAGCACTCTTAAGAAATGTATATTTTATGTGGCAGCACTCATACTTTGGAACTTCCTGCGTATTGATATCAGCCAGGCACCAACTTCACTGTACTCCTTTCAGTGCCTGCTAAAAACAATTTTATTTAGACCAGCCTAGCCAGAATGCTGACATGTGTTTTAATCTATTTTTAGTTTAGAGCTGGTTTTAATTATTTGAATGTTTTAAATTGCTGTTTTTAACTCTTCTGTTCTTTTTGTAAATTGCTTTGAGTTTTTATTTGCAGTCATGTGGCATATAAATTTTATGAAATAAATAAATGAATGAATGCTGGATTTTAAATTGCTGTCGGCCTCCCTTGGACCTGCTGCTGAAGGACGAGTAGCAACAACAACAACACTACTGTGATTTAATACGTATTCGATATCAAAATCCCATTATATGTAGTAAAGAAAAAGAACATTAGCAAATTTTAAATCCTGCAATCTTGTAGATTTTCCTCTGAAGGTGTCCCACACTTCTCTTCTAATTCGTTAGAGAATCAAATCTGTGGTAAGCAAAGTAAATTAGATTCAGTGACATTCTGCTAATTGAGTCATTCCCCCTTCTCCGTGGCTTGGCTGAGTTTTTAATTACCAGCTAATCTCATCAATATGGTGGATGACTGGCAGCATGCAGATCACTGTATTACAACCACAGTGAATTAGAACGAGATGTTTTATGGCTCATTGCTTGACCCAGGGCTCTCCTGTCACCGCACACTGGGATGAACAGGGGAGCTGTGGTCATCAGCTGACCTGGAAGCAAAATAAATAATCGTGCTGATTGCTCTAGCAAATAAGCAAGAGCGAAGGCGGTACCAAAGTCTGAAGCTCCCCTCCAGAAGAAAGTGCAACAAGTGTTGAAAAGGAAAGTGAAGAAAATATAAGTGGTTCTGGAACACAGTCTTGAACAGGGTCTGACATCAGTGTATCCACCAGTCCCCCCAAAATTGTCTCTGCCATTGATAAGGTTGCCAGACCTCTTCCAGGTCTGAAGCCTTCGAGTTTGCTTCGACCTCTCCAGGGAGCAAGTAGAGGACCAGAATCTCAAGATAGAAAAGACTGCCTTTAATAATATATATATATTTAATATTATGAAGCGTGTGCATGCAGCTGACAAGCTTCAGCTACAAACTGTAGCATGGGCACTCTGGGGACAAGGGTCTGCCCTCCTCTGCTCCCCCCCCCTCCAATTAGCTTCCATCTCCAGGACCCGCCCCTATGACATCACCAGGGGCTGCCCCTGGGTCTCAGGTTAGGGCCCTGAAATCTGAGGGTTTGGGATGCTCCTGACGTGGCAAATCTAATCACTGAATATCCTGATTGGGGCTGATGAGAGCTGGAAGTCAACAACGTCTGGAGAGCAAGCAGGTGGGCGGATGCTTCACCCTATTCATTCATTCATTTTTAAAAACAAAAAAACCCACAAAGCAGTTTACAAAGAAAAGGCAATTAAATACCATATGGAAAACATCAAAATCCATATATATAACACATCAAACTTCAGAACACAGCATTTCACTGAGCATGCTTAAATTCATTCAAGATCCACATCAAGACCTCAACCAACCTACACTCGCATGCTCTCAAAAATTACAGAATCCCAATAAAGGACAGCAGCCCTAAGTAGATATATAATAAAAGTGTTATTTCAATTTGAGTTCCTCCTTCAGGGACTGTGGACCAATGGTCCATAACTAAGAAGCAATATATTCTGGGGTGTTCATGCTGTGAGCCCCTCCATCCTGTGTTCAGGTTGTATAAATGGGCAAATAAAACCATGTATCCTAAAGATACATCAGTGGTGTGCAGTCAGTGGACTAGGGGGAATAGGCTAGCTCACTAAATTAGAGTATTAAAGTATTAAAGCCTGGTGCCTCCTTCCCAAAGCCCAGGAAGCTTCTGCCTGGCTTAGGGAGGGAGGCGTGATGCTCCTGTATGTGACGTTCCCTCCCACTGCCCTTACAAGCTGGCACTTCTGGCTCTAACTGTTCCCCATGAACAATTTCACTGCGTGCCACTGGTCTCCATTGACCTTTCCAAGGAAGATGAACCCTGGATAAGTGCTTGGGACCCGTGGAGTCTCTCGCTGCTCAGAGACTGGGGGGTCGTGGAACTACAGCGAAGAGAAGCAAGCATAGACTTCTGCTCCTTGTTCATGGGCAAGAAAACATAAAGGAAAAGCGGAGAAAGGAGTAAGAAGAGGGGCAGAGGGCTTTACGGGATCAACAGCACGGTCCCTGCTGGTGTGGGCATCAGCAGATGCTCCATGGTGCAAACCTACAAAGCTGGCCTAACAGACCTTCTCATTTAATGACACCTAGACACAGCCACCCCTAGTGGGCAGGTGGGCAGCCACTTGCCACCACCAGGCAAGCTTCTCTGGGTCCACAGGAGAGGACAGTAACCAGCAGAGGGGGCTTAATCTAGAGCCCTCTCACACCTGGAACTGGCCCTGTTGAAGTGTTACTGCTAGAGGCCACCAACCAGATACAAGGAGCCCCCTGCAGACCAGCTCACTGGCATATTGTCTCCTTCAATGAAGTCATTCTGGCCTTTAATACAAAGAGGATTCATCCCATCTGAAGCATGTAACATCTTCCTTGTTTGCAAAGAATAAAAGAAACTCGTGCTAAAGAAAAAGGGCTTTCAAAAGATTTTTTTTTATAATTGGTGTCTTCTGAACCAAAAGGGTAAAAATAAACCCAAGATACGAAGAAAGGCATAATGTTCCAAAGAACAAATTAGACATGCAAGAAGGATAAATGCTTTTCATCTTGACATGTTGTTCTCCAAGATGAGGAGCCTTGGCTGCTGGGGGGGAAATCAATGGTGGCTTTTGTCATTTACTTCAGTGAGTCCAAAGGTCAAGCTCTTGATCTTCCTTTGGCAGCATCTGAAGGGCACTGACCAGAATATAGATCTAGTAACATTTACCCTCTGGCTAGAGGCCAGTTAAGGACATAAGGCGGGCCTGCTGGATCAGGCCAAAGGCCCATCTAGTCCAGCATGGTGTTCTCACAGCGGCCAGCAGATGCCTGTGAGAAGCCTGTAAGCTGGACTCAGCACTCTGCCCACCTGTGATTCCCAGAAACTGCTTTTCAGGGCCATAATGCCTCTGACAGAAAAGGTAGGGCACAGCTATGGTGGCTAGTAGCCATTGATAGCTGTGTCCTCCATGAATGTGTCTAATCCTCTCTTGAAGCTGGTGGCCAGGCCTGTCTCCTGCATAGCCAAGCATCCTACTCTCAGTGTGTTAACCGTCCTGCCAAACATGCCATCACCCCGAGGAATGGAAGAGCAGCCTGCCCTACTTGGATCTCAAAGTGGACTTGCCAGATCCAATCTGGCAGTCCGTTATGAGGTGATCCGAGGGTTTGAAACACACTTTAAAGTACCAGTGAGGTGATCTGAGGGTTGCATGCTCCTCCTCCCACCCTCCAAATAATATTTTGAACTTTTGAAATGAGCTTGCTCAGGAGATCAAAGCCTGACCGGAGCATCAGACTCCTTGCCATGTGCTTTGGCAAAAGGGCCTTTTAACTATTATTTTTCTGCTGGAACAGAAAAAAAAATTGTTCCAAGCAGTTTTTATTAAGTAGAAGTAAGTTTTGAGCTTTGTCATAAGTGATCAGACACACACACACACACACACACACACACACACACACACACATTGTTGCTGGCATCCATCTGTCTCAAGTGACAATGGAGTTCGCCTCCAGGAATGAAGTCAAACTGCTGCATTAGCAGCACCAACATGACTTCTCCAGGGCTCAAGCTTGGGCAGTGTGTATGGACGGAGGTCCTGGGCTGCCCAGACAATAATTTTGCTCCTCCTAGATGGGTTACCTTCCCAGGCTGACAAGCCCCATCTGCCCCTCACTTCCACAGCATGTACAAAAACTGCCTTCTTAACCATTGGATCCACTATTGATCTTGTCCGCTCAATCTGCTGGAGTCTGTCTTTGCATGCAGGGGAAGTCCTTAACTCAGCGACGGTTTGACACCCATCAGCTACCCTCACCTGGTTTAGCCAGCCAATCAAAGCCATTCCTGGACTGTGGCTTGTGTCACACGCTGACAGCTTCTAGGAGCCCCAGGTGAGAGCTGAGTGCAGGGTAGGGACCAAAAGAGGGCAAACTACCCAAGCAGGAGCATGCCCCCCCAGACATACTACCCACCCCATATGTGTGTGCATATATATAATCATACATATTAATTTGTGAATTGTGAATGAATTTTTTTCCTGCATTGATTTTGGATATCTGTTGATTCAGGTACCCTGCGTGGTGGTGAGTGCATGAACTAAAAAATGGGAGGGGACTGTCTGTCTTTCAGAGTGTTTTCCACTTTACAGCCATGTGAATTTGCTTAACTCCCTCTCTTTTAACTATTTGCAGTTCTATAAAAGCTTCACATTGAGTTATAGCTGTTCAAAAATCTGGGCAGCATTTGATTTGTGCAATGCTTGCAGTTCAGCCCTCTACATGAATAAAAAGAGAGTTAGGAAGTTATGACTGCTTCATCTCAGCAATGCTACTGATAATTAATTGAGTCTGTATTAGAAGCAGATGGGGGAGGGGGTGCAAGGCAGTGAATTTGGGGGAGGGATGCTTCAAGGGAAACCCAGTGTTTTGATGAAAATGGCATTATTGTTGCATGGAGTGATATTACTTTCTAAGAGACGAAAGCTACTGCCATCAATGGTCACTTTGCCTCTTCTAACTGCACAATCCACAATGTGTCCCTCTTAGGATGTTTGCACCATCTTGAACATTTCAATATGGGCAAACAGACTGGCATTGTATTCAACTAAATTCTAGAAGACTATACACTCATTTAAATTATGACTAATTTAGATCAGTTAAGTTCCAGTCGAGCTACTCTGAGTAAAATTAAATCAGATACATCCAGGGCTTTCCACACACACCCCAGCCGGAACTCGCTGGAACTCAGTTCCGACACCTCTCAGGTGGGCACCATTGCCATTACTGTATAAGAGAACAAGGGAGGCATTCATGTTGAGTTCCAGCATCTCTTTTTCTAGAAAAATAGCACTGGATAAAACCCAATCTTCCTAAAGGGCTTAGTAGTAAATATCTTTACTACCCAAGTTCTGGTTAGAGTAAAGGCAGATGAGACAGAGGGTGTGTGTGTATAATTAAATGTATGAGGCATCTTGAGGTGATTTACAGTTCAATAGAAACATACACAGAACAATTACATATATAAAACCATTTTAAGACACTGCGTATGTAACCCGAGGTACCACTGTATATACCTCAGTGGTATATACAGTGGTACCTCGGGTTAGACGCTTCAGGTTACAGACGCTTCAGGTTGCAGACTCCGCTGACCCAGAAAAAGTACCTCAAGTTTAAGAACTTTGCTTCAGGATGAGAACAGAAATCGGACGGCGGCGGCAGTGGGAGGACCCATTAGCTAAAGTGGTCTTCAGGTTAAGAACAGTTTTGTGTTAAGAACAGACCTCCGGAATGAATTAAGTTCTTAATCCGAGGTACCACTGTATATATGCAACTAAAAACATGTCTATATATTGTTATAGGTTAGGGGGCCAGTGTGGAAAATAAACCTCCCTCCTCACTAGAAAACTAGAATATCATGGGGCAGGGCTGGATCTGAGACTCCCTCATTCACTGTCTATGTCGCTGTGGTGCCAGGATTATTCAGGCGACATTTTCTGTCCTCATCCTTTGGATCCCCCCCCCCTCTCAATTTACTAAGGAACCATTTTGACTGAGGACGTCCAAGGCAAGAGAATGAGCCTCGCTCGGCCCATGATGGAGTCAGTGCCAGATTTAGGGTGGTGCAAGAGCTTCCCCCACACAGGGAGCTGAGCCAAGGGGGCACAAAACTGAGAAGGTCCATAACCGGGAAGAGCCACTTTGGGGCGCCAAATTTTGGCCTCGCACAGGGCACCATACTACAAAAGATTGCCCAAGTCCTCCCTTGATAAAGATAAGCCAAGCCTTCCCTTCCCTCTGTATCTGGTGTTTGTGGCCCTCCAGATGTTGTCAGACTCCAGCTCTCACTCCTGCCAGCATGCCTAATGGTCAAGGCAGTGAGTTGGAGTCCAATAAGATCTAGCACAGGCACCCCCAACCTGCGGCTCTCCAGATATTTTGGCCTACAACTCCCATGATCGCTAGCTAACAGGACTAGTGGTTAGGGATGGTGGGAATTGTAGTCAAAAACATCTGGAGGGCCGAAGGTTGGGGATGCCTGATCTAGCAGGACACAGACTCCCTACTCCTTGTTTATATCAAGCAATAACACACATAGCCAGACAATTTTGCACTACCAGGTATGTTTGGAGTTGCTGGGTGCTCCGAGTTTGTGTGCTGTTTGTGTGCTGCAAAGGAGGGGAGGAGAGATCATTTTCTTCTTCTTCTTCTTCTTCTTCTTCTTCTTCTTCTTCTTCTTCTTCTTCTTCTTCTTCTTCTTCTTCTCCTCCTCCTCTTCCTCCTTCTTCTCCTCCTCCTTCTCCTGTGGGAACTCAAAGCAACTAACAGCACAAAAATGGAACACAAGGAAGATGATGCAGAAACGAATATTCCCTCTATTTCTAATGTCCAATCTGAGTGCCATTTCTTGTGTTGCCAAAATGGCACAACCCATGAAGAAGATGGAGATATTGGCAGTATTGGGGGGGGGGAGCAAAGTTCTGTAGAAGTGCACAAAAATATTTAGGGCAGGAACCCCCAAAAACACCCCCATGAAAATTACTCCTTGCTTCTGACAAAAGCAGCAAAAGATTGATACATACATACACAATGACAGCATTCATGCAACATTGACAGGTATCTCTCCTGCATTGATTCACACATTCATTGTTTGGTCTATCATGACATTGTCAAAGACTGAAGGTAGCTTGCAAGCTTCAGAGCAAGTCTGAGTTTTCCAGCAGATGGAAATTGGTGTAATTGATTTTTTAAAATGTGAACATTTTTATATTCCTGGTATTGTTGTTGTTAATTGAGATATTTCATAGGAAGCTGTTGATAAAATAATAAGAATAATGTAAGTACACTCGTACATGTGTAATTAAGGGAATGATAACCGAGTGTGATCTAGAGACCCAACACCAGGCAGACCATGGGAACCCTGAGATTTCAATATTTGAATTCTAATTTTGCAGTAGCATTACTTTGTTGCTCTTTCCATTGAATGGTGGGTTTGATTCAAAGACACAACATTGCTGAATCCAGGGAAGCAGCTGGGAAGTCTTCTGAGGTCACCTCTGGTAGGGAAGATGATGTCTTTGCTTGCCTTGGATGCATTATATATGCCAAGAGTGCCCTCTGCTGAAATGGAAACTTCCACACAGATTACTCCCATATCAATCAAACTGACAAGTCTCTTCATTTCATCCTTCTTTTTGAGGCTGAGATCACGGTCTTTCAAGTACCAAGTACAGGAACATGATTTTCAAATGGCAGGGAATAAATAGGGCTGCTGGTGGCTGCCACAAAAAGTTAAGCCCATATTAGGGTACTGAGGTAGAGGTGAGATAGGGGAACTCCCTGCTCCACTCTGAAGCCTCATGTCAAAGATCCTAAGCCAGCCTCCCTCTCCTCCAGCCACAAATTGTCACTGTTATAGAACTGTAAATTTTAAAAATGTATGGGAGTCGGGGATGATCTACTATGAAACTAATGAATCTTAAGCTTCAGGGCCCCTAATCCCAGAGCAGCCCCACAAACGAATTTAATCCACATTGCTGTAAAATGTTGGGTCTAGTAGAGCAAATTTGAATCCTGTGATTAATTTTTTGTTGTATACATTTCAACCATCCCCAAGCTTGAGAGTCAGTAACACAGATGTTGTAAAGGTGTGGTGATCTGTCACGGAACTACCTCATTGAAAAAGGTATCAGTGGCTACCCAGACCTTGATGCTGGTTGCAAAGGGGCCCCGTGACAGTTCTGAAATTCAGGGCCCCCAAAATGTAGGTCCGCCACTGACAAGAGGAAGATTTTAAACATAGATTCTTTTTCTACTCTTCTCCACTGCATTTAGGGCAGCCAACCTAGTCTTGTCTCTTTCCACCCCACAAGAAAGACCAAGTGGTTGCTGGCCAGGGGATCCTTACAAGTTTAGAGCAGGGAGCTCACTTCTTACATATCTGCCATCTTACCAGAAACCCAGCTCACCTAACGCACTTGATGGCTGACTGGTGCAAGAGGGAGCTGGTATAGAGGAGCGTCAGGTTCGAATCAAAGTACCCAATCCAAAAAGCAACACAAGTCTCGTGGCACCTTCAGAAGTACGAGATTAAGATGAATGATAGTCGGTGCCCTTTCGGGCTGGTGGTCCAGAAGGCAGGGAGACCAAAATCAGTTGGATCCAAAGCCGGTAAGAAGAGCTGCCAACTAATTCTGGTTTTCTCTCCAGCCTCCTCCACCTGCTAGATGAGTCGCTGAAATTCATGAGGACTCACAGATCAAAAAGTTGAAAAACCACCAGTTTTTCCAAGTCAGGATCTGATAAAATGATCTGTGGCTTAAGCTCCCTCAAAACGCACTCAGGTGGTTTTTGCCTGTCTTCTTGATCATGTTTTTGGTAACTGTGATCCTATCCTGTGATTGTTGTTTTGAGCCGTTTTGGGGAATCCTCAACTACAGGTCAAATTTTTGCTAATTTTTTTCTAGAATCCTAGCTCGCATGCCACATTTTCAGTTATTTTTCAGGATCCTGACCTGCCGTTATTTTTCAATCATTTTTTAAATCCTGACCCATGTGTCATATTTTAGCCATTGTTTCTCAAGCTACTTGATGTGGTGGACTGGCATTAAAAAAACAACAACAACCAATGTGCCAGGGACTGGCGCCATATTTGGTCCCTGAAGCATCCCACCCAACCTGGGCTGTGGTGGAGTCTCTATGGACTGGCAGACAATGACTCATGGATCAGCCCTCATCTGCAAACAACTTTGATTTTCAGTCATTTTTGGGGATGCTGATCAGAATTTTGGTCGTTCCAGTACAACTGAAGAAAAATAAAGAGCTGAATTTCAATATCCATGCTTGTTGAAATGTAGAAGGGAGGAAAATGCAAATTCATTTGGGTTTTCGATCCATTCCTCTACCATTTCCGCCATTTGGAATAGTAGATAGCACATCTCCTTTTCCCTTTGTACTGTGTTTCAAGAAGTGTATTTGCTATTGCCAGTCCTCAGCTCCATCCAAGAGGACTCAGAAATAGCCATAGGCTCGCTGCACCTAACTTGATGTCAATTTCCAAACCGTGCTCATTTGCAAGATAGCATTTTCAAGACATTTTTGATGCCAGCAATATTTGCATATTGCCTTTCCTTTGCTCGTTCCTGTGCCTTGCTTAAATGAGGAACAGAGGCAGAGATTAAACTGTGCCAAAGACAAAATGGATATGCCAAACCTCATTTGAACTCCAGGGAAGGTTCAGTGTTTAGTTCTTAAAACTGCACAACCCTAAATAAGGGTGCATAATAGAGAGGCCTGTTGCGCTCTATGGGACTTGCTTCTGAGTAGAAGGCACATATTAACTCCTTTGTTTTCCATTTTATGCATTTTCAACACAAGAATTCCATGAAGAAGTATGGCACACCAGTCCTATTACTGACGCAAGCATGAAGAAAACTTAAATTATGGGCCATATGTCTTCAGTCACCAGTAATTTAACAGTCATGAGTTCAATTAAGAGAATTATTTTAAAGGAGGAGGGGGGCAGACAGGGATTTCCTGTAGTAGGTACAGAATTCCAGGGCAAATGAGCAAACTCTTTCAGGGTACTTTGTTGAATGATTTATCTCTCTGGACAAGTCTAATCAAAATGGAGTACAGCCATTTAATTAAAAGCTCACATGAAGTATATATTTGAGAAAGGAAATTTATTAGCGATTCAGTGTAGGGACAGGCAAATTAGTCTGCCATTTTTGAATGTGTGCACCCAAAAGTTAGCTCCTCCCGTTTCCAGATTAATCTGACAATATATTTTTGTTCAATTGTGCACTTAAATATTATATGGCTGAGTTTTGCTTATTCCCTCCTCCCTTCCAAACCATTTTCCTTTTGTGTCACGGACGGAAGGTTGGGACCAAGCAACAAACATCTTCTCCCAAAGATGTCCCACAAGGCAGCATGGAGATTTTTCTTCAGGGTTTACTGCTGAAGGCTTTCTCAAAAATCAGTACAGCTTAAAGGCTTTAGGAACAGTGTTTGCTTCTCCTTCTTCTTCCCAGGTTGACAAAGCCCCAACTGCCCCTCACTTCCCTCTACAGCATGTGCAGAAACTGCCTTTTTGACCACTGGATCCACCATTCGTCTCATCTGCTCAATCCATCAGAGTCTGCCTTCACATGCAAGGGAAGTCCCTAACTCATGGAAGGACTGAGACCCATCGGCTACCGTCACCTGGTTTAGCCATCCATTTGAAGCTGTTTTGTGGTCCGTGGCTGCTGTCACACACTGACAGCTTCTAGGAGCCACAGTTGCTCTAAACTGCAGTAGTATTCTTCTGCTCAGGTCCATCTTGTGAGTTTCCTACACAAATCAGGTTGGCCATTGCAGCAACAGGATGCTGGACTAAATGGGCCATTGCCCTCATCCAGCAGGTCTCTTCTTATGTTAACATCATTTCAATTTTGATAGCCTCTCTATCTTCCCAGTAATGAAGACAGTACTAATAAGCATCTCTAACAAAACTGATATCAATTGCCTTCTAAGTGACCAAAATACTACAATAAAATGCTTCAGGGAAGTGCAAAACGCAGAATTAAAACCATAAAAGGCTTTGTGCATCTGATGGACTGGGCCTTAGTTCCCAAATGACTGCACCATAATCCATTTGTTCACTGTTTAAGGTGGAACTCTGGGTTTTTTGCTCCTAGATGCAAAGCAAGAAATTCTGGAGGATAATCAGTTGGGTGTTTTTAGGAGTCAGAAAGAGAGAGTGGGACCAGGAGGATGGGCAGTCAGCCAGAGGCTTTCCAAAAGCTTGAAGACTCAAGGGCAAGAAGATACTCTGAAGGTAGTGGGCTGCGTTCCAACATAGGAGAGGCAGAGGGAGTGCGATAAGGAACAATAATAGGCATGACTGGCAACTCTACTGTAAAATTGGCCAACCGCACAATTCTTTCCATATTCATTAGAGGCGGATAAACATGAAGTCCTGTGATATGGATGCATCAAATGAATGAGATCTGGGAGTCCTTGGCTGGCCAACAAAATCCAACCCTTTTAAAAAATGGGCACAAATGGGGAAAAGGGTGGAGGATGACTTCAGTTTACCAACGTTCTGCAAGCACACAGTGTCTTCACTGCTGATCATGAATATACAAAATAAGGCTCCCTGCAAAACGGGACGCTGCAAATGTCCAAAGCAAAGAAAAGGCTAGTTGTCTGAATGGCTGTCAGCTATTCAGAAAACCCCTATAGGATTACTTTTAAGACTTAATGAATTTGCCTCTATACAACACAAAGGGAAGATTTGCTTAATTTCGTTATCCACCACAACACAGCACTTCCGAAGTTATTGATTAGCGAGATTGCATCCAACCTACATGGGGCAAGGCATTCTCTGTGGCAGCCACTAAACTGGAGAAACTCTCCTGCACTTTCAGATTTAAAGAGTTGGTTTCTTATTTAAAATATATTAAGTTCCTTATTTAAATTCTTTTATCTGTTTTGAAACTTCTGTAAGCATGAACAGGGAATTTTAAGCGTCTCTCCCACTATCTGACGGTGGAAGCAAAATATGCATAAGCCCCAAGATTCACATATGCATCCCATAAACCTACAGTCTGCACAACAGATCACTGTGTGAACTGCTCTCAAGATATGTGGTTCTCATTACTTTAGCCTGTCTGTCCTGTCCTGTCCTTTATACATCTGGTCAAAGCACTAATCTTTTGAGCACTGCATTAATGCCAATGTCTGTCCATACAGACAACCATTTGCCAGTGCACATAAGCAACTGCTCAGCATACAATACTGACTACTGATGTGCTTTTGTGCTCCGCTCCTTACTAGTAACGTCCTGCTTTCTTGTAACTGCTGTTGATGGATTAAGACCAGCAATTGCCCCAAACTTATAGAAACCAAGTCTCACACTTACTTCTGCATTGTAGACTACTCTTCTGTTAATTTCTGGTGCATAGATATACGTGTGCATAGACATATGTGTTCAGTTTATCCAATATAAAACAGCAAGATTGAGAAGATAACCTGAGCCAGCAAAGGTGCCCACACCTGAGGCTGTTGCTCACTTTACACAACAATGTAAAATATACTATTACCTGAATAGCATTATACACTAGGGCGATGGAACAAGGATTGACTTTAACATGCAAGCTGAAAAGAGTCTATTTGAACAATTTATTAGTTTGCCTCTTTTTACAAGTTTAGAAAAAGAATCCCAGGATTTTTCCTCCTGTGTGTTTTCGCCTAGCTTCCTCGTGGTCCATGATGCCAGCTGAAGTTGTCAGCACAATGTACCTATTAAAAGGGTGAGGAAAATACCCGTTATGCTTTATGCTTGATTTCTTACCCATTTGCAAAAGCAGAAAGAAGAATTTAACCTCATCTTTAACAGGCAGCACATTAGAAAAATGTACTACCACAAAAACTAAATGCAAAACTGCTTAACATGTATACAGATTAGAGTCTTATGTGACCATTGCTATACTGGTTTGAATCCAGCTAGATCATCGTGCATGCAAAACAACTTCCATGAGCACCAAGGAACTTCTCCCTCTTTCCTAACAACAAATCTGCTTCAGAGAGTTAGGGGAAACTCCCAGAGCTGCTATGGGGGAGATGAGTGAGGGGAACCTTGCACAATTAGTTGCATACAACCCACTGATTCTACCAAAAGCAAAAGCTAATGTGCCAGTTAGCAGGTTAAGTGCTAGTAGTAGTAGTTCTGGCTTTTGATCCAAAATGTTGAATAGACTCAATGCTATTCGGCATGCACTTATCTTGCAGTATGAATCTAGCACCAAGGAGCAATAGCTAAGGTAAAACTCAAAGCAATGAAGCAGCCCTAATCACAAGCTTTGGCAATCCAGTTCTACAAAGCTGATACTTACCCAAACTGACGTGAAGGTAGCAGGTTGTTCTGCCACTTTTCCAAATCCTTCAGTTGGACATCAAATCTGGGGCTGATCACACCACACTATCAAGCCAAACAAAGGGGAAAAGACTTAACCATCTTTCTAACGTATTACTTGCAAAGTTCAGAAGTTATTGAACTGAAGGATGTGGCATTAAAATATTTTCAATAAATTTGATAGATGGAACACAGCTGTGCTACCCAATTCAACAGGAAGTAGAAAAGTGCCTGGGAACAACAAGAAATGTTTGTGGGTTCAGGGACTGTGATTTATAGCCAGTTCATACAATCCTGAACAGGATCCAGATGGCACTGTCAGTTAGGCACAGGATGAAACCATCTTGCTTGAGTTAAGCAGTGTCTGAATGGGAGACAAACTGGGAACCCTGCCTAGAACACATCTAAGTTACATGATGGAAGACAGCATAGATGGCGGCAAGAGAGGCTCTTCTCTGTGGTGGCCCCCAGCTAGTGAAATGACCTCCCTTCTGAAGCCCATATTGTGCCATCACTGAATATTATCACCACCATCATCATCAATTAAATTTATATACCGCCCTATACCTGAAGGTACATTTCTTTACCTAGGCCTTTGGATGAGTGTGTATCTTCCCTCCTCCTACTCTGCTGTGTGCTGCAGTTCTGTGCTACTTTTGTTATTCTGATAACTGTGTTTTATTTTACAATTTTAATTACACACTGTTCTTAATTGTTATATTTTGCAGCCCACCCAGCGACCATTTGGCGAAGGGTGGGCTATAAATACAGATAACAAAATAAATAAATTGAAGCGCTGCCTCATACCAACGTACAGGAGTTGAACAAGCACGTGTCAAATGCAAACACTGGTTTTGTCACAAGCCGCAGGGCACAACAGAAACCTTGGCATTATGCTGCTTTGACAGGGCTGACAGAAATGCCAACATTTCTGCCAAGAGGCAGAGGTGCATGTCAGTCTTCAACTACACTAGGGTTGCGTATTATATGCAAATTGCCTTCTGTGGAGTGTGACAAGCAACTAGCCTTCTTCCCAACTTTTGAAGCAGCAGAGGTGGGTGAGGATTTTCCCGGCAGCTAAGAAGTGATTTTGCCTCCTCCCCATTGCCAATTTGGGGAGGATGGAAGGGAGATGTTCGGCTGCTGTCCTAGCAGCAAGGGCCAGACAGCCGCATCCTATGAGGCTTACTTTGGTCAGAATAGAGTACAGTTGTACCTCAGGTTACAAACGCTTCGGCTTACAAACTCCACTAACCCGGAATTAGTACCTTGGGTTGAGAACTTTGCCCCAGGATGAAAATGGCAATCGCGCACCGGCAGCACGAGGCCCCATTAGCATAACCTCAGGTTAAGAACAGTTTCAGGTTAAGAATGGACTTCCAGAACGGATTAAGTTCATAACCTGAGATACCATGTATACACTTCCAGAGTTAACACGAAATACATTACTTATGGTAAATGATCCACCATAGCCGCTAGAGGACTGTGAAAATTTGTTTCCCAGGCTTTTTCGACTTGTCTACTCATGTACTATCTGAAACCAGAGGGGCACATTGGTTGCCAGATGTGAATATTGTCATTATTTTCAGCTCTCCTGCCCCACTATAGCTTTCCACCTGATTATTGAAGTAGTGTTGTGCTTGCATTAGGACCAACTGACAAGTCACAAAAATGGTGCGCTTTTGAGTTCTGTGGGACCAAATTTTTCCTCTGACAAGATGTTAAAGAAAGCAAAAAAAGAGAAGGTGGGAAGAGGAAAATGTTGCTGGCACATGGCTACTCCATTTCTGCTTTATTTTGTGATTTTTCTGTTGGTCCCAATGAAGGTCTTGTGAATTTTCTAAATGAAACCAAACATTTTTCTTATTACTTCTAATAAGAAATTTGAAATTATTTATTTCAACAGGAAAGAAGACAAGCTCTGGAGGCCTCAAAAGCACACACACAATTTTGTGATATTCTGTTCTAACCATGGTTTTGTAATGTCTCCTATGAGCCAGCACAGCTAACTTAAACTTTTCAGTAAGAAATGATTCAGAACTTGGGTATGAATAGTTATATAGTTTCATCCTGAATTTGTAATATCAGCCTGTAACTAACAATCAAGTCAAATATTTTGAACACAAAGAAAGAAAAAACATGTTTGAAAAACTATCACAATACTCTTTTAAGATTATAACAATATATACAGCCCTGTAACAATACTCTTAAAACTTGCAACATCCGAAACACAACACACACATTTAAAATTTGGTATCTAAAAGTGGCATGGAGAAGAAAATATAAATACAACCCATTCCAAAGGTGCAGCTGTAAGCTGCTATGCCCTAACAGATCTGAATATATCAGTTTACCAGCTATTTTCATTCTGGGCCTATTAACATTTGTCCAAGCAGTCACAATGCTAGGTAAGAAGAAGAAAATAAACTCCAATCTCAGGAAAAACTAAAAACTGAGAAAATAAAAACCCAAGAATCATGTGAATGTATAAATGCACATCTCAATTCAATAACGTAGAAATCAAGTTAGAAACAAAATTATACAAATAGTAAAATAAGAATCTGCCTTATCAGATGTGTGGGTTCAAGGAGTTTAAAAGTCCCTTCACTGACTAGAACCAGCTCTCTAGAGTTTCAAGCAAGGAGCCCTTGCCAACTGCACCCAGAGATGCCAGAAAGTGAACCAGGAACCATAGGTTGATCAGAAGAGGCTTCCCAAGACTGATTTCAAAGAGGTCAAGGAGAAAGAAGATGATCCATTGATGACAGCCACCTAGGCGGCACCCTAAAGGCTGTTCTCCAAGGGTTTTTAAGACAAGCAGAGTAGATGTCTTCCGATTTGCCAGTTTTAAGGCACAATGTTGTCAACTCAAGTGAACCAGCACAGCGGCTGTTGTAGAACATTCAAAGGACCAGAGGACCTTTAAATGATATTCCTTAAACCTCCAGGATTCACAGCTGCTTCTTTTCAAGCCATTCCCATCAAGGACCTCTTAAAGCCATTTGCTTATACCAAAAGTTCCCATTTGGTCAGGCATACAATTATAGGAACAAAACACTTTGTCTGAACTGGCCCTAGGACTAAAGGAATTTTTGCCTAAATACATAACCCACCTTCCCTTTATTCCAACCCACAAAGGGTGAATTTTCCTGTGAAGTGAGGTGAACTTTGATGCAGCTAACAAGTGTATCTTCCAAGATGTAATTCTGGCATTAAGTCCAGTGGGGCTTAAATGGAAGTCAGGTCCTACCTTGTTGAGTCTGCCTGTGAGATTAACGACAATCTTCCCAGCTCTGTGATCGTCAATGATCTCAAATTCACCTATGTAACCTGTGAACCAAAGAAAAGCACTCAGCATATTCAAACCTTTGGACCATTGAAATAGAACTAAAGCAACCCATTCCTCCCCGTTAACTGAACTGCTTGACTATGAGGGTGGGATATATGAGCCAGTGTGGCATAGCAGATACTATTTGACTAGAACTAGGAATGCAGGGATTCAAATCCTTGCTGTGCCATGGAGACTTGGCTTGCATTTGGCAAGTTACTATTTCACACAACCTGTGGCATTCAAACTGATTCAATTTGCAAATACAAAACTAATGGCACCTCCCGCTTCTGCCGGAGCGCAACTTCCGCTCACATCCCGGAGCAAAGGTCACAACAAGGGGCATCTATTTCTGGGTTAGCGGAGTGCATAACCCGCAGCATTCGTAAGGGGGATGGTACGTAACACGAGGTACCACTGTATTGCTGCTTGTTTTGTTTTACAAAGTATGTACATCTAAGGACAGTGCCTTCTTGGCTAAACAATCAACTAACGATGAGAACAAAAAAGGATGGTCCCTGAACCCTCTGGAGGAAGGACGAAGCACAGGTGTGAGAAATAATTTAAAATACTACTTGCACTGTACAATTTGAAGGAGCAAGTTACTTGGCTTATGGTGAGCTGACCATTTTCACTGCTCCCAACCCCAAGTATGCTGCTTCAACCACAGTCATCTTCAAACAGAACTTTTAAGTAATTAAGCCCAGTTCAACCTATACCCACATCTAACTTTGAATATAATATATTCACTGGCATCTTTCCCAGCCAAGGTGATACTGGAGTTTAAAAGGCCAAAAATCTGAATCTTTCCTGGACTGTTTTACGTATATTCTGTGGACTTACCATGCTTCATCATCACAGTTAAGAACCGGACGATAACTTTCGAGCATGGTCTGATGAGTACTTGACGTTTTCCACGCTTCTCAGCATTGTTGATGCTTTTTAGAGCATCTGCCAGAACGTTCATGCGCACCATGATGCCTGCATGGATAAAATACACAAATTTAAATGATAAGCCCAATTGCTAACATGTATCAGTTTTCTTTCTTCAAATGGTGGCTCACTGGATTGCGTCGGGATGTTGGAAGCAGCACAAAACATAGGGAGCTAATTAAAAGAGTAATCAAAACACACTTTCTAAACAAATGGCATGTATTATCTGCTGTTACGATGTGGCCACTCCAACTGCAGATAAATCATTTAGTTCACTAGCCAGTTAAAGCTACAAGCTTTCATTCCTAGGACAAAGCAAGAGCAATTCTGCTCTTAAGTTTTGGATAAGGGTAGTAAGTTGATATAATAGCCTCAGTAACTGCCTACAGAAAGGGGTGACTGTCACAGTGAATAAGTAGCAAGTACTGAATTGCAAGGGCACTACACTGTGTGTATTTCCAGAAAAAAAAACTAACTGTTGACTTCTTTTCAAAGAGCTCTAACAACCCAAAATCATAAAAAGTGTAGATTCAGCGCAGCCTTGCAAACAAGTTCACAAGGTACTAAGCTCAAATGCTTACACAGTTACATCTGGTACAGTAGAAGTTTAAACACAAAAAGGATTAATTGCCTCCAATTCTTAAGAACTGCCCAGGTTGGATGCTCTGAAGGATATTCTTACTTAGGAGTTGCAATCAGGAGAGTATTTGCCCAGTGCTGTTCATACACACATGCCCCCCAGTGCAGCACACACAAGCACTTCAAAATTTAAGAGCTGCTTATGCATGAAACAAGATGGTTTTGAGAGACTGTAATCGCTTTTTGTGCGCAATTATTAGGCACTCATTGGGACTACATTAAGCTACCCTGCATCAAGACACAGAGACTAGATTGGGCATATCTTTAAAGTCTGTGTTATTATTCGTTTTTAAGTCACATTTCCCCCTAGAAAGACCTTTAACAGATTATGTAGTTGCCATGCCCTCAAGACCTGCTTGTGACCATCCCAGAAGCATCTCTAAGAAACAGGGCACTGAACTTCACAACTTTGGTGTGATCAAGCAAGACTTACACAGCAACTCTTTGAATTATTAACGCAGCAAGAAGCTCTGATGTATTTGCATTAAGAATGCCACAAGAGATGGGCTTCTGTGTGTCCCCCCACCGCTTACAAGTTTTAACATTAGCTCGTGAGTGCAATACTTTCCCGAAGCCAACAATCCCCAAAAGGAAGGAGTTATATCGTAAACACTTGGTAAGCCAAACTACCCGCTCCAGGAACTGGAATGCATGAGAAGCTGAGGGCCCCAAACTTTGCTGCCCCAGTGAAGCATCCAGCGACCCCGGGATTTTAAGGGGCGACCCGGAGCTAAATGCCACCCATGTCGGCCAGCTATATAGCAGCAGCCTGCAAGCCACCCCCGCCCAAGCTGGTGCAAGCGCCCGTGTCTCGCGAGGACCTAAAATGCAACCACGAGGGGCACATGGAAGCTCCACTACGTGCCCTGGGGCTTACACGCATGTAAAGTAAGTTGCAGCCCGAACGCGTGAACACGCAGCTGTGCCCGGCGTTCTTCGTCCAGCAAGGCACCTTCTGCCTGCCTGCTGGTCAAGGCCTCCCCAGTCAGGCACAGCCCGCCAGCCCAGCCCTTCCTCCACGCAAAGCCCCAGACCAAGGCATTCCTCTCCCAACCGCTCTCCCCCCCCGCTCCGTTTAGGCGGCTGCCGCGAGGCCCAGGAGAAGCGCGGTCATCTCCAAATAAGCTGCGCAGGTCGAGCGGAGTCCCAGCTTCCAGGAACCGGGTCGACAGCGGCCCAAGGAGACAGGATGGGTTCGATATACGACGGATGCCACCCAGGAACGGCCATCGGCCGCTACTCACCAGTGCAGCAATATGGCGGAAAAAGGAAGGCGGCCGAGCGAGCGCGGGGTGTTATGGGAAATCGAGGCGGCAGGATAACAAGGAAGTGGCGGGGGTTTCTCTCGCGAGATTACCTTGTTCCCGGGTTAAAATGCCTCGGGGAGATTTACGCTCAGCCAGTGCTCGTCAACGGCTACGCTGTGGACCGTAGAGAACAAAATGTAGAGATATCTTGTGTTAAGGCTGAATCGACACAAAGGGCTCAATTTTCTGATCCTTTAGGATGCGATCTTCTGCGTACTCATTTGGGAGCAAACCTGTTGAAATCACTGGGACGTCGCTTTGAGTAGATAGCTGCAGTGTTCAGAATGTCTTTGAGCTGGTTTTTCCAGGATTTTTTTTATTTTTTTGGCAGCAGCTTCTCCACTCAGAAACGGAAAGAATCCGCAAACCTATGCATGCCACATTTGAGGGGATTCTTTAAAATAAAATTTTGGAAGCAGAAAACATTTTCAAGTGCAACATGTCTGCATGCAAGTCAATGAAGCGCAAGACTTCTGTGTTCAACGGACCGCTGGATTCAGGCTTGATCTCTCGATAAATTTTACATGGGTGATTATATGAGTTAGAAAGAGTACTTCCGCCAAGATTTCTCAACGGCAGCTACCCGGAAGTTACCGACACTACATTTTCCTATCTCTGTGGCCAGAAGGCAAGGCGTCTTCAAACAGCTCGGCAGGAGTTGGCAGAGAGCGGACTCCCAGCCGCCCTTTCGGTTTTGGTATCCAGTAGCAACCAAGAACGCTTCCGGAAAAGGGGTGGGGCCAGGCGACGGTTTTGTAGGTGCTCAGCCTGTTTCTGTCACTGTGCGGCAGGACTCCGTCGCATGAATTCATTATACTGTAGATGCACTACACGTTTTATCCCGTTTCCTCCAGGCCACACACACGCGAGTTGCTCCAAGGTACCATATAGGGATCTTCCCTTTCCTCCATTTTACTCTCACAGCCCCCTTAAGTGAGATAGGCTAGGGCAGAGTCCATAGCTGTCAACTTTTCCCTTTTCTTGCGAGGAATCCTATTCGGAATAAGGGAAATTCCCTTTAAAAAAGGGAAACGTTGACAGCTATGGCAGAGTCCCCCAACCTTGGGTTCCTCAGGTACCGTACAGTGGTACCTCGGGTTAAGTACTTAATTCGTTCCGGAGGTCCGTTCTTAACCTGAAACTGTTATTAACTTGAAGCCCCACTTTAGCTAATGGGGCCTCCTCCTGCTGCTGCTGCTGCCGTGCCGCCGGAGCACCATTTCTGTTCTCATCCTGAAGCAAAGTTCTTAACCCGAGGTACTATTTCTGGGTTAGCGGAGTCTGTAACCTGAAGTATATGTAACCTGAAGCGTATGTAACCCAAGGTACCACTGTATTTTGATGGGAGTACAAGGCCCGGCGCCCTTGACTATTGGATAAGCTGGCTGGGAATGATGGGAGTTGTAGTCCAAGGACGTCTGGAGACCTAAGGTTGAAGAAAACTGGACTAGACTAGGGTAACACACTGCAGAGTTTTGAGAAATTAAAGGATAAAGTGTGAGATTGGTTACATTATGCTCAGATTAGGGAGGTCTTTAAGACAGATAAAAAAACAGGTTTCCAGGTGGAAAAATCGAAATTAGAAACAGAACTGTTAGAACCTAAGACCAAGGTACTCTCAAAATTGTATAACTTGCTGTTGAAATGGAATACGCAGGATGAAACTGTCAAATCAGCTACGATAAAATGGGCACAGGATATTGGGTATAATATTATGTTTGCTGACTGGGAAAAGTTATGGACCACCGGAGTAAGGTTCACGGCATGCAGTGCCTTGAAAGAAAATATTATGAAAATGATATACAGGTGGTACATGACCCCAGTCAAGCTGGCTAAAATATATCATCTGCCTGATAATAAATGTTGGAAATGTAAAGGAACTGAAGGAACATTCTTTCACCTCTGGTGGACGTGCCCAAGGGTTAAGGCTTTCTGGGAAATGATCTATAATGAGTTAAAAAAGGTATTTAAGTATACCTTCCTTAAGAAACCAGAGGCCTTCCTTTTGGGCATTGTCGGCCAAGGGGTGTTAAAGAAAGATAGAACCTTTTTTATGTATGCAACAACAGCAGCAAGAATTCTCATCGCAAAGCACTGGAAGACCCAAGATTTACCCACACTGGAAGAATGGCAGACGCAACTGATAGACTACATGGAACTGGCTGAAATGACTGGCAGAATTCGGGACCTGGGAGAAGAGACGGTGGAAGAGGACTGGAAAAAAATTAAAGACTATCTACAAAAACACTATAAACTGTACGAATGTTAGGAGAATGCACGATTGAAAGTAACACGGCAGCAGTAAATTTTGTTGTAAGATATATGAGAATAAGTGAGGTTTTAAGGAAGCGATGAAATTTGAAGTAATATTATGTTTAAATCAAGCAGATAAATTTATGATAAAGTTACCTTAAACTCGGGACATAATATTTGAGATTTACAGAATAAGAACTGAAATAAGGTAATAAATTGCTGTCTATAATTATGATCGAGAACGCAGGGAAGGGCGATGTGAGGAAGTCCAAAGATTAAGAAAATATAACTTATGAACAACTGTACTCTACATGTACTTTTCTTTTACTCTTTGTTTATTTTTTAATTTTGCTTTGATTTTTTTCTGTGTCTATGGTGATGGTATTTCATATTTTTGGTGGTTTGTATGTTGTTTAAAAAATTGCAATAAATATATTTAGACTAGGGTAACACAGACCAGGTTGCCTGGTCAGTTTCATCAATGATTTGAACCTGCCTCTTACATGATTCATGTTGCCTTCTTGAGGGCAATGAGGCAGATCTGGTGCTGTGCCCCGAGTTTTGGTACCACCCAGAAGCAGGCTGAAGCAACCGCCTCAGGTGGCAGAATCCGTGGGGTAGCGCCCCACCCACTGCCGCCACCCAAGAAGTGAGGGCAGGTTCCAGAAAGAGCTCTGCAATTATTCTAGTGCAATGGAAAACGTGACATGTTCTAAATCCTTTATTTAAGAAGCACGAAGGGCTCCCCATCCAGACAGCTCCTCTGTCTGTCTCCAGTTAGGCCTAGCATGGGGAATCTTTTTCGGCCAGAGGGCTGTATCCCTTTCTGGGCAACCTTCTGAAGGCAGAAATGAACACAGGAACAAATGTAAATGTTAACAGTATTTATATGCAGCCCTTTAGGCATAAAGTCTCCTAAGAGGGGCTTGCAAAAATCAACAACCAAAGTTTACCTTTGTACTGTACAGTAGTTTCTATGCACTCACAATTCTCCATCTTTCATCTAGAGAAGGAAGAGGAATTATGAAAGTTCAGTGACACATTTGAGACAGGCAAAAATAATTGAGGTATGAAGCAGTGCCAGGGGAGAGGGTGTGGCTGGGGGCGGGGTTCAAAGTCCAGGGAGATAGCATTCAGCCTGTTGGCCTGAGATTCCCCAGCTTGCTAGGCCCTATAATGTTGTATAGATGTTACCAAGGAAAATCCTCAGAAGGTGCCAAACCAATTTCTTAGGAAGGGATAAAAGGAAGTCTCAAGCAGATGTGGAAATATTTTCGGCCTCACAAATTTGAGGCATGAGGCATTTCCTAAACAGACTGTTTTACCAACACCGAAAGGATGACATTATACAACAGAGTGGAGGAAAACTTGAGGGGAACCTAAAGGCCTCAGCAGCAGCCTTTTGAAGCAGGGGTAGTCAGATGGTAGAGTAGAATCTACTAGTAGATCTCTGGTGATGTTTGGCAGTTAGCTCATAAATGGTTTGTGCTTGCAAAGGAGCATCAGCACCAACCAAGTCTTTTTCTCCTCTTAAACTAGCTAGCTCAAATCAAGAAAGCCTGGGAAGACTGAAGATTTGTCTTTTTTAAAAAAGGGGGGGTCTAGATCTGGTAAGGAAAATAAATTTAAACTGAGTATGTGCTGAAGGCTGTTATGCTATTCTACACCTGTATTCCCGAGCCACTGTTTTGCATCTGGCTCTGTTTGAAAGTTCAAAACTGAATTCTGCCCACTTGTGTCTTAAGACATCAATAAGTTAGCTCCAATTTTGCTATGACTTTATTTTCCTGGTTAGATGAATGGAGAAAAGCAGACAGGGGCCTTACATACACA